>NC_089841.1:138714009-139314009 GCF_035609145.1 Eleutherodactylus coqui
CTAACTCATATTAGGACTGAAAGCCCATGGCTAGATTACAACAACGGGGTGCTGCTCCAAGCAACCAGGAGAATGACTGTTTTAGGAAGGATAAGGAGTGCATAAAAGGCCTCACAGATTTTGGTAGTAGGGAGATTCTTTTATTAGATAGACAGTGTGGTCTGCTAAAGAGATTGTGAATGTCAAACAGTGTGCCATCAGGTGCTGGAGTGCAGTACATTGCTGATCGGATAGACGGGGTGGACCTGAAAAACCTAGCAGGAAGGGAAGGCTGAGATATACATAATTGTTATCTGTATTGCTCTATGGCTTCTTCCCACCCTGCTTGGGCTTGATTGTTAGTTCTCTGCCTATTTACACATAGGGAGAGACCTGTCAATCAAACTGAGCTATGCAGGAAGAAGCTGGGGGAAGGTCTGTCCGGTAGACACTTCTCCCCAAGCCCCACTTTTTTTGAAACTATTTCTCTGAAACATGACAGTATTAGCATATGAAGATCATAATAAATTAGTTTATATAAATTTATGTTTTAATTAACAGATATGCAGGGACATAAAAGCCATTAATAACACTTAAAGCAGTTTTAGGGTTCTCAAAATTAAGTTTAAGCCTCTTTTGAAAAAAAAAAAATAATTTAAGACAGGGTCTTATTTTCGGGGAAACAGTATTTCTTCAACCATAGACATGTGTTCATTGATTAGCTACTATAAAGAATGCAACGATGATCACTCAAAACGGTCACTCAAACTATTGTTTGAACAACTTTTGAGCGATTATCTAGCAGTGTAAATGGGGCTTTAGAACTTGCTTTGCCAATCTCCCATTGGGCCTGGACCTATTCTTTAGTTTATTGATTTGGTAATGGGAAACTATCTGGCATTGTTATTTGTACACTACACTGACATGCCAAACGTCAGCAAATAAGAATATGTAAAGAGTTAAGAGTATGATTAAAAGTGGTGTTAACTCAGGCTAAGGCTGGGAACACCCACACCTGTATAAGCTATGAAGTGTTATCTTGTGAGTGAGCTTGAACACTGGCCAGCATGCTCATGGCAAGGCTATTGGAATTTTCAGAGTTTGAACAAAACATGATAGATGGATGGGACATTCCATTTACAACGTTGTGCAGACATTCAACATTCCTCTATTCATAGTGTCACATGTGCAGCAGGAAAATGTGATAGAAGGCATTACCACCCACATTGGACAGAGCATTGGCTGCCCATGGGTTCCATTTGATCACTACTGGTGGTGTCTGGCTAGAACTATCCATGCGAACACAGAAGTCATATCCACATTCAATGTAGGAGGCCCCAATGTATATCCTGCAGGTCAGTGCAGCTTTTTTTTAGTTTCCATGGGATATGAGAGTAGAAGACCCACCAGAATGCCTCTGTTAACACTACAACACCAAACACAGCAACTAACCTAAGATCATAAGGTTGCTAACTGGACCCTAGAGCAGGGGTCCCCAACTCCAGTCCTCAAGGACCACCAACAGGTCATGTTTTCAGGATATCCTATAGTAAGAACACCTGTGGCAATGTCTGAGGCACTGACAATAATTACATCTCCTGTGCAACACTGAAGAAATCCTGAAAACGTGACCTGTTGCCGGTCCCTGAGGACTGGAGTTGGGGAACACTGTCCTAGAGGACTGGCAACATGTGTCATGGTCTGATGAGTCATGATACCAATTGTTTTTTAGGCTGATGGTGGGGTTTGTGTGTGGCACAGAATCCATAAAGCTATGGACCTCAGTTACCAACAAGACACTATGTAAGCTGGTGTTGGTTCCATAATAGAGTAGGGTGTGTTCTTATGGCAAAGGTTGGGGCCACTGGTCCAACTAAATAGGTCATTGACTGATGCCCGCTATGTTTCACAGCTTGACCACCATTCGCAACCCTTCATTGCCTTCCTGTACCCTCACAATGATGGGATATTCCAGTAGGATAATGCACCGTGTTTTTGGTCCAGAGTTGTCAAAAATTGGTTCAAGAAGCATTCTGGAGACTTCCTACAAATTATGTGGCCAGCACGTTTATCCAACAGAAGCCCAATCAAGCATTTATGTAATATGGTGGAGAGATCCAGTCACACCTGACATCCTGCACCTACATGTAACACAGAGCTGTGGGTGGCTATCCAGATAGCAAGGCTTAACATCCCTCTGGACATTGTCTGTCCACTTGTGGAATTGTTGCCATGCTGAGTTGCTGCACTTCGCTAGTCTAGAGGAGTTCCGACACAATATTAGTTTCTGCCCCGTGACTTCTGGCATGTCAATGTATAAAATTGTGTCATTTGGGCACTATAGGATGCACCATGCATGGGAAGGGGCATCAACAGAAGGTTCTGCATGGGCCACCATCCAGTCTAAGGCCTTTCTGGTCACATATAACCCATAACAACATTACTTGTTCATAACTCCTTGTAACAATACTGCAATTACTCCAATTATTATAATATTGAGTTGAACATGAACAATTGTAAATTATAATCCAAACTCGTAAAAAAATGCACAAAAGGGGTTTATCGTCCTGCCCATCATTAATTTTAGAATGCATTGTTTGCCTTAGTTGCCTTAAAATAATTGCATTTGTCTGTATGGCTGGAAAGCCACAACAGCTGTATAATTACAAATTTATTCTGCTTGTCAAAGAGATAAGAAGTAACAAGTGCCTGCACAATTATGCCCACACAGACCAATCTTAATACGAAAGGTTAAAATCTGCATGTGTACTAACCCAGAACAAGATATTCAACTGCAGCTAGACAGAAACAGAGGATCTATGAGGCTTGGCAGATTTCGTAGCCTGAAGACAAGTTTCTTTATTTAGGACTTGTTTTTCAGGCATAAAAGCCAATTTACACCTTCAGTTTAGGTTGTTTTGTCATACACAAACATAGCAATGCCATTCTGTTTACTAGATTTCTAATTGCAATATCCTCATAGCCTCCAAAAGCATAGAAATACCACCTCAAAGTATAAAATTGGTAAGATATAGTCTAAAACCTCAATGCTTTAAGATCTATTTACTTATTTGTATGGTAGTCAATTGGTTTTTGCATTCATTTAGCTAAAGGGTTAATTGGTTTAGCATTAGAGATGAGCGAGCATACTCATTTCGAGTAATTACTCGATCGAGCACCGCGATTTTCGAGTACTTCCGTGCTCGGGTGAAAAGGTTCGGGGGGTGCCGGGGGGCGGGGGGAGGCGTGGTGGAGCGGGGGGTAGCAGCGGGGAACAGGGGGGAGCCCTCTCTCTCTCTCCCTCTCCCCCCCCACTCCCCGCTGCAACCCCCCACTCACCCACGGCGCCCCCCGAATCTTTTCGCCCGAGTACGGAAGTACTCAAAAATCACGGCGCTCGGGCGAAAAAGGGGCGTGGCCGAGTAGATTCGCTCATCTGTATTTAGCATTCATTCACTTGAATATTGTTAATATTTAGAGATGAGCGAACCTACTCGGCCACGCCCCTTTTTCGCCCGAGTGCCGCGATTTTCGAGTACTTCCGTACTCGGGCGAAAAGATTCGGGGGGCGCCGTGGGTGAGTGGGGGGTTGCAGCGGGGAGTGGGAGGAGAGGGAGAGAGAGGGCTCCCCCCTGTTCCCCGCTGCTACCCCCGGAGCCCCCCGAATCTTTTCACCCAGAGGGAAGTACTCGAAAATCGCGGTGCTTGATCGAGTAATTACTCGAAACGAGTAGGTTCGCTCATCTTTATTAATATTCCTTAAGGGCTTATTTACCCAGGCATAGAGGAGTTGTGACAGAGATTCTCAGGCGCAACTCACATCGGACAACACATAGATGCTGGTCCGTGTGGTGTCCAAGCCCCGTAGACATTGGACATTGCATGTCTGAAAAAAAATTGCATGTTTGAAAAGCCACATTAAAGTCATTGGGTCCATGCACTGTCCATGTGCAGCCCATTGCAAATATGGACAGCACATGGATAAAATACATGGATGTTGGAATAAACCCTAAGAATAGGACAGATAAGAAGAAAGCTTTACTTTACAACTGATAAATGAATGGTTGCAAAATGTATCCTTGAATACTTTTTTTTGAAATATCATGTGGTGTCATCCATAATATACAAGCTCACTTCAGTCAACGGGAGGGTGAAGTCTACGATGAAATGGTGTTGGTGAAGTCTACTTTCAACCTCTTGAGGTGATAAAAATCACTGTGACTCTCCCCAGATTGCTTGTCACGTATCATGATGTTAAGTATAATATTGTTAAGCTTTTCCATAAATTTGCCAATACGCTATTTGTGTATCCTGTTTGTATCCTTTGGTCTTATGTGTCTCTTTTGATGATATCTTGGCATCTCATATGCCATTTTATCTCCATTGGTTTCGATTTTTTTCTATGTATATCCACTTTTTAGCATTTTAAGTAATCTTTATTTAGCCCATGTATGTGAACCCATTTGTTCTCGCCATAAAACATTCTTGAACTTAAAAAAAACCACAAAAACAAAATCTGACTTACTGGAGGAATCTAGAAATAACTTCAAATTTTTGGATTTCTTAAAGTATCCACCCTTTGCCTATATGTCAGCCTTGCATACTCTTAACATACGGTGGATCAATTTTTAAATTATAAGGTTGGAATATATTTCCATTCTTGGTGGTAAACCTCCCAGAGATGTTTCTGACTTGTGATGGGCTGTTTAAAACATTCGGTGCTTTCAAACTTCTGGAGGGTACTGCAAGTATGTAGCATGTTACACCTATAGATATAGACTGAATATACTGGATAAATGAGCACATAAAAGATTGTTCACATCAATATGGCATGAATGCTAGAGACACCATATGTAGACATGATTAAACACTCAGTAACCTCAAATTCTATGAACTAATTCCAGGGTAATTCGCAATCACAGAAAGGTTGTGTCAGTGCCATCAATTTCTGACCAGTAGGGAGCCAACTGATTTAGCACTGCATTCCCTTCAAGGCTCATCTCTGTACAGTGTCGCTCCCGGCCAACAGCTTTGCAGGGAATTGCAGCACGACCCAATTCACTTGTAAAAAACTTTAAAGGAGAGATAGTGCCAACATTACGCTGTAGCACCTTCAATTTCAGGATTGTGGAAGTCTTGGAAACTGACTCCACCAATCAGAAAGTGATCACATATCCAAGCAAAAAGCTATTCCTACTTTTGATGGGAATAGTGGCCATGTACAAGATTAATATGCTATGTAAGGTATGTCCATCTGTATATATACCTATGCCATTCAAGTCAAAAATCGGTGTGCATCAAAGCGTCACACAAGGGCACCTTTATAATGGTCAGTGCTGAATGATAAACAGGTGTAGAAATAACTGACTTAGAAGGTCTGTGCTAAAAATGGGCAGATGCTAATTGATGCCTATATGCTTGGCTATACATATGTGCCTATATTAGGTGTGCCACACCCGCACCAGATTTATACTGGGTGGGTGTGGGGCAAGCCCACAAACTTCGACTGGAGTACGGTTATGATCCCGAACGTTGTTACTCAGCAGACATAAGTCTATCAGAGAACCACATCAGGGTGAAGGTACACCAGTTTTTTTGTACATACGATTTTTTGGTCGCTTTTTCTTACTTTTTTTCTCAGAGATAGGGTGACCAAAAAAAGCTAAATTCTGGTGTTCTTTATTTTTTTAATTAATGCTCATCCTATGGGGTAAAGAATGCGTTACTGATGGATCAGACTATTACGGAAGCAACAATACCAAATATGTATTTTTGTTTTATTATTTAGATTCTTTTGTCATAAATATGGAAAAATGTTGTTGTTTTAAACTTTTTATTATTGGTTTTTTAATAATTAGTAAATCTTTATTGATTTTATTTATTTATTTTTTTTAGTCCCCAGATGGGTCAACTTGCGCTGCTTTGACTGCTTCTGCAGTGTGATGACATGCCAAAGCATATCATCATACTGCGCTAGGGCAGGAAGTGTATCAAGTCACCCCCACGGGCATGGTTTGATAGGCTTTCTGTCGGCCGTGATAGCCCTGGGGCCTTTCAGAAGGCCCTTGGCTGCCATGACACCTGCATGGCTCCCTGCGATTGCATCACAGGGGGCTATATGGGACCGTTTGGGGAATTTAAATGCCACTGTAAGAATTGACAGTGACATTTAAAGGCTTAACAGCTCCGATGAGCTGCGTGGCTTATCGGAGCTATTGCCGCCAGGTGCCGGCTGTAAGAAACAGTCGGCAACCAGAATGTATGGAGGAAGATCGCCATGCAATCTCTCTTCATATATACCCTGCAGCTGCAAGACGTAAAAACACTATAGGCCTGTCACTAAGGGGTTAAAGGTTTGCCTATAGCATAGTACAGTATACTTGGAAGACACCCCCTAATAGTGACCCCGTCGACAATCGCTCAGCAAACAAGAGCCAATAAGAGGGTATTCTCAAGGTGGCTGATGAGATTTTACTTATTCTAGTATTTGATTTAAGATTAAAAATATGATATAACAACAACATTACAGCGGTGTTTTTATTGTATCACACATGCACATCAATCTTGTCAGAAATGATGTTCATAAGAGGACTGCTATTTTCCTATACATTCAATGCTACAAGTTTCTAGGATAGCAGTTTTTATATATTATCAAAATTTATGAACACTAACATCCAAGAAATTTTGCTCTGCGGAATAAAAGTTTCTGTTTCCAGCAGCCTTGAAATTCACCGATACCCTGTTAAATGTACAATATACATAATGCAACTACTATTCATGCAATTGCCCAATGCATTGCTTAAAATGTCTCTAAGCCAGAGCACTTAGTACTGAGAAAATATCACACCCAAGTGAAGTACACAATTCTAGCTTGTCTCACCCAATTCGTTCTTGCTCCATCTCCTCCATCTTGGCAGCTCTTGCTATAACTCGGTTTATAACTTCTTTCTCTTCATCAGTTAGGTCTTCATGTTTTCTTTGCCGCTCACCCTGATTAGCTGGGTGTACAGACCAGCCAGCATCATGTCTGCAAAGACAAGCAGAAGATTTACCAGTCAACATATATTGAAATTTCACACATTTTTTAAATGATGTAAATACAAGCCGGCTTCACAGATGTTATTAAAACGTCATTACGCATACATCAGTAATTAAGAGTTACTAACTGTAGTTCTGAATGTGCAAAATAATTCAATAAGCCATTGATGAGATCAATATACAGATATACTACATGTTGTGTTTCTTAAACCGTTTGTGCTTATTGAATTTATAGCTATGTTTTGCAAACTAGTATATTATATTTATAGGTTTGTAGATGCAAATGCAGAACAGATACCTCAATTCTAAAATCTCCTTAGAAGAATTCATGATAAATTGACCAGCTGAGAATAAGTTTAATGCCAGACAGCCTATGATGAACCAGCCCCTGTAAACTAGGTCTGTTATGTCATGTGGAATGGTAGTTACAGTAGGTCCATGATGGATTAAATGTCTGGTTTTAGAAAACAAATCACAGCCATAGTTGCTGTACACCTGAGATTTTTGTGATCTGAAATAGATTTTGATCACTACGCTGGGCCAGGTAAAAACGTTTTGATGTGCGACTATCCATTTTCAATAATTGAGTTCACAGAAGGGCACAGAGTTGCATCCGAACCCACAGTATTCCCATGGACTGCAGCTGTAGCTTGGTAGATAAAATTGGAATGTCGTGTTACAAAAAGTCTCCATGTACTCTCAACCTTAGTACCATGCAAAACTTGATCTAATAGGTTTGACTTTTTTAGGTCATTGTCAGGTTGTTGGCTTTACTTGGAAAGTAATTTCTTCACCCCATCAACAGAAGGCCAAACCAAGTTACAGATCATTCAGCAGGTTATTGGTTTAACTTATGGCACTGCAGTGCCACAGAAAATCTATCATAAAGGGGCGTTCTAGTGATGTGACTTTTTTCAGTTTTTACCCATGGGTGAAAACTGATAGATAGGTGGGGGTCCAACTGCTGGGACCTCCAGCAATCCCAAGAGTGAGGTGTCTCATTTGCCCCATTTCAGGTCACTGCTCCATCACAACACTTACCAGAGTGATGTCATTTTGAATGGAGTGCTGGCTGCGCATGCGAGCTGTCGCTCCATTGACTTTAATAGGATTGCCGAAAATATCAGAGCCTATCGCTCGGCTATTTCTGTCAACCCTATTGAAATAAATGGATCGGCACTGCACATGCTTAGCCAGTGCTACATTCACCCTGGTTAGTGCTGCAATGCAGCAGTGACTCAAAATGGGGCAAACCCCCACTCTTAGGATCGCAGTGTGTCCCATCAGTCGAACCCCCACCGATCTATCAGTTTTCAGCCATCCAATGGATGGGTGAAAACTGAAAAAAACACCACATAACCTTTTAGAGACTAATCAGGAACACCAAGTCTTTCAGAAGACAGCTTTCTGAAATATCAAATCTTCTCATTGCCCTGTTCCGGAATGTCATTTTGATAATGGTAATACTAGTTAGGCTTCCTGAAATATTAGTCAGCAAAATCAGGAATAATTTTTGGAGATTATCATATTTCTCTACTGTCAGCATTTTAAGAACAGGTATGACTGGGATAAAGAGATATCTCAGGTCCTAAGTCATATTACATTGCATTTGGGGATCTATTCTTTTATGTTGGGGAAGAGGGTTGTGAACCCTTCCAAGCATAGTTGCCTGCAGCCAATATCTGGAGATATGCCCAAAGGTCTATATGCACATACAATGTATATGGTTTACTGTATAGCTTAGGTGTACAATATGGCCTAGAATAAGAAAGCTCTATTGTAGTTCAACACATTAATATTTAGGATGTTGCTTGGTTCTTTGTATTACTTTTTACCTATACAAATGACAGCATGTTCTGCATGGCAATTACTAGAGATGAGCGAACGTACTCGTCCGAGCTTGATACTCGGGCGAATATTAGCGTGTTCGGGATGCTCGGTACTCGTAACGAGCACCACGCGATGTTCTGGTTACTTTCAGTTTCCTCTCTGAGACATTAGCGCGCTTTTCTGGCCAATTGAAAGACGGGGAAGGCATTACAACTTCCCCCTGTGACGTTCAAGCCCTATACCACCCCCCTGCAGTGAGTGGCTGGGAGATCTGATGTCACCCGAGTATAAAAATCGGCCCCTCCCGCGGCTCGGCTCAGATGCCTTGTGAGTTAGCTGAGGGAAAGTGCTATCGTGCTGGAGCTGCTGTAGGGAGAGCGTTAGGAGTTAGTGTAGGCTTCAAGAACCCCAACGGTCCTTCTCAGGGCCACATCTAATAGTGCGCAGTACTGTGTTAGCACTGTATTTTTTATTTTTTTTTCAAAATTGGATCTGCAGAGCATTGCGCCCTGCAATAGGGACAGAAGTGGTGGTTAGGCAGGGAGAGTGTTAGCAGTGAGTGTAGGCTTCAAGAACCCCAACGGTCCTTTGTAGGGCCACATCTATCCGTGTGCAGTACTGTCCAGGCTGCTGTTAGCAGTGTTGCATTTTTTTTTTTTCTCAAAACCGGCTGTGCAGACCATTGCACCTGGCATTAATACTACAGGGACAGAATTGTGTAGGCAGGGCCAAAAGACATACATTATTCATTGAATAGACGCAGTGTGGCTTTTCCTTTAAAAAACAAAGGAAAAAATTCTATTTCGCCTGCCTCTGACAGTCCTCAGGGCTCTGGGTACGTGTGTGCTGCGTGCAGAACGTTAAAAAAAATCAGACGCAGCCAGCTATGTTTTACTGCAGGCTTGCGCCAATTTTTTTCCTGCATGGGAAATCCCTGATCTGCTGTAGCGAATAACTTTGCATCACTGCAGTTCTGTGACACATTTGCAGGGCCACAACACAGTTATTAAACTTAGTAGTATTCATTGAATACACGCAGTGTGGCTTGTCCTTTGAAAAACAAGGGAAAAAATTCTATTTTGGCTGCAGGCTTGCGCCAATTTCTTTCCTGGCTTGGAAATCACTGGTAATACAGCATGCTGAGGGGTAAGGGTAGGCCTAGAGGACGTGGACGCGGCCGAGGACGCGTAGGCCCAAGTGAGGGTGTGGGCACAGGCCGAGCTCCTGATCCAGGTGTGTCGCAGCCGACTGCTGCGCGATTAGGAGAGAGGCACGTTTCTGGCGTCCCCACATTCATCGCCCAATTAATGGGTCCACGCGGGAGACCTTTATTAGAAAATGAGCAGTGTGAGCAGGTCCTGTCGTGGATGGCAGAAAGTGCTTCGAGCAAGCTATCATCCACCCAGAGTTCTGCGCCGTCCAGTGCTGCAAATTCGAATCCTCTGTCTGCTGCTCCTCCTTTCTCCCAGCCTCCTCACTCCACTACAATGACACATGCTCAGGAGCGGGAAGACTCCCAGGAACTGTTCTCGGGCCCCTGCTCAGATTGGGCAGCAGTGGTTCCTCTCCCACCAGAGGAGTTTATCGTCACTGATGCACAACCATTGGAAAGTTCCCGGGGTCCGGGGGATGAGGCTGGGGACTTCCGGCAACTGTCTCAAGACCTTTCAGTGGGTGAGGAGGACGATGACGATGAGACACAGTTGTCTTGCAGTGAGGTAGTAGTAAGGGCAGTAAGTCCGAGGGAGGAGCGCACAGAGGATTCGGAGGAAGAGCAGCAGGACGATGAGGTGACTGACCCCACCTGGTTTGCTACGCCTACTGAGGACAGGTCTTCAGAGGGGCAGGCAAGGGCAGCAGCAGGGCAGGTTGCAAGAGGCAGTGCGGTGGCCAGGGGTGGAGGCAGGGCCAGACCGAATAATCCACCAACTGTTTCCCAAAGCGCACCCTCGCGCCATGCCACCCTGCAGAGGCCGAGGTGCTCTAAGGTCTGGCAGTTTTTCACAGAGACGCCTGACAACCGACGAACAGTGGTGTGCAACCTTTGTCGCGCCAAGATCAGCCGGGGAGCCACCACCAACAGCCTCACCACCACCAGCATGCGCAGACATATGATGGCCAAGCACCCCACAAGGTGGGACGAAGGCCGTTCACCGCCTCCGGTTTGCACCACTGCCTCTCCCCCTGTGCCCCAACCTGCCACTGAGATCCAACCCCCCTCTCAGGACACAGGCACTACCGTCTCCTGGCCTGCACCCACACCCTCACCTCCGCTGTCCTCGGCCCCATCCACCAATGTCTCGCACCGCACAGTCCAGCCGTCGCTAGCGCAAGTGTTGGAGCGCAAGCGCAAGTACGCCGCCACGCACCCGCACGCTCAATCGTTAACCGTCCACATAGCCAAATTTATCAGCCTTGAGATGCTGCCGTATAGGGTTGTGGAAACGGAGGCTTTCAAAGCTATGATGGCGGCGGCGGCGGCCCCGCGCTACTCAGTTCCCAGTCGCCACTACTTTTCCCGATGTGCCGTCCCAGCCCTGCACGACCACGTCTCCCGCAACATTGTACGCGCCCTCACCAATGCGGTTAGTGGCAAGGTCCACTTAACTACGGACACGTGGACAAGCACAGGCGGGCAGGGCCACTACATCTCCCTGACGGCACTTTGGGTGAATTTAGTGGAGGCTGGGACAGAGTCAGAGCCTGGGACCGCTCACGTCCTACCCACCCCCAGAATTGCGGGCCCCAGCTCGGTGGTGGTATGTTCGGCGGTGTATGCTTCTTCCACTAAAGCACCCTCCTCCTCAACCTCTGTCTCGCAATCTAGATGTGTCAGCAGCAGCAGGACGTCGCCAGCAGTCAGTGTCGCGCGGCGTGGCAGCACAGCGGTGGGCAAGCGTCAGCAGGCCGTGCTGAAACTACTCAGCTTAGGAGATAGGAGGCACATGGCCCACGAACTGCTGCAGGGTCTGACAGAGCAGACCGACCGTTGGCTTGCGCCGCTGAGCCTCCAACCGGGCATGGTCGTGTGTGACAACGGCCGTAACCTGGTGGCGGCTCTGCAGCTCGGCAGCCTCACGCACGTGCCATGCCTGGCCCACGTCTTTAATTTGGTGGTTCAGAGCTTTCTGAAAAGCTACCCACGCTTGTCAGACCTGCTCGTAAAGGTGCGCCGGCTCTGCACACATTTCCGCAAGTCCCACACGGACGCTGCCACCCTGCGCACCCTGCAACATCGGTTTAATCTGCCAGTGCACCGACTGCTGTGCGACGTGCCCACACGGTGGAACTCTACGCTCCACATGTTGGCTAGGCTCTATGAGCAGCGTAGAGCTATAGTGGAATACCAACTCCAACATGGGCGGCGCAGTGGGAGTCAGCCTCCTCAATTCTTTTCAGAAGAGTGGGCCTGGTTGGCAGACATCTGCCAGGTCCTTCGAAACTTTGAGTAGTCTACCCAGGTGGTGAGCGGCGATGCTGCAATCATTAGCGTCACCATTCCTGTGCTATGCATCTTGAGAAGTTCCCTGCAAACCATAAAGGCAGCCGCTTTGCGCTCGGAAACAGAGCCGGGGAAGACAGTATGTCGCTGGATAGTCAGAGCACCCTCCTGTCTATATCTCAGCGCGTTCAGGTGGAGGAGAAGGAGCATGAGGAGGATGAGGAGGAGGGGGAAGAGACAGCTTGGCCCACTGCTGACGGTACCCATGCTGCTTGCCTGTCATCATTTCAGCGTGTATGGCCTGAGGAGGAGGAGGAGGAGGATCCTGAAAGTGATCTTCCTAGTGCGGACAGCCATGTGTTGCGTACAGGTACCCTGGCACACATGGCTGGCTTCATGTTAGGATGCCTTTCTCGTGACCCTCGCGTTACACGCATTCTGGCCACTACGGATTACTGGGTGTACACACTGCTCGACCCACGCTATAAGGAGAACCTTCCCACTCTCATTCCCGAAGAGGAAAGGGGTTCAAGAGTGTTGCTATACCACAGGACCCTGGCGGACAAGCTGATGGTAAAATTCCCATCCGACAGCGCTAGTGGCAGAAGGCGCAGTTCCGAGCGCCAGGTAGCAGGGGAGGTGCGGAGATCGAGCAGCATGTACAGCCCAGGCAGTGCAACAGTCTTTAAGGGCCTGGACAGCTTTATGGCTCCCCAGCAAGACTGTGTCACCGCTCCCCAGTCAAGGCTGAGTCGGCGGGAGCACTGTAAAAGGATGGTGAGGGAGTACGTAGCCAATCGCACGACCGTCATCCGTGACGCCTCTGCCACCTACAACTACTGGGTGTCGAAGCTGGACACGTGGCCTGAACTAGCGCTGTATGCCCTGGAGGTGCTTGCTTGTCCTGCGGCTAGCGTCTTGTCGGAGAGGGTGTTTAGTGCGGCTGGGGGAATCATCACAGATAAGCGTACCCGCCTGTCAACCGACAGTGCCGACAGGCTAACACTCATCAAGATGAACAAAGCCTGGATTTCCCCAGACTTCTCTTCTCCACCAGCGGACAGCAGCGATACCTAAGCAATACGTAGGCTGCACCCGCGGATGGAAGCATAGTTCTCTCTCACCATCCAAAACGGGGACATTTCTGCTTCATCAATCTGTGTATAATATTCCTCCTCCTCCTCCTGCTCCTCCTCCTGAAACCTCACGTAATCACGCTGAACGGGCAATTTTTCTTAGGGCCACAAGGCTTACTCATATAATTTTTCTAAAAAATTTTTATATGTTTCAATGCTCCTAAAAGCTTTGGAACTTTAACTTGAACCAATTTTTCGTTAAACTGGGCTGCCTCCAGGCCTAGTTACCACTTAAGCCACATTAACCAAAGCGATTAATGGGTTTCACCTGCCATCTTGGTTGGGCATGGCCAATTTTTACTGAGGTACATTAGTACTGTTGGTACACCAATTTTTTTGGGCCCTCACCTACAGTGTAATCATAGCAATTTCTATGTTCTTCGCCTGCACTCATGGTACAGAAAGGTGTGTGGGGTTGGCCTACACTTTAGCTACATAAATGTAACTTGGGCCTTGGCTATACTGCAGCTACTGAAATGGAACTAAGACTGCGCTCCCACTATACTGCTGCTTCGGAATTGTTCCTGGGGCCTGTGTAGGCTGCTACTATTACTTAAATGGAACTTAAACTATGCTCCTCCTATACTGCTGCTTCGGAATTGTTACTGGGGCCTGTCTTGAGTGCTACCATTACTGAAATGGAACTAATACTGTGCTCCCCCTATAATGCTGCTAGTGATATGTTAGTGGGGCCTGTCCTAATGCTACGGCTGAAATGTTACGAATTCTGGGCTCTGCCTATACCGCTGCTAATGGTATGTCTCTGGGGTGTGGAAACAGAGGCTTCCCAAAGACATGATGGCGGCGAGGCCATTTCCCACCAACGCGGTTACTGTTAAGGTGCATATAACCACGGACACGTGGAGAGGACACGTAGTGCCTCAAAAACATCCCCCTCCTCCTCCAACAATGAAAACATTCTTGGCAAATGCCTTTGCATTGGTTCGTCTGGTGGCAGTCCAAGAATTTCACTTTTACCGACACAACAAGAGAGCCCCCCCACCATCCCCCCGCCACGGCCCACTTAATCCTGGCCACATTCCGAAAACCAACAAAATACAACCGTGCTACTAGGTCCGCAGTCCCCACCACATTACCACCAACACGGTTACTGTTAAGGTGCATATAACCACGGACACGTGGAGAGGACACGTAGTGCCTCAAAAACATCCCCCTCCTCCTCCAACAATGAAAACATTCTTGGCAAATGCCTTTGCATTGGTTCGTCTGGTGGCAGTCCAAGAATTTCACCTTTACCGACACAACAAGAGAGCCCCCCCCACCATCCCCCCGCCACGGCCCACTTAATCCTGGCCACATTCCGAAAACCAACAAAATACAACCGTGCTACTAGGTCTGCAGTCACCATCACATTACCACCAACGCGGTTACTGTTAAGGTAATATAACCACGGACACGTGGAGAGGACACGTAGTGCCTCAAAAACATCCCCCTCCTCCTCCAACAATGAAAACGTTCTTGGCAAATGCCTTTGCATTAGTTCGTCTGGTGGCAGTCCAAGAATTTCACCTTTACCGACACAACAAGAGAGCCCCCCCACCATCCCCCCGCCACGGCCCACTTAATCCTGGCCACATTCCGAAAACCAACAAAATACAACCGTGCTACTAGGTCCGCAGTCACCACCACATTACCACCAACGCGGTTACTGTTAAGGTACATATTACCAGTCTGACTGGGGCATACAGACACCTTGACAGAATGAATAGTGTGTGGCACATAGGTTCCCCATTGCTATGCCCACGTGTGCAGCTCCTGATGGAGGTGGCACAGGATTGGATTTCTCATTGCTTCTGTACAGCATTGCGGGCTATCGCCCTACCACTTTTAAAGAGGGTCGCTGCCTAGCCGTGCCAATCCTCTGCACTGTGTGCCTGCAGTTCCTCCTCATGGCAGACGCACTTATAAATAGACATGAGGGTGGTGTGGCATGAGGGCAGCTGAAGGCTGCGCAGGGACAGTTTGGTGTGCGCTGTGGACACTGTGTCGTGCAGGGGGGAGGGGGGTTGGGCAGCATGTAACCCAGGAGAAGTGGCAGCGGAGTGTCATGCAGGCAGTGATTGTGCTTTGTTGTAGCTAGTGTGGTGCTTAGCTAAGGTATGCATTGCTAATGAGGGCTTTTCAGAAGTAAAAGTTGTTGGGAGGGGGGGGGCCCCACTCTTGCCGGTATTGTGGCTTAATAGTGGGACCTGTGAACTTGTGATGCAGCCCAACATGTAGCCCCTCGCCTGCCCTATCCGTTTCTATGTCGTTCCCATCACTTTCTTGAATTGCCTAGATTTTCACACATGAAAACCTTAGCAAGCATCGGCGAAATACAAAAATGCTCCGGTCGCCCATTGACTTCAATGGGGTTCGTTACTCAAAACGAACCCTCGAGCATCGCGATAAATTCGTCCCGAGTAACGAGCACCCGAGCATTTTGGTGCTCGCTCATCTCTAGCAATTACACATTTTAAATGAGGAATACTTTACATATTCGAGCTGTCCCTGGCAGATCTTTAATGTGTATATAATACACAGCATTGTTCTCTGGGTCATAGTTGATATGTACTTAGTAGCATCTATAAGTCTTCATATTCATATTACCCAAATTTGACATGATCTCAACTCTATTCAATTTTTAAATACGTCTAATGTACCTTCTATTGAATTAACCAAAGGTAAAGCAATATTTTTCAGCCTGACCTGAAACATTAAACTTGCCCTCAGCATCTATTATTTCCACTTCCTAAGTAAGATCTGCAAGCATGAAAATGGTTGTTGACATTTGAAAGGGAATGAATCTAAAGGATTCTGTGCAACAATGCATTTCTTTCCAGCCCAGGCCTTATCTACTTATTTATATTTAATCACTTCAATTACATACAATTATTATCGCAATTATTATATGTGTATATCAAGATCAGTGATTAGGGAAACTGGCTGCAGAAGGAGTCTTTCCCCATCAGGTATGGACATACCATATGTGGATCCTATGCTGCACAGGGACCTAGTAGGTAAAGAGGCCCATTGCCACCTAAAAGTAACTCCCTACTGTCTACTAGGTTGCATGTATCAAATTGAGCTACTGAATTTCATCAGAAAAGAAAAATGCAAATAGAGGACGACACCTGATAAAGTGCATTTCAAAATCGTTAGCTCTAGCTCTGATCCACTAAGTTCTAGGAAATGGTCGTTCACCCTAGACAATAAAATAAGGGACAACAATGACCATGAAATCCACATGAGGTACAAGGTGACTGCTATACACAATGTTCCAGCCTAGGCTTCCCTCAGACGAAGACTGTTGTTGTCAGATATCCGGGAAAGTGATGTGAAAGAACATCTAAGTTGGCAATGTAGCATAAAGCTGATTTTTATTTCAGTGCTGGAGACAGGCAACATGTTTCAAGTTTGAACAGAACTCTTCAGATTAGTCATCCATTCATCCATGGATGACTGACCTAACGAAGAGTTCTATTGGAACTCTTTGCCTGTCTCGAGTTCTGAAATAAAAATCCGTTTTACACTTTCCTTCCTGGTTCCCTGGTGTGCACTGATGGGAGCTTCTACAGTGTTTCTCAAATTTCATAGGTGACAATTACTGGCAGATCGTTTGACATATATAACGGAGGAACTCTATGATAATGTATCAAGAGCTAGGAATCCATATACACAGCTTAGACAGATACCCTACTATCTGTGCCCATCTCCGAAGACCTAACGTGAAGCTCCCAGGCCCCGATGCAAAACTCGTAACAGGGCCCCCAACTATAATGCTTTACTTATAGTATGGGGTTCCCTATATGGAGAAGAGAGGCGTTATGGGCCCCCTAAGGCTCCTGGGCCCGGGTGCAACCGCATCCCCTGCATCCTCTATAGTTACGCCCCTGCCCATCTCTAACCTGCACGGCTGTCTCCAACAAGCCTCACTCATCACTCAGCCAAAATTAAAATCCTCCAGACTGACAAACACTACAGCATGTTTATCTTTGGTCTACATTTATAATTCGCTTCTAGGTTTCACAATCCTTTCATTATTAAGGGAAGTCACTGTAAGAACAAACTCTATAGCATGCCATGTTTGCATATAGCTGTAATATAGTAAAAAAAAATACAAATTTAAAATGAATGTATCCATGAATTACATCATTTTGAAACAGACATTCATGAGATGCACAATGTCATTCAGTAGTAACATGAATTTTATGTGTAATTATCACAATTATCCTTCCTGTTCGTGAAACAGAATGAAATGTTGCTACAGAACTTCCCTGTTGCATTAGCAGGCAATTATAAGATCTGGGTTATCATTATTTTCTCAGCCTCATTACTTCCACAAAAAAAACATCTGTGTCTTGTCATAAAAAATGCCATTGTGCCTTTTTCGAGTCACTATGGCCCACTCGTCGAGTGGTATTCTACAAAGGTCTTCTCATCGAGTGGTATTCTTCAAACATGAGTGATGTGTAATCCCTACATGCTCAAACGTAGCCAAGTCCAAAATTACTATGATTGACTGTAGTCCCACAATTCTTATTGTACATTATATTAATCATACTCTGCTCTCAAAAGGATATTCTGATATCAGCAATAAAGCTTATACTTCATATAATGAAAAGCTATACTTTCTGTACCAATTAATCACAATTTTCCCATTTTCTGCTTGCAGTCAAAGGGGACTTTCCTCAGATACTTCCAGGGATAAATATTTGTCTTGGTTATGTGATGGTCACACAGATGCTCGACTCATTACAAGACAGAGCTCTTCTAAAACGATCTAAAAAAGCTCTGCACCTTTGTGATCATCGAACGGGACATAAATTCAATGGTATCAATTTGTCATATTCTTACTTAGCCAAAATAGGACTGTATGGCATAATTTACACTGAAGTATATAAAAAGTAGGTAACGAAGTAGTTGTTAGGCACCAGAAGCCCCTATTTAAGGGAGAGGTACTGTAAGGGTTGTGCTGGCTGGGATCTGTTGTACCACATAGGTTTCTAGCAGCACAGCCCCACAGATGTGGAATGACTAAGCTGGCTGGGTGTGGTTCTCTCTTGATAGCCTCTCTGTCCTGGGTCTATTTTCTGGCCTCCTGTTTGTATGAGGCTTCCTGCAAATCAGCATCTGCTCTTACGTTTAGTTTCTGTCAGTTTCATGTCAGTTTGCCCTCGCTCTGTCCTACAGTTGCCTGTGTAGCTTGCTGTGTGTTTTGGTGTCTGGTTCCCTTGTCCGTGCAGCTTGCTGTGTTCTGTGTGCCAGTCTGTTTTGGTTCCATGTATTAACCCTTCAGGGATAGTCAGAACTTAGGTTCCAGCACGGGGCTGCCTTTATCGAGGCTATCACTCAGATTATAGGTAGGGTCCTGCCATTCTTCCTGCAGCTTGGGGTCAGTTGTCTTGCTAGTGTAGAGACCCACAAGACAACGAGGAGCCTTGTAGTGGCTCGCAGGTTTAAGTGACTTGGTCAATCCATGAACCAATACCTCGTACTTTCATAGCATTTCCATCTGATATGTGTCCTGGTATGCAAGGTGAGTGTTTGGTTCCTGTTGGCTGTCTATATCTCGGGTAACTTTTGTGTGGGCCCAGTGCTCACTTGCCCACACGAATGTAACAGTAGTTCAAACTCAAGTGTCTAGGAATCAGTGGCAGATTATAATACAGGGTGTTTGGGCAGCTACCCAGGGGACAACTGGTCACCTAAAGTACCCAAAGATTTGATGCATATTGTTGATTTCTGACAGTTTTTTGCAAAAATTCACAGCAGAAACCTCAACAAAACTGCATTTTGCAAGGATCCCTGGCACACATGGGCATGTAATCAACATGGATATTCTGCACATGGTTATCAATAGTATCTGTGCATGTGGGAAACTTACAGACAGTCAGTTAATCAAGTATAAAGAGTCCGTCACACGATAATTTTCTTGGAATCTACAGTATTTCCAATATTTATTAGACATAGGACAACAAATCTAGGGCCTAGTCAAGGTGATTAGTGGGTTAGTACAGCCTGAGTATTGTACTAGAAGTTGTGATACATCTGAATGTTATCAAAGAATTAGGCTGTTACAGCATGGTAACAAGGAGAATAGCCTGGATGTCTTACTTAGGCTATACTAAACCCTGATTTTATTATCATAGGTCTAATAAATGTTGACTATACATTAAAAAAATTATAATGTGTGTACACAAAAGGTGTGTCTGCACAAGGACCTACACAGATAAAGTCATATGACTATATCTGTGCAGGCCCTGAAGTCGGAAAGGCTCCACAGAGGAGGAGAATGTAAGATGCTGTATAAGTGTATGGGATCTATTTTGGGGTCAGTGTTTATGTGTCTGGTCTCGATCTATATTAATTTAGGGGTTCTAATCTGGTGTCTGGATTTAAGGGTTCTGAATTTATTTAGGTGGTCTGGTTTGGGAACTGTATTTATTTTTGGGTCTGGTTGAAGATCTGTTCTGGGGTTTCTATTTGTGTACAGAAGTCAGGTATAGAAACTATAGTACTTTAGGGGGGGTTGGTTTGTATTTGTTTGGCTCTGCTATGCAGTCTGTTTATTTTGGAACATTATCTCAAGTCTCAATTTAGGGGTCTGGTATGAAGTTTGAATTGATTTGTGTTATCATAAAGGCTAGTGACAGATGCAGAAGTAAGAGACCAAAGATGTGTAATGAGAAAAGTCTACATTGGTCAGCAGAAGTCTTCAGGTGGTCTGGGTTGGATAGAGAAGAACAGACAATAAAACATCTAAAATCAGAGAAGAAATCACCTGTGATTCTCTACATTTATAGATGAGCTGTCATCTCTCCTACATGTCTATTTTAGTAAATACTTGAATTTTATTTTTAAAAAAGTCTCTGTTTTACCCAAGCCTATTCAACAATTACCATTCCCCTTGTCAACAGGATGCATCCCTACATAGTCTGATACTGTCAGTAATAATTGGACAATATTAGACTTTTGACAAGGTGAATGGGCTCAGTTGTCAATGTTAGCACAGAAAGGTGGTTTTGACAACAGCTGGTAGAGAAGGAGGGCAAATTTGGAGAACAACCCAGGGCCTAAAGTTTCCTTAATCCTCCACTGCTTGGAGTAGTTTAATAAAAAGTCTGACTGTTGAAAGCGTTGGTTAAATATCTGTGATAAACAGCTCAGAGACAAGAGATTGCCTCTCATCTCAGATCTGACAATAGACTTCACACAAAAATTCTTGTCTGAGTATTGAGCAAAGCTGTAGTACACCACTACTATTGTGTGTATCATTAAAATAGTAAAACATGCTGAGAGGTAATTTTTACTGCATAATTCAATAATATATAGGTGAATATAGAGATTGTGAGCCCCAAAAGGGGGACAGAACCCAATATCAAATGATGTAAAGTGCTATGTAATACGCATGTGCTATATAAAGGTAATTATTAATAATAAGTCTTGCCTTTACATGTTTGCCTATAGATTATATAGTCCAGTGTGTAAATAGTTGGCAAAAAAATTAGACTTCTCTCCAATGGGCTCATAAAAGTCATGTTTCAATACAAGATCCCCTATCATTTCCTAATCAGAATATTAAGAAAGGCTATCAATACAATGGAGCAGTGAATTCTTTAGAGATTATTGTAATGCATACAATATCTTGAGTTGCATTTTGATGAGATGGATTCTCTTTTCATGATAGGTTTGTGCACTTGACATCACATCAAATTATTAATTTTGAGACAAATGGTTCATCCAAATACTAGAATGTTGGGGCATATAATTTCAAAGATCCTGAGGCTGCATTTGCCTCTTTCTATCAGACTCACATGTATGGTTCTAATGTGCTGGCAGCAAAGTTACATCTAGTTGCATATTTTTTCCTTTTATATAACAATCAAAATGTGGTTAATCATGGGTCCCTTACGAGAGTCTGAAGAAACAATGTGGAACGAGCATCCTGCAGACCATAAAGGTTTGATAAATCCATGTACCTACTCCCTGCACCTGTTTCATTACATTAGAAGATATACTGTGGAGGCAATTCTGTTTATGGCACTCGTATATTCTCTTTGTTACTTGTAGCTATCTACAGTATATGTTCTATGTTTATTCATGGTTAATGTTAATGCTGTAATTGTAAACCATATATTATATGTAACTGGTTTCTAACCATTTCTGATATACCTTCAGTAGCCACAGTACTTTATTAGATATTCATTTCTAGTAATAAGTTCTTTGTCTTCAGAACATCCTTCATACAATAAAATTTTAATGAGGCATGGGGAACACTTCTTAAGAGGTTCTGGTTCATGTTGACATTATAGAATCATGTAATTGGAGATCTGATGACTGCCAATTTGACTCTCGTTGAAGCACACCCCAAAGGTGCCCAGTGGCAACTTTATCAGCATGTAAATGAGCCTCCAGCAGCTGTTTGCAAATCCCAGCATGTGGTCTGGACTTTGCACTCAGTTGCCTTGTCTTCCCATGGGCTGCCTCAGGCTGTCAGCTGAATGCAATGTAATCAGCTACTCCCATGGAGAGCACAGCATGCGGTCCCTGCTATACCTCTTCAGCTGAACAATGCTTTTTATGCTCACCTAAAAATCATCGTTCAGCCGAACAGTGAAAGATGGGAGGGTTTACACACAATGATTATTGCTCAAAAGCCATAATTTGAACGACTTTTGAGTGATAATCATTGCGTGTAAATGGGGTTTGAGAGAGATTCTTAACAAATGTCTAGATAGATAAAAATCTCCCATGATCACTACGTCTGTTTTTTTTGAGAACTTGGCCATCTGCTGAAGAAAAAGTTCATCTATATCTTCTGCTTGTCCAGAAGGCCTATAGTAAATGCTTACAATGGTGTTTTTTGTGTTGTCCTCTCCTTGTGTTCGTATCCAGTTTGTACAAAACTATCATTCTGTAGAAACTCTGTGGAGGTATAAGCCTTCCTAACATATAATGCAATATCTCCTCTTTTATTAGGTCTGTTTTTTATTAAAAAAAAGGTTGTATTCTTCAAGCCTTGTATTCAAAACATGTGTATCATCCCACCAAGTTTCCATGATGCCTATGACATCATATTTCTCTTCCTGCGTTAGGAGCTCCAATTCCCTTTGTTTGTTTTCTATGCGCTGTGCATTTGCGTAGAAACATTTTAGTTTGTGATCAGTGTTTCTTGCTCCTCTACTTTCCTTCTGAACTTTTTATCTTTGTTCTTTCTTTCCCCTTCTAGTAGCAAGATTTTCAAATGTATTCATTAGTTGTATATTTTTATCTGAACTCTCACTTTCCTTCCTATATTGTTTTAGTGTAAAGCTCTCCTGATGAGTGTAGCAAGGCACCTGCCAAATATATGCTTGCCTGTCTTTGCAAGGTGCAACCTTTCTCTAGCAAGGAGTCCATAATACAGGCAATTCACTCCATGGTCTAGAAATTCAAATCTTTGTGGATGGCACCATCGATGTAGTCAGTTGTTAACATCTAGAATACTGTTCCATGGCCATCCACTGGGAGGATGGATGAGAAGACCATATGTGCTCCTAGTACCTTCACTTTCTTGCTGAGGTCTACAAAGTCTCTGCATAAAGTTGCAAAGTCCTTTCTTGCAATGTCATTTGTCCTACATATATCAGCACTAGAGATGAGCGAGCGTACTCGTCCGAGCTTGATGCTCGTTCGAGTATTAGGGTGTTCGAGATGCTCGTTACTCGAGACGAGCACCACGCGGTGCTCGACTCCATTACATTTCTTTCCCTGAGAAATGTGCACGCTTTTCTGGCCAATAGAAGCACAGGGAAGGCATTACAACTTCCTCCTGTGACATTCCAGCCATATCCCACCCCCCTGCAGTGAGTGGCTGGGGAGATCAGATGAAAACCGAGTATTTAAATCTGCCCTGCCCGTAGCTCGCCACAGATGCACGCTGAGAGAGATCAGGGACAGTGCTGCTGATGCTGCTGCTGCTATAGGGAGAGTGTTAGGTTTAATTTCAGTCTTCAAGAACCCCAATCGTCCTTCTTAGGGCCACATCTGACCGTGTGCAGTACTGTTGAGGCTGCTTTTAGCAGTGTTGCACATTTTTTTTTTGTATATTGGGCGTGCAGATCATAGCGTCCTCAGTCTGCAGTCATTTTACAAAGTATAGGGGCAGTACTGGTGAGGCAGGGACAGTGAAAAAGGTGAAAGAGATATACTGTCTATATAGGTAGTGGGCTTTTTCAAAAACATACTATATTTGGGCTGCCTGTGACCTTCTTCAGTTTACTGCGTGTCTGCTGGGGGTAGTAGACGCTAATTAATACCCAGCTAAGCGTTACAGCAGGCTTGCGCATAATTGTTTCCTGGCTCCGCTGTGCGTTCCGTAACATCATTGTCGTCATCCCACCACAGGGAAACAGTACACATTATATCGGCTGCATGCGGTGTCTCTGGTTTTTCACCTCACCATTTTAAAAAATTGAGGCAAAATACTTAAGGCCTACCACTGGGCTTCGTCCACTTCATTGGTTCTGCACTGTGAATTTCAGCAGCTCAGTCATACGCACCTAGGTCTCACTACAGGCTTGCGCATAATTGTTTCCTGGCTCCGCTGTGCGTTCTGTAAGCGAAGTCAGCCTCCAACCACAGGCCAATAAGCGGCACATTTAATTACAGCGTTCTGTTTCTGCTCTACTCGTAATACACCATGCTGAGGGGTAGGGGTAGGCCTAGAGGACATGGACATGGGCGAGGACGTGGAGGCCCAAGTCAGGGTGTGGGCACAGGCCGAGCTCCTGGTCCAGGTGTATTGCAGCCGACTGCTGCGAGATTAGGAGAGAGGCAAGTTTCGAGGATCCCCAGATTCATCTCACAATTAATGGGCATATGCGGTAGACCTTTATTAGAAACTGAGCGGTGTGAGCAGGTCCTGTCGTGGATGGCAGAGAGTGCATCCAGCAATCTATCGACCACACAGTCTTCTACGCCATCCACAGCTGCAACTCTGAATCCTCTGGCTGCTGCTCCTCCTTCCTCCCAGCCTCCTCACTCCATGAAAATGACACATTCTGAGGAGCAGGCAGACTCCCAGGAACTGTTCTCGGGCCCCTGCCCAGATTCGGCAGCAATGGTTCCTCTCCCACCGGAGGAGTTTGTCATGACCGATGCCCAACCTTTGGAAAGTTCCGGGGGTCCGGGGGATGAGGCTGGGGACTTCCGGCACTGTCTCAAGAGCTTTCAGTGGGTGAGGAGGACGATGACGATGACGAGCGCACAGAGGATTCGGAGCAAGAGCCGCTGGACGATGAGGTGACTGACCCCACCTGGTGTGATAAGCCAACTGAGGACCGGTCTTCAGAGGGGGAGGCAAGTACAGCCACAGGACAGGCTGGAAGAGGCAGTGGGGTGGCCAGGGGTAGAGGCAGGGCCAGACCGAATAATCCACCAACTGTTTCCCAAAGCGCCCCCTCGCGCCATGCCACCCTGCAGAGGCCGAGGTGCTCTAAGGTGTGGCAGTTTTTCACTGAGAGTGCAGACGACCGATGAACTGTGGTGTGCAAGGTTTGTCGCGCCAAGATCACCCGGGGAGCCACCACCATCAGCCTGCGCAGGCATATGATGGCCAAGCACCCCACAAGGTGGGACGAAGGCCGTTCACCGCCTCCGGTTTGCACCACTGCCTCTCCCCCTGTGCCCCAACCTGCCACTGAGATCCAACTCCCCTCTCAGGACACAGGAACGACTGTCTCCCAGCCTGCACCCACACCCTCACCTCCGCTGTCCTCGGCCCCATCCAGCAATGCCTCTCAGCGCAGCGTCCAGCCGTTGCTAGCGCAACTGTTTGAGCGCAAGCGCAAGTACGCAGCCACGCACCCGCACGCTCAAGCGTTAAACGTGCACATAGCCAAATTGATCAGCCTGGAGATGCTGCCGTATAGGCTTGTGGAAATGGAGGCTTTCAAAAACATGATGGCGGCGGCGGCCCCGCGCTACTCGGTTCCCAGTCGCCACTACTTTCCCCGATGTGCCGTCCCAGCCCTGCACGACCACGTCTCCTGCAACATTGTACGCGCCCTCACCAACGCGGTTACTGCCAAGGTCCACTTAACAACGGACATGTGGACAAGCACAGGCGGGCAGGGCCACTATAGTTCCCTGACGGCACATTGGGTGAATTTAGTGGAGGCTGGGACCGAGTCAGAGCCTGGGACCGCTCACGTTCTACCCACCCCCAGAATTGCGGGCCCCAGCTCGGTGGTGGTATCTGCGGCGGGGTATGCTTCCTCCACTAAACCACCCTCCTCCTCCTCCTCCAACGCAACCTCTGTCTTCCAATCAAGATGTGTCAGCAGCAGCAAGTCGCCAGCAGCACAGCGGTGGGCAAGCGTCAGCAGGCCGTGCTGAAACTACTCAGCTTAGGAGAGAAGAGGCACATGGCCCACGAACTGCTGCAGGGTCTGACAGAGCAGACCGCTGGCTTTCGCCGCTGAGCCTCCAACCGGGCATGGTCGTGTGTGACAACGGCCGTAACCTGGTGGCGGCTCTGCAGCTCGGCAGCCTCACGCATGTGCCATGCCTGGCCCATGTCTTTAATTTGGTGGTTCAGCGGTTTCTGAAAAGCTACCCACGCTTGTCAGACCTGCTCGGAAAGGTGCGCCGGCTCAGCACACATTTCCACAAGTCCAACACGGACGCTGCCACCCTGCGCACCCTGCAACATCGGTTTAATCTGCCAGTGCACCGACTGCTGTGCGACGTGCCCACATGGTGGAACTCTACGCTCCACATGTTGGCCAGGCTCTATGAGCAGCATAGAGCTATAGTGGAATACCAACTCCAACATGGGCGGCGTAGTGGGAGTCAGCCTCCTCAATTCTTTACAGAAGAGTGGGCCTGGTTGGCAGACATCTACCAAGTCCTTGGAAACTTTGAGGAGTCTACCCAGATGGTGAGCGGCGATGCTGCAATCATTAGCGTCACCATTCCTCTGCTATGCCTCTTGAGAAGTTCCCTGCAAAGCATAAAGGCAGATGCTTTGCGCTCGGAAACGGAGGTAGGGGAAGACAGTATGTCGCTGGATAGTCAGAGCACCCTCATGTCTATATCTCAGCGCATTGAGAAGGAGGAGGAGGAGGGGGAGGAGCATGAGGAGGAGAGGGAAGAGACAAGTTGGCCCACTGCTGAGGGTACCCATGCTGCTTGCCTGTCATCCTTTCAGCGTGTATGGCCGGAGGAGGAGGAGGAGGAGGAAAGTGATCTTCCTAGTGAGGACAGCCATGTGTTGCGTACAGGTACCCTGGCACACATGTCGGACTTCATGTTAGGATGCCTTTCTCGTGACCCTCGCGTTACATGCATTCTGGCCACTACGGATTACTGGGTGTACACACTGCTCGACCCACGGTATAAGGAGAACCTTTCCACTCTCATACCTGAAGAGGAAAGGGGTTCGAGAGTGATGCTATACCACAGGACCCTGGCGGACAAACTGATGGTAAAATTCACATCCAACAGCACTAGTGGCAGAAGGCGCAGTTCCGAGGGCCAGGTAGCAGGGGAGGCCCGGAGATCAGGCAACATGTACAGCGCAGGCAGGGGAACACTCTCCAAGACCTTTGACAGCTTTATGGCTCCCCAGCAAGACTGTGTCACCGCTCTCCAGTCAAGGCTGAGTCGACGGGAGCACTGTAAAAGGATGGTGAGGGAGTACGTAGCCGATCGCACGACCGTCCTCCGTGACGCATCTGCTCCCTACAACTACTGGGTGTCGAAGCTGGACACGTGGCCTGAACTCGCGCTGTATGCCCTGGAGGTGCTTGCTTGTCCTGCGGCTAGCGTCTTGTCAGAGAGGGTGTTTCGTGCGGCTGGGGGAATCATCACGGATAAGCGTACCCGCCCGTCAACTGACAGTGCCGACAGGCTTACACTCATAAAGATGAACAAAGCCTGGATTTCCCCAGACTTCTCTTCTCCACCAGCGGACAGCAGCGGTACCTAAACAATACGTAGGCTGCACCCGCGGATGGAAGCATCGTTCTCTATCACCATAAAAAATGGGGACCTTTTAGCTTCATCAATCTGTGTATTATATTCATCCTCCTCCTCCTGCTCCTCCTCCCGAAACCTCACGTAATCACGCCGAACGGGCAATTTTTCTTAAGCCCACAAGGCTTTTTCTGAGGTACATTAGTACTGTTGGTACATCAATTTTTTTGGGCCCTCGCCTACAGTGTAATCCTAGTAATTTTTATTGGCTTCGCCTGTACTCATGGTACAGCAAGGTGTGTGGGGTTGGCCTACACTTTTGCTACATTAATGTAACTGGGGCCTTGTCTATACTGCAACTACTGAAATGTGAAAGAGACTGTTATCTCCCTAAACTGCTGCAACGGGAATGTTACTGTGGCCTGTCTTGACTGCTACCACTACTGAAATAGAACTAAGACTGTGCTCCCCCTATACTGCTGCTAGTGATATGTTACTAGGGCCTGTCCCTAATGCTACCGCTGAAATGTTACTAATTCTGGGCTCTGACTATACCGCTGCTAATGCTATGTCACTGTGGTGTGGAAACGGAGGCTTCCCAAAGACATGATGGTGGCAAGGCCATTTCCGACCAACGCGGTTATTGTTAAGGTACATATTACCAGTCTGACTGGGGCATGCACTGTGGGCCGAAGCCCACCTGTATTGTATGTGACGTTAGCTCTGCTGAGCAGGGCACTGCAATGGGATACATTTATGTACCGCCGATGGGTTCCAGGGAGCCACCCATGCTGTGGGTGCACAGGGACTTCACATTAGTGATTTGTACCTGCCAGTGTCTATGTATTAAAAACCCCAGTCAGACTGTGGCATGCAGTGTGGGCCGAAGCCCACCTGCATTTCATCTGACGTTACCTCAGCTGTGCTGGGCAATGCAATGGGAATTATTTATGTACCGCCGATGGGTTCCAGGGAGCCACCCATGCTGTGGGTGCACACGGAATTCCCATTGCGGAGTTGTACCTGCCTGTGACTATTTATAAAAATATGAGGCCAGCGTGTGGCATGAGGGCAGCTGTAGGCTGCACAGGGACACTTTGGTGTGCGCTGTGGACACTGGGTCGTGCGGGGGGGGGGGGGGGGGTTGGGCAGCATGTAACCCAGGAGAAGTGGCAGTGGAGTGTCATGCAGGCAGTGATTGTGCTTTGTTGGAGGTAGTGTGGTGCTTAGCTAAGGTATGCCTTGCTAATGAGGGTTTTTCAGAAGTAAAAATTGTTGGGGGGGGGGTAACTCTTGCAGCTATTGTGGCTTAATAGTGGGACCTGGGAACTTGAGATGCAGCCCAACATTTAGCCCCTCGCCTGCCCTATCCATTTCTGTGTCATTCCCATCACTTTCTTGAATTTCCCAGATTTTCACAAATGAAAACCTTAGCGAGCATCGGCGATATACAAAAATGCTCGAGTTGCCCATTGACTTCAATGGGGTTCGTTACTCGAAACGAACCCTCGAGCATCGCGGAAAGTTCGACTCGAGCAACGAGCACCCGAGCATTTTGGTGCCCGCTCATCTCTAATCAGCACTATAGATGAGTGAGTATGCTCGCTAAAGGCAATTGCTCAAGCGAGCATTGCCTTTAGCGAGTATCTTCCCCGCTCGAGACTGCAGGTTCGGGTGCCGACCGCGGGCACGTAGCTGCGGGGGAGAGCGGGGCGGAACGGAGGGGAGATCTCTCTCTCCCTCTCTCCCCCCCCCCCCCCCCCGCTCCCTCCTGCAGACAGCCGCTACTCACTGCTCCCCCGCGCCGGCACCCGAACCTGCAGTCTCGAGCAGGGGAGATACTCGCTAAAGGCAATGCTCGCTTGAGCGATTGCCTTTAGCGAGTATACTCGCTCATCACTAATCAGCATGAATAGATAGTCATCTGTAGAACTGAAGTCTTGATAGCCTAACAGATGCAACTTTGATTTGTGCTCCTGGAAAACAGCAACCTCTCGTGAGGTTATGTCATGCCTGCAGACAACTGCTTCTGTTCCACTTAATAGGGAATCCATCACAACCACCACTCTTCTTTTCCTCCATCCAATAGGATTCTGAGTCCTTGCTACACACTGCTTTGTGGGCATAGTTATTTCTTGATGTCCTTCTTCATTGTTCTCCTGGGTTAGAGCATGTTACTGGTTTCCTAAGCAGTATGGCTGCTTACTAACTTCTTGATCCTCTTTCTTCTTTGGATAACATGCTTTCATTTCTCTGCTTCTGCAGGTACACTGAAAATTTCCTTTTTCTTCAATATTTTGAAGACTTACTTCTGCCCTGTCAAGAAAATCCTTATCTTCCTTAATGAGTTTCAATATAGCTATTTCCCCTGAAGATTTTGCATTTTTTCCGCAAGTAGAGACACAAGTTTGCATTTCTGGCAGGTGAAGTTTGGCTTTTTCTCTGGTAAGATCTGTAAACAAATAGCATACATTGCATCTCCCCACTTGGCTACTCATCCCTTCCATGTTGTCAGTTGATGTCCACTTCCAAACTTCTAAAAGTCTAGAATATTAGTGATGATATATAACCCATAAGATGCTAAGTGTAAAACGTACACAGCGACTCTTCCCTGAATGCAGAAGGGATATGCAAATTATTTTTCTGGAGCTCCAATCTCTGCTCTGATAGGCTAATTATGCCACTTCAGATGCCATATTTCTTTCCATCCTACCAACTACAGCAATGTAGTAAATGTAAGCAGCTGGTGGTCTATAAAGGTGCAGGTGAACAGAAACAATCACACTGAATGGGGGGGGGGAGGTCTAATGAATTGTTACTTTACTAAAATAAATGTAGCACTCAGGGTACAGTAGTGCAGCAAGCATGAAATCATGCTTCTACAACTATTATCTATATTGTAGTCCCAGTCAGAGGTGTAACTTAAAGCTCCTGGGCCCCAATGCAAAATCAGTAACAGGGCCCCCAACTATGCTGCTTTATTCATAGTACTGGGCTCCCTATATGGAGAAGAGAGACCTTGTGGGCCCCTAAGGCTCCTGCGCCCGAGCGCAACTGCATCCCCTGTAGTTACATCAGTGGTCCCAGTAACAGTTCATAGATGGGATTCAACAGTCTTTCAATAGTCGGAGTTGCTCTGGATCATCAGTAGCTAATCTTGACTTCCTTTCCTGAATAGGATCAGTGCCTCCTAGTGCTTGAATACCCCTGTAGGGGGTCAAATGAGCAATAATATGAAACCTGTACTAGAACTAGTAGGGAACAAATATGCAGGAATAGGAACTCGCCAACAGATGACAGGAAAATAATGGTGATGGCAATCAGAGGATGGCTCAAATGGATGATGGAGATGGTAACCAGATAATGGAGCAAACAGGTGATGGAAACCTATAACTGACACCGTAACTGAGCCCAACATTCACTTCCCCTAAGTCTTCCCCTAATCTATCCTTGATGCTGACCCTAACACCAGACACTACTATTACTGAGTATCCTTATTGGAAACCCTATCTGAAACACTGAGTCTGATAAACACTGAGAGGGCACTAGGAGACAGATATATGAAAAGCAAACTGAGCAAATCTTAACTAAATTTCAAGGCAAGAAAGATATAATAGGGAAAAAGCAACAACCACCAAGTCTAAGAAGCAAGAATTAGACTAGAAATAATGACACTTAAACTAGTCTAACATGAAACAAAGCTAAACTAAGAACATGCTACTAGAAGCATACAAGAAATACTGTATTTAAATGCACATAGCTTGCACCATAACCAGCAGCACATTGCAGAAGCCAGAAATATTTACAGAGAAGCTAGCTAATCAGGAACTCCTCTTTAAACAAGCCTGAGCTCCAGCAATAGGTTATTTTACCCATTGTAATGGATCAACTATGAGACATTTGCATAGCAATTGCGCCAACAAACTAGAATGTCTCACATGCTAAAATAACAGAATTCCTATTGATCATAGCGGTAGCATACACTAGGTGTTTTAGTCCTCATCACTGATAGCTTTTGGGACACTCCCCACGTTGTCTCTGCTCTGGCTGTTAATGATATGCTCTGATACTGTGCTCACACTGATTATGGTCACCATTAAGGCCTCCATTATCAGACCAGATGCATATCAATGGTTAAGCTCTGCACTCTAGCTGACACATTATGCAAAACACGCACCCCATCCCAGCCCATCCCTTTCCATTCTGGACTAGACTCCTTCTCTTATAACAGTTTCTCCAATCATAATGCCTTGTGTAAGTTATAGTTGGGCATTTCTTTAGCTCCCTATTTAGTTTACTGTAGGTTACACCCAGAGGAGTAACTTGAAGCTTCTGAGCCCGAATGCAAAACAGGGCCCCAACTATGCTGCTTTGTTCATAGTACTGGGCTCCCTATATGGAGAAGAGAGGTCTTATAGGCCCCCTAAGGCTCCTAGGCACGGGTGCCACCGCATCCCCTATAGTTACGCCAGTGGTTAGACCTATAATATGCTGCACTGTAATTTGGCAGACAGATCTGCTTTAAAAATTAAAAGCCCTATGTGGGTCCAGAAAACAATGGGAGTCACTATCAATATTTTTCACCATCTTGGCTTATTCACTCCACCTGAGCCAGTGGCCTTCAGAATATCATTTTCTGCTCTTAACTGACAGCATTATAACCCAATATGGTCTTCTACCCCTATGGCCCATTCACTTCAAGTTTCAACAAAGTATGCATTCAGATATGCTTTTCTACATAGCTAATATATAATGCATGCTTATTTGAGCTGTTGTCTTCCTGTCTGCTTGTACTGTCTTTTTCATTGGATTACCCAACATCACGCTTGAAAATTTATGATGCTCGGCTACTAAATGTGGCCCATAACCACACTCATATCAACTGAACTAAAATAATTCACTTAAATCCAACACTAAGTATAGCAAGAGAGGATTTCACAATGTTACATTTTAGATTCTTGCCTTGAAGCCATGTTCAGCGTTCATGTGATTGTACGAGAATGTTGTTTCAAATATGATTATTATTGTACATTAAACTTGTTTTACTGCATCCAGATCATGAACAAACACTAAAACAGTGCATTATCTCCAATCATTGGAACCCATTTGAATGCACTTTTCTGTAATTCCACATAATTTAGTTTTACAATCTTTTTCTCATCTATGATGAATCATAATGTTAGAGTTCTATAGGGAAAAAAATATCTTCCTTTCACTGCAAAGTTCACTACATATGAAACATATATAAATCAGTTTGTGGAAAATGTAAGAGGAGTGTGAAAATCCCAATCGATAGCAGTAAATACATAGGGTTGTTAAATTTTATATTGTAGACATACAGCTAAGAGTGCAGAAGAATTCATAACCAATAGCTAGAAACAAAAATCCATTCGTCAAAATTCATACAGAAATTTTTGGGTGATTGCCGCGCGAAAATAAGGGCTGATTTACAATACAGCAAATGGTGCAAACTGCATCAGGTCCCAGCTAGAGATGAGCAAACGTAGTTGTCCGAGCTTGATGCTTGTTCGAGTATTAGGGTGTTTGAGATGCTCGTTACTCGAGATGAGCACCACGCGATGTTCAAGTTACTTTCACTTTCATCTCTGAGACATTTGCGCGCTTTTCTGGCCAATAGAAAGACAGGGAAGGCATTACAACTTCCCCCTGCGACGTTCAAGCCCTATACCACCCCCCTGCAGTGAGTGGCTGGGGAGATCAGGTGTCACCCGAGTATTTAAATCAGCCCCGCCCGCGGCTCGCCACAGATGCATTCTGACAGAGATCAGGGACAGTGCTGCTGGTGCCGGAGCTGCTATAGGGAGAGCGTTAGGTGTTATTTTAGGCTTGAAGAACCCCAACGGTCCTTCTTAGGGCCACATCTGACCTTGTGCAGTGCAGTACTGTTGAGGTTGCTTTTAGCAGTGTTGCACTTTTTTTTTTTTTTGTATATCGGGCGTGCAGAGCATTGCGTCCTCAGTCTGTAGTCATTGTACATGGTATAGGGCCAGTACTGGTGAGGCAGGGAAAGAGATATACTGTCTATATAGGCAGTGGGCTTTTTCAAACAAATTTGGGAAAAATACTATCTTTGGACTGCCTGTGACCGTCTTGAGTGTACTGGGTCTCTGCTGGGGGTAGTAGTCCTAATTAATACGCAGCTAAGTGTTACAGCAGGCTTGCGCAAAATTCTTTCCTGGCTCTGCGTTGCCCGTTACATCACTGCCGTCATCCCATCCAGAGGGAAACAGTCTGCAGTAATTTTACATAGTATAGGGCCAGTAGTGATGAGGCAGGGACAGTGGGAAAGGTGAAAGAGATATACTGTCTATATAGCCAGTGGGCTTTTTCAAACAAATTTGGGAAAAATACTATCTTTGGACTGCCTGTGACCGTCTTGAGTGTACTGCGTCTCTGCTGGGGGTAGTAGTCCTAATTAATACGCAGCTAAGTGTTACAGCAGGCTTGCGCAAAATTCTTTCCTGGCTCTGCGTTGCCCGTTACATCACCGCCAATATCCCGTCCAGAGGGAAACAGTATACATATATACGCTGCCTACAGTATCTGTCTGCTGTCTCAGCTCAGCCTTTAAAAAAATTGAAGCAAAATACTTAAGGCCTACTAGTGGCCTTTGGACACTTGACTGCTTCTGCGCTGTGAATTCCACTAGCTCAGTCATACGCACCATGTCTCACTACAGGCTTGCGCAAAATTCTTTCCTGGCTCTGCTGTGCGTTCCGTAAGCGAAGTCAGCCTCCAACCACAGGCCAATAAGTGGCACATTTAATTACAGCGCTCTGTTTATGCACTACGGGTAATACACCATGCTGAGGGGTAGGGGTAGGCCTAGAGGACGTGGACGCGGGCGAAGACGCGGAGGCCCAAGTCAGGGTGTGGGCACAGGCCGAGCTCCTGATCCAGGTGTATCGCAGCCGACTGCTGCGGGATTAGGAGAGAGGCACGTTTCTGGCGTCCCCAGATTAATCTCACAATTAATGGGTCTACGAGGTAGACCTTTATTAGAAAATGAGCAGTGTGAGCAGGTCCTGTCGTGGATGTCAGAAAGTGCATCCAGCAATCTATCAACCACCCAGAATTCTATGCCGTCCACTGCTGCAACTCTGAATCCTCTGGCTGCTACTCCTCCTTCCTCCCAGCCTCCTCACTCCATTACAATGACACATTCTGAGGAGCAGGCAGGCTCCCAGGAACTGTTCTCGGGCCCCTGCCCAGAATGGGCAGCAATGGTTCCTCTCCCACCAGAGGAGTTTGTCATGACCGATGCCCAACCTTTGGAAAGTTCCCGGGGTCCGGGGGATGAGGCTGGGGACTTCCAGCAACTGTCTCAAGAGCTTTCAGTGGGTGAGGAGGAGGACGACGATGAGACACAGTTGTCTATCACTCAGGTAGTAGTAATTGCAGTAAGTCCGAGGGAGGAGCGCACAGAGGATTCGGAGGAAGAGCAGCAGGACGATGAGGTGACTGGCCCCACCTGGTTTGCTAAGCCTACTGAGGACAGGTCTTCAGAGGGGGAGGCAAGTGCAGCAGCAGGGCAGGTTGGAAGAGGCAGTGCGGTGGCCAGGGGTAGAGGCAGGGCCAGACCAAATAATCCACCAACTGTTTCCCAAAGCGCCCCCTCGCGCCATGCCACCCTGCAGAGGCCGAGGTGCTCAAAGGTGTGGCAGTTTTTCACTGAGAGTGCAGACGACCGACGAACTGTGGTGTGCAAGGTTTCTCGCGCCAAGATCAGCCGTGGAGCCACCACCACCAGCATGCGCAGGCATATGATGGCCAAGCACCCCACAAGGTGGGACGAAGGCCATTCACCGCCTCCGGTTTGCACCACTGCCTCTCCCCCTGTGCCCCAACCTGCCACTGAGATCCAACCCCCCTCTCAGGACACAGGCACTACCGTCTCCAGGCCTGCACCCACACCCTCACCTCCGCTGTCCTCGGCCCCATCCAGCAAGGTCTCTCAGCGCAGCGTCCAGCCGTCACTAGCGCAAGTGTTTGAGCGCAAGCGCAAGTACGCAGCCGCGCACCCGCACGCTCAAGCGTTAAACGTGCACATAGCCAAATTGATCAGCCTGGAGATGCTGCCGTATAGGCTTGTGGAAACGGAGGCTTTCAAAAACATGATGGCGGCGGCCCAGCGCTACTCGGTTCCCAGTCGCCACTACTTTTCCCGATGTGCCGTCCCAGCCCTGCACGACCACGTCTCCCGCAACATTGTACGCGCCCTCACCAACGCGATTACTGCCAAGGTCCACTTAACAACGGACATGTGGACAAGCACAGGCGGGCAGGGCCACTATAGTTCCCTGACGGCACATTGGGTGAATTTAGTGGAGGCTGGGACCGAGTCAGAGCCTGGGACCGCTCACGTCCTACCCACCGCCAGAATTGCAGGCCCCAGCTCGGTGCTGGTATCTGCGGCGGTGTATGCTTCCTCCACTAATCCACCCTCCTCCTCCTACGCAACCTCTGTCTTGCAATCAAGATGTGTCAGCAGCAGCACGTCACCAGCAGTTGGTGTCGGGCGGCGTGGCAGCACAGCGGTGGCCAAGCGTCAGCAGGCCGTGCTGAAACTACTCAGCTTAGGAGAGAAGAGGCACACGGCCCACGAACTGCTGCAGGGTCTAACAGAGCAGACCGACCGCTGGCTTTCGCCGCTGAGCCTCCAACCGGGCATGGTCGTGTGTGACAACGGCCATAACCTGGTGGCGGCTCTGCAGCTCAGCAGCCTTACGCACGTGCCATGCCTGGCCCATGTCTTTAATTTGGTGGTTCAGCGGTTTCTGAAAAGCTACCCACGTTTGTCAGACCTGCTCGGAAAGGTGCGCCGGCTCAGCGCACATTTCCGCAAGTCCAACACGGACGCTGCCATTCTGCGCACCCTGCAACATCGGTTTAATCTGCCAGTGCACCGACTGCTGTGCGACGTGCCCACACGGTGGAACTCTACGCTCCACATGTTGGCCAGGCTCTATGAGCAGCATAGAGCTATAGTGGAATACCAACTCCAACATGGGCGGCGTAGTGGGAGTCAGCCTCCTCAATTCTTTACAGAAGAGTGGGCCTGGCTGGCAGACATCTGCCAGGTCCTTGGAAACGTTGAGGAGTCTACCCAGATGGTGAGCGGCGATGCTGCAATCATTAGCGTCACCATTCCTCTGCTATGCCTCTTGAGAAGTTCCCTGCAAAGCATAAAGGCAGACGCTTTGCGCTCGGAAACGGAGGCGGGGGAAGACAGTATGTCGCTGGATAGTCAGAGCACCCTCATGTCTATATCTCAGCGCGTTGAGGAGGAGGGGGAGGAGCATGAGGAGGAGGGGGAAGAGACAGCTTGGCCCACTGCTGAGGGTACCCATGCTGCTTGCCTGTCATCCTTTCAGTGTGTATGGCCTGAGGAGGAGGAGAAGGATCCTGAAAGTGATCTTCCGAGTGAAGACAGCCATGTGTTGCGTACAGGTACCCTGGCACACATGGCGGACTTCATGTTAGGATGCCTTTCTCGTGACCCTCACGTTACACGCATTCTGGCCACTACGGATTACTGGGTGTACACACTGCTCGACCCACGGTATAAGGAGAACCTTTCCACTCTCATACCCGAAGAGGAAAGGGGTTCGAGAGTGATGCTATACCACAGGACCCTGGCGGACAAACGGATGGTAAAATTCACATCCAACAGCACTAGTGGCAGAAGGCGCAGTTCCGAGGGCCAGGTAGCAGGGGAGGCACGGAGATCAGGCAGCATGTACAGCACAGGCAGGGGAACACTGTCCAAGGCCTTTGCCAGCTTTATGGCTCCCCAGCAAAACTGTGTCACCACTCCCCAGTCAAGGCTGAGTCGGCGGGAGCACTGTAAAAAGATGGTGAGGGAGTATGTAGCCGATCGCACGACCGTCCTCCGTGACGCCTCTGCCCCCTACAACTACTGGGTGTCGAAGCTGGACACGTGGCCTGAACTCGCGCTGTATGCCCTGGAGGTGCTTGCTTGTCCTGTGGCTAGCGTCTTGTCAGAGAGGGTGTTTTGTGCGGCTGGGGGAATCATCACGGATAAGCGTACCCGCCTGTCAACCGACAGTGCCGACAGGCTTATAATCATAAAGATGAACAAAGCCTGGATTTCCCCAGAGTTCTCTTCTCCACCAGCGGACAGCAGCGATACCTAAACAATACGTAGGCTGCACCCGCGGATGGAAGCATCGTTCTGTATCCCCATCAAAAACGGGGACCTTTTCGCTTCATCAATCTGTGTATTATGTTCATCCTCCTCCTCCTGCTCCTCCTCCTGAAACCTCACGTAATCACGCCGAACGGGCAATTTTTCTTAGGCCCACAAGGCTCAGTCATATAACTTTTGTAAACAATGTTTATACGTTTCAATTCTCAATTCAATAAAGCGTTGAAACTTGCACCTGAACCAATTTTTATTTTAACTGGGCTGCCTCCAGGCCTAGTTACAAATTAAGCCACATTACCCAAAGCGATTAATGGGATTCACCCGCCCTCTTGGTTGGGCATGGGCAATTTTTCTGCAAGCCCACCTGCATTAAACCTGACGTTACCTCAGCTGTGATGGGCAATGCAATGGGATACATTTATGTACCGCCGGTGGGTTCCAGGGAGCCACCCATGCTGTGAGTGCACACGGAATTCCCATTGCGGAGTTGTACCTGCCTGTGACTATTTATAAAAAACCCCGGTCTGACTGGGGCATGCAGACACCTTGACAGAATGAATAGTGTGTGGCACATGGGTTCCCCCTTGCTATGCCCACGTTTGCAGCTCCTGATGGAGGTGGCACAGGATTGGATTTCTCATTGCTTCTGTACAGCATTATGGGCTATCGCCCCGCCCCTTTTAAAGAGGGTCGCTGCCTGGCCGTGCCAACCCTCTGCAGTGTGTGCCTGCGGTTCCTCCTCATGGCAGACGCACTTATAAATAGACATGAGGGTGGTGTGGCTATGAGGCCAGCGTGTGGCATGAGGGCAGCTGAAGGCTGCGCAGGGACACTTTGGTGTGCGCTGTGGACACTGGGTCGTGCGGGGGGGTTGGGCAGCATGTTACCCAGGAGAAGTGGCAGCGGAGTGTCATGCAGGCAGTGATTGTGCTTTGTTGGAGGTAGTGTGGTGCTTAGCTAAGGTATGCCTTGCTAATGAGGGTTTTTCAGAAGTTAAAATTGTTGGGAGGGGGGGGCCCACTCTTGCCGCTATTGTGGCTTAATAGTGGGACCTGGGAACTTGAGATGCAGCCCAACATGTAGCCCCTCGCCTGCCCAATCTGTTGCTGTGTCGTTCCCATCACTTTCTTGAATTGCCCAGATTTTCACAAATGAAAACCTTAGCGAGCATCGGCGATATACAAAAATGCTCGAGTCGCCCATTGACTTCAATGGGGTTCGTTACTCGAAACGAACCCTCGAGCATCGCGAAAATTTCGTCTCGAGTAACGAGCACCCGACCATTTTGGTGCTCGCTCATCTCTAGTCCCAGCTTCTTCCTGTTTTCCAAGGCATCCATGACTGTTCATACTATTCGCTTTTTAATTTCATCAGATGTGATAATCAGCCTCCCAGTGTTGCCAATCTGGCTAATGCATTGTGCATGCATGTACAGTACCAAGTAAAAGTCTTAGGAAGGTGAAAAAAAAAGCTGCAAGTTAAGAATTTTTTTCAAAAATAGAAGGCATCAGATTGGCTCCAAATTTATTCTGCAGCAGGACAACCCCCAAGTATACAGCAAATGTCATTAACAAATCTCTTTGGCATAAAAAACAAGAGGAGGTCCTGGAAGTGACGAAATGGCCCCAACTGAGCCCTGATCTTAACATCAAGTCTGTGTGGAATTGCATGAAGATAGAGAAGGACCTGAGTAAGCCAACATGCACAGAAGATCTGTGGTTAGTTCTGCAAAATGTTTGAAGGAACTCGGCAGTGAGTTTTTTTTTCAAAAACCGGTGTACAAGTATACCTATAAGAATTGATGCTGTTCTGAATGCAAAGGGCGGTCACACCAAATATACTGGATTAAGATTTCTCTTTTCTTCATTCACTTTGCATTTTGTTAATTGACCAAAGAACTATTAAACACTTCTGTTCTTTTAAAACATTCTTACTTTTCAGCTATTTTTTCACACCTGACTAAAACCTTTACACAGTACTGTATATACTGTAAAGAACCATCTGAAACACTGTATAGGGCATCTAAGGTGCTGTATCTATGGCCAGCATTTACAATACTTTGAAGGGAACAAAGGGTCTGAAAAAAATTTCAAATGTTGGTAAAAAGTTTAGCCTTTTCCATTGCTTTCACTTTCAACTAGGGGGATCTAGCCATTTCCCATTTTTCAAATCTTGAAATATAAAAATAGTCTGGAAGAGCAGAAGCACACGTGTAATCTGTGCACTGGTTGTGTCACTTTAACAGAGAATACTTCTGTAACGGTTTTACACCTCCAAGTAATCCTGACTGTTTTTTCCATTACATATTGTACTTTATTTAGGTTATAGAAGTAAACCAATACCATCAGCATATATTTATAAAAAAAATAACCACCAAAATTGAGGACAATTGTTTAAAAAAAGTCTAATGTTTTCATATTTTGAAGTATGTCACCTAGGTTCGTACTGTAATAATCTTTTGGTCAGATAATATATTTCCATTAGAGATGAGCGAGCACGCTCGGATACAGCAGTTACTAGAGCCAGCATCGCTCTTCTCGAGTAACTGCTTACTGGTCCGAGCAGGCTCTGGGGGCGGCGGGGGAGAGAGAGAGATGTTATAGTACTCAAAGGCCAGGAAAGTTTGTTACTTCAACAAACTTTCCCTGCCAGTCTTAGGAGCGACTGTTTCTCTGATGATGTCATTGGGACCTGAACCTATCAGATCCTGATGATGGCACCTGAACCACAGGCTGTTCATAACAGTCTGTTCCAAGCATTTCACCTGTGGGCATGTGATCTCCCATGGAGTGAAGAATATTGTTTTTCTCTTAAAAAAAAAACAAAAAAAAACATAAATTTACATTGCTGGTGCACAAAGCCCAGCAAGCAGTGACATAAATCTACAGTGATAAGTATTTTCAGCTGCATTCCAAAGACTAATGGATTATTTCCGTGTGACAACTCCTGATAAAGTAAAAGTTGGACTCAGCTGGTGTGGGGGGCCCATCTAAACGACAGGCTCCCACAGCACTTATCCAGGTGTGCCTTCAATAGAAAACTGATACATGCACCTCCCCCCTTTACTGTATCGGAAGTTCAGGGAAAGCATTGTCAGAATCACCCAGCATATAGCAACTCAGCTGTAAAGCATGAAATCAAATAAAATATAAAAACTATTCCCATGACGCGATGGATGTCAGTAGCCTTGTTTAGGGTAAAGACAGATTCACTTAAATGAGAGGAGATCACAATGTCCAGCGTGGCACCTCAATTGTCCAAGTCAGCCTTGCACAAAGTCACCAGAAAGATGCATAACTAAAGCCCCATTTACACGCAACGATTATTGATCAAAATTTGTTAAAATGCTGGCATTTAAGCGATAATCATTGCGTGTAAATGCTTCCATCTTTCACTCTTCAGCTGAACAATGTTTTTTAGGTGAGCATAAAATCCATCCTTCAGCCAAAGATAGCAGGGACCGCACGCTGTGTTCTCCACGGGAGCAGCTGATTACAGCTGACAGCCCATGAAAGCCCATGGGAAGACAATGCAGCTGTCCAGACCACATGCTGGGAAGTGCAAAGTCCAGACCACATGCTGGGGTTTGCAAACAGCTACTGGAGGCACATTTACATGCAAATGAAGCTGATAAAGTGCTAATGGGCATTATTGCCCATTAGTACTCTATTCAAAATGATCACTAGAACTGTCAATGTTTCAATCGCTTGAAAGATTGTCTTTGCGTATAAATGAGCCTTTAGCTTCAACCATTTTTTATATTATGATAATTGTATGGAATAAAAATTGTGAAAAGGAAGCTGTCTTTACCCTAAACAGAGCTACTGGCACCCATCACAGCATGGAAATTGTTTTTAGATTTTATTTCATTTCATGTTTTATCATTTCCATTTGTTATAGAACAGAAATTTACGTTTGCTGCTGCACAAAGCCCAGCAAGCAGCAATGCAAATTTACAGTGGACAGTCACAAAGTAGTTAAAGCTTCCTTTATTATCAATGCACATACTGCATGACAACAGAGTGAATCTAGCGGAGTCAAGCAATTAGCGTAATATCAAATGTGTTGCATCATATTGCGATACTGAACAAACATTCCTGTAATAGTGAATTCTGTATCCAACAGTGAATCATTTTTTAATATTATGATATTCAAAGTGGAGTCGGCTACAGTGTAAGAGCTTCTATATCCTGCATGATCAAACACAAGGTAGAACTCCCTACAAAAGGCAAAATTAATACTTACTGTCCTTTTTCACTGTGAGCACAAGAGAAAAAAAAGGAAAAAGATGAGTAAAAACAGTGCCATTCACATATGAACCAAATTAGGTTATTTAGACAAAGGCGAGTACTTTGCATTTCCAACCATAATGTTGTCATCTAAGCTTATGTCGAAATGAACTCTAGTTTTACAGTTGATGATTAGATTGGCAAAACAAAACCCTCATTCCAGGAAGCCCTGTTCATATTTCTGCCCAGAAGAAGCTTGATGTAGGAGCAAATGGAGCATTTTATAATTGCATATTCTGGCCAAGAGATGTTACTTGCTTTGCCTGCCTCCATCCTAGGCACTCTTGAACAGGCTGGCATCTTTACTGTAAAAGTTCCAGGTTTTGCCTTCTAGGGACCCTCTGACCTGGTTGCAAATAATCTCCATGGAACACTTGCTGGGAATCATTGACATAACGAACAGGTATAATAGCAATTCTCTGGCATATAACTATTACTGGAATCTTTCCATTATCACGCAGGAGAATTCTGCTAATAGATCATAGAAGTTGTAAGTACCCATGGCTTTCTTGCCAGCCCACCTTCAGAAATAGACTATTTTACAGTAGCCTGCATCTGCTACTTCACAGACTAAATCAGAGGCTGTGCCAGGAGTTACTTCTGTGTTCTTCCAATGTATGACATTTTTCTGGGTACTCTGGTTTGCTTCCAGAATCCATTAACAGATCAATTGGTCCTTGCATGCATCCATGTGTGTATTAGGGCTCTTTCACACGACCGCCGTTTTAACGCTCAGATAGCCGTGCTAAAACAGCGCGGCTATCTGAGCATTAAATGGGGTGAAATAATAGCAGCTGTGCGCATATAGGGGCTGCTACTAGAGAGTGTGCCGCTCACCCTCCCTTTGCCGGCCAACTCCTATAAGAGTCTATGGGAGCCGGCGGCGCTGTGCCATCAAAAGAGAAGACATATCCTATCTTGACAGCGAGAAATCTCGTCATCAAAAAAAATGCCTATTGCTCTCTTTTGATGCGTGATTTTCCTCGGCGCGTCAAAAAAACAGTTATCTGAAGTAACCAATAGGTTCTTTTAGATGCGATTTTTTTTGGCGCACCTACTCAGTGTCAAAACAGCGCTCATGTGAAAGAGCTTTCAAGGCCAGTTCACACACGCATTTGACATACCCTTTCCATGGATTTAATGGCTATTTAAAGCGTAAACCTGGGCTCGGATGGTCGTAAGCGGAGTCCGCTGCGATTCCAGCTGTGAGCCCAACCATGACACTGCACATGGCTGGCGAAATTGGATTGCGCATGACCGCGTACTCATGCAGGCGGTCATGCACAGTACACCTTTTTCTTTCTTTGTTTATATTTCCCACACCATCATTTAGTGATAATACAGGTATCTGCTGCCCATATGAAATGTAATTGCATATGGGCTGTAGGTAGATCTGTGACCATAGAATGTGTTCCATGTCGTACACAATGATTACACAATTCCAACATGCTAATGTGACCAGTACATTGTAATTTAATGCATTCGATTGATCCACAATCCGCGTATTACCGCGGGAATATATGCTTGCGTAATTCATAATTCAAATCCGGTCGTGTGGGATTGCCCTAATGAGCTCCAGATGTGTTCTTTTCCCTGTGTTCTGCACAGTGTCATATCCTCCCCACTGCATATTTATGCACCTCCCATAGACTTTTATGGGAATGTTACTGCAGAAAATGCAGAAAAATAGAGCATACTTTTTCCCGTACGTGTGAAATGTCTGCGCAAAACGCTCCTATGACAACTACATTGAAGTCAATGCATTCTATTCTGTGCAAATACCTACACAAAGACGGTCACGTGAAAAAGCCACAAGACTGAAGACGGATGCAAGTGGTGACAATGTCTAAAGAAATGAAAGTATGTAGGTACTACTGAGTAATTTCATTGTGACTAACACAACAAGTTGGAGATTTGCTCAGTTTTATTAGGAAAAGTGGTTAAAAAGTGTCCACATTTGACAGTGTGTATTATAATAAACTGCATCTACAGTTATTTAAGGTTCATTTTTACGCCACAAAATACTGTGACTAAGGCCGGGCTCACACGAGCGTGTGGTAAAGAGCTACATGTTAGAGATGAGCGAGCGTACTCGGAAAAGCACTACTCGCTCGAGTAATTTGCTTTATCCGAGTATCTCCCTGCTCGTCCCTGAAGATTCGGGTGCCGCTGCGGCTGACAGGTGAGTTGCAGCGGGGAGCAGGGGAGAGCGGGCGGGAGAGAAGGAGAGAAAGATCTTACCTCCGTTCCTCCCCGCTCTCCCCTGCAGCTCCCCGCTCCGTGCCGGCACCCGAATCTTCAGGGACGAGCACAGCGATACTCGGATAAAGCAAATTACTCGAGCGAGTAGTGCTTTTCCGAGTACGCTCGCTCATCTCTACTACATGTATAACAAAGTGTTTTACCGCTATGTGAGCTGGTGTATCACTGTGTATGGCAGCGATTTTACACTGCGCATGACAGCGTATCTCATGCACGTTTCATTTTTATACTTTTTTTTTTTTTATTTCCCACTCTATAGGCAATGTCACTAAACAAAAAACGCCGCACATATGCAATGTATTTGTGTATGTGTACAGCTTTTATTACGTACACACAGAGAATAGGGCTTTTTCGCGCATAATACGTGGGAAAAATAGAAGATGCTGCATTTTTTAATGCACGTATTATACACAATGTATAAACTGAAGTGTGAATGGATCAATGAAAATCAAGTACTATCATTAATTCCATTCACAGCACGTTATGCACACTTACATTGCACGCGTAATACGCTATTAAATTACGCTCATGCAAGTTTCCCCTAATAACAGTTTTTACAACCACATGGATTTATGTATATAAGCAACAGGAAACAAATACACAATACTCATGCCGTTTACGCTATATTACTAATGCCAGAAAATCTCGCAAATGTAACTTTCCATGGTTTAACAAATATAGAAAATTCAGAAGAAATATGAAGATCATGACAAACGGTTTCGCCATAAAAAATGATCAGTGGCATAGAAATTATATTAAGTAAATGGAGCGTTTGTGCTAACTAATCAAAGATGATAAGTACGGAGCGCATAAAATGAATGCAATTCATTAATTTCTGACAACAGCCAATGGAATGGAGCAATTAATTGAATTAAGGTTTCTACAAGCATAGAAAGCCATTCAACTCCAACTGGAGTGATTTATCAAGTCATAAATATCGGCATAAAACTGATATCTTAATGAAATGCTAATTGCCTGCTCGTAATTAATAATGCTTCATGATGAATAATGAGCATATTCCTAACATGGCATTTCTTGTTTGATAAAATATGCACATTTTTATGAAATTCTTAAAAAAAAGTAAACGAGCTTATTCCCAAGAAATATATTAAACACTTAATTGGATCAGTCCATTTTGTAGTCAAAATTCATTAAGACATCTTACAATTGCAGATCTAAAAACATAAATTTATGGTGAAGGGACAGAAAACGTATTTTATAGTTTTGTATCTATTATATTGTACATGTTATCTAGGTGGCTCTATTGTTTTACATTACTAGTTTGACTTCACACAAGACTATTTTGAGATTGTTTCCCAATTTTCTTTTAAAACCTATAAAAAAGTGATTTACAGAACAATGACAAGAGAGAGTTGAGTATGTACTATGCTCTGAATTAATTTCCATTCATCAGCTTTAATAAGCCAACATATCCTCTTTACACCTTTCTCTCCATAGAGATAGGGTACCGTATATACTCAAGTATTAGCCGACCTGTGTATACACCAAGTCAATAAGTTTTACCACAAAAAAACTAGGAAAACATATTGACTCGAGTATAAGCCGAGCTATACTCGAGTATATACTGGGTAAAAAAAAACCCCTCTATACTCACCTCCCAGCCAGCGACTGTGTCTGTGCGGAAACCTGCGTGAATTCTCCCCGCTGTCATCCCTGCCATCATCTCTGTCAGTGCTTTGTAAGTAAGCACTGTGATTGGATTTAGCGCCAGCCAATCACAGCCGACACTTGATCCAATCACAGTGCTTACTTACACAGCGCTGACGGCAGGGGATTTGAAAGACATTGAGATGACAGTGGGGAGAATTCTAAAGCAGCTTGCGATTGGCTGTGAATGATCGAGCAATGGCTGTGATTGGCTGGCGCTTGAACCAATTACAGCGTTGACAGCGGGGGATGACAGAGCTGAGCAGAGAGGACGGCGGGGGATGACAGAGTAGAGATTTCCAGCAGCTGGCCGCATCACAGGAATTGCCGGGAACACAGGTATTCAAGCAGCTTGCCACACCACCACCGGGGACACAGACGTTGGCTGGGAGGTGAGTATGGAGGGTTTTTTTTTTTAACCCTTCCCTGACTCGAGTATAAGCCGAGGGGGGCTTTTTCAGCATAAAAAGAATGCGCTGAAAAACTAGGCTTATGCGCGAGTATATATGGTATGTTAATGTGACCATCGTTTCTCCTATACCATACTGATTGACACAGGATTTAATACATAGAATTTATAGATCAGCTATCTGGTTTCATAGTGCTTTACAAATACAATTACCTTATTGCATGCTTATAAGTGAGTAATCTCAAATAGAAATACCGTACATACTTCCTTAACCTCCAGAGGAACAAAATATATTAATTTCCATATAGAATTCTACAATGATTTGCATTATTCATTTCAGACTTCCAGGTCTAACATTATATTCATTCTATTAAATGTTATTGCATAACAACTTAATCAGATCATTTATAACATGAAGCTATTCAGGATAGTTTAGTCATTCAGTAGGCTCAATTCCACAGCAGCAGACAGGCTCTTCTTATCCTGCCAGTCTCTGACAATCCTTCTCAATTATCAATTAGAATTTGGGGTTCCTTTAAACTTTATTTCTTCATGAATTCAGCAATATGGGGTCCTTGTTTTTTGGAGGACAAGTAGTTTCTAGATTGTAATTTAGGTTCAAATAGGTTAGGATTTTGGTGAAAAAAAGCACAAAGACACCATACCATTTTTTTAGATATAGTACAGTACATGTTATGATGGTTATGGGAATCACACATATGTGGGGTTATATTATTTGTATATCTGTTTGTTAAAAAAAATATATATTTTTTTTTTAAATGTTTTTTCTCATTTTTATTTTACAATCCTTTCTTATCATTTCCCCCCATGAGACAAATATTTTTATGCACATGCCAGTATATTGTGCTTGTGCCTCTTCTATGCCTTAAAAGGTTTTCATAAGAGACTGCCCTTATGTGATCCTAGACTTACCTCTATATTGACACCAACATTGGCAAGTATAAGTATGTCACTAACTGTGACCATTCCTACAAGTGGGTCCACTTCGTTTTACAGTGTTGAGATTAGTCTTGATTGCAACACTAACATTATTAACCACTGGGATTGGCGTTGCTTTGGGAGAGCGGCTGTGTATTACAGCTGCACTGCTACTATACTCCCACCAGTCACTGCATAGGCATGGATTAATCTTTACTGTCGGACCTCACCAACTACATTATGCTTGTTGATTAATTGTAGGATTTGTATTCATCTTCTTATTCATTTTCCCTGAAGACCTCTCAAGAATGGATTAAAATTATCACCTTTAAGTTAGGAAGGTTTATCTTTTATAATTAGCAATGGTTAAAGCGTCTGCAACTTTTTTTCTTGAATAAAGCTAGCCTGGTATTCAGGTCTGGCATCTGAAATCTCCATAGAAAAGCGGATTTCGCTGGAAGCAGTTGGTGCTGGCTATATATTCATCGACTGCAGGGAGAAATATAGTATTACTTGCCATCCATGCAAATAATTTGGCAAGCATGTAGTACAGGTAATATTGGACAGAGAAAAAAGCGCTCTTTGATAACTGACAGACCCTTAACATTACATGACTTATAGGACTAATAGGACTTATGGAAAGGGAGACAGCCCCATTAACCCTTTCCAATCCACTGTCTGACATCTAAAGACATTCTGATTGAAGGCTGTACAGCTTTGATGTCGGAAGACATCCGGGAGGGTATTCTTACTGTAGATTACTGGACACTCAGTTGTCGGGGGCCTCTCCAGCATGTCACATACCGCAGTACTGGCTCTAGCCAGCAGATGGCGCCATTGTATAATGGCAGAAAGAGAAAGCCCCCTAGGAAACCCTTGATCCAAAATTAGATTACAAAGGGTTAACTTTTGTATTATTTATTTCTCAGGATTTAATCAGATTATTGAGTATTTATTTATGGTGTATAAGTTATAAAAATACGGTGAGGTTGATTATGGTGGTTTTACACCTGCGTTCAGGGTTTTGCTTTTCTGCTCCATTTCAGGAGCGCTTTTTCTTCTGGTATTATGAGACTGATCTGTGATGGAACCTTCGTCCAGGGTTCCAACACAGATGTGAAACCGGTCTTTTAAAATATGAAGTATTTATTTTCGTTTCGTGTATTGATTGCATTTTGTTCATTATTTATGCATTCTTGCAATCAGATTTTATGTTGTAGACCCTAGAACTGCCAACTGCCAAGAGAAAACAATCTTTTTACTCTCGTTTATCATTATACCTTTCTAACAATTTATTGATTACTCAAGTTTCTACTAGTTTGCTAAAATAATTTTTAAAAGGAGTGGTCAGTGTATTTATTTGCTTATGTTGCAGGATTTGTAATTGTGGCCATATCATAGGGGATACCTGGGGATGTTGGTTTCCATTCATTGTTGTGTGGCCTTTCTAATAAGGACATTTCATGTTAGCATTGTGGAGTGCATTAATCTTTTTTAAATTATTATTTTAATTTATATTGACCGGGCATAGAATAGAACTATTCTCTTCTTCAAGTAAAAACTGAATACTTTATTTCTATTTCTTAAAAAAATAATTCATGGAGTCAAAAGAAAAATGAACTAAAACACTTACTTGGATCGAAGACCCATTTGTCTATCATTGGGACACATCCAACGATTAGAAGAGTTTCCAATCACCGTGTCTGTCATTGTTCTTCAGTGCCTATGCAGCAATATACAAAAAATGCTTATTATATTTACAAGCTGTATATTTTTAATGATTACATATAAAGAGTACTGTGCAGACAAACCAGCAATATTGCAACTGAAATTTTCTACTCTAGTTTGAAAGTTTTGTAGAATGAAAACAAAGATCTGGTACCGTGTTAGCCAGTAGAGCAAAATGTGATTGTTCTCAGCAAGAGAAACCAAGTAATCTTGTGGATATGATACCTTTTAATGGCTAACAAAAATACATGATGTAATAATAGCGAGCTTCCGAACCAACGCAGGGTTCTTCAGGCTTATGGATTGGATCTGAAGAGGCATGGATATTTATACACACACATCAAAAAGTCCATTGTCTACAGCCAGGCCATCAGGTATAACCGGATCTGCTCCAACCCAACAGACAGAGAGGAACATTTGTACCATCTTAAAAGGACGTTTATAAATCAGGGCTACCATCCCACCTCAATTGATGACCAAATCAACAGAGCCACCAGGATACCGAGGAATCAACTACTCCAATACAAGGAGAAGGAAAGAAACAATCGTGTGCCTCTAGTAGTGACCTACAATCCGCAACTAGAGGTACTAAGGAAAACTGCAAAGAAACTCCACCATACCCTGCACAAGGATGACCGTCTGAAAACCATATTCCCGGACCCTCCGCTTCTGTGTTACAGGCAACCTCCTAACTTGAGGAACTTTATAATCGGGAGTGCATTACCCTCTGACACACAAAAAGGAACTTATCCCTGTAATGTAAGGAGCTGCAAGACCTGCTCACATGTACTGACTGCGGACAGGATACGGATCCCCAACACACAGCAGGACTATAAGATCCCAGGGACATTCACATGTTCCTCGTCCAATGTTGTGTACCTGATCTTGTGCAGTAAATGTCCTGTTGGGGGTCTTTATGTTGGAGAAACAGGACAGAAACTGAAAGCCAGGATGAGATCTCATCGCCACACGATTAAACACAGAAAAAGAGAATTGCCTGTGGCCGAGCACTTCTCCAACCATGGACATAACATAGGAGATATGAGAGTTTTGATATTGAAGGGTGGTTTCAAGTCCCAAAACCACAGAAGAATTTGAGAATATAAATTGATAACAACCTTTGACACGCTGAATACTGGGTTAAATTATTCCCCAGGATTTATGCGTCAATGGGAAGTGTGAGACATTATACTGATAAGACCCCCATCAACAGTAATTCAGGGACCATAAACTTTCACTCCCTTATCAGTGTTTAGCTAAAAATGTTTGTGTACCTCTTGTAGCAATTCTAGCCTGCCTGACATTTCCCCCCCCCCCCCCCCCAACAGTAATTTAGGGACCATAAAACTTTCACTCCGCTATCAGTGCCTAGACAAAAAAAGTTTGTTTACTGTGCAGAATTCCTTTTAAGTGCGAACCAATCACTTCCATATCTGTGCCTTGTCATAAGTATGTATGTTATAAGTGTGTATAAATATCCATGCCTCTTCAGATCCAATCCATAAGCCTGAAGAAGAACCCTGTGTTGGTTTGGAAGCTCGCTATTATTACATCATGTATTATTGTTAGCCATTAAAAGGTATCATATCTACAAGATTACTTGGTTTCTCTTGCTGAGAACAATCAAAGTTTTGTAGATGACTGGCTTTAGTAGTAGTAGATCACAATTAGAGATGAATGAGCGTACTCGCTAAGGCAAACGACTCAAGCGAGTAGTGCCTTATGAGAGTACCTGCCCGCTCATCTCTAAAGATTTGGGTGCCGGCGGGGAGAGCGGTGAGTTGCGGGAGTGAGCAGTGGGCAGCGGGTCATGGGGGGGGGGGGGGGGGAGAGATCTCCCCCCCCCCCCCCCGTTCCTCCCTGCTCTCCCCTGCCGCTCCCCTCCCCCCGCCAGCACCCGAATCTTTTGAGACGAGCGGGCAGGTACTCGCATAAGGCACTACTCGCTCGAGTAGTTTGCCTTAGCGAGTACCCTCGCTCATCTCTAATCACAATTGCATATGTATCAAGAACTAACTAAACAGAGATTTTAAAGTACAATAAAGAAGCATACATTAAAGGGCCACTCCAACGAAAATACATTTTTCCATCCTTGCCCCCCTGAAACTGAAAGTTTGCAGTATAACTCCAACTTTTAACATAATTTCACTTTTAGGTTCAAAATTTATAAAGGCTTGTAAAAAAGAAAAAAAACACAACCCAATTTCTTTTCATAATGCTATGTACAACATCTCTTCAGAGGAATACTAATATGGGCTTGCACAGTATTTAATACTACGCCAAGCAGAGTTAAGGTAAAACTCCTTTCAGGGGAAATTTGGCCAAATTAGATGGATGCATAGAAAAGTAAAGTTTCTGATAAATGTTTAATTTCTATTTTATTTACTGCTATACCCAGCACACTGGATGGGAGGTGCTTTTTGGGTCTCGTGGTTTCATAGGTTTTACATCATAGTGTTGATGACATAGCGAAGTGAAATTGAACACCAAATTACCATTCAGATTTTATATCACATCCTCATGGGGCTTCATTCTTGCCAAATTCACAAGTTCTAAAAGTTATCCGTCAGTTAATCATTGGAGTATAAATTAATCAGCATTTGCAACCATTAAAAACAAAAATTTGCTGTGTATTAGCAAGTCACTAGTGCAGGGGCGAGCTTGCATAGCCACCTGTACTCCCAGCCTGTTCTCAGTCCGTACACCTAGTCAAACAATACGGTAAATGGTGTACGGACTTCACCTAGCAACAAGGAATGCCTGCAAGTAGAAGAAGTAGGCAGAGGGTGCTGGAATCAAACTTGGGCTAGCATTTTCAAAAGGATGGAGGCAAAAAAAAAATGTTTTTTCTTAATAGCCTATTTATTGATATGTGAAGGAAAAAAAAGTTTAGTTAAATTTCATTCTACAACCAATGTGGTAACAGATCTGCTAATAACACTGTATATACTGGGATCCAATAATGCGAGGGAAAGATGCAGTAAAGTGGCTACAGTAATTGGCCAAACCCTACAACAGGTATGTGACACGGGGGCCCACTGGCTCTGCATTGAGAATCATATGCAGTATATATGGAGAAGACTTGTCTAGATGTTAAAACAGAATATATAATAGAAATAACAATGTTGGGGTTTGGTGGAGAAGGACAGAGACAGGGGGAATTACTGCAAATAAAGGTTTGGTCACCTGACAGGATATCCTGCTGAACTTCATCAACGGAGGATGGGGACATTGCATTCTGAAAGCACCCTTTGCACCAAAAGACTCCCTGTTGTTGGTAATATCCAAAAAAGTAGACTGTGACTTTGATAAGAATTTGCATTTTGTTATGAGTTTTCTACAATATGGCGTGACCAAATTACATAAGAATAATTTTAAAAGCAGATCCCCCTGTAGTTTCAGCTTTCAGTCCCAAGTTTCACAAAGTCCGTGGCATTTGATCATATATTTTAAAGTATTATCATTAAGAAAGAAACAGCTCAATGTGCAAATGAGGACAATAGGTTTATGAATATATAATAGGTAAATGTTTACTCATATGGATGGAACAATAATCCTTTCCATTACACTGCACACAGATTTATTGTGTTTATTTGACATGCAGTTGAATACTCCTGTTTCTGTTCTAAGTCTAATGTATGCAGCCAATTGTACATTGTTGATATAAATCTTGTCATTTGGCAGAGCTCCAAAAAATGGTTCCCTCAATCATTAGTGGTTTAATGATTTGACACCTACATAATTCCAAATAAAAAGGAGAAAAATAATTTGTTCAAATAACACTTTTTGTTTGCATTGTATGGCTTCTGCAGCAATATTTTTGGCTTTGGTATCAAATTGGAGTTTAGGTCCTGACTGCAATACCTCTGTAACCCTATACTTCCCTAGATGGAGTTATCCCTGGATTATGCTTATACTCTACTATATAATAATCTTACAAAGCATCAGTGTTCCTAAATCATGACAACAACAGTACAACATTCAGCACAAAGAAGCGATTTAGGGCCCAATCACATGGGCATATTTTCTGTACGTATTCAGTCCATATTTTTTATTGACTAAATACGGACGCACACAGACCCATTAAACTAAGCTGGTGTATTCAGAAGTACATTCATGTGTACTGATGTTGAGTGCAAAAAATTTTTTATATATATATATATATATATTATATTATATACACACACACACACACACACACACCATCCTATTTTGGTTCATATTCATGGACCAAAATTGCCCATTAAAGTCTTCGTGCGGGTAAATAAACCCACAGTCAACACTTGAGATGAGCGAGTATACTTGCTAAGGCACATTACTCGAGCGAGTAGTGGCTTAGCCGAGTATCTCCCGGCTCGTCTCTAAAGATTCGGGGGCCGGCGCGGATGACAGTTGAGTTGCGGCGGGGAGCGGGGGGGAGGGGAAGAGAGGGAGAGAGAGATCTCCCCTCCGTTCCTCCCCGCTCTCCCCCGCCACTGCCCGCCGGCCCCCAAATCTTTAGAGACAAGCGGGGAGATACTCGGCTAAGGCACTACGCGCTCGAGTAATGTGCCTTAGCGAGTATACTCGCTCATCTCTAGTCAGCACGCATTAGCATACTTCTTTTTTGCACACCCAGTTTGCTATGGGTAATGAAAAAAAAACATCACTTGGGCCTTCTTACTTTTTTTTTTTTTTTTGTGCACATGAAAAATAGATGACATACAGATGCAGCATGGATGTAAAAGTCTGCACATGCACAGCAAAAACGCATGTAACACGCACGTACACATATAAGGAAAACAATGCATGAGCACTTATGCTGGCTTCACATGGGAGTAAGTATTTACACACGTATCTGCACAATGGGCGTTGGTTTTTTTGCACATCTGTGCATTTTTTTTTTTTCGCGCAAAATACATTGGGATAACATACAGGCTGTGATTCAAGTTTTTCATGACACTTGTTGTCATAATTTGTGTCACGTTGTGCTCCTGAGACTTGTAGTTTTGTGGATTTCCAGAAGCACACTTGTACAGGTGTGGGATGATTGAGCTGGCTAGGTGTGTATTGCTCCAGTCAGCTTATTATCACCAGTCTTTTGCATTAGTACCAGACCCTCTACATAGAGGGTGCTGGTCATTTACCCATTATTTCATTCCCTATCAGCACTCTGGTGCTCCGGGTCATGCATGTTCTGCTTTGGTGTTGCTGCATGCATGAGGTTTGGGGTTGGGAGAGTAATTCTCTTGTCTGTTGGTGTGAACAGTGTCCTATTCTGCTTGTATGCAGATTTCCATCTATGGCGAGCTAGGCCCCTAGGTTCCAGCATGGTGTCGTCTCTTCTGAGATGATCGTCCCACTTGCAGGCAGAGCTCCTTGGGGTTTAAGTTGTCTTGTTAGAGTAGGGACTCCTAAAACAACGAGGACCCTTGACACAGGCTTGTGAGCTTAAGTATCTTGGCCAATACCTCATACATACTTTAACTATTCTATCTGCTTATCCGTATTAATATTCTAGGAGAATGTTTTGGCTTTTGGCAGTCATTGTTGAATGTCTGCTCACAAGTCTGATTTGCAGTTCACTTTGTTATGGCGTTCAGCATGTATGCACATTCCCCTGTCCTAATCCTTTCCCTCCAGCCTTCTATTTGCGTTTGTCCTGGGCGTGGTTTGCATTGCGCTCTGGCCGAACGTGACAATCTGTTCACATAACTTAAACATTTTGAGAATACAGCAGAATATTGCAGTCTGTATTCTACCAATGTTTCCTGAACATCTCCAAATCACAATGTCTTTGTAAATGCTGTCAATAAAGGCGATAAGGAACTGATTAAAATTAATTAGCCACTGGAATGTCTATATAGTTAAAGACAATTTCATTCAACCTTGATACCAAATTTCTGGGAACATATTACAGCTGCAAATCCCAGACCAGTGGTCAGGCTCGGGATTTGCAGTAACAGAGGGCACAGAAATGAAACTGGCCTAAGGTGTAACAACAATGAATCACTGTTAATTTATTTAGGCTTTTTTTAATGAATCAAAGGAATAATAAATCTCTATAAAAGTGATTTACATTCATTATTATTTAACAAAACGATAACCAGCTGGTTTAGTCATTAAAGTATAGGAAGAATGTGTAAAAGCTGTGAATGTGCCTACAGCAGGCCATCAGGAAGGATTATGGAGGGCAGACTGGATACAAATCCAGGAGGTAAACTTGAAATTTTGCCAAAGATGTCTCAATTACTAATTGACTTGAATGGTGAATATGCATGTAATTATTTTGCTTTTAAAGGGGAAATTTAGTACAAATCAGGTGTTAATATCACATAAATGTATTTCAGAAGATCTCTTTGGTAGAGTCTGAATCTTTGATCACTGATTTCCAAAAGGAAATAATAAAAATAAATCTGGTTATTTGTATAACGTTAACTTATTCTGCAGTGCTTCCAGGTATTTTATTTATTACCCCCCACCAAGCTGGGTACTCATTTTACCAACCTCGGAAGGATGGAAGTCCGAGTCAACCTTGAGGCGGCTAGCTCCACCAAGCAGGGAATTGAACTCACAACCTTCAGGTCATGAGTGAGGGCTTAGGACTGCATTTTTCTGCATTAACACTCTGCGGCACAGAAGAAAAAAAATGAAAAGGCTCTAGAGCAGTGTTTGTATAAATGAGGCACAGTTGGGAAAGCAATATTGGTGGAAGTGATTATGACTGATTTAGCAAGATAATGTAAACTCTTGTATTTAACCCTTTCCAATCCACTGTCGGACATCTAAAGACATTCTGATTGAAGGCTGTACACCTTTGATGTTGGAAGACGTCTGGCAGGGTACTCTTACTGTATATTACTGGTCGCTCTGTTGTTATGGGGCTCTAGCCAGCATATGGAGCCATTGTATAATGCCCCCTAGGAAACCCTGAATCCAAATTTGGATTGCAAAGGGTTAATGTTATAGTGCGTTTATGAGACGAGTTGAAAAAAGAATTATATATACTTTAGTACAGTCTTCAATACCACTGTAGGTGAAGTCCAGGCACCATAGTGTTCTGGCTGGTAAGACTCCAACAGAAAAAGATTGACAAGCCCTGTTCTACAGAAGGCTTAAAACTCTTTGGCACTACTCAGAGATTGCCATTACCAGTAAGCCAATATAACATTCTATGCACATTAACGCAATCATTAATTTGGATGGCTTTTTGGTTTATGTCAGATTTCTAGTAATAGTAGAGGCCAAGGAATTTATGTTCCTTATAGATAAATGGTGATCCAAGATCACAAATGTCTTGCACATTTATTTATGTATGACATACAAGAATTTTACATCTTACTGGATTTTCCCTTTAATAAAGGCAACAGAACACTTTGCAGAGATCAGTTTTCACTTTGACATCAAAGAGTATTTTTTCTGCAGATCAGGGTCATAAAATCCTAATTAAATTCCCTGTGATTGAATGTTGTTATATAACAGGAAAACTCCAACAGGGATGAAAACTTCTAATTAGATTATATACGAAATGTACATTAAAAAAGTAGCGCATTGTACATTATACAGGGAAAACCTTTAATTTTCTGTTTTTATTCCCACTGTGTTTGTAGTGTATTTTGGCAGCCTAAGTTGGGAGGTTTTCCTGACTTCTACTTCCAATATATGCCCCTTCATAGGAATACAGTAACATACTCTGTGTGACCTACATTTGTTTCTGGATACCGCTGAATTGAATAACTTACCTATCTACACTATACGGAACAGTTGAAAAGAAAGGTAAGTGCAAAGCCAACACTGTAAACAAAGTGAATAGACCACAATTCTAGCTCATCTGAATGCATTAATCTTCATTGATCAAATATTTGACTGCAATGAGTGAGGCGGCTTAATGATATGCAAATTAGACCTCATCACATGAGATTTTAATTTAATCTACTTCCTCTTGTGTGCCTTTTAGTTGATGCCGGAGGTGCTGTATAATACAGCAGTTTAAGTTAGAAGTGGATGATCAGCAGAACCGTTTGGCATCCCTAGAACGTTGAGCGTTGACAAATGCATCCAAACTATAGCAGCAAAGCAGGCAGAATTTGCAGCACTGATGACTACTGCATCATTTCTTGTGTAATTTTACCGTAACCGCCATATGTTAATATTGAGATGTTTAGATTCTAATTGATAGCTGTTTAAAAATGGTTAGCTGGAGGGTCCTATTAGCAGAAAAAAATAAGGATACTTCAGCATTACATAGATGTAATTTACAGTGACTGCACTAAAATAAGCCTATTAGAATTGTGCAGCTATAGCTGGGCTTCTAAACAGTTCTATTCCGCTTTTATTAAAATGCTATTTCAGCATAGCATGTTATAATGAATACAGTAACTCCATCACTCATTTGCATTCCTTTTCCAGGCTTATGAAGCGGGTACGTGGTACGTTATGGCATGGCTTCCACCACTATAACTGCAGAACTGTGGGCTTCATCCTCCTCTTCTCACAGCCTATTCACAGTCCTAAAATGACTGCTGGCCCTTCCTCACTCTTTACATAGGACTACACAGCCAATAAGAATGCTTTTCTCTAATGTTATCAATATAATCCAACTGCTCAATTCACTTCTACTAGATTGACCCGATGTTCGCTATGTGAACATAAAAAGTTTCAAAAGTGGTGGTTGTGAACTTCTAAATCTGCTTGGTTAGGTGATTATTTATAGTGTCACTTTGTATTTATATCTAATATAAAAAAAAGCCTACAAGTCTCTCTGTTTGTCTGTCTTTCTGTCTGTTTCTCACTGTCTGTGTTTCTCTCTCTCCATCTGTCTGTCTCTCATTGTCTGTTTTTTTCCTCTCTCCATCTCTTTTGTAGTCTGTCTCTCCTTGTTTGTTTGTCTATCTCTCTCTGTCTCTCTATCTGTCTATGTATCACTCTGTCTCTTTTGTTCTGTCTCTCGCTCTCTCTATCGCTCCCTCTTTATCTCTCTATCGCTGTCTCTTGGCTGGGCAGTGTATGGCGCAGCTTAGCAGTGTATGCTGTGTTGCTAAGCAACGCTTCACTCATTCCAGTGCATGCCTGAAGCACAGCAGCGCCACCCATAGACTTAACATTGTAACTTCCAACCCGCCAGACAGGTCCCTGAATGTATTAAACTCACATTTGATGATTTTACGGCAGTGGTGAGCATGTGTGTCATCTAATGACACCAACATCATACACCAAAGGTAAAGCAAAGGGGTCAAAGTATGGTGCAAGAAAAATTAGCAACAACTTCTACTAGAGCTGCAGCAGCCTCTTGTGGACAACCTCAAGAGCACAGTCTATAACTAAAATATACAGCTCTCTCCAGCCTGCCACAGAGTGGCCAACAGTGGCTAAGCCACAATCATAAGCAAGTAAGGAGCAGAGCACTGCGTGCCCCCCTTACACTTATGAAATGCAGTAATCCCTCAAGCTACAATAACCTCAGGATACAATACTTTCACTATACAATGGTCTTTCCAGTGCTATTGTAACATGAAACCAGACTAAACATACCAGTACATGCATTGATTGGCTGCCTAGCGCAGTTCCTCTACAGCACATGTGTCAAACACAAGGCCCGCGGGCCGAATCCGGCCCGCTGCCTCGTTTCATGTGGCCCGCGGCGTGCCGACGCTGCTCACCACTAAGCTATTACCAGCTGGAGTGCTGCAGCTCCCCGCTGGCATATTAACATTTTTCACAACACTTCTGCCCTATTCAGCAATTCCAGCAACCTGATTGGTTGCTTGGTGAATCAGCCAACCCAAACAACCAATCAGGCTGCTGGAACTGCTGAATAAGCAGAAGTGATGTGGAAAATGTTAATATGTGAGCGGAGGGGAAGCAGCGCAGACAGCAGGGAGGAGGTAAGTATGTGGTTTAGGGGGGGATTTAGTGGTTGCTGCCGAGGGGGGTGTTAATGGTATTAATGGTTGCTGCTGGGGGGGGGGGGGGTTAATGGTGACTGCTGAGAGGGGGGGGGGGTTAATGGTGACTGCTGAGAGGGGGGGGGTTAATGGTGGCTGCTGAGGGGGGGGGTTAATGGTGGCTGCTGAGAGGGGGGGGTTAATGGTGACTGCTGAGAGGGGGGGGGGGTTAATGGTGGCTGCTGAGAGGGGGGGGTTAATGGTGACTGCTGAGAGGGGGGGGGGGTTAATGGTGACTGCTGAGAGGGGGGGGGGTTAATGGTGACTGCTGAGAGGGGGGGGGGTTAATGGTGGCTGCTGAGAGGGGGGGGGTTAATGGTGGCTGCTGAGAGGGGGGGTTAATGGTGGCTGCTGAGAGGGGGGGTTAATGGTGGCTGCTGAGAGGGGGGTTAATGGTGGCTGCTGAGAGGGGGGGTTAATGGTGGCTGCTGAGAGGGGGGTTAATGGTGGCTGCTGAGAGGGGGGTTAATGGTGGCTGCTGAGAGGGGGGTTAATGGTGGCTGCTGAGAGGGGGGTTAATGGTGGCTGCTGAGAGGGGGGGTTAATGGTGGCTGCTGAGAGGGGGGGTTAATGGTAGCTATGGGGGGGGGGGTTTATGGTGGCTGCTGGAGGAGGGGGGTTAATGGTGGCTGCTGGAGGAGGGGGGTAAATGGTGGCTGAGGGGGGGGGGTTAATGGTGGCTGAGGGGGGGTTAATGGTGGCTGCTGAGAGGGGGGGGTTAATGGTGGCTGCTGAGAGGGGGGGGTTAATGGTGGCTGCTGAGAGGGGGGGGTTAATGGTGGCTGCTGAGAGGGGGGGGTTAATGGTGGCTGCTGAGAGGGGGGGTTAATGGTGGCTGCTGAGAGGGGGGGGTTAATGGTGGCTGCTGAGAGGGGGGGGTTAATGGTGGCTGCTGAGAGGGGGGGTTAATGGTGGCTGCTGAGAGGGGGGGTTAATGGTGGCTGCTGAGAGGGGGGGTTAATGGTGGCTGCTGAGAGGGGGGTTAATGGTGGCTGCTGAGAGGGGGGTTAATGGTGGCTGCTGAGAGGGGGGGTTAATGGTGGCTGCTGGAGGAGGGGGGTTAATGGTGGCTGCTGGAGGAGGGGGGTAAATGGTGGCTGAGGGGGGGGGTTAATGGTGGCTGAGGGGGGGTTAATGGTGGCTGCTGAGAGGGGGGGTTAATGGTGGCTGCTGAGGGGGGGGGGATAATGGTGGCTGCTGGGGGGGTCACTATTAGGGCTTGTTCACATGGGTATTTCGGTAGCACAAATACGCTGTGTATTTGCGCAATCAAAAATTGCTAATGCCTGCATATTTAGGCACGGAAAAAAGAACGCAGATGGGCCCACTGAGATGGTGCCCAAATATGCAGTGAATACATCGGTTTCCTGCACATTCACCACATATTTGCACGGCCCATTCACTTCAATGGCCTATTGGGGTGCGTAGTACGCAACAAAATAGGTCATGCTGTGTGAAAATGTACATCATGTGACTGAACTCACTGAAATCAATGGCTTCTATTCACTGCATATTATGTACGCAAATACGCTTGTGTGAACAAGCCCTTACTATACTGTCTTACAATCGGCCCTTTGAAGGTCACCATAAGCCCGATGTGGCCCTCAGTGAAAATGAGTTTGACACCCCTGCTCTACAGTACAGTGTGGTACTAAATGTCCTGTTCTGCCATTTAGGCCTCCTGCACACGGGCGTATTTGCACTGCGGAGTCAGCGGCAGGCGCCAGCCTCCAGACTCCACAGCAAATACAGCCCTTAGTATTCAATGGCAAAACGCCATTTCATTTCCACTTGTGAAGAATAAATCGCAGCATGCTGCGATTTTGTGCAGGCTACGCACGGCCGGCTTCCATGGAAGCCATCCGTCCCGTGGCACTTCCGCAGTAAGTGCCAGTATGGGCTGCTGTTGTGGAATAGGGAAGGACGGCTCCGTGTTATTTTTCTGGTATACTGACCAGACCTGCAGGACCCTGAAAAAGTTTTCTCTACATAGTAAGTGATTTGCAGCTTTCAGTAGCTCTTTCTGACTTTTATATGTAAAGAGTTGCTTTATTTGCATTATTTATCTGCTTTATTATCTTTAATCTTCATTTTATAATTTGTTGACTTTTGGAAGCTTTGAAACCAATTACCAGTTTTCCTTGGGGCTATAATTTCAACTTACATTGATCATTCGGGAACCAATTGCTATTGTATGACAACTATTGTATGTAGTTGTGCACTAAAGTTTTACTGGGCGAAATTCAAAGCTGTGGAGTTGGAGTCAGTTGTGGGTGAAAATGGAGTCCATTAAAATATTGAAACTTCGGCTTCGAAACAAAAACTATTAAATATTAAAATCACTTAACCTAAAATTAGGTTTTGTGCTGAAATATCCCTCAAATATACTAGTTTTCCTTCTAAAAAGGTTTCTCTGCCTTCTAATTTGCTGTCTACTGCCTGCTGTAGGTTGGTCTCTAATAACAGAGATAACAATATGGTATACATGAAGTGATGTAAGGGAAGGTTATAACTCATGCTGTCTAGAAAAAAAAAAGACTAGAAAAGGGAGGGGAAAGGAGGAGGGAGACAGTAACAGACAGTCACACAGATGTTGCAGCAGCTAACGTAAGTGATTTACAGCTACTGAAATCACATCTCTACTGTTCAGTACTTCTTTATTGTCCTCCATATCAATGTTCTCTCTGTGCGCTACAGAAAGTTAGGGAGTAGAATGTGTTCTGTGTGAGCATCTAAAATGCATCATAGCAATTAGTCTACACTCGCCAACTTAGGGACAACTGAAAATCAGGGGGAAACTGGTGAAAAATACAGAAGTCCTATAATGACCAGATATACAGTTTTTTCACGTACACAAAAGGCAGCTCATGAAAAAAAACATCTGTTGTTGCAGGTATGTTTTAATTTTCTATCGCTAATTATTATACATGAGCAGTTTATAAAAGGAGTCAGAGTTGGAGTGTAGAAAAACAGAGGGGTTAGAAGTTTGGCTTACCAAATCCACAGCCTTGGTGGAACTAAATAAACTAAATCAGACACAAAATATTATTTAACCAACATTAAAAAAAAACATACACCAAATCCAAAATTTCCTTTAATATATTGGACACTTAAAGGAACACTAAACTTGCAAATTAGTAATGAAAGTAACGTTGGGCAATTTTGTTTGGCTTGTTTGGCAGCATCTGCAAACAAAAGCTTGCAGGACAAAAGAATCTGTGTTACGTATTTGGATGTGGAACCACTGTGTCATCCTTCCAAGCAGGGGAAACCACCTGGAAAGACTAATAGCTGACCCAGTAACTGGATACGCCTTGGTAAGTAGTTTGGTACGAGGCAGAGACTGGGACTGAGCTAGCCCTGAGCTGGAATGGGGTAATGAAGTTCCTGCCTAACAAAGCGGAGTAATCATCCTGATAAGGACAGCCCCGAGCTGGAACCTTGGCGCTGAATAACCCTTTTCAGGCTTTAAGTGCAACAGGACGTACCAAGCAGAAACAGGAACCGGTGAAGTGAGCAGGTACCAAAGATCTGGATAAAGCATAAGTAGCTTACAGCTACGGCAGACTTGATATCAGTTGTAACAGAGAGCAGTCATAGAAGAACAACAATTCCGAAGCACTGGATACCAGATCAGAGGGAGCTGTATAGTGAAGTGATTGGCAAACAGCCTCCAGCTGGGTGATGCTGGAGCAAATTAAACACAAACTTAGATAACAGTCAGTACATAGCAGCAGACCTGTCTGCTATACCTAACAATCTGTTTCTAATGTGGATTCTGTACTCCTAATACAATTGTGCCAGCATAAATCTACATATGTCTTGGGAGAATGAGGATCATATTACCTCCATTTACCAATCTGCTCTTCTAAAAGATTTCAATGGAGCAATGGTAACTCCACTTTTTTTATAACTCCTGTAGAATTCATCAGAGGGGACTGAGCACAAGCCATGCCCCCCCCCCCCCCCCCACTTCCCCTCCCAAGTTTCATAAATGCACAAGAAGAGCATAGGCTAGACTGTCTAGGCTGATCCCGTAGAAGAGGTCTCATCCATACAGACATGTATGCTAATTAGAGATGAGCGAGCATACTCGCTAAGGCAAACTACTCGAGCGAGTAGTGCCTTATGCGAGTACCTGCCCGCTCATCTCTAAAGATTCGGGTGCAGGCAGGGGGCGGGGATCGGCAGGGGAGAGCGGGCAGGAGCAGGGGGAAGATCTCTCTCTCTCACTCTCTTCCCCCGGCTCCTCCCTGCTCACTCCTGCAACTCACCGGCCTCCCCTGCCGGTGCCCGAATGTTTAGAGACGAGCGGGCAGGTACTCGCATAAGGCACTACTCGCTCGAGTAGTTTGCCTTAGCGATTACGCACGCTCATCTCTAATGCTAATGTCTTGGTGCCAGATACCACAGCAAGACATTCAGAGGTGTTTTTTTTGCTTTTTTTTAAGTCCATGTCAACAAGCAAGGGCTGTATTTGCAGAATGAGGGGGATCTATAGGATATTAGGTAGGTAGTTTTAATTTTATGGCTAATAGTTGTATATTTTTGTATTAAAGAGCTGGATATACAGAATTTACCTAATATAGCCCATAGAACAATTACAATGAAACAGGTCTACTGGAGAATAATGTAGCAGAATATACAATTTCCTTCTATACACCACATGTTCTACAAAGAATGTACAGTATGCATGAACCAGGCCAACTAGCAATTTTAATAATTGGGAATGAAAATAAAGCACAGTAGGGGAATAATTTCTTCTGTTCTGTATTTGATGTCATGTAGTGTATATATATCTTGCAGACTATGCTATAATGTGTGTCCCAATATCTGCTTATTACTAATGTATATGGAACAGTAAATCAGCAACACTTTCTTCGATTCGACTGAACCAAAGATTAGTCTTGCATTGATGAACACAGCAAACATTACTAAGACGAGAAGTATAGGTTGGAAATCTTTTCTGACGATATTACACTGTACAGGAAATACGGCGATAAGGCTCTTATTTTTTTATTCTTACTGAATGTTAAATGTAGGTAACAAATAGGAAACAGATGTGCGCCGTTGGAATTATAATGGGTATTATGAGACATTTTGCACAGCATGTTCATGTTCTTATTAGAAAGCCTTGTTCCACAGGGTGCTTGGCAAAGCAGTACAAAATTGTTTAGGAACATGGAAACCTGCTAGGATTGTAATGTACAGAGTGGCACAGGAATGCTTGCTTCATTACCCTTCTCTTTGGAACCAATGGGTCACCAAAATAGGTTTTTAAATATGTTTGTCCGGGACCAAAAAAGGATCTGTTTTTACAGGAGTCCCTGTTCTGGATAAGTGACATTACTAATCATATTGACCAAGTGAATAAACATATCATGGTAAATATAGTTTATGTTTTAATAGTTTTGCACAATTTTCTACAGTGATTGTATATTAGTTCACTCCATCTTTAAATTGTTGGGCATACCAGCATGATGCTGGCTTGGCAGTTCGATCAATGGAAGTTCGAATGGGACATACTCCAACAAGCGCTTGTTGGGGCATCTCTGGATGGGTCGGCCTGCATTTTTGGGACATGGGGAAAATCAGAGTATAGTCAAGTGATTCTATTTACTTTGTAGAGGAATGATATATAATCTGGCTAAATCTACAGTGCCATTACTGACTAAGCCACAGGCAGTGGAAATATGTATGAGGTTTTCCCACTCCCAACTATAGACATGCGACTCCACTATTTTGGGTGAGATCCCCTCCTGGATGCATTGTTTAGATGTTTGTTCTAGATTTCATTGTCTAGACATTATCTGTAATAAGGGGTTCTCTACCTAGGCGGGTATCTCTTTGCCTGGAGCTAAACGAATCTTTTCTCCAAACCTTTAAAATGTCATTTATTGTACTTTGGGTTGCAAGACTATTGCTTTTTTCACTACCATTTGCTGGATTTATGTAACCTTATGCTAAAATTGTGTACTGGGTTATTTAATGAAATTGGAGGGGTAGTGGTTATCATTCTATGACACTCTATTGTGTTTTGGCGTTTTGCATGTATTATGCAGTTTTAAGTGTTTTTAACTTGACTGTATAATAGAGTTTAAATCTTTTGTGTATATTTTGGTATTTTTGCACCCTTTCTTTTTGTGTCAATGTGTCTAGGATTCATTTAAGTGTACGGTCATTGGTAATCTAGCATAATGATAGTGCCAGCCACGTGTGTTTGTAAGCGTACTGGATAAGTATCATCACATATCTTTATTCACTGGATCAATATGATTATAGGGATGTTGAATATATATTTTTTTATGTTTTAGTACTTCTGCACAATTTAAAAAAAAACTCATATTTACAACAGAATCCATTTTACTCTTGCCATATTCTAAAAGCCATAACATTTTTATTCTTTTATCAATGAAACTGAAAAAAAAACTTTGTTTTTCTGCACGATGATCTGTAGATATTATTTGAACCGCTTTGAAGTAACTATAACTTTTTGATCGCATTTTATTACATTTTTACTGATGATGATCAAAAAAGCAGCAATAAAAAAAACAACTTTGTTTTGTTTTTTATTATAGTGTTCACCTTGGGTGATAAACAACATAATTTTATTCTCTGGGTCGATATGAGGGGATTTTTTGTTTGTTTTACAACTTTTCTACAATAAAATGCTTTAAAAAGTTAGGTTCTGTATTGTTATATTTGAAGAGTTAAGACAATTTTGATCTTCTGTTGACAAACTGTATGAGCGCTTGTTTTTTTGTTGGACAAGTTGCAGTTTTCATTGCCATCAATTTGGGGTACATTGATAACTTTTTATTCAATTTTATTGGGAAGTAGATGAACAAAAAAACAGCAATCCTAACATGATCATCATAAATTTTACTACGTTCACACTGCGCTCACTAATTATATGCAGTTTTAGTAAACACTTTTTTTTTTTTACGTCAACAATCAGTTTTCTGCTCACTTCTATAATTTACCACAATACTTCTATAATGCAATGTATTGTACTTGTCAGTTTTATGCTAACAGGAGAAACCATCTATTAGGCTTTTGTACTTGGCAGACTTGGAGGGCATTGTTAGGACCAGATCAAAATGGCAACCCCTCTGAGGTCAATAGAGGAGACAGAGGGTGTCTCCTATATCTGAAACCACTTAGATGCTGTGGCTGCTATTGACCATGGCATTTAAGGGGGTAAACAGCCAGCATTAGAGAGTTCTCCAATCCTAGCTATTAACACAGGTCTCATTAAACACCCAAACATCCGCACCACCTGGCACAGGACACCAATGCACAGCTTATACTACAGCGCCGTAAAAACACTGTGCCATTAAACATGACACAGTAGTAATAGGCCACTTCATACCAGCGCAAAAAGGTGTATTGGTAGTCATTAAAGGTAAGTGATATACTAGCGTAACTTTTCTGTTGGAGCAATACTTCCAACACTCAAATACAGATGCAGCATGGCATTACCATGACTTCTAAGATGTTATGATAACTTTGTGACAGTTTGATTACCCTTTGAATTACTTTACGATAAGCTATGCTATGATAAGAGAATAGAATTTTTTAATATCTTAAAATAAGACTATTACAGTCAAGTTAAACTCTGCTATATCTGTAAGGATGTTAGAATGAAGTTTTCAATTAGTCTATAAATTCTGATCAATTTTTATTAAATTTTTTGAGAGGCAGGTAAATGAAAACAGCAATTCTGCCATTATTTTTTTCAAGTTTTGTGTTTTTTTTGGCGTTCAGTTTATGTTTAACATGTTAAATTTATTCTCTGAGAAAATACAATTACGTTCTATATTTTTTCTAATTTTGTACAATAAGAACCTATTTTTAATAAATTAATAATTGTATTCCAGGCCAATTAAAATTTAACTGCAAACTTGTATAGACAACACAAAGAAATGGAAAAGCCCTAATGATATCAGCATTATAAAAAGAGTGGAAATTGTATGCATTGTTATTACATTAAAATATTTTAAGTGCCTTATGATAAACTACATTATTATATATCACTGTGAAAAACAAGTATGTCTGCAGCTGCGGCTCCCTCATTAACACTGATAAATAGAGATGGTTTCATATTTTAACTGGAATTTAGTGAAGTGCAAATCAAAGCCACTGCGGCAGCTTGTCTTACAGATAATAATCAATATGACAGAGGAACTCATGCCACCGCGGTTCATGAAATACAGAGGAATTGCACACAATTCTCAATTAGAAACAAATCCGTTACATTTAATGCAAAGGCATTTGTTTCAATTCATCATTACTTTGAACATGAAAACAATGGAAATGAGCTAAGTCAAGTTGTCCATTTACATCAGAACATGAAAGTGCTTGATCTTTCTTACATCTGAACCACAGTGCTTTATAAGAGTGTAGAAGGCTCTCTCTCTCTCTCTCTCTCTCTTAACTTTCCTATGGCCCTTAGTCATCGCTCTTGCTTTGGCGAGGTCTTCTTTTAAAATTACTAAAAACATGAAAAAAGTTAAAAACATAAGGTGGTCAGACACATTGAATAACTGTCGACTGAACCCACTAATTTCAGCAGGAATGGCTGACCATCTAACGTATAACCCTGACTCTCCAACAACAGCAGATGGGGTAAGGAGAATCAAGAATGTTGAATCTCGACATTTGAATCTTTTGTTCTCAAGGGTGATAAGCCGCCACCAGAGGAGTCCGGCAGTGGCTTACTGAATTCTCCCTATTAAGAACACATGCACGCTCAGCAGAGTGTGCATGTTTATGAGGGGGTTGGGGAAAATAGCTGTCGGCTGTATGAGCATTTATCTAACATCTATTTAAAAAGTGTATGACTGGCTAAAATGAAATAGGCCATTTACATCCAGATATGTAAGGACTAGATCATTAAATGTTTTTTTGGGCCATTTCTTATTGATGGCCTGCCCTCAGGATAGGTCGGTCATCAATAGTTGATCAGCTGTGGTGCACCCATTGGGATACCAACTGATAAGCTGTTTGGCTTCCCGCTATCACAGGCAAGGAAGCAGATCATACTGCAACCACATGTGGATCACCGCGAAGTACTGCTCAACAAATATTCAGCCAGAGCGGATCTACCCCAGCATGTACGGGCACTCCAACATGGAACAGGAGAAGAAACAAGCAATTGCAGGTGTAGACAGGGCTTATTAAGAACTTTGTACCTATCATACGAAATCTTGTGAATATTAAGTAGAAAGACATTAGACTAAAACAAAACAAGGGCTGGCACTCTATTGGAGGTAAAGACACATTAGCAGTCTATATATTCTACTTGCATCTAATCAAACTCATGCATGAGTCCTAATGCCTTTGCCCCATGTTGATCTTAATAGCTTTGCCATACTGTTTTTCTAATGATGGCTCAGTTCATTAAAAAAAAGTTAATTAAAATGATATCATGTTAAAATGCTGACGTTCTTATTCCTTGCAGGTATTCACCACCATAGCATATCAGACAGTCGAAATTAAAACAGTTAATTAAATATCTGTGACTAACTTATTGCCAAAAACCTGTTTAGAAATAGAAGTAAACATAATTTGTATCTGTATCATGTTATTTACTCATTATACAACCCTTTTTCAGCTACTTCAGGTTGTTCACAAATCTTCCCCAATTATTTACTCGCTTTCCTCTTTAAGAACAGCATCTAGGTGCATACGTTATGCTTTGGTGGGCACACCTTATTTTGTCATTTTAAGCAATGGGCAAAAAGAAAAAAAAATGGTTGGTATTAAGATTGCTGACAGTGGGTAGATCTGTTATTGTGTGTCACCAGATATAGGTCTCGATTAGAGATGAGCGAACTTACTCGGTTTGGGTGTTTTTGGACTTTAGCACCGCTTTTTCCGAGTAACTGACTACTCGGACGAAAAGATTTGGGGGGGCGCGGGGGGTTGTAGAGGGGAGTGGGGGGGGGGGGGGGAAGAGAGAACTCCCCCCTGTTCCCCACTGCTACCCCCCCCCCCCCCGCTCCACCACGCCGCCCCCCGCCCCCGAATCTTTTTGTCCGAGTAGTCAGTTACTCGGAAAGCGCGGTGCTCGAGTCCAAAAACACCCGAACCGAGTACGTTTGCTCATCTCTAGTCTCGATATTTTGAATATTTCTTAAAGCATATCTGCAATGTCAGATGAGCTTTTAGAAAAAACTGCTGTGTGTATAAATGAGGAATAGCACTTTTTCTGGCTATTATATGATTTGTATATGGATTTGATTTTTTTTTCCACCAGTTTTTTCCTCTACAGACTCCGTCTTTAATTTTTAGTGTTTTCCAGAGCCAGCGAGTAGAAACTAGCTGCTCCGATGTCTCCTGTACATTGCACATGTATAAAAGAGGAAAGTCTGTACCCCTGTCTTTTGTGGCACACTATCAGAAGCAGCAGCATGTAGGACATTATACAGCAGTTATAAGCTGTATGAATGTGAATGCAGCTCTGGATTAAGATAGGAAGTTTAGTAGTAGTATTGGCTCCTTAGTGGAGAGTCCTTGTTCTCCAATAATATACTACCAAGTTTCTTTTATTTGTTTGTACTATTGAGTTAGGGCCCTTTTACATGGAGCCATGTAACTCTAATGACTAGCACAGATCAATGAGATCAGTGCTTATCTGCCTAGCCTTCACATAGACCGAGTCAGACTCTATTAGGGGACAAATGATCGCTCATATGGTTGTTCGTCCCCATAGAGCAGTGATGGCAAACCTTTTAGAGACCGAGTGCCCAAACTGCAACCCAAAACCAACTTATTTATCACAAAGTGCCAATATGTCAGGGGATGGGGCTTATCAGAACGTATGATTTTACCCCCATATTTATAAACTGCTTTTTGAACGCAGAAATACTACAAAATGTCCTCAGCGGAAATTTCTGTGGAAAATTCTACAGCATTTCTGCTTCCAAAAAGCAGTCAAAATCTACATACTATCTATTTTGAAACAGCCCTGCCCATTTTCACCACATGTAAACATACCCCAGCAGTAATAGTGAACCCCCAGCGATAAGTGACCCCCCAGCGGCCCTAGCGATAATAGTGATTCCCCAGTGATAATAGTGACAGCCCACAGCGGCCCCCAGTATAATAGTGCCCCACTCACCACCCTAGCGGTAATAGTGACCCCCCCACTCAGCGGCCTCCCAGCAGTAATAATAGTGACACCCCCCAGAGCGGCCCCCCACCAGCCCCTCAGCAGTAATAATATTGACACCCCCCCAGCAGCAATAATAGTGACCCCCCAGTGGCCCCCCAGCAGTAATAGTGACACCCCCCCCGCCAGCGGCCCCCAGCAATGATAATAGTCACACACCCCCAGAGCGGCCCCCCCAGCAGTAAAAATAGTGACACCCCCCAGAAGTAATAATAGTGACACCCCCCAGCAGGGATAATAGTGACACCCTCCAGAGTGGCCCCCCCAGCAGTGATAATAGTGACCGCCCCCAGCAGTGACAATAGTGACACCCCCCAGCGCCCCCGAGCAGTAATGATAGTGAAGGCCCCCAGTAGTAATAATTCTCTCCCCCCTCCCCCGAGACACATACTTACCCATGCTACTCGTGGAAGCACAGCTACTCTTCGGCCTGATCGCTAGTGCACACTGATGTCAGTGTGCTGTCGGATGCATATTAACTTTTTCTTCCCTTTTTTTGCCCTAATCAGCAATTCCAGCTACCTGATTGGTTGTTTGGTGAATCAGTCAACCCAAACAATCAATCAAGTTGCTGGAATTGTGAATAAGCCAACGCAAACAACCAATCAGGTTGCTGGAATTACTGATTAGGGCAGAAGTGGGGAAGAAAAAGTTAATATGCTTGCCAGACGCCTCCTCCTCCTGCTCTCGCGGAACCAAGTAGGAGACGTCGGGGGAGGGGGGATCCCGGCTGCACACTGATGTCACAGTGTGCACCGGGATCAGCACAGATAGCAGCACTGCTGAGTGACCCTACATTCGGAGGGGCCAAATATTCACATCCAGTAACCAGGCTGTGCAAAATGCCCTAAATGCAAGTTTTGTTAAAAGTACAATGCCTATTTAAAGATAAATAGTCATTGTATGTTTTACAGTAATGATAAGCATGTAGAATATCAAAAAAGTTATTGGATGGCATGGGAACTCTACAGCTTGTTGCTAAGCCAATTATTTCATTATAGTTCCATCATTTTCCAAGGCAATTTCCACTTTTCCTTGACGGAGCTTAGCTTTCAGGTGAGTAGGTACAACTTCTCAAAGTAAGTATGTGGGTTAAAGAAATAACAAGACAGTGCATAATCTGATATCTAGATCTGGAAGCATGAGAAAAATATGCATCAAAACCAAAACTGTAGCAGAAAATAGACATAGCAAGATGCCTTTATTGTACAGGTAATAAATACCTTATGACAGAAGCAGAGAATAATGAACAAAGAGGGTAAAGTAAGAAGTTCAAACTATTTCCTACTGCAATGTGTTTCTCCAAAAGCAGCAGAAATAAAAAATACTACAAAGTTATAATTTATGTCACAAGCTGTAGCCAAATGTCTTCCATTCGTAACTCTCCAACCCCACCTGACTCCCATTCAAACAAAAGAAAAAAGAAAAAAAAAAAAGAAATTGTCTTGTTACACTTAAAATCCAGGTTTAGACGTGGAATATTTGCCAGTTTATGATACAATACAAGTGGATGGGACTTTCAAACCTCATCTACATGTAGTATGAAAAGTCCACATGGAAAGCAGGGCATGTTGTGGTTTTCAAATCCAATGCAAAAGGGTAAATTCCATGGCGAATACTCAGCAAAAAGTTTTTTTTGCCATGGATTTATCATGAATTCTTCGCACAGTTGAAGCCAAATCTGCTACAGAAATTCTCCACCATGTCTGAACTTACCTAAAGAGTGCTTTTCAATCATTTCCCTAAATACTATTATTAATTGATCAGAAAATCACATTAATATAAATACAATGAAATCATGAAATAAACTGTACTAGTGATGTAAAGGGCTGGCTAAGGGAAAAAAAAGCTGTAAAATGATATTGGCAATATAAATCAAATTATTTCATTTTATCACATACCATAAACAGCTAATGGCATGGGAATAACATAAATCCAACTAAGAAAGTAGCTAATGCAAACTCAACATAAACTTAATGAGGCTGTTGATGCTGCACTGGGCTGAGGCACAGTACCTGATTATGTGAACAGATACTTATCCAGAAACATAGCAAAGGTTGGGGCTGGTGGCACAGTTGTAATAACGAAGCCTAGGCAGATGGTCAGAACAGGCAGCAAATAATAAAGTTCACAATACAGAGTCAAGGTCAGGAGCCACTAGCACAGCTCTGTACACTGCGCAGTGACCTAAAAATGGTACTGCAGGCTCTCTCCTATTCACTTCTATGGAAGAATGTTCTAGATATGCTATGTGATGTGTGCAGACGATATTGTGTAGGGAGGAAAGTAACTAACTATTGTGAATGGTTGATCATGCATATTAATAATAATAATAAATAATAATAATTATTATTATTAATAATTATATTAATTATAATAATTATTATTGCTCAAAATTCAGACAAACGTCGGAAAACGAGCGATAATCTTTACATGTAAATGCGGGCATCGAGCACATTTTGGTTTTAACGATGGATTTTAGTTCACATAAAATCCATCATTCACCAGCTGAAAGACTGAGTAAATATACTCCATTTGAATGTATTTCGCTCATCTTTCAAAAGATTGCAGGATGTTCTCCCCGCGGCATGTTTACACTAGAGGAGAACAAGGGAATGTTATGGCAGCTGTTTACATGCCCAGCAAACAATTCCTGCAGGCCTTTTTTCATGTAAATCAAGATGATAAAGTGTTAATGGTCATTAACTTTTTATGCAAATAGAGCGCTAAATCTTTTAGTGCTTTGAAAGATTATCTTTGCATGTAAAAGGGACTTTACTTTCATTGCAATCCTGTCTGTGACAATAATGAGATCACTGCTAAAAAGGTTTCTTTACAGGATAGGAAGCATCAGACTATTTAGTGTTAGTATGAAAACTGCAGGATTTTACGGGGTTTTTTTTACATATATAGGATCGTGACAACAAAAAATAAAAAAAAAATCCTAAATTTTGTTTATCATAAAAACTTGATTTATGCAATAGGTAATTTTCTGATAACATGTTCCCTTTAAAACATGTTATGAGTGCTGTAATTAACCATGACGTAGAGGGAATAGTCAATGTCGAAAACCATTTTTGTGTTATTTTTTTATCTTTTTAAGTTTAAAATGTTGTACGGATTAATTTTTTTATATATCTTTATAGCGGTTGAATCTCAGTTTGTTTTTTTGTTACAGAGCTTCAAATGACCTACATAAATATGCAGTAAATTTAAAGCATAATATGCTGGCTTTGTGCAGGCACTACTAGACGGAGCGTGGGAACTTGCTTCATACTTATTACTGAGGTCAATGTATAACAGTAGGCAAGAATACTCTATCTCCTGGAGCTTGGTATCAGAAACACTAAGCTCAGACTGCTATAAAGCCTTTTAAGAAATTGACTAGCACCAACTACCAATTCAGGCATTTGTTTGTGATCTTTCTACAGTTTTAACTTGATGCCAAATGACAATTATAAAAAAAACATGATTTTCTCTTCAGCTATGGAAATAACAGTCATAGCCTTCTCATAAGATGGTATTTATGGATAGTAGCTGTGATGTTATGTTATCTAAAAGCATGCTTGGCTTCTATTGGTGACCTCTGGGTATATTCCTCAGCCTTTGTCTAAGATTGCACAGGGGATTTTGTTACATCAACATTGTAGCATGAGAAATCTCTGTTATCGTCAAGTCCTAAGGGAAAGGTTATGCCGTTATTTGTGAGCATAACATTTTCTCTCTCACCAGAATTTTGAGATGCTTGTGGTTGAAAGAATATCTTAAGGGTGTAGCTCCGTGCAGAGCATATTATATTTCCATGGGCTAGTTAAAATATTACTAAAGATTAACTTTAAATGCATAGCAGAGCCACGTTAAAAATATAGATATTGTGTCGGAGGAAGATTATTACAGAATAGTTTACGCCAAAGGTTTTCCAAAGTCTAGATGGAAATCGAAGTTGATACGACTATACCTCTGCCACAACAGCTTGATTTAGTTTAGGTGATATACCATTTAATTCTTAGAAGCCAAATGCACTGGGCATCATAGATCCTGGGAAGAAGTTTATGATTCTATTGATTCTACTTAAAAGGGATTGTACCAGAATTAACATTTACCACCGATCTATAAGATAGGGGATAAAAGTAGGATCTCACTGCTGAGAATCCCAATGATCCCGACAACAGGTATTCCCCTCTTCTCGTCACTGTGGACTCTCTGCACCCACCTGCAGTGGCATCAAATTAAATGGAATGACAGTCAGAGGTGTGACATCGCTCCATTCATTTCAATGGGGCTGACGGAAATAACAGAGTACAAGCACTAAGCCATCTCCGGCAGTCCCATTGAAAATAAATGGAGCATTGCCACACGTGTGCAACCGACACTCCATTAAATCCCCTCATCACTGCAGGAGGTGCAGTGCTTCTACAGTGAGGAGGAGAGAGTGACACCTCTAGCATATATAGCAGTTCACTTATCATGTATAACAGAAAACCGATATAGATGCAACTGGCTAAATCTGTCATATATGCAAAGAACTCTAAGAGGTTTCACAATATGGAAGGAAACGGCACCACGAACCTGAAAATGCGGATTACTGAAATCAATTTCAGTTTTCCCTAGCAGTTTAAACCCAGCACTGGTGTTCTTAAGATTCAGACCTGCATCTATTATAGGCCTGACCTTGGTCACTTGCTTTAAAAACTTAATAGTACCGCCCCACTAATCTGATGAAATCATAAGAATATAACTGCATAATTGTATAGCAAAAGCTGAATGATTCTGACATCACTGGACATTTTCTTACATGAATGCTATTGCTCCCAAAGCCAATTGGCAACCGGTTCATCACTGTTGGGCAATTAACCCTTTGCAATCCAATTTTGGATTCAGGGTTTCCTAGGGGGCTTTCTCTTTCTGCCATTAAAAAATGGCACCATCTGCTGGCTAGAGCCAGTACTGCGGCATGGGACATGCTGGAGAGGCCCCCAACAACAGAGCGGCCAGTAATCTACAGTAAGAATACCCTGCCAGAGGTCTTCCGACATCGGAGCTGTACAGCCTTCAATCAGAATGTCTTTAGACGTCAGACAGTGGAATGGAAAGGGTTAAGTAGACTAGCGGGTCTACTTCAGAGTAAATATAATTCTACAGTTCTGAAGGCCCAGCTTACTGCTTACCATTGAGTTGAAGTCAGTTCCCATGCAGGTAAGATTGGGCAGTCCTTTGTTCTTGTCTGGTGTTTCTTGCTCCCTCTGGCAGACAATTAGTTAGATGAGCTAATACTGTACTGAGGAGTCAATGAGGTTATAACTGCCCATATTCTAGAGAAAAGCGAAGCTGGTAGACCGGTTGAGCATTAGGGAATTGTAGTTTTCTCAAGGCCCTTTTGGATTGCGGAGGGATGGCCTAACACAAAAAAAAAAAAAAAACTGCTACAGGACCACAACTTGCTGCATGATCTGTCCCTCTTTCCAATTTTCAAAAGTTTGAAGGTACGGCATTAATGCACACAACCAACCTCCACGGAGTTGGAGGTTGAAGTTTTTTGCGAGTTTTTATATTCCAAAAACTTGTGTATCAACTTAAAAGAAAAAAAAATTCAAAAAGGGTCACAATAAACAAGCATATTTTACTGTATGAACAGCTTTTAACTCCGCAGACATTTCACAACCTGTTTAAAATGTATATCTTTATACCATTTTCCCTATGGTTCTGTAACACTCTGTGCCACATAGATATCAAGACCCTCCAAAGTTACAATAGATCTCCGCTGCTCGATGGTTGCCCACCCTGAAGTTGGTAACATTCTAAGGATGATGCTTAAATATGATCAAGTATCAGGACATTGATTGTGTGCTGTTGAGGTAGTGACTGAGATGCTGGACAGCATTTGATGTTTGTATTGTTTCTTATCAGTCAGCACAGTTTGTCCTGCATTTGCATTACTGTGCATTGTCAACGTAATATGAGTAGATTCGTTCTTGTAGACATCCTAGCCTAAGTGCCTGTGACCCAAGCTACAAGAGTAATTACACAAATTACTGTAAACATCACCGCAGTAGGGCGAGTATAGGACACGGAAAATATAAATGAGAGCAAGGTGACGAATTTGTATTGTCATGCTTATCTTGCCTATGATTGGTTATTCCACGTTAATTACTAACAGTTCAGCTCTTGCTTTCATTAATTTAATCAGCATTACTGTTATGTATTACACAGGATTGGATGTAGTGAAAATAAATAAAACAGAAAATAAATGACTCTCCTATGGGAAACCGTTATTCTTCATTCTAATTTGTTACCACAGATTATATACAGTAATTAGAATCTAAAGATTTATATCAATTCCATTATCTGGACCGAATCACTCACACATTATGTTCACTTTTATATATTATTCTCTGCAGAACAACAATGAAATTTTTGTGCACTGCTCTAATGTCCACAGCCTGAAACAGCTGGAGACAAAAATGTTGCATATAGTGTTTATTTCCCAACAGAAAACAATGGGATCAGTTCTAGCATTAATTTTCCTCCAGTGTTTCCGAACCACACCAAAGGAAAACTTCACTGACTCATCAAACATGTCAATATTCCTTTCTTGGGAAGGATTGCCATATGTAGCAGATTTGTTACAGAAATTTTTGAATTATCCATTTACACATCTGAATGAGTTATTTCTGCAGCGTGTAAAAAAATAAAAAATCTTGTTATTTGTATAGCACCAACTTATTCTGCAGCGCTTTCAAGTAATGCCCACTGCAAATCAGCCCCTGTGTGAACCCTTCCTTAGAGTAGAAAATCTGCAGAGACTCCACAGCAGCAAGATCTGAACCAAATGGTGCAGATTTTACCATGGATGTTGGAGTACATTCCACAGTAAAAATAAATTTTTTATAAAATTGGCGCGTTCTAATTCAACTAAGTGTGGGTTAAGACTCGCATATGAAGCGACAGTCTTAATATATTCCCAGAGTTCTTTGTAAGCAGTTTCTTGAATGGATAAGCCTACAGCCACTATTGCAGCTGCTTACCGTAATTCTGTAGAGTCTCTCAGCAACAAAATATACATTGCTCACTGACTGACTAGCCACTAATTCTCTAACTTTCTGGTGTTGTACAAATGTGAAATTTGGCAGAAGCATTCTTTAGGTCCTAAATAGGAAAAGTAAAAGGGGGTCACAACTTGATTATTCAATGCTAATTGCAAAAGTATTGGCACCCCATGTAATGTACTTAATCTAATTCTCTGACATTCCGGTGTTGTACAAACATGAAATTTGGCAGGACCATTCTTTAGGCCCTTAATAGGAAAAGTAAAGGGGGTCACAACTTGAATATTCAATGCTAATTGCAAAAATAAGTGCACCTGTATGTAGTGTAACTTCCCAGTGTCGTACAAGCATGAAATTTGGTACAAGCATTCTTTAGGTTCTAAATAGGAAAAGTAAAAGGGTCACAACTTGATTATTCAATGCTAATTGCAAAAGCATTGGCTCCCTTATGTAATGTAACTTCCTGGTGTCGTAAAAGCGTGAAATTTGGCACGAGCATTCTTTAGGTCCTAAGTGAGGAGAGTGGGAGGAGTGGCCCATTCTGCAGGGGGACATCAGTACATGCAGCCTGAGGAGAATCTAACACTCCTCTATGTGTATATATATTTTATTCCTTGGTTCCTCTAAAGTAACCATGACCTCATAAAATTTTCCATGCAAACAACAGGCAAACACCTGTACCAAATTAACTCAGGCAAAGCCTGGTATATCAGCTAGCGTTATTATATAGTGTGAGAATGTCATCAGCTCATACATTGTACCATACATCCCTAACAATAATTTTTTATTAATGAAGATGGTTTAGAGACAATTGTCAGGACAATGGCTATTATAAAATATCTATGCAACACCACTACATTCAGATTATTACAAAAACTTGGCCTCTCAGTTGAGTCTTCATAAAGTTTCTAATGGGTTAATCTATTGAACAATTTTCTAGGTTTCCAAGCGCTCAGCACTCTTTTTTAATCAATATTCTTTCCCATAATCCAGCCCCTGACACCACACTAGTCTTCAGACATCCCCAGTCACAGTCTGATACAAGGGGAATATTGCTATTGTTCAATCTCTTGGCAATTCTTGTCTTGCAGCCTGACAGTATTCCAAGTGCTGTGGCTGGACTGGCAATTACATTTTCAATTTAATGTCAATTAGGATCCCCTGGTTACTTTTTACTCCTACAATATAGGTTTCAGTGATATCTTCTGCTACCTTGCTGTAATGCCCATCACTTTGAATTACCCAGATGCAATACATTTGGCTTAGCTCTCTTTTTATACCAAGCCTTCGTGAAATCACATAGAAGGCTCTTGAAATGCACCAGTGTGCATATTACATAAAAGCAATATTGTTTAATTGACCTAAAATATTTATAAAGATTATTCTCTGCGCCATCCAGAGTATTGAATTTTGAAGGGCACTTTAAATGCACAAAAGTTGGAGATGGTAAATATACTGGTTAATATTAGTTTTCTGAAAGTAGCTGTGAAAAAAACCTTAAAAGGGGTATTTTCATCTTGGAAATCCTATTTCAATGTGTTCGAAATCACAAAACAATGCATTCACCCATAAGAAGTTTCTTTCCAAAATGCTCTGTTCTCCTGATATTGTAGATATTGATTCCTCTGCCCTCTGGTTCTTTACTGCTTTATTGTCAGGGAAACAGACTACCTCTGCTATGGAAAGAAATGGCAGAGGACAGCGATAGCTGGTGGCTGAGCCAAAAGTGCGCATCCACTCCTGAGATACTGGTCATCACATTCAGGTAAAAGAAGTGTGCGAGCAATGGCCACCTCTACTCCTCTGCTATTTCTTCCCAGGGTGGTCTGTTTTCCTAGCAACAAGTCATAAACAATCAGAGGATAGATGAATCAATAGCTGCAATATCTGGAGAGCGGAGCATTTTGGGAATAAGTATCTTATGAGTGAGTGCATTGCTTTGTGATTTCAAACACATTGAAATAGGATTCCTGAAATAGGAAAAAGAATACTCTGAGTTGGTTAAAAAAAAATCAGCTAATGTGGGGGAATGTGACAAAATCATAAAAGTAGCAATACTTGGAGGGCATTCACCCAGGCAATTTTCACATGCAAGTTCCATTCAATAGTGTTATGGATAGAACTTTCACTTTGAAATCCATGTCTTATTTTCATGTCTTTAGTCACGTGAACAATGTTTCTCCCGCAGCGATTTTGCAACATAGAAAGATCGCTGCATGCCTTATTTTTTGGGCAATGTCGTCCACTTTCGATGGAATGGGAAAAAAATACATGAAAATCACATAGCACTCACATGCAGATGCAATTTTCTTGCGCGTTTCATGAAATTTTTTATTTTTCCTTTTCAAATTAAAATGCATTTTTCATGTGCGTGGAAAAAAATAAAAAATAAAAAAAATCACATGTACCACGATGCATTTTTCTCTCAAAACACATCATACTTGCATTTAAAATCTCAATTTACAACCGCGATATTTGGTCCAGGTTTCTTGGACTGACATCACACTCGCCTATGTGAATCCAGCCTTAGGCTAATTTTACACAGGGCAAGTGTGATATCGGTCCGTAAATCACGGCTCAAAATCGCGCTCCCCACAGCAGTTTTCATGTGAGAACAGCCTCACATCCCTTCGGGGGTGCAACTGTCACAGCCGTGGCAGGAAGATCGCAGAGTTCTCCCACAGTTTTTAATGGGTCCGGCGTTGCTGCCATCGGCCCCATTAGAAACGCACAAGGTAGAGCATGCTGTGATTGTTTCCCACATAGCATCACATCACGGTGCCATCTGGGAAAACATCGCTCATGTGTATGGCCCTATTCAAAAGAATGGAGTTCATATTTGTGTGAGATTTGTGTGTCTCTCAATGCACAAATTTCGCACGATTTTGAAGCCGGCCTTAATGTGCTATATTCCTCATCGTTATAAAGATGCATTACAACGAATGAGGAATATTATCTACACGGAAAATCATGTTACTGCAGGTTCAATGACATATGCAGTAGTAGAGAAGGCAGACTTATTTTTTACCATTTGTGCCTGGTCAATCACTATACACACACACACACACACAAACACCAGTCAACAAGCATTGTATACACAGCTGTTTTTAGATCTCCTCACACTTTTTAGTTGCTCTTCCTAAGCAGAAACGAGGCCCTTCCTAACTCACATCTATAGGCCTTTCACTAGCCAAGCTAGAAACCTGCTGCACACTGATAAGGGACAATCACCCCAAAACAGCTGTCTGTGCATGGTTATTCTGGTTTTTGCTCACAATTCCCAGTCATTGAACAGAGCAGAAGACCGCACAGTGCAAGCGCGTCTAATGGAAGGAGAAGACAGCGTTAGTCGGCGCCATGGAGACGAGGACGCCAGCACCGGAGGGGTAAGTGTATAACTCCTGTATGGCTCATATTTAATGCACGATGTATATTACAAAGTGCATTAATATGGCCATACAGAAGTGTAAAACCCCACTTGCTGCCGCGGGACAACCCCTTTAATCAAAAAGTCTGCCATTGACCTGCAGGAATGTTGCCTTCCCGTAGGTGGCGCTGCAGAGGTATTCTTCCACCTTCCTATTTGCATATTTCCCAGAAGAGCAGGGATGGCCTTATAAAAGTCTCCTCCCACATTCTAAGTGCTCTACTTAAGGAGAAACGATACCCTTCAAAACCTTGTTTGTCACAACTGTCTGAGGCTACTATGACATCTCCAATTAAAGGGTAATGATAAAAAGTAAAATAATAGTAATGGTAGTCATGATATTCCTAAAGGTCTTTTTTTTTGTGACCTACGCATCGTGATAACCTGCAATTCGCAACACAATCCTTTTGATTTCAATGGCAGTGCAGGTGTGCATGGGTATACAGTGTTCTTTGGTTGCGCCATTCCTGTTGCAGCAAAAAGTCACACTGTAGCCCTAACCTTAAAGTACAAAAACCCTTCCCTGTAGATTGTGTTTAGTAGATCAAAAACTATTGGAGAGGCCCAATGCGAAAAAATTCCCACTAGATCAAGCTCAAGTGCTAAAAGCCTTTACACCTACACAAGTTTCATCATATACGATCAATACATTCAAAATAAAATGTAGCACACAAGCTGATTGTATGTTGTCTTAATGGGGAAAAAAGCACAATCAGGATAAAAAGCCAACAATGAAGTGAGCATTTTTCTAAAGGCATGGCTGGTGATCGCGCATGTGCTTTGATTAATCACCTACAAAATAATAATGATTTTGTGTTTAGATTATTTATCTGGTGCTGCAAGAGCCGACTCCCAGGAGTGCACATTAGAACACAGGTTTCATTAGTACAGCACAGCACGGTATGCAGATAAATTCACAGAGGAGCAAGGCACAGGCCACATTTGTAATACATTAAAATAAGCTTCAAATATTGCCTCAAAGCAGCTTTGATAAAAAAATATTGAAGTTAATATCTGTAAAAAAATTAAAAAGGTGGTAAAAGGACACCTGTATACGCCCATGGGAAAGATCGTGTTAATCTGAAGACACAGTAAATATATAACATTACGTATACTAAAACTATAGAAATATCGACAAAGAGAGGACTTGTAAGAGTTTAAAGTGCACCTAACTTTTCAAGTGACACCGATACACAAGCTGTAGGGAGTAAGAATATGGTAAAAGACAGGCATGCCAACATATGTGAAATATGAGGCCTGATATAATGAGATATTGGCGAGGCATAACGCCGACTATGTAGATTACTATTGATGGGCACTCAGTATAACTGCATAGCGTATGGAAACCAACAAGGGAGTGGCGATGAACAGTTGTATATACATAAGGGGAGGGGAGAGGAGCAGCAGGACAGAAAGAAAGAGTAAGAAAATAGTGAAGATAGAGAGTAATGTAATGTGTGTGCAGGATATAGATAGTTACACTTCAATGGACACCCTATGGCCAGATTCACACCGGCGAGCACCATATTCTGCTTGCCAACGTGCATTTTTCATGCAGATGTGAGGCTTTTCCTCAGCCAGGTACTTCACATGCGTCAGGGGATCACAAGCATTTTAATTTGATTTCAATGGAAAACATCACATTGCACTCGCATGCAATTTCCTTAAGGGTCCCATTGAAAACAATGGGTAAGGCATTCCGAGGGTACGCCAAAAGATAGAACATGCTTATGTGAATAAGTCCATTCAAAAGAATGGAGTTCTTATTTGTGTGAGTTTTGTGTGTCTTGCAATGCATAATACCCGAGCAAGACTCACTTGTTTGAATGTAGCCGTAGTATGAGAAAAGCTCAAGCCAGTTGGCCATGGCCGCATGATCCTTAAAAACTATTTAGCCACCCCATATCCAGTAAGAAGCACTCACCTTACTATTATCATCTGAGAAGATGTTCTCCATACTCCTGGAGATTATTTTCCTCATTTACCTATTCCACAATAGTTGGTAGTATGGGTGATATTAAATGCTTGAGGATTTATTGCCCTAGGCACTGGAACGAAATGTCTCAATATACTTTTTTTGACATGGGAAATAAAGCCTAGAATAATGGAAAGCAATGCTATCTGGTGAGGGTCTGAGATCACTCCTGTTAGCTTGGTTATTAATAAGTAAGATTTTTTTTCCAGAAGGGCTTAATCACCGAGCAGTTCCATCAGATGTGGATTAGAGATGAGCGAGCGTACTCGGAAAAGCACTACTCGCTCGAGTAATGTGCTTTATCCGAGTATCGCTGTGCTCGGGTCTGAAGATTTGGGTGCCGCTGCGGCTGACAGGTGAGTCGCAGCGGGGAGCAGGGGAGAGCGGGCGGGAGAGAGGGAGAGAAAGATCTTACCTCCGTTCCTCCCCGCTCTCCCCTGCAGCTCCCCGCTCCGTGCCGCCACCCGAATCTTCAGACCCAAGCACAGCGATACTTGGATAAAGCAAATTACTCGAGCGAGTAGTGCTTTTCCGAGTACGCTCGCTCATCTCTAATGTGGATCCTAAAACCCACAGCCATTTTGGCAATTTTTAAGAAGTGAACGCAAGTAGGGAATGAGCAGAGCATAGCTTGCGCCTGTTCATGCACAGTAGTGAAGTAAGCGCACCATGGACAGCTTTAACTTTTAACTAACCCATTGCTTGACACAGAGATGGGAATCAAGCTACTAATCGAATACGTACTGCCACCTGCTAGTGTATAAGAGACCCACTCCTCCTAATATTTTAGGTCTAAACTGCATTTCGTACAAATCCTAGGTTTTTGTGAGCACCAAATAAAGTGATTTATTTCTCTGTGTAACAGAAAAAGAAAAGGGGTACGCAGATTAGAATCATCTGAAATATGTAGAACAAGCAAGTATGTTAGCTGTAGGTCAATGGGGATTATGAAATGCACTACAAACTATGTTTCTTTTTTACTTTAAGTTTTGCTTGTTTTTTTTGGATCTATGTAGAGATGAGCGAACATACTCGGTAAAGCACTACTCGTCCGAGTAATGTGCTTTATCCGAGTACCTCCCCGCTCGTCCTGAAAGATTGGGGGAGCGCCGCGGAGCGGGGAGCTGCAGGGGAGAGCAGGGTGGAACGGAAGGGAGATCTCTCTCTCCCTCTCTCCCGTCCGCTCTCCCCTGCTCCCCGCCGCAACTCACCTGTCAGCAGCGGCGCTCCCCGAATCTTTCAGGACGAGCGGGGAGGTACTCGGATAAGGCACATTACTCGGACGAGTAGTGCTTTACCGAGTACGTTCGCTCATCTCTAGATCTATGGCTTTTTAAAAAAGAAAGTATGTTCTAGGTGTGGCATTATTTTTCAATACTTTTGCTTAAACCTCTCTATAGAAAAAAAAAGTATGAAAACTATACTTTATATGTCACAAAAAGCTGTTTAAAACTGTATGAAGTTCATAGCATTTTTTATAAGCTAGAAATATCTCCCCCCCCCCCCCCCAAAAAAAAAAAATAAAAAATTTAAAGTTTTTGAATTTCCTAGTCAAAGTTCTGAGCCCAATGGAATACCATGAAAAGTTCACAAACCATTCCCAGTGACAAAAATGCAATGACAAAGTATCTGAAACACCACACCGGTGAGATTGTTAATGTTCATTTTGTATTGTAAAAAAAAAAAACTAGACATTTATGGTCACCTGCAAACGGGTGGATTTTTGCTGCAGAATCCACGGCAGGCATCTGCACCGCAGATCCACAGCAAATATAGTCCATGGAATGCTATGGAAAATGCCTTTTCCTGCACAGACCAATTGCTGTTTCCACAAGTGAAGAAAAACAAAATTGCAGCATGCTCTATTTTTGTGCGGATTCCGACCCACACGCTGTCCGCAAATTGACATTGCGGACAGGTCGCGGATTCTACATCATCACCTATCAGCGGCGTGGGAGGGGATTCTGTACTGTGCATGTCCGCCAGGTCCATCCACAGTACAGATGAAGAGGAGAAATGACAGATATGTGCGGAAGATGCTGCTGTCAGGGTTGGATTCCGCTGCAGGCTCCCGCATGCGGAATCCAGCTCGGTTATGTGCAGGCGGCCTAACTTGGGTGAGGGATAAAAAGGGTTAATATAATTCTGACTATCTAAAGTTTCCTGAAAAAAAAAAAAAAAGTATACAGCTGACACAATTTAACAGCTTTCTGAATTTTCTATAAACCACTCTAAGGGATTGATGTTGGAAAAAGTGCTGTCATGGCATTTCTTGGCTACAAAAAACATGCATTTAAACAAGTCCATTAATTATACAGTTTCACTTAACAGAAGAGGTTGTACATCTTCTGCCATCATGGGAACACTCAGAAAATGAGGGTCATCACACCTTCCTCAGAAAAATAGCTTTTAATATACATGACATGTTTAAAAGGCCATGTTTGGGTAAGTATTTGATTTAATTGTACTGTGTAAGCAAGGCCACCTGCTTCTGTATTACTGCCCAGCGTTATATCATACAAGTATTCTAGACCAGCAAGCTAAGGATAACTACATGTTAGTTATAAGGGTGAAGCAAAAACTAATGCCTCGGTCTGTAACTTATTTTAGTGCTTGAGAATGGCTATGAACGATGTTACATAGGTTTCCTTACTCTACTTATCTTTTTCAGACAGTAAAAAGAATCATGGATCTAAGACTAAAACAAAGAGCTGTCATTGACTTTCTGGTGGAAGATGTATGTGCACCCAAGGAAATCAATAAACGGCTGAAAAAAAGTTTATGGTGATCCTGTCTTATCGCAAAGTTTGTGCTAAGTGCGTTCCCAAGCAGTTGGCAAATCATAGGAGATGGGTGGAGGCCTGTCAAGAGCTCCTGGATACCTTTGAAGCTGAGGAACGAAATTTCTTCAAAAATGTGGTCACTGAGGATGAGATGTGAGTACACTTGTATGGCCCAAATAGTACTATTCAATCTAAGGGATGACGCAACAGTGGTTCTTTATGTCCCAAAAAAATTTAAGTCTGCCAGATCCACATAGAAGCAAACGCCTCAATTTTTCCAAACCTGTGTAAATGTACTGCATGTAATTGTGACTATCTTGAACAATAGTTTCATGTACAGATTTCAGATTTCAGGCTATAATCAATACCACTTTTGCTTTGACCTGTTTATTAGCAAAGCTGTGGTAATAGTGGAGGCATTACTTTTCGAGTCACCCTCGTATGTTTACACAGTAATGCTTCACTCAACTTGAAGTGTCAAAGTTTCTAACCTGTATGCTATATGCTTGAAGATGAAAAATAAGAGGACCAGCTAGAAAGTAGAAAAGCCAGTAAAAACATCCAAACAAGGATCCCCAGATGCCTGGCTGACATGTTTTTGATCAGTCTTTACTCATAGCCTCATTGGAGCCAGACATATCTGCCAGACATCGGGAGTCTTTGTTTGGGTTGTTTTTATGTTTGAACTCATTTCACTTTGTTGATGGACCTCCTTTTTGCTCATTCGATGTAGACCCCAACTTCTGTCTTTGCTCATGGGATCAGCAAGTGCAGAGGGGTGGTAAGTGGTTTATAGGCTTGAGTACACACCTGGTTAGCCCACTTGTGCAGCAAATAAGGTCCATTGGTTAAAAGAGTTAGCCAGGCAGAGAAAAATGGACACCAGCCCAGGGTGTTTGCAAAACATAGACAACCCATACTTACCTCACCCAATCCTCCGTTGCTCACATTTCGAGGGTGCCCAAGTCCCACTTCTCTCTACTTGCTGATGTGATAGCAATGACATCCTGACACAGAAAAATGTGAATGTTGAAGTTAATAAGCGGATGAAGTAAGCTTCTGATTGGCTGCAGTGGTCACTTGTTCTGGTGTCAGTGATGTCATCATGATTGCAGCAGAAAGTGGAGAGTAGCGAGGGAGCGTCACCAGTGAAACGGAACAGTAGGGGATTGGATGGGGAGAGTATGTTTTTTTTTTTAATGTTCTTCCACCATGCTGCGGAGGTCGTAAAAAGAATTACTAGATAGGATAACCCTTTAACAACAAACTTGAGCTCCAATATCTCAAGGAGTACAAAACCCATCTGCCATGTAAGAGAACAGCAGTATTAAAAATGGCATTGAAGAAGTGTAATGGTTGTTCATGATGGCTGTTCATAATGGCGAACAGTCACTGTAAGCGGGAAGATAGCTGGGATTAGCCGGGTCTAGCTGCTCAGAGGACATCACCAGACCAGAGATTGGAGCTACAAAAAGATCATTTGCATATTCCCTGTACATTCTGGGAAGAGCTAAGAGTCACTGTAAGTGGGAAAATTGCTGGATTAGCCTGGTCTAGCTGCTCGGAGGACATTGCCAAACTGCATGCCTAATGGCATGCAAAGTTGTACACTTAGTAGTATCTTATAGGATATGTATCTTCACTAAAATTCTTGATTTTTAGAAGTTTGAAAGTGGACATCAACGGACAACATTGAAAAGGAAAGAAGCCACATGGCGAGCTGCAACGTATGCTATATATTTACAGACCTACCAGAGGAAAAGCCAAACTTCACCCACCAGAAATGCAAGCTTGTGTCTCTACTGTAGGAAGAGATACATAGTCTTCAGGAGAGAAAAGCTACATTGAAACTCATTAAGGAAGGTGAGGATTTCCTTGACAGAGTAGAAGAAAGTCTTCAAAATGTTGAAGGAAAAGAAATGTCCACTGTACCTGCAAAAGCAGAAGAATGGAAGCATGTGAACCAAAAAAGCAGGAGGATCAGGAGTCAGCCAGCACCCATACTGCTCAGAAACCAGTACCACGTTCTCGTGCAGGGCGGCTGATACTAGCTCCTAACTAGACGGAGAAAGGTACAGCAAGAAATTATTCTATCCACAAAGAGCAGAGCACAAATGACTCTGCTCACAAAGAACAGAGCAGAGGAGAGAAAGGTACAGCAGGAAACGACTCTGCCCACAAAGAACAGAGCAGAAATGACTCTGTCCACAAAGAACAAAGCAGAGGAGAAAGAGGTACAGCATTAAATGACTCTACCCACAAAGAACTGTTTAGTAAGCACACAGAGTCCTCTTGAATGGAGAAAAAGAAGTGCTGTTAGGAAGAAAGAAGCAGCAAAGGTAATTTCTGAACCACTTGCCATAATCTTTAAAAATTCCTGGAGAACAGGAGAAGCCCCAGAAGACTGGAAAATGGCAAATGTTGTTTCTATCTTCAAAAAAGGGAGGAAGGTGGATGCATGAAACTACAGGCCTGTGATCCTGACTTCTATACCGGGAAAGATCTTTGAAACAATTATTAAACAGCATGTATGCAAGTACTTGCATAAAAATGGAGTAATTAACCAGAGCCAGCATGGGTTTGTAACAAACAAGTTATGCCAGACTAATCTAATTTCCTTCTATGACAGAATCTCCGACTGAGTTGATCAGGGAAATGCAGTCGATATAGTATATGTTGACTTTGGTAAAGTATTTGACAAAGTATCTTATCCCATACTTACAGAATGGGAGGAATTGGGCTAAGCAGCACATGTGAAAAAGACTTGGGTATGGACCAGACCACCTCAGGACATCGCGCAGGATGGAGGAGAGCATGCTCAACTTCCCTCATGGATCCGATTCATAAGAGTAACTGAAACTTACTTTTTTTCACTTTTTGCTTACTTCTATGCAATCGGCATTATCCATTGGATAACGCCGATTGCATTACCGGGGGAAGGGGGTGGCTCCCCATGGCACCTCATGGTAGCTTCAGGTTCTCGGCTACCTCTTTCATGTTCATGGCCTTAATCCCCAGAGTGAGCATGTTTTTACGGCCCTGGGGATTAAAACCAACTGAAGCAGGACGTAAAAAGTCTATGCGGTGGTCACTAAGGGGTTAAATAAGCTACAGCCCATAAGTACTCAGTCAGGAGGATAAGCTGTGATCTCCTCTATTATAACTATGTGACAGGAGCTGTGTGATCATCCTCAGTAGCTATGAAAGGAATGTCTGTATTCCCCTTTAGGCAGTTTCTATGGTAAGATTCAGGCAACAGCATCACACACAGTGAGAATCTGACTAGTTTCAGAGATCATAACCCCAATACATCTGAGTTGGTCAGAATTGAGATCACATGACCATCTGAGGAAAAAGGCCAGGAGTTTTAGACAGAAAGATGGGGGAAGAGCTAAATAGTGAACGAATAAAAAAAAAATCTCCCTTTAATACTGATGACTTATAAAAATACACAGATCCTATAAAGAATCGGAATTGAAGAACTCCAGGCTACACCTGTGCTCAGGTCATCCTCTTGGATTGACGTTGAAAAGCAGACAGGAAGGAGCTCAAGCATTAAGATTGGATCTGGAAGACTGCTTATTTAGCATACATGAAACAGGCTGAATTAGCTCTTCCGTTTTTGAATATGAAAAAATAAATGAATATTGTATAGTTTACGCTAAATTTATCACAGCAAAAGATTAGCAGTATCCCATTTCAATCACCATATGTAAACCATTCTAATCTGTCTGTCCTATTTAAACAAATATGTCCCCAAAAGATTTTTCCAAATGTTTCCATTTGTGTACAGTCATGATATGATAAAAGGCTCTCTGTTATTTGTGTGAATGTCTTAACAATCCAGCCACCGCAAAGACAAAGCTAATTGAAGTATATGATCCTGATTATTAATGCATGGTGCATGTCACATTGATATAAATTCAAGTGTGGAAACATTCTGTGCACCCATCTGTTTTATCATCTCAGCCCTGTACACAAAACAAATATCCAGGGCTGCATTCCAGTTTTCTCAGAATCTCACCATTCTAATCAGACTGAACACAATCGAGATAGGATCAACCTGACTAAATTATTTTTCCAGTTTAATTAAACAGCAGAAGCATGAAAAAGATAAGAGCAGAAAAATGTAACAAATTAAGCCTCATCCATAACACCAACACACTCGATAGTCTTAATATCAAAGGAAAGACGTACTGCCAGACTTGGAATATTCGATGGACAATTCAATAAATTATTTGTTTCAGTATAGTTATTCAATTAATAACATTTTCTACCTTTTCATGGATTGGGCCACTTGTAGATAAATGTATTTTCACTCTGCATTTGGTCCGTGTTTTACAGACCGTAATATGGAGCTAAAGTAAATCTATGTATCTATTCATATGGTTGTATTTTTCATATCCGTGTTTTTAAAAATGCAGCATGTACTACTTTTGATTGTTTTTTCCTCTGTATTTGTATTATTGGTATTTCTTTTGCAATTGGGCAAATATGGATCGGTATTTACTCGGTAGAAAATAAAACCAATGACAGCAAATACGGATCAAACAATGATGAAATACAGATGACATACGGTTGCATGGTCATCTGTAACGCATCCATACTACAGATCTGTATTACGGATGTGTTACAATATGCTTGTCTGAGATTACCCTTTTAAAGGATTTCAATATAGAATTCTATACTCTGTCCAGATGCCATTTATGACATGGTGGTCCATTCTGCACAAAATCCTACTTTAATTTAGAAGGAGTGGGAGATGTGTGACATCACTATTCTTTAAAGGGATTCTCTCATCAGATTCATGCTGCTCAAACCGTAGGCAGCACAAACGTGGGAAAGGTATGCTTATTGCCTTTATGAGCGTGCTCTGAAACTCTGCAACATTTCAGAATTAATATCCTTTGAAGTGTGTCTGGGAGCTGAGCCTCTCTCCGTCTGCTCCATGAAGAAGGACAGATCTTTTCCATTCTTGGGTATAGGAAAAGAGGTGTCACTCTACATGATGTGGGTGGGGAGAGGCCGGTACAACCGGCTCCTGTGACTCACAGCTCAGCTCCAAGTCAAACTTCAGAAAGAATTTATTCTGGAACTCCATGGCGTTTCAGAAAAGAACACCCTTGGGGTCAACAGGCATCCGTGTCCTGTGTTCATGCTGCCCGTGGTTGGGCAGCATGAACCTGATGACAGAATCACTTTAATAATTAACTATATGACATCAGTCTAAAACCAAGTAACACAGAGGACAGCCAGAAAATATATACACAGAATTGTAGATGCAAGATTCTTCTAACATTTTCTTAAGAATGCTTTCAGTATTTTTAGGGGGGAAAAAAAATCATATTTCCCCACTTTTCATTGCAAATCAAGAGGAAAATATTAAATGCGCATCAAAAAATGATTACTTTTTGCAGTTTTTTTTCCTTTAGGCAAATGCAGCAAGCAGTAGATCTGTCATCTTTTAGTGTGGTTTTCTATATGTTTCTCTAGAAAAAAGAAATCCTGAAAAAAAAGGAACAACATCTGTATAAAAAAAGCCACACAAAGGTGTGTTAAAGGGGTTCTGACATGAAAAAAAAAAAATTTACTCATCTTGCCTGGCCAGTACCGATCGCCAGGCATGTCCCCTCCATCCGGTATCTTATTCTGTGGCTTCTAGAAGCAGAGCAGGAGCGGTCAAAATGACTGCTTCCTGCTCTGCTCCGTCCGTCAGCCACTTCCGAGGTGAACGGACGGGCCGCCCACAGCAAGCACGTCACAAGCAGTGCTTGCTGTGGGCGGCCCATCCGTCCTGGCTGAACTCCGGGATTCTGCGCGTGTGCAGTGGAGATGTGACCCATCCTGACTCGTGTCAGAGGGCACCTCTCCACTGCGTATGCGCGCAATCCCCAATGGGCGCATCTCGTCCTTGGCTCATAGAAGGAAGAAGACCGCCTGCTGGGAGATGACCCTGATTACAACAACATAAGAACACAAGGTAAGTATTATGTTTTTATGCTTTAACAGCCAAAAAATTGTGGGTTCCCTGTGTCCATTAGGCAGACCAGGGAACAATGGCTGTTAAAGCATAAAAACATTATTCGTGTCAGAACCCCTTTAAAGAAACCTTAAAAAGGTGTTTTTAAAGTGATTTTATTTTTAAAATTCCTGCTCTCCATGCCTAAAACAATATATTGCATACTCTCCTCTCCCAGCTCCCTGCAGCTCCTGCACCAAGACTCCATTCTGCACACCGGGTCTGTGCTGACAAGCTGCAGTCTGCCTGTTTATGGGACATCACAGCTGAAATGCTGAAGCCTGTGACTGGCTGCAGCAGCCTGTAATGTCCCGAGACTCGAGAGACTGGACGATGCGGCACTGGAGCTGCAGGCATCCGCTGAGAGGCAAGTATAGTGCTTGTCATTTTTAAGCATAGGGAGCAGGAATTCAAAATAAAAAAAACCCTCAGGAACCCCCTTTATGGGTGCTTTCACACATGGTGCAAAATCTATAATCAAAAAATGTGGTTTTTGTTGCAGAGTCTGTGGAATTCTGTGGGAAATTCATGGCAAAAATCATCATGTAAGATACTCAGGTTTTGGTGGGGATTTGGTTGCAGAAGACTCTTTTGCATTAAGCTTGTAAAGCATCACAAACAGTCTTAGCCACAAGGCAACATTGAAATGTTTAAATAGAAATTATGTTGGAATGGTGCATTGTCATTTGGGATACTCCAAAAACAACGCCGGGATCTAGGTATGAGATGCAACATGACTACTACTTAAAATTCAAACATTTTGTAATTTTAACCTTTTCCAATCCAATTTGTATCCTGGTTTTCCTAGGTGGCTTACTCTTTTTCTGCCATTATACAATGGCGCTATATGCTGGCTAAAGCCAGTACTGCACAAGGTGACACGTTGGATAGGCTCCAACAGCAGAAAGGCTGGCAATATACAGTAAGAGAACCCCGACGGACGTCTTTCAACATCAGAGCTGTACAGCCTTAAATCATAATGTCTTCAGACGTCAGACAGTGGATTGGAAAGGGTTAATTAATTTAATACAAATGTTGACTTTTGGGATGATCTGTGTTTAAGATGTAATGCAGCCACACCCAGTATCTTCTGGTCCTAAGTGCTTATTGACAGCTAATGACAGATGCTGTCTCCAGTAATATACTCTAGGGTCCTGCATTGCTGACAGCAGGAGGGCCAGAGAAGATATATGCTCCCAAGTGCCAAGTTTTATTGTACTATTATTAAAGGACTCAAAAAGAGATATTAATGTACAATATATAAAAGCCACAAAAAATACTCCAAGGTTCCAATTTCACAAGAACAAAATGTTAGTGACCCAAAATCCACACCAATCATATGAGCGTTTCATACCTGCCAGAACAACAGTTTCTATGACTGAGGGCGCAGTCACACGAGCGTAGGCGTATTTACGTTCGCACGTTCGCAGCGTTTAATCGCCAGAAGGAACGTTTTTCGGCGATCATGACCAGAGCTAGAAAGCGTATTATCGTTTGTTCCTACTTTGCAAACTATCTTTTCAGCCATCGAATATGCGTTGGCGCGTATTTTGGTCGCATATGTTCCCTTTTTTTCGGGTTGTCGTTTTTACGCGCCGTAAAATCGCCCGTGCGAACGAATACATTGGAAACCAATGCCTCAGATGGTCACGTTTATATGATTGGGCGCAAAAACGATTATACGTTTATACGATTGGGCGCCGTTTATGCGCTCGTGTGAACGCACCCTGAATTTGTAGGGATTATACAGTCTTGGACTACTGCCCAGTAGGCTTGTCCTGCTTAATTGACACATACACTGACTAATAAAGCAGTCTATGGCAGCATTTATCAACTCCAAACCTCAAGAGTACTCCCCTGCTACCTCCACCCCAAGTCTTCATTTGAGGATATCCTATAAACAAAAGGCCTGTTGCAATTTCACAGGCACTGACAATTACATCACATGTACAAAACTAAGGAAGTCATGAAACCATTACCTGCTGGGAGTACTTGAGGACTGGAGTTGAGAAACACTGTTCCACGACTCTGTGTGATGGTAGGTTACAAAAATATGCCACATCAATTAGTAAGCAGTTAGTTACAGTTCCTTTATATAGAGCACCCCCTTGGTGCCTAGAATATTCGGGAGAGAGTCGGGCTTAGCCCTTATTTATTTGTCTATGTGGGGACAGATCTTCACAGTGTACTAGCAGCATTACTGCTGCATCACCAAGGGAGTGAGGCCTCCTCATTGGTGCTCCATACTCCTGACAGTTCCCTTCTCGTCTGGCCACGTCACTGACTGGGGAAGGCAGCCACCGGAGCCGCTGTCAGAGTGGCTCGGGTGCTAAGTCTATGTGTAGAGGAAGCAAGTGGTGCTTCCTTCACTCTCTTACATCAGCAAGTGATAATACCCCATGTTCAGATGACATATGTCATAGGCAGACCCAACTCCTCCAACTTGCCTCTGTTATGGTAGAAGCATTTTATTTGCCAATTCAATGGAAAGGATTCCTCTAGTACAAACCTAAGACTAATATAATCATTCACTAGGAAGGTGTTGCTTGGTATATAGATTTTTATCTACATAACCAATAGCAAGAAGTATTGCAATTGTCACTGATATCTGGATAAGTTACATCTCCAAACGAAATTCATGTTGGCATACAGACAAATCTTGGATTACTCTGTACTGAGCTGCATTGAGAAATTGTAGATTTTGTATAAATGACTATTGATTAAGTAATTTCACCATATATCAGACCAAACAAAACAGGCCACTATGGAAATACAAGCAGAAGACATGAGGCATACCAAGTGAGGACAGAAAGACAACTTGTTGCATATGAGGCTTATTTGGCTGCATTATATAAATACTAGTAATTATTAGGAAATTATAGTACCAGTGTTTCTGATCACGCAATGCCCCACACATCACACACCCAGCTCTACTACATAGAGATAACAGCTTACTTATATTCTCATTTTGTTCTTTCCTTCCAAGAGCCCTACAGTGTTGTTTTCCTGTCAGTCAGGCTCTGCGTTTTATATGTTGTAAAACCTGCAATGAAGTCACCAGGGGGCGGAGCGATGACATCACCAGGGGCGGAGCATGAGAAGCACCCACACACAAACATACAAACTCACTTTCAAGTGGTCATTACTAGTTTGTTCCCTGCTCAGGAAAATTATTCAGAGGAATTAGGAATAATAGTAATAATGGAAAGATACCAGCTATTTTGAATACACAAAATACTCAGGGTAAACCAACATGGAAGTTTAGTAGACACTGGTGGAATTTTTCAAAAGGCTCCACAGACTTTTTTTTTTTTTAGCACATTTAATTAAAATATTTCTCAGTAAGCAACATTACAATGAAGAGTGGCCACAGAATATTAGCCTGTTACCACAATCATAGGAGAGCTGTCTAAAAGAAAATCTTTGTTGCCCATAACAACCAATCACAGCACAGCTTTCATTTTACCTCAGCAGTACAAAAATGAAAGCTGTACTGTGATTGGTTGCCATGGGCTACAAAGATTTTTTTTTTTCAGACCGCCTTCATAAGAATGTGTTGCTGGGCTACTTTTCCATGGCCCACCCTATAGATGCTATGGTGATGATAAGTGAGTGCAAGTCATAGCATGTAGTTACATAATGCATCCATATGGAAGCTGAGTTGCTTTTATAACAAACCACACCACATCAGGCTAAGATGTATGTATATTAGATAAGGCCAAGATGATACCCTACAATAGTGTCTCATATTAGTGCAGAAGATTTTGAAGACGGATACATATTTTGCATGTGTTATATTTGTCTATTGGGGAGGAATTGAAAAGATCAACAGGGTAGCTTTTCTTTGGGAATATATATGATAACATGAAGCCAGGTACAGAACTATGTATCTCTGTCCAAGGCTTTTATTTTGATATAATAATTGCAGGAAAAAGTTACATCACAACTGCACATTGAAGAATGTGATGAGCAAATGGAGTCCAAAATGAAATTATAGTTACAGTGAGAAGATATCTGAGAAGACAGCTCCCCGGTCTCGTATATAACTGAGGATGTCGTCTATGTATCAGACTGCTACCGTTTTCCTTCATGCAGTGGGGAAGAAGGGGGTGGGGGCTTGCTTGCATTTTCTGCTTGTTCCGTACAAACAATAGACATTTCCGGTAGTCATTGTATACTCACAGTCAACGCTTAGAATGATGAGCTCTTTCATCTGACATAAAGTAGGAAATTATAGCAGAACACATGGACGCTGCCTATCAGCAGAAAATCAGATGGTCAGCACTTGGCCCAATAAAAAGGTAGCAGCAAATAGGGAATAACAGTAAATGACTCCTGTCTTATTCCATTACCAAGTCTCCGCCTATAAACACTCTGACTTGCAGGAATACTTACCCCTGTCATTAAGATATATTTCTGCATGACTTAACCCTTGGCTTTCTACAGTAAAATACCCAAACTCTCCTCTATTATTTCTACATGACTGGCCAGTTAACAAAGGAATTCATTATTATATTTCATCTATTTAATAGAAGTCATTGTTTTTTTATGGTGACTTAACATATTGAGAGAGAAAGGTAATTAACACCAATATGATTTTAATGTTGGCACATTAATAGTGCTAGGCAAAAAAAAAGCCAGTGTGGTTTTTGAATGGGTCAGACAACATATTACAGTAGTAACTAATGCCAAGATGATAAACCATAAATATATGTATTTATGTTTACAGGCCGCAAAGGTAAAAGTCTGGTATGTCACTATATGATAAATTGGTTTGGCCTTTAGTAGCTGCAGAGCAACGTACCCGCACAGTTATCCTGCCAAATTTCTGTCACTACATTGGCTACATTGGGGTGGCCAATTTCAATCAGAGTTTTAGAAAGCAATGTAAAGCTGCATTATAGAAAAAAGTTCATGGCAAGTACTATATAACTTGAATAGAACAGAAAAGGGAATTTAAGTAAGAATGCCAAAAGGGTTAACATCTTCCATCTAGGCATGCATCTACATCGGAAGAGATATTTTACTTTGCTTAGATAGCTCTTGTTATCTGACCCACATTGCCACATTACAACAATATTGAATGTAAAAGCATGTAAGTAAAGGAGATGTCCAGTTGTATACTATCATGACTTATCGACAGGGGTCTGCCGCCTGATACCCGCACTAATCAAACCGCACCAATCCCACTGTGGTGGTCAGGCTTAGTATTACAGCAAGGTTTACCTTTCTTATCACTTTTTGCTTTTTGTTTCCAAATAGAGACAAACATTAGTATTACTTTTAGATAGCAATGTGTTTTACCTTACTACCCTCTCAAGAAGCACATGCAAAAATGGTAGGAATTGAGCTAAGCAGCAGCACATATGAAAAAGACCTGGGTATGCTCAGAGACATAACTTGAAGCTTCTGGGCCCCATTGCAAAGTCTGTAACAGGGTCCCTAACTTTAATACTTCATTAGTAGAACTTGGCTACCTATATGGAGAATAGAGACCTTATGGGCCCCCTAAGGCTCTGCGCCTGGGTGCAATCCTCCCATATAGTTCCACTATGGGTATACTAATAGATCACAGACTGAACATGAGTCAACAGTGTGATGCAGTAGAAAAAAAGGAAACACAATTCTGGGATGTATTAAGAGAAGCATGCAGTCTTAGATCACGTGAAGCAATTATTCCCCTCTACTCTTCCTTAGTCAGCCCTCATCTGGAATACTGTGTCCAGTTCTGTGCACCCCCATATAAAAGAGAAATAGGCAAACTGGAAGCTTGCAAAAAGGAAGGCTGAAAGGAGACTTAATAGCAGTCTACAAATATCTGAAGAGCTGTCACAGTGCAGAGGGATAACCCCTATTCTCATTTGAACAAGGAAAGGCTAGAAGCAATGGGATCAAACACAAATTAGTTATTAGAAAAAACTTTTTGACAGTGAGGGTGATCAATGAGTGGAACAGGTTACCACAGGAGGTGGCGAGTTCTCCTTCAATTGAAGTCTTCAAACAAAGGCTGGACAAATATCTGTCTGGGATGATTTAGTGAATCCCGCATTGAGCAGGGGGCTGGACCCGATGTCCCTAGAGGTCCCTTCAAACTCTACCGTTCTATGATAAGAATCCCACCTATTCTCATTTTGAGATGTCAAGTACATTGGCATTTGCTAAAGCATACTTATTAATTGGATATTATTTTGGAATATTTTATTCCTAAGTGATTGAGTTGCTGTGCTCCTTTGGAAGGCTTTTTCCTACTGAGAAGATTCCTCAAAATTTCAAGAGCTCTTCATTTAGTTCCAGATGATTATGATTTATTGTTCTTATACTACTGCATACTTCACTCTGAGGGTGCGTTCACACGAGCTTAGGCGTATTTACGTTCGCACGAGCGCAACGTATATTCGCCGGAGAGAACGTTTTTCGCCGATCACGACCAGAGCTAGAAAGTGTATTTTCGTTTGTTCCTACTTTGCAAACGGTCTTTTCGGCCATCGAATATGCGTTGGCGCGTATTTCGGTCGCATATGTTCCGTTTTTTTTTCGGGTTGCCGTTTTTACGCGCCGTAAAATCGCCCATGTGAACGAATACATTCGAAACCATTGCCTCAGATGGTCACGTATATACGCTTGGTCGCAAAAACGCGCCGTTTATGCGCTCGTGTGAACGCACCCTCATGGTAAGGTTCAATGTCTGATTTAGATTCACCAGGGATATCAAGACTGATAATTTTTAGAAGGTTTTCTTATTGTACATACTTCTAATGCTGCTGAAAGTGGTGCAACTAGTTAAAGTGACCCACCAATTCTAGACATAGATGGCTGAACTGCATCCCTGACTTCCTGACGCACACTGTGCTATAGTATGCATTAGTCTAAGACACCACACCTGCGTTGATTGACCAGTAATGTCCTTGTAGCCAGTACAAGCAGCATGCAATGTAGACTACCAATGCATACTAATGCACAGAGTGCATCTGTTCGTCAGAGAAGCAGTTCAACCATCTTCATTTGTCCAGGACTGCAGGGTTCCTTTAAGTATAATTGAGCAAGTACCTTTCATGTGCCATGACAGTTGGATAGTTCATTATACAAATATAGTTTTGAGTCATGTGTTCAACCAAATTCCCTTTGTCTAAGGCTTTATGAGCATGACAAAGCATGTGCATGGAAACACATGGAGTCCATGGCCATTTAATACCTGCAAAGGGGTTTTCTTCCTGAGACATTCCCTTTAAGCCTTCTATAAAGCGGAGGTGGGTATACAGAATTAGAAAAATATGGCTGCCTTCTTTCAAAAGTAGTGCCAACACCTATCTACAGATTATGTTTGGTATGGTAACTCAGCTCCATTCACTTCAATGAAGCAGAGCTGCAATACCAGATAGACGTAGCAGTGTTTCTATCCATGGATAGACGTAGCAGTGTTTCTGGAAGAAAAAAGCCATGTGTTTTTAATACTGTATAACCCTTTAATGCATAGATAAACCACACTTGTACGAAGTATGACCAACTAATCACTCTGTATCTCGTCTTATATCGCATCTGAAATCTGCCTTTACACTTTCAATCCTTCCTTCCTTCCTCAAAAATCTGCCTTCAGTGGAGAGTCTAGGAATCCCCATACTCATTAGATGGTCCACTGAGCTCTACTATTTTGGTGGGACTAGTCGACTTTCATCCAATGTTTAAGGGCATCATCGGGGCAAACCTTCCTGTGTCAGAATGAGGTGTCATTAATCTGCTACACTATACTGTTCTTTGTGTTAATGATTGTGAGTAGTCTGATATAGTCTTCTAGTATGTTGGATACTTCTCCATCACACCAGCCTCTGCCTGTGAGTGACAGTTTGTCTTCATCCTCTCTAAAGAGAGAGAGAAATCTGTCTACCACAGGTAGGAGTTGGGATGAGAGAGGAGTATCAATGAAGTATAATGTCCAGCATAACTATGAGAGATAAAACTTCAGGCTTTATTACAACTTTTTAAAACCAAGCCAATATACTGTCAGTGACCGCTGACGAGTTTTGGGCATACAGTCCTTAATTGGCTACGACTTTCACCGATACGGACAATATGTTGGATTTTAAAGTGTTGTAATAAAACTTGAGGTTTTATCTATATCTACGCTGGACATTATAATTCATTGGATTATTGTACTGTGTTTAGAGCGGAGTCCCTGCATGCCCATTTGGAGGATTGGTTCTATGGAGCTAGCCACCCTTTGGTGCTTCCTAGGCGTAACTAATGCATCTCATGAATACATTAGATTCCTACTTGCGATTACAGTGCAGTGCTGCAGATTAATGAAGCCTCATTCTGAAACAGGAAAGACTAATATCATAAAATGCTTGTATCCCTACATTTAGCATCCCAACTGCTATTAAATGGGGTCCTTAGATGGGGTATTTTTTCCCTGCATACAGATTCCCTTTAAATAGGACTTTATATCACCTGCCTAGCTACATAGTTTTGGAAACTGTCAATCAAATCTGACGTCACCAAAGTAAGCATTTAGGACTGCCCCCTTTACACATTAACAGTACTCACAGACAAATCTAAGAAGAACCTCAATGAGGGACCAGGGGCAAGTATGAGCGAAAAAAAAAAAAAACAAAAAAAAAAAACCAAAAATAAAACAACCACATAATTGGAGTCAACTAGGCCACAGCTGAAAAGCTATGTAGACAGCCTCGCTGACATGAGGACATGACAGGTCCTTTTTAATATTCAGAGGACAATTTCTTATGGAGGAAGAGGGTTATATCAATATTCAATCATAGTGGTTTTTGGGTAATCAATTGCATAATAACAAATTTTCTTGCATGTACATTCCAATATTAAGTATCAGAACGTTAATTACATTGTGGCTAACCCTATGTGCCTAGGGGCAGTTTACATAGACTTGGTCCAACCATTTATCAAACCTTGAGGCATGGCACGATAACGAAGTTGATTGAAAAAGTAAATAAGTAACCAAAAAAAAGAATGTTACCCTCATTATGGCAATTACTAGTTATAAATAACTATAGTTCAGGAGAAAGGACTGAAAATGAATGAAACACATGAAACCTCAGCTGTAATTCTTCCTCTAATTCAGTGTCACCAGAGAAGCATTGGTGTCATTCCTGAAGTTGTTAAGGCAATAACTAGAATCAATAAACACACTGGGTGAAGTTATCTGTATCCCCCAAGTAGCTAGTATATCATATGCTTGGATCTACAATTAATTGACTTGTATGGAAGCTTGTATCATACAGCTAACAGGACATTTGCTGTACAGCAAATTGTTTTATGTATCAGATATAATGGATATTGAACCAGAAAAGTTTGCCACCTATAGTAGTTTTCAAAATACAATAAGAAGAAAAACATTACTTATTGCCATTTCCTATTTATGGGATAATGGGTTCTGCTTTACATGACAATAAAGGAAATGTTCTAAAGTGACATCTGTAAAAGCTGTATACAATGCATATGTATATACCTCAAGATGCATAACGCACATCTTTAGAAGTCAACATTCAAAACATGTAATAAAGATTACATTTTGATCCATGACAACTACAGAAAACTATTTTTTTGGTGGTTTATCTATCCATGAATTCTAGATTTTCTTTACCACACCCTGCACTTTATTCCAATGTGGAATGACAAATCATTAGCCGATGGTTGTGAAATCAATTATATCCATCCATCCATCCATGATGCATTTCATTTGCAATTCCACTACACCCTACATAATATATATGCAGCATATATGGAGATTTTTAGCTATGAGGAAAGACGATCAGAAAAATATATTATAATAGGTTAGAGGAATCTATAACCTGTTTGCCATATGGTATTTCTACAGGTTATCTCAAATCTCTACATAAGAATTCTTAATGCCATGTGTACATAGCCTTACATTGCAGGTTTTTACCCAGCTAGTCCAATACAGATATACTCCGTACGGATACAGATTTGCACTACTGGGAATCTGCATTAAGAAAGGCTACTTAGAGACGACTTAAAAGGGTTAATGCTAAGAACTGATGTTTACGCCAAAAAAAAAAAAAAATCATTGCTAATCCATATATTCATAACCAATCAGAAGCAAAGTATTGTATCGCATTTAGTAAGTTTCGGGAGTTAACACAAGGAGATAGACATAATTTACAGCAGAAAAAAAAAACTGAAAATAATAGCATAAAGGGAAGATAGCCTTCAATAGTCAATTGCAGGAGGCGCTTCTTCTAAAGAGCTTGCAATCTATCGCAGGAGTACAAAATGTAAATCAATATATTCTATATTCCAATAAAAAAAAGGAGGCGCAAGTTTAGCCATTGCATTCACCTAGCACATGAATGGTTAAAGGAGCCTGGTCAATTATGTCAATCTGTTTAACCCTTGCATTGCATTGTAAATACATCTGCAGTGGAAGGGGTTAAACTGCATATTCCTAGACAAAGGGACTGGTAGAACCCTGCACAATGCTATGCAGCACACATCTGCAAACTTGGTGCCGCATTTTGACAGACCATTTTGCAGCCAAGTACTGCTGCCTTATGTTGCTGGTGCAATCTATAAAGAAGCTCCCCATCATCTCTACCTGACTAATAGACGTCTCCTGCCAACAAGAAATTAGTGACTTCCTCCCATAAATTACTATGAGTATAATGATTCCAGGGATTCCCATTGCAATCAATAAAGACCCAAACAGCACCTTCCTAAGTTCACACACCAGGCTGGTTACACAAAGACCTTCCCAACAATAATATTGACATTATAAATATACAACAAGAAGAATACATCACAGACAAGTTCAGTGCCATTGCTACCCTGTATTATGGTAGAGAAGACAGAATGTAACAGAGTATATTCAAGTCTGCTAAATCAGACACCATTCAGAACACAGGTGATTATCTGTATCCAGGGCCACAAGAGAATTCTATTGAGATTGCCTTTACCTTTATGTGTGTGCAGAGCAGGGTGGAAATTGCAGACCCAATCCCTCTTGTAATAGAGACTGGTGCTGTATGTAATACTCCCTCAGCAGCTGCAGTAGCCTTTGTTGATTTGCCTGTAAGGTAAAAGACAAAGCAAGAGTATAGAGAGGTAAAGAAAGTGCCACACTACATTTCTGCAGCTGACAGGTCTCTGGGAAAGACAGCAAATGCTACTGTTGGATCCCTTGCTGAGCAGGCAATGTATGCGCACTCTCCTGGGCTGGGAATACTGGGAGAATCAATACACCTCATCAGCTCAGAGGCTGCCAGAAGCAGTTCACTGCAGAACACGCCTGGTTATGCTATGAATGAATCTCACACAACATGGCATGGGACTGGGAGTGCTCTGCACACACCATTCATGTGTTTCAGTGCTCAGCCTTCAGTATCACTCATCTCATCCTATAGAAAATGTGTGGATGCATGGTGCAAGGGTCAAATCCTGCTTAATCTATGCATCTCCTCCCCATCCTCCTAACACATTGTGTAATTAATTCATGATCATCATGACATAGAAATACTAATCTGCAGATGTAGCATTTTTAATAGAGGAAACATCTTTAAGGGTCGTTCCCAGCTCTTATCTACATGATATTAGCATTACCATTATTTAAATAATGCTAATGATCATATACTTCATTATAAATACCTCATTACCCCTTGCCTACATAGCCTTTATAAGCATGCAAGACAGAACGCAACGGACATGGCGGTCTGATACTACCGCATTTAATGGGTGGCATTTTCAAATATCTTATCAAGGAGAACAATGCACACTGCCTTACATCTCAGTTAATTGCCTAGGATAGAGTTTTCCTTGATGCTTTAATCAGGGGATTGTTTATAAATGCCACGAAATATTCGTTCCTCCCACATATTGAAGTCTGTAGGAAGATAAACACACTATAATTATAATGCCAATATAGTATGACTATGGTTTTCCATCAATTTCTATCAGATACAAGATACAGGAAAAAATGTTCATAATCCGTCGGAACAAATTAGTATGAATTTATTAGTTACCATAATCTAGTTATTGACTGAGACTGCGTTCACATGGCAAGAAAACCGGGCAAGATTTTTTTTCCCGTATCAGAAAATCACAACATTTCCTCAGAACGCATCGCCCATTTCAATGGAGATGGAAAACACATCACACGGCATGCAATGTGCACACAAATGCGGTGTAAGGTTTCCAATTGAAAACAATGGTAAACACTTGCCGCTCCTCTGACGTGACTGAAAGCTGTGACGACAGATGACTGCCTGAAGAGATGGGAGGCATTTTTAAAGAAGAACACCTTGCATCTGCGGGCAAATCACACATTTGATGAGCGCAATATTGGGCTAGGTTTTTTTAGGCTCGATATTGCACTCGCCCGTGTGTAGGAAGCTCAAGATGAAAGTAAAATTGAGCGCTTATTTAGAGGACCGTATATCGGCTGGGTTTTCACGCCCGGCCGATATACGGTGTCCTTGTCTGCAGGGGGGGGGATGGAAGAGCCAGGAGCAGGACCTGAGCTCCCGCCCCTTGCCACTATTTGCAATGAGAAGGGTGGAATGGGGGCGGAGCTAAGCGATGTTACTTAGCTCCGCCCTGTCTCGCCGCATCCTATTGCAAATAGTGGCAAGGGGCAAAGAGGGAGCAGGAGCTCAGTTCCTGCTCCTGGCTCCTCTATCCTCCTCCCCCTGCAGACAAGGACACCGTATATCGGCCGGGCATGAAAACCCAGCTGATATACGGTCATCTGAATAAGCCCTTAAGCTGAATTTACAAGAGTGAAGTTCACACGCGAATTCTGTGTGTTGCCAGATGAACTGAACTTACCCATAAATAGAACCCATTATTTGCATTGCATTTATTTTCACTCGCACTAATAGTGCAAGATAAAAAATTCCCAGCATATCCTTTTTTTGGGCTAGCCCACTACAAGAATTTTCCATCATTAGTTAAGGTAGCATGAAATAAAAAAATCGCATCATACTCACATGCCATGCGATTTGCATGCAAGTCTAATGCTTTTTTTTTTTACAAGTTAATTAGAACCACTTGCGATTTTTTTCCAGCACATGAAAAACTCAAGTAAAATTTGATGCACAATGTGCTTTTTTTTATGCAAAATGTATCACACACACTTGAAAATCATAGATAAGCAAGAGCAATTACATATATATCACTTGTGTTTGTATAAGTACAGCCTTAGTCTTCTTTCACAAAGCGTATATTGGCCCGCCGTTTTCACGGTCAGCCGATATACGCTATGATCTGATGTATTGGATTCCAATGCATCAGATCACATGGCCATATTCCCGCAACGTAAAAGCGCCCGGCCGGCCAATATAGCGCCGGGTGCTTTTACACTGGGCCCAAAAGATAGTCCTGGAACTATCTTTTGGGCTGGAATACGTCGGCCGCTGCATCGGCTGCTATGGGAGCCAATGACAGCAGCTGGAGAAGGGAGGTGGGAGGGAGTTTACAAGCGTGACTGCTAAACTCCCTCCCTCTTCTCTCCTCCCCTCCGGCTAATTGCAATGGGAGGGGCGGGGCTAAGTGCCACCCCCATCCCGCCTCCTCCCATTGCTGGCTGCGGGGAGGGGGCAGTAGCTTTTCTCCGCCTCCCCCCATCCCCTCCTATTGCAAACAGCCAGAGAGAAGGAGAGAGGAGGTGAGCCGGCGAGGGGGAGGGAAGGGGCAACCGCATGGTGGCCACGGTGTTTATGCATCAGGCCCATGCCGTCTGAACAGATGCACAAAAGTTAGATTTGTGCGCCCTTTTACAAGTTTTTATGCCTCAGATGGTAGCGTATATCAGCCAGCCATAAAAACGGCGGCTTATATACGCTCGTGGGAACAAAACCTCATGGATAATAACGGCCGCATACCAGGACATAACAAAACCGTTAATTTCAATGGTTTCGTTTTCGCTATCGAGATTCTCGCCCTTTAATTGTATAGACAAGTTTTTTTCAAACTCTTACTCTATGGCGCAGAGTTTGAAAGGCCAGAGAGATTAAAAAAAAAAAACTGTTAATGCACAACTGCACTTTGTAGCGGCGAGCATATTTGCGCATATAGCCATCTGAAACTACCCTTAGGGCTTCTTCACATGGGCGTATTTTTTATCAGTATTTTGTGAGCCAAAACCAGGATCAGGTCCAAAAAATGGAAGAAATGCAAATCTTTCCATTCTACTTTCCCTCTGTACATTCCGCTTATGAAAGATATGTTTCATAGAGACATGTCAAAAGTATTGATCAGTGGGGACTGCTGAGAGCCTGCTGATCACTAGAATGAGGGGCCTACAGCATTCACCCAAGTGCTGTACCCCCGTAGCTACATCTGCTCGTTTTTAGTTGCTCCCGGTAGTTGAAGACGGCCTCATAAAGGTATATAGATGCTTTCTACACACTTTTATGAGGCCATCTTCAGATGCCGGAAGCAGCTGAAAACAAGCCAACATGCCTGAGTGAGCACAGAGCTCACTTGAGTGCTGCAGCCCCCTCATTCTAGCGATCAATGGGGGCCTCAGCAGCAAGATCCCCTCTGATCAATACTTTTGACATGTCTCCAGGAAGTGGGGGCCTTCTTCTGCTGCCAAAAGGAGCTGAAAATAGCCAATGGAGCACGACTATTCCAGCAAGACAGTACAGGTACCCTTTAAAATATCCTTCTGGACTGCAGATCTAAAAATGATAAAGTCCTACTACAAAAAGCTTCCTCGTAGCACTAGGCTAAGGCTAATTCCATACTAACGTACTTGCGGAGGCATTTCCGCATATGAAAGTCGCCAGTATAATGCAACCAAGCAATGCCTTGGATCTCAATAGATTCATGCAGACTAATGTGTTTTTGCATGCAAAAACTTCGTCCGCTAAAAGATAAGTCTTGACCTATGTTTGCGTCACGCAGAAAGCTGCCATAGTACATTAAGTACCAGGTAACCAGGATGTCAATTTATGTCCTTTGGCATTTAGGGGTTAACAAACGCCATTCACTTACAGCAGAAACGATACGCAGTGGAAGCAAGTCATGCTGCAGATTTTTTAAATCCACAAAACACTCTATTTCTTGCAAAAATGAAATGAAATTCATTAATCAGAATGCAGTGAATGAATTGCGCAGTGAAACCCACATAAAAATCCGCTCGTGAATCCTATCTGTAATGTGTGAACATACCTTCAAATAGATTTGGTGCAGAATTTTCTACAACACATCTGATGCATGTGAACTTTAAGGCTAGCTTCACACGGGTGAGCGTGATATTGGGCCAGGAATCACCGCACAATATCGTGTTCCCCAACATGTGAAGTCCCCGTAGATGTGAGGCGCATTTTATGTCAAACTGCCTAGCATCAATTCAGGGAAGTCGTGATCCTCCTTCGCGAGGATCACGGAGTTTCTTCCATTGTATTCAATAGGGGATCTCGCACCACATGCACCTAGCAAGTGGCGCAATGCTGCCACCGGTCCCATTGAAAAGAATGGGAGATGCGATGCAAGAGCACCAACGAAGATAGAACATGCTGCTCATGTGTATGACCCCATTCATACAGCACATGAACTGGGTGTCCGTGTGCTGTGCGATGGGAGTTGTGCCTAAGAATCTTAGGTGCAACTCACTGTCGGCCATGTAAATAAGGATTCAGTCTGCAGAATTTGGAATTTTAACACTATCATATCCAGAGTGCACATTGGTTTGCTGTGTGATGATGATGATGATTATCTGTTCAGTCGAGTCTGACTTTCGGTCACTTTATGGATCATCATTCCCCTTGCATTCCTATTGTTATTCCTTGTCCGGCTGTGATCCATAAAGCATTTTGGCAGAACTAGTGGAGTAGTTTGCCATTGCTTTCTCCACCCATCCCCATTTATCCAGGCTTGGGAGCGGCATCTAGCTAGCTACATGGCCGGGTTCGTTTTGCTGTTAGTTGAGCATAAATGCAACATACATGTAAGATGAGTTCTGTTAGTAGAAGGGGCATGTCACCATTTCCGGGTTCCCGCTGATTAGCATTCCAGAGCTTTGTTGCCATATTATTAATCCTACTGTCTCACAACCCTGTATTCGTAAAATCTAATATTCTGTGATTTAGTTGACAGCACTAGCAGACAGTACGAGTTATTTTTTCACTTCACGCTGAGGTTTTGTACACAAACTGCTTTTGTGAACCTTAAGCTGCAATTACGTTTGACAATTGAAGTCACATTTAAATAAGGCCATGCTCCGAAAGTCCCTCATTTTCATTGAGTTTCCTGCTGTCTCTACTAGTTTATAAAAACCTTATATAGGCAAATCGGGAAAAGCTGTTAACATTTTCAAAGTAGAGCTTGACCTCTTTGTTCCATGGATGGGAGTAATAAGGTGGACTGAACTGCTAAACTTTTCCTATTATTGGTAATGTGTGTCTAGAAAATTGCCTCTTTACTACTACAATTTTAGAAGGTTTAAAGGGGATATACAAAACTAGGAAAGCACTGTTGCCTTACCAAAAAACAGTCCAAGCATCTGGTGGGACCTCCGTATGCCAGACTGAAACCTACACGAGTAACGAGCAGGAGTAGGTGTTGGGCATAATTTACACTGGTTTCTGGAGAAAATGATACCAAATTTGACGGGCACGGCACACACAGCCATGATACCTACAGCTAAGCCCCATCTACTTTTTAAAAAAGTAGTGGAACTCAGCATAAACCCCTAAAAGGGAGGATAGTGGATAATTTGTTGATCAGTTGGGTCTCACTGTTGAGACAACCACCGATCCTGAGAATGGGGGCCCCGTGTTCCTCGTTCTCATCTCAGTGTGGATGCTTCTTACACCTGCAGTGACATTACATTGAATGGAGCCATGGTCAGTCATGTAATTCTGGTATAACCCCTTTAACTTTCGTGCCATAAGTGACTGATATGTAGGGGAGCATTTCTGGGATTCCCACTTATACAGGGACACCAGCACCCAGGCGACATCTCAACGGTAAGATAGCCACTCTTTCTATTATAGTCTATGGAGGTTACAAAAACAGGCTAGCAACCTTGCATACATCCATAATGCATTAATCGAATTGGAATTGCTCTCAGTGGTGGCACAAGCGATGAGAAAATAAAGCAGCTGTGCACAATTTAAATTGCAGCTCATTGTATAACAAGAGAAATAAGATAATACAGAAATCCAAAGGCAATCATGGGAAATGTATACAGGCGATTTCAGGCCAAGATATAAATTTGTGGCAAGTACAGCATAATTTTAATGACTGTTTTAATGTGCAGTGGTGTATGTCAAGGCATCTCACAACATTTATGATACATGGCTCTATGCCATCATTCAACTAAGCAGTTCATTTAGGAACCACTAAGTTCAGTGTGAATCAGCAAAAAAAAAAACACAAGATACAGTGTGCGAATCCTTTATATAATGATAACCATTATTGTTAGAAGGAAAGTAATAATGAAGAATCAAAAGTCATAGAAGGTAATCACACCATCGTCACCAACACTTCATACGTACAAGAAAGTTGAAAAAAATGTTTTTTCAACTGGAATTTTTTATGGCGCCTCCTGATGTTCTTTTGATTCCCACTCACAACATCCACCTATTGTGTCTAGCGCAAGTGGACACACTTCTAGTAGGTCAGTTCCATCATCTGGATCTTTGTGTGCACGCCAGCCAATAGAGTTGACAAACTGTAAACAGCTTTTTCCCAAGCCCCCTTAATAATGCATATAAATCTAATGGTATATATATATATATATATATATATATATATATATATATATATATATATATATATATATATATATATTATACACCCCATAGTGACAAAGTGAAGAAAGGAGGAGTGAAATCTCCACTATATCTGACTGCTCCACAGGTGATATGGCAGGTCTTATAAGAGGATATTCTGGACTCTAAGAGTTCAAAGGTAAAAGGCCAGATAAAGGTGCCAATGCAGCACTACAACGTGTTGGCGCTGACTCTCCCGGTCTCTTAATTGTGTCCCAATGCACCTAACACCCACCGTTTCTCTTCTCTTCTGCTGTTATTACCTAAAGGATCATCTGGCTATCAGGGAGGTTGCTACTATAAAAGACCCTGCTGAATTGCCATTTTTATATGGCCCCAGGTACCAAATTTCTATTGCTTCAGTTTAATTTCACATTGCGGTATTACACTATGGAGCATTTTTTTTAGCTAGCTTCCTATATAGACAAGGTTATGTCTTTTACAATTATGTCCAATCAACTAAATTTACCTTAAAGCTGACCTCACACGCAATTGTGTGTGCCTGAGGGTGAAGTCACACGAACGTATATCGGCTCGGTTTTTACACCGAGCCGATATACGTTGTCCTTGTGTGCAGGGGGGGAGGATGGAAGAGCCAGGAGCAGGAACTGAGCTCCCGGCCCCCTCTCCGCCTCCTCTCCGCCCCTCTGCACTATTTGTAATGGGAAGAGGCGGGGCGGGGCTAAGTTCCGAGAATTAGCATCACACCCGTCCCACCGTTCCCCATTGCAAATAGTGCAGAGGGGTGGAGAGGAGGCAGAGAGGGGGGCGGGAGCTCAGTTCCTGCACTTAGCTCTTCCATCCTCCCCCCCCCCCCCCCCCCTGCACACGAGGACAACGTATATCGGCTCGGCGTGAAAACCGAGCCGATATACGTTCGTGTGACTTCACCCTTAGCGTAACATTTTTGCGCTATGAAAGAGATTTTTTTGCGCAGGTATCAGCATATTTACTGGACTTTTTATACCCCCCAGAAATGTACATTTGAGTGCAGCAAAGAAAGGCAATTGAGACGGCTAATGAGTTCCAGATGTGTGGGGGGTTTTTTCCAGCGCACATAGGCAGTGTTTCATGCATTTCCTTGAGTATTGCGCATGCTTTTTGTGCATCCCTATTGACTTCTAAGGGGACCTTTGGTGTGCAAAAATGCAGGAAAATAAAGTATGTTTTATCTTTTTTGTGCACCCATATGAAGCAGGTTGGAGGCCCCAGAACTAAATTTCAAGTGTCATCCCAAAGGGTCTGAATACTTATGTCAATGTGAAATGTTGTTGTTTTACATTTAAACAAATGCGCCCACAAAAAGGGGTCTGAGGACTTTCCAAATGTATTGTACACACACGCACAGACTTTATCACTGCTCTGTTCCTAGGCTACCAGCAAAACCACCAGATATTCTGTAAACTGTCACTGAATGTTAGTATATTTTTATATCAAAGTACGAAAATATCCAGATTTTGAACAATTTACCAATGCAGGTATTCAATAAATCTAACAAATGAAAAATGTGAACCTTCATACAATGGAAGATGTCTCCATTCTAATACCACAACATCTTTTTCCGCCTGCATTGTAAATTCACAAAGTAGAACTCCTGTCATCTAAATGCCACACTCTGTATTGTTTAAATCCACTGATATCGGTAGAAATGACTATGATGAATTCTACACTTAAAATGTTTTTGGCGACATTCAACTACATCAGTCACTGACAATGCAAGAAACTCCAAGGGTTAGAGAAAATCTTGAGAAAATAGCTTCTGAGCTTATCATCTATTTCTGTATCATTGCAGCTACTTTTAACACCTAATTTGCAGGGACTCATTTAGATAAAGTAACATTAACAATTTTTCTTTAAGTGCACTACCCACTTTCTCTATCACTTTACATTAGATTGGCATTTCACTATTGCTTGTAGAGTTATATGGTATATCAAAGGGTAGGCTCACGTGATGTGAGCCTTCCCGAGAACAGTTTGGGGTAGAAGCTATGTCTGCCATTCTACACGTCTGCTGGAACAGAGAACAACAGGTCTCTGTTTTAGTAGATTTCCATCCATTTCTAGCATTTTGTACCGGAAACCATAACATGGCCAATATCAGATTTATTAAATGGAAGACATGGTTTTCGTCCATGGATTCTGTCTCGATCGATTTTTGGAATTTAGGATGTATCACAGGACAGAACCCCTGGATAGAAACCAAAATATGATGTGAACACACCCTTACATTTTACGTTCAAGTATAAACCTACATCATCTTTTATAGTATAGTAATTATAGCCAATTCTCTGGAAACAACATTAATGCTCGGCACAGTCAGTGGGTCCAGAAGAAGAGGACACCAAAGAACACGCTGGCTAGACACAATCAAGTTGACACGAACATGACTGTGGAAAATCTGAAAGAAGCGGCCAAAGTCAGGAAAGCATGGCGTATGCTGATTGACAAGGTGACCGAAAGTCGGCAACGACTGAATGGATAAATCATCAATTATAGATCATTTCAACACATAAAGATTTAACATTTCTTCATATTATTTCTCCAGCATTGTGATGTTGAAACAAAAAAATTACTAATGACCCCTACCTAGAGATCAAGAGCATAGAGGTGCAGGACTCCGGCCAGTACATGAGTGCCAATGCCTTAAATTCCAGTGTGCCAGCCAGCAAGTTACTGTGACAGATAAGGATATATTATCACTGTCACTATGCTGAACATTAATACTCAGATATAAGTCATTCACATCTATTTATAGATGATTGTTATACTGATTAAAAATCTCGTTCCTGAAATGGGATTTATAATGTAGGTTAATTAACGAGAAAGGCCTATGGTACAAATCATATTGTATCTACGGACTCCAGAGATGTAAATCCACTGATGTTTATGGGTCTAGTTAAAAATAGAAATTATGAAGGTCTATGGTTATATAAGGTGGATACAGTATATTCTGTATATTGTGTGCATTCAGCTATACAACTCTAGCACCTGCATTATTATATAAAATTACTGATATATTAGTGTTACATCTTCATTTCCTTGTCACACTGTAGTCTATCTAGACCATTAGTTGGTTGAAACTATGATTCCTATGAAACTATGAATTTGAATATTTTAATATATTTTGAATGTACCCAATACAAATATTGAATTTACCAGTTTGCACTGTATTTTGTAGAGTTACAGTGTGGATTCCCGTTGAATTCAATGGGATGCGAAAATGGCACAGATTTCTTAAAAAAATGTTGGCATCGAATCAGTATCAATCAATTGGGCCTATTGCAATTCTTTGGACTGATTCATTTAGGTTGTGGTCACTCTGAAATTTCTCTCTATTCATTTCTATTAATTTTCGGAAACATGATCATTCAGTGGGATGCTTAAGTCATCGGTTAACTTCAGTTAGCCTCTCTTCTGTCAGGTTTCCGTTGCTCTGGGTAGTATAGCATAGTTCGCTTACTTCACCAAGTTAAAAAGAACAAAGAACACTAACAAATTCCACTAGGGCCCTTCCCATAGGACAGAATATTCCATAACCTTGTTGTGGAATATGTCCTCCTGTGGAGTATTCAACACTAGAGATGAGCGAACGCGTTCGTCCGAGCTTGATATTCGTGCGAATATTAGGGTGTTCGGGATGTTCGTTATTCGTAACGAACACCATGCGGTGTTCTGGTTACTTTCACTTCCTTCCCTGAGACGTTAGCGCGCTTTTCTGGCCAATTGAAAGACAGGGAAGGCATTACAACTTCCCCCTGCAACGTTTAAGCCCTATACCACCCCCCTGCTGTGAGTGGCTGGCGAGATCAGGTGTTCGCCTAATATAAAAGTCGGCCCCTCCCGCGGCTCGCCTCAGATGCGGTGTGAGTTAGATGAGGGACAGTGCTGTTTATACCGGAGCTGCTGTAGGGAAAGAATTGGTAGTTAGTGTAGGCTTCAAGACCCCCCAAAGGTCCTTATTAGGGCCACTGATAGCTGTGTGTTGGCTGCTGTTAGCAGTGGGATTTTTTTTTTTCTCAAAATCGCCTCTGCAGACCGTTGCACCTGGCATTAGGGACAGAAGTGCTGCATAGGCAGGGAGAGTGTTAGGAGTGAGTGTAGCCTTCAAGAACCTCAACGGTCCTTTCTAGGGCCATATTTATCAGTGTGCAGTACTGTCCAGGCTGCTGTTAGCTGTGCTGCATTTTTTGTGGGCTTCTCAAAATCGCCTCTGCAGAGCATTCCACCCTCCATTGATACTGCAGGGAAAGAATTGTATAGGCAGGGCCACAACACAGTTATTATTCATAGAATATACGCAGTGCTGCCTTTTGGTGGGAAAAAACTGAAAACAAATCTATTTGTCCAGCCTCTGTCCGTCCTTACGGGCTGTGGACACGTGTGAGCTGCGTGAAAAACATTGCTAAATCATACGCACCCAGCTACGCTTTACTGCTGGCTTCGCCATTTGCTTTCCTTAATTGGGAAAAAAAATACCTGCTCTGCCAGAGTTATAATAACTCTGCTACCCTCACGTTCTGTGACACATAAGCAGGGACACAGCACAGTTATTAAACTTCTCCTGTTCATAGAATATACGCAGTGCTGCCTTTTGGTGGGAAAAAACTGAAAACAAATCTATTTGTCCAGCCTCTGTCCGTCCTTACGGGCGGTGGAGACGTGTGAGCTGCGTGAAAAACATTGCTAAATCATACGCACCCAGCTACGCTTTACTGCTGGCTTCGCCATTTGCTTTCCTTAATTGGGAAAAAAAATACCTGCTCTGCCAGAGTTATAATAACTCTGCTACCCTCACGTTCTGTGACACATAAGCAGGGACACAGCACAGTTATTAAACTTCTCCTGTTCATAGAATATACGCAGTGCTGCCTTTTGGTGGGAAAAAACTGAAAACAAATCTATTTGTCCAGCCTCTGTCCGTCCTTACGGGCGGTGGAGACGTGTGAGCTGCGTGAAAAACATTGCTAAATCATACGCACCCAGCTACGCTTTACTGCTGGCTTCGCCATTTGCTTTCCTTAATTGGGAAAAAAAATACCTGCTCTGCCAGAGTTATAATAACTCTGCTACCCTCACCTTCTGTGACACATAAGCAGGGACACAGCACAGTTATTAAACTTCTCATGTTCATAGAATATACGCAGTGCTGCCTTTTGGTGGGAAAAAAACTGAAAACAAATCTATTTGTCCAGCCTCTGTCCGTCCTTACGGGCGGTGGAGACGTGTGAGCTGCGTGAAGAACAGTGCTAAATCATACGCACCCAGCTACGCTTTACTGCTGGCTTCGCCATTTGCTTTCCTTAATTGGGAAAAAAAAAACCTGCTCTGCCAGAGTTATAATAACTCTGCTACCCTCACGTTCTGTGACACATAAGCAGGGACACAGCACAGTTATTAAACTTCTCATGTTCATAGAATATACGCAGTGCTGCCTTTTGGTGGGAAAAAACTGAAAACAAATCTATTTGTCCAGCCTCTGTCCGTCCTTACGGGCGGTGGAGACGTGTGAGCTGCGTGAAGAACAGTGCTAAATCATACGCACCCAGCTACGCTTTACTGCTGGCTTCGCCATTTGCTTTCCTTAATTGGGAAAAAAAATACCTGCTCTGCCAGAGTTATAATAACTCTGCTACCCTCACGTTCTGTGACACATAAGCAGGGACACAGCACAGTTATTAAACTTCTCATGTTCATAGAATATACGCAGTGCTGCCTTTTGGTGGGAAAAAACTGAAAACAAATCTATTTGTCCAGCCTCTGTCCGTCCTTACGGGCGGTGGAGACGTGTGAGCTGCGTGAAGAACAGTGCTAAATCATACGCACCCAGCTACGCTTTACTGCTGGCTTCGCCATTTGCTTTCCTTAATTGGGAAAAAAAATACCTGCTCTGCCAGAGTTATAATAACTCTGCTACCCTCACGTTCTGTGACACATAAGCAGGGACACAGCACAGTTATTAAACTTCTCCTGTTCATAGAATATACGCAGTGCTGCCTTTTGGTGGGAAAAAACTGAAAACAAATCTATTTGTCCAGCCTCTGTCCGTCCTTACGGGCGGTGGAGACGTGTGAGCTGCGTGAAAAACATTGCTAAATCATACGCACCCAGCTACGCTTTACTGCTGGCTTCGCCATTTGCTTTCCTTAATTGGGAAAAAAAATACCTGCTCTGCCAGAGTTATAATAACTCTGCTACCCTCACGTTCTGTGACACATAAGCAGGGACACAGCACAGTTATTAAACTTCTCCTGTTCATAGAATATACGCAGTGCTGCCTTTTGGTGGGAAAAAACTGAAAACAAATCTATTTGTCCAGCCTCTGTCCGTCCTTACGGGCGGTGGAGACGTGTGAGCTGCGTGAAAAACATTGCTAAATCATACGCACCCAGCTACGCTTTACTGCTGGCTTCGCCATTTGCTTTCCTTAATTGGGAAAAAAAATACCTGCTCTGCCAGAGTTATAATAACTCTGCTACCCTCACGTTCTGTGACACATAAGCAGGGACACAGCACAGTTATTAAACTTCTCATGTTCATAGAATATACGCAGTGCTGCCTTTTGGTGGGAAAAAACTGAAAACAAATCTATTTGTCCAGCCTCTGTCCGTCCTTACGGGCGGTGGAGACGTGTGAGCTGCGTGAAGAACAGTGCTAAATCATACGCACCCAGCTACGCTTTACTGCTGGCTTCGCCATTTGCTTTCCTTAATTGGGAAAAAAAAACCCTGCTCTGCCAGAGTTATAATAACTCTGCTACCCTCACGTTCTGTGACACATAAGCAGGGACACAGCACAGTTATTAAACTTCTCATGTTCATAGAATATACGCAGTGCTGCCTTTTGGTGGGAAAAAACTGAAAACAAATCTATTTGTCCAGCCTCTGTCCGTCCTTACGGGCGGTGGAGACGTGTGAGCTGCGTGAAGAACAGTGCTAAATCATACGCACCCAGCTACGCTTTACTGCTGGCTTCGCCATTTGCTTTCCTTAATTGGGAAAAAAAATACCTGCTCTGCCAGAGTTATAATAACTCTGCTACCCTCACGTTCTGTGACACATAAGCAGGGACACAGCACAGTTATTAAACTTCTCATGTTCATAGAATATACGCAGTGCTGCCTTTTGGTGGGAAAAAACTGAAAACAAATCTATTTGTCCAGCCTCTGTCCGTCCTTACGGGCGGTGGAGACGTGTGAGCTGCGTGAAGAACAGTGCTAAATCATACGCACCCAGCTACGCTTTACTGCTGGCTTCGCCATTTGCTTTCCTTAATTGGGAAAAAAAATACCTGCTCTGCCAGAGTTATAATAACTCTGCTACCCTCACGTTCTGTGACACATAAGCAGGGACACAGCACAGTTATTAAACTTAGATAATTCATTCACTAGAGGCAGTGGGGCCTTTCGTTTTCCAAAAAGGGCAAAAATTATATTTGGCCTGCAGTCTTGCGCCAATTTATTTCCTGCCTGTGAAATCAAATCACTGGTAATACAGCATGCTGAGGGGTAGGGGTAGGCCTAGAGGACGTGGACGCGGCCGAGGACGCGGAGGGCCAAGTCAGGGTGTGGGCACAGGCCAAGCTCCTGATCCAGGTGTGTCGCAGCCGACTGCTGCGCGATTAAGAGAGAGGCACGTTTCTGGCGTCCCCACATTCATCGCCCAATTAATGGGTCCACGCGGGAGACGGTTATTAGAAAATGAGCAGTGTGAGCAGGTCCTGTCCTGGATGGCAGAAAGTGCTTCGAGCAACCTATCGTCTACCCGCAGGTCTGCGCCGTCCACTGCTGCCAATCCGAATCCTCTGTCTGCTGCTCCTCCTTCCTCCCAGCCTCCTCACTCCACTACAATAACACCTGCTCAGGAGCGGGAGCACTCCCAGGAACTGTTCTCGGGCCCCTGCTTAGATTGGGCAGCAGCGGTTCCTCTCCCACCAGAGGAGTTTATCGTCACTGATGCCCAACCATTCGAAAGTTCCCGGGGTCCGGGGGAAGAGGCTGGGGACTTCCGCCAACTGTCTCAACAACTTTCTGTGGGTGAGGAGGACGATGACGATCAGACACAGTTGTCTTGCAGTGAGGTAGTAGTAAGGGCAGTAAGTCCCAGGGAGCAGCGCACAGAGGATTCGGAGGAAGAGCAGCAGGACGATGAGGTGACTGACCCCACCTGGTGTGCAACGCTTACTCAGGAGGACAGGTCTTCAGAGGGGGAGTCAAGGGCATCAGCAGGGCAGGTTGCAAGAGGCAGTGCAGTGGCCAGGGGTAGAGGCAGGGCCAGACCGAATAATCCACCAAGTGTTTCCCAAAGCGCCCCCTCGCGCCATGCCACCCTGCGGAGGCCGAGGTGCTCTAAGGTCTGGCAGTTTTTCACAGAGACGCCTGACGACCGACGAACAGTGGTGTGCAACCTTTGTCGCGCAAAGCTCAGCCGGGGAGCCAACACCAACAGCCTCACCACCACCACCATGCGCAGACATATGATGGCCAAGCACCCCGCAAGGTGGGACAACGGCCGTTCACCGCCTCCGGTTTGCACCCCTGCCTCTCCCCCTGTGCCCCAACCTGCCACTGAGATGCAACCCCCCTCTCAGGACACAGGCACTACCGCCTCATGGCCTGCACCCACACCCTCATCTCCGCTGTCCTCGGCCCCATCCAGCAGTGTAGTTCAGCGCACCGTTCAGCCGTCGCTTGCGCAAGTGTTCGAGCGCAAGCGCAAGTACGCCGCCACGCACCCGCACGCTCAAACGTTAACCGTCCGCATCGCAAAATTCATCAGCCTTGAGATGCTGCCGTATAGGGTTGTGGAAACGGAGTCCTTCAAAAGTATCATGGAGGCGGCGGCCCGGCGCTACTCAGTTCCCAGTCGCCACTACTTTTCCCGATGTGCCGTCCCAGCCCTGCACGACCACGTCTCCCGCAACATTGTGCGCGCCCTCACCAACGCGGTTACTGCCACGGTCCACTTAACTACGGACACGTGGACAAGCACAGGCGGGCAGGGCCACTACATCTCCCTGACGGCACATTGGGTGAATTTAGTGGAGGCTGGGACAGAGTCAGAGCCTGGGACCGCTCACGTCCTACCCACCCCCAGAATTGCGGGCCCCAGCTCGGTGCTGGTATCTGCGGAGGTGTATGCTTCCTCCACTAAAGCACCCTCCTCCTCCTCCTCCTCCTCTGTCTCACAATCAAGATGTGTTAGCAGCAGCATGTCGCCAGCAGTCGGTGTCGCGCGGTGTGGCAGCACAGCGGTGGGCAAGCGTCAGCAGGCCATGCTGAAACTACTCAGCTTAGGCGATAAGAGGCACACGGCCCACGAACTGCTGCAGGGTCTGACACAGCAGACCGACCGCTGGCTTGCGCCGCTGAGCCTCCAACCGGGCATGGTCGTGTGTGACAACGGCCGTAACCTGGTGGCGGCTCTGCAGCTCGGCAGCCTCACGCACGTGCCATGCCTGGCCCACGTCTTTAATTTGGTGGTTCAGCGCTTTCTGAAAAGCTACCCACGCTTGTCAGACCTGCTCGTAAAGGCGCGCCGGCTCTGCGCACATTTCCGCAAGTCCCACACGGACGCTGCCACCCTGCGCACCCTGCAACATCACTTTAAGCTGCCAGTGCACCGACTGCTGTGCGACGTGCCCACACGGTGGAACTCTACGCTCCACATGTTGGCCAGGCTCTATGAACAACGGAGAGCTATAGTCGAATACCAACTCCAACATGGGCGGCGCAGTGGGAGTCAGCCTCCTCAATTCCTTTCAGAAGAGTGGGCCTGGTTGGCAGACATCTGCCATGTCCTTGGTAATTTTGAGGAGTCTACCCAGGTGGTGAGCGGCGATGCTACAATCATTAGCGTCACCATTCCTCTGCTATGCATCTTGAGAAATTCCCTGCAAACCATAAAGGCAGCTGCTTTGCGCTCGGAAACGGGGGCGGGGGAAGACAGTATGCCGCTGGATAGTCAGGGCACCCTCCTGTCTATTTCTCAGCGCGTACAGGAGGAGGAGGAGGAGCATGAGGAGGATGAGGAGGAGGGGGAAGAGACAGCTTGGGCCGCTGCTGACGGTACACCGGCTGATTGCCTGTCATCCTTTCAGCGTGTATGGCCTGAGGAGGAGGAGGAGGAGGAGGAGGAGGATCCTGAAAGTGATCTTCCTAGTGAGGACAGCCATGTGTTGCGTACTGGTACCCTGGCACACATGGCTGACTTCATGTTAGGATGCCTTTCTCGTGACCCTCGCGTTGCACGCATTCTGGCCACGACGGATTACTGGGTGTACACACTGCTCGATCCACGGTATAAGGAGAACCTGCCCACTCTGATTCCCGAAGAGGAAAGGGGTTCGAGAGTGTTGCTATACCACAGGACCCTTGCGGACAAGCTGATGGTAAAATTCCCAGCCGACAGCGCTAGTGGCAGAAGGCGCAGTACCGAGGGCAAGGTAGCAGGGGATGTGCGTAGATCGAGCAGCATGTACATCCCAGGCAGTGCAACAGTCTTTAAGGGCCTGGACAGCTTTATGGCTCCCCACCAAGACTGTGTCACCGCTCCCCAGTCACGGCTGAGTCGGCGGGAGCACTGTAAAAGGATGGTGAGGGAGTACGTAGCGGATCGCACGACCATCCTTGGTGACGCCTCTGCCCCCTACAACTACTGGGTGTCGAAGCTGGACATGTGGCCTGAACTAGCGCTGTATGCCCTGGAGGTGCTTGCTTGTCCTGCGGCTAGCGTCCTGTCGGAGAGGGTGTTTAGTGCGGCTGGGGGAATCATCACAGATAAGCGTAGCCGCTTGTCAACCGACAGTGCCGACAGGCTAACACTCATCAAGATGAACAAAGGCTGGATTTCCCCAGACTTCTGTTCTCCACCAGCGGACAGCAGCGATACGTAAGCAATACGTAGGCTGCACCCGCGGATGGAAGCTACGTTCTCTCTCACCATCCAAAACGGGGACATTTCTGCTTCATCAATCTGTGTCTAATATTCCTCCTCCTCCTCCTCCTGCTCCTCCTCCTGAAACCTCACGTAATCACGCTGAACGGGCAATTTTTCTTAGGGCCACAAGGCTCACTCAAATAATTTTTCAGAACAATTTTTATAAGTTTCAATGCGCTTAAAAGCATTGGAACTTTAACTTGAACCAATTTTTCGTTACACTGGGCTGCCTCCAGGCCTAGTTACCACTTAAGCCACATTAACCAAAGCGATTAATGGGTTTCACCTGCCCTCTTGGCTGGCCATGGCCAATTTTTGGGATGTACATTAGTACTGTTGATACAGCAATTTTTGTGGGCCCTCGCCTACAGTGTAATCAAATTAATTTTTAGCCCACCTGCATTACAGCTGACGTTACCTCAGCTGTGTTGGGCAATGCAATGGGATATTTTTATGTACCGCCGGTGGGTTCCAGGGAGCCACCCATGCTGTAGGTGCACACTGAGTTTTTAATACATCTGTACACTTCTAAAGAACCCGTCTGACTGGGGCATGCAGTGTGGGCCGAAGCCCACCTGTATTAAGCACGACATTACTACCTCAGCTGTGTTGGGCAATGCAATGGGATATTTCTGTGTACCGCCGGTGGGTTCCAGGGAGCCACCCATGCTGTGGGTCGACAGGGACTTCACAATAGGGAGTTGTACCTGCCTGTGTCTATGAATTAAAAAGCCCGGTCTGACTGGGGCATGCAGACACCTTGACAGAATGAATAGTGTGTGGCACATAGGTTCCCCATTGCTATGCCCACGTGTGCAGCTCCTGATGGCGGTGGCACAGGATTCTATTTCTCATTGCTTCTGTACAGCATTGTGGGCTATCGCTCCGCCACTTTTAAAGAGGGTCGCTGCCTAGCCGTGCCAACCTCTGCAGTGTGTGCCTGCGGTTCCTCCTCATGGCAGACGCAATTCTAAATAGACATGAGCGTGGTGTGGCATGAGGGCAGCTGAAGGCTGCCCAGGGACACTTTGGTGTGCGCTGTGGGGGGGGAGGGGGGGCGGTTGGGCAGCATGTAACCCAGGAGAAGTGTCAGTGGAGTGTCATGCAGGCAGTGATTGTGCTTTGTTGGAGGTAGTGTGGTGCTTAGCAAAGGTATGCCATGCTAATGAGCGCTTTTCAGAAGTAAAAGTTGTTGGGAGGGGGGGGGGCCCACTCTTGCCGCTATTGTGGCTTAATAGTGGGACCTGTGAACTTAGGATGCAGCCCAACATGTAGCCCCTCGCCTGCCCTATCCGTCACTGTGTCATTCCCATCACTTTCCTGAATTGCCCAGATTTTCACACATGAAAACCTTAGCGAGCATCGGCGAAATACAAAAATGTTCTGGTCGCCCATTGACTTCAATGGGGTTCGTTGTTCGAAACGAACCCTCGAGCATCACGGGAAGTTCGTTACGAATAACGAACACCCGAACATTTTGGTGTTCGCTCATCTCTATTCAACACCAAAATCCGCAATGCTAACATGTGGATTGTGATGTGGAATTGAAAATAGCGAAATTCTGCTGGTAATCTTCTTCAAAATCTGCAGCCAGTTGTGTGGATTTTGGTGTGGAATTCAGAGACGGCATACATCACAACGCTATTGCGTAATATTCTATCCCATGTAGAAGCTCACCTAAAGTCAATGAAATATGCAATCAATTGAATCACAAATGATGCCATAGGGATCAGTAATCCCGATTAAAAGCTAATATTCATAGAAGACGGCTACGTACAGAAAACACCCAGATAACATATAAACAGTTATAAAGATGAACAGTCAGGCACCATCCTTTACAATTGTCACAAAAAATAAAAAAAAACCTTCCCAAAATTATTCTTTTCCCCTAACTCGCAATCAGAAAATCTTTTTTCCTCTCCTGCATAAAAATAAAACAAACCTCTCTAAATCAACCCCATAAAAAGAATCTTCCCTTCGTCTTCCTTCCTTCAAGAAGTTTAAAAAAGTAAATAAATAAAAATCTTCCCTTCCTACATTCTTCCTCCTTTCCAAATGAATTCATCTTGACTGCTGCATTGATTTATTTTCCAAACCCTTCCTGGCCATATCTAAAACAGTGCTTATAATAAAACTTGAGGATCAGAAATGAACAGGTATGTCGTGTGACAGCTTCCCAGTACCCAACTCGATAAGGATGTAGTGACTGACACTGACTCAGCAGGGTTTAACTTCAACAGCAATTCACTCTGGTCGAGGCCGTGAGCATACAATTACTGTCTCTCCACAGAGTGCATGAACTTGATGGTTGCAAACAGTATTGTGGCACAAAGCTTGTCTGTTTAGTCTCAGATTGCACACAGCTGGGTGGTTATCAGTAGCAACAGAATATTCTCCATATATAGCTTGCAACGTAGCTCCAGCAGGTGGTTGCTAGTGGTAGCAGGACAGTTTCTTTAACCCCACAGGCTGGTGCCAATAGTAATAGAGCATCCTCTACCCTTGCTACACAGTGCAGCTCACAATAAATGCTTTCAGGACTACTATACCTGGTCCAAAGTATTACAGCAGGCGGTTACAGGGCTTGGCAGGCTGGCTGGATTGTAGTCTCTGGTCACCATTAAATCCAGGGCATTCAGTTTGGACTTAGGGTGGTTTTATATCTGCGTCGGAACTTTGTTATAAAAGTTGACCAGCTGGGCAGAAATTCGGTAGACCCCATTACGGTCAATGGGGTTCAACTGGTGCTGTTCAGTTCCGTCCAGAGACAGACCTTTCAGCCGCAGGGATTTCCTTTTCCTGCTCCTCAAATGGAACAGGAAAGTGGAATCCCCAACACAGACGTGAAAACACCTTTAAAGGCACAGAGCATATTAATTTAGTTTCTCGTTAAACAATAAACATTATTTGCAAAAAACATACGAGGACCTCTTTTTCATTTCTGCAGAATTGGCATGTTGATCCCTTTGGTGGAATAGGAAATTCACAGTAAAAAGGGCCCAAGTAAGAATGACCTACAGTATCTCACAGCGTCTAGCTAGACGTCATGCAACAGTAAGAACTTCACAGACCCAATGAATATCTCTCCAAGTTAGTGTCCATTCACACGGACAATTTTCCCATTCGAGTGCCCTCCGTGTTTCAACTGACTGAACACGGACCCATTAAACGTAAATTGGGCTATTCATATGGGCGTTTTTACGTGGACCAATGGTTCAACTAAAAGAAGGTGTGGCATGTGCTATACTGGACGATATTCATGGACCAAAATTGCCCATGAAACTCTATGGGAGCATAAAAACCTGATGAGGAAACACATATGCAACAAAAATGCATGCAGCATGCACATACACAGGGAAATCTGTTTGCTTTTCAAGGTCCAAAATTACATACAACCATGTGAATGAGCCCTTAGTCCTGGGAAGTTTCTATTACTAGATTAGGCTTTGTCACTGACACAACTGATGCATGTGCTGCACCCACAGTTGTGCTGGCTCACCTTCTTGTGTGTTTGCTCCATCTACTATACTGTTGTATTTGACTACCAGTGCAATGCATTAGCCCCACCTACTGTGGAGGCTCTACCTACCATTATATTTTTTCCATGGCCCCACTGTCCACCAATGTGGCTATTGCTAATAGTTTGCACCACCTACAAACAAACATACTTCTGTTGGCCCTGCCAGCTGCTAGGCAGGCAGGGCCACTTTTAGATGTTTCTCTCCCTTCATATGTCAAATCTTTTTCTTTTTACTGACGTGCAGGCTGTCTTCTGATGCCTCCAAGGTGTACCAGGCCAGTGCTTTAATTCAAACCCATCTGTAGGAACAATAGGAGAGATTTTAAAAATACTGCTAACAAATTGGATGGCTTTTGAAACATCTGAAACGACACCTTTTATTTTTTCTTAGGTTAGAAATTCAAGGTTGTGATCTGATTGAATGTGATGGGTAAGTTCTTCACTTTTCTTGAATGCAAATCCTCATAAATCTCCACTTTCCTACCATATCTCTCCTGTTTGTGTACTCCTTGTCTGTTTATTTTACCGTGATAAGTATCAGCCGGTAGCTGTTATTATTTCCCTTTCTGTCTTGTGGTTAAATTATACTGCGGATAATCGCGCAGCTGGTGATATTTCCCTTGAGACTCATTTTAATGCCTGGAATAACCACTGTTAACAAAACATTCATCTATGATATACGGTCAGGTGTCTTGATCTGGCATAGATTCCAATTTTCAGTTTGCACCAATAAAGAAACTTTGTTTCATATTATTAGTATACTTGCCGTCAGTCTGTAAATATTATCTACTACGTTCTTTGACAGACAATCCGATTTACAGATTCCAAAAAAAAATCACTTCAATAATATAAATGGAAACATCCTACTCTTTTAATGAAACTTTGGTAGATTGACTAATCTATTCTATTTTAATGACATTCATTCAGTTTTAGTCTCATTCTGATGAATTTACTTTCTGTAGAGATCAATATATAAAACTCATCAATTCCATTGAATAACTGACTGCTCACATTAGGAATGGCCTTAAAATAAGGCATTAGCCTATGTCTTGGAGATGGAGCAGCACCTCACTGAAGCCTATAGTAATATATATTGGATCTAGATTATGCATGACTGCAGGTGAACACATTGCTTTGGGGTTTGTCTCCTGAAACCACTGGAATTCAACTGATACTACTATTGGAAGTTTCATCAAGTCACACAATCAACAAATAAATAGGCAGCTATATGGCCGGGTCTACTCCATTGGAGAAAGAACCTCCACTATTTAGCGATTCTCCTCTTTAGCAAAAAAAAAAATTGAAGAGTCACACATGGGCATATGGTATGAACAAGGGTTGTCTTCACACAGGCATAGGAACCAGGGGACTATGATAGTGAGGCCTTGGGCCTGAACCTTTACACTTAGGGCATGACTCACAATATTTCTTGACATTCCCATGTATGCCTGGCCAAAAGAACCTCTGTAATATTCTCTGGACCCCCAAATAGCAACTTAAAATATGACCATGATCCAGAACCAGAATGCATCTCTGATAAAACCTTGGAAAAATTAACTATTGCACTGTATCATCCCCTTTTTATCCATCTGGTACAGTACATCATTTCCCAATATTCTATACAGGAAAGTCAGATTTACATTAGGTTCTGCAAGTACACCATTAATTACTCTATTTTCCTTTGCCCTGGAAAGGGTAGGGTCTCTCTGTGGCTCTGACTGGGTCATGCTGGCCCAGCGTGCTTCTGTCCAAGCTTCATGTGCCACTATCCTCTCAAATGTTGTGAGAGAGGCATCAACATCATCATCAGTTATCATTTTCTTAATATACTGGCTCACATGTATGGCTTGTGATTTTCTAGATGGATGTGCTACATTTCGATCGGCCACATTTTGCACTAACTCATGCAGGAGCTGTCGATCATTACTGGTAGCATCAGTTAACAACATTGTGGACCAATATGCTGCAGGATATCATATAGAACCTGTATGCCTCCATGCTGTCTGTATAACATCTTGCGTCCAAGCTAGAGATGTCCCAACCAGGTTTAGATCCTCCCTTCAAGTGTTCAGTTTTCCACAATGAATTATCCCTTTGCTCTGATATTGTAATCACTTACTTATATCAATGTTGCAATCACACACATAAAGTTTAATTCGATTCAAACAACTCCTTCTAGGTGCTTGATTTTTTTTTCACAATGAATATAAAATCTTCTGGGATCTAAGTTCTCCCTCACTTTATTTGTAAGATTAGACGCTCACTACCTGTGCATGATTTTCCATTTAAACGCTTTCAGAATGGTGAATTTAACTGGAACTGATGAGGAGTTAGACCATAGCCTCAAGACCTCCATGACCCTTGTAGTTACATAAAATACTTTTATGATATTAAAAAGACAATTCAAATTGTAATTTATTGTAAAATGTATCGATTTTAAATTTGTCATTACAACTATGTAATATGTAATACAAATCTGCTATCTTAATATATGAATCTTTTATCCAAAGAAAATGATCTTTTCACTATAATTTCATAATACACAAGTTGTAGCTGTCATTCACACAATGATACATTCTAAAAATACTGTAGTCTGACAAACTGACCAAAAAAACGGAATATTCATGTCCACTATAAACAGTATCTAGTGGAATAACAATGTCAAATGACCATATGTAGTATATGATCAAAGAATATTACACATTTACTAAATTGTTAACCTATAATAGTAAAGCTTATGAGCAGGTGCAAATCTTACTTACACATACAGTATGTTTCTGGAGATTCTCAGAACTGGAAATTGTGAGATAAAGTGATGATCAGGGGGTAGACATTTTTGTGGACTTCATGTCAGCAGATCCTTGACCAATACTATCTGATGCTCTGCAAAGCAAGAGGATAAATGTAACTTCACTGTTTAGGCAAGGTTTACAGTACCACGGCGCCTTCACATACTACACATAGAGGATTCAGGTGGACTCATTTGTTTACTCTTTCTATTCTACTACAGCCTATTATAAATATTTAGGGATACTGCATCATTAAGACTTGAGCTACACAGAAACATGGTGTTATATCGGTTGTGTCTAGTTCCTCCGTAAAGTAGAAAACTGCACACATGGAACACCAAAAGCAAGTGAACTGCGAACTGGACTCACGGGCAGACACAACATAACAACTGACAAAACACTCACCTAACATACCTGCACGCATACACAGATAAAATAGATTAGGTACAAGGTATTGGTTCGTGTTTTGGCCAAACACTTAAGCCCACAACAAGGGTCCTCATTGTCTCATGGGACCCAACTCTAATGAGACAACTAACCACAGGAAAGCTGCCTGCAAGAGGGCGATCGTCCCAATAGGGATGGTCCCACACTGGAACCAGGGACTTACCTCACTCAAGATGGTAAATGGTCCAAGCAGCACAGGACACAGTTCCCACCACACCAACACACCAGGGATTGCATACCACACAGAACACCATTTACACTGAACAGGACTGTTCACATCCCATGTCTGGCCATCTGCACAGACACTCAGAGCATGTCGCTGTACACACCTACACAACAACATCCATTAATGCAAATACCAGGGTAGGGAAACCAGCATTCTCTACAGAGGGGCTAATATATATGTGCAGCAGACCAGTGGGGATTGGCTGGCTGAAGAACACCACACCGAACCAGCTCAATAATCCCACACCTGTGGATCTGTGCTCTGGAACCTCCTAGAACTACGGGTCCCAGCAGCACAACCTGACACGTGGGTTGTGCAACATGAACATTTTGGTGACACATTGCAACACTACATCAAATAATTTTATGTGGCTGTGATGTGACTGTCATAAAAATCCAACTCTGTTGGATTCTTGCTCACATGTGGCACATGACTTTGCCAGCATAGACTGCAATATACGATGTTTACAACTATGATCTACTTATGACCTGTTTGTAATTTTACAGTTTTTTTACATTCAAATTACAAATCTAAAAGGTCTAAAACGTGCTATTGTGTGACACAAGTTGCTGTGTAGCCCTAACATAACTCTTCTTGCTCTATATGCTTAGAATTGTTGGTTGTCCTCCCATATGTAATTATTACTGTACACAACATGTACATGATTCAATCAAGATATAAAGTATACATTTCCTTTAGCAAAGACCATAGGCATATAAAAACAGATACAGCGCTTACAGGATCCGGGATATAAGGCATACAGCAAATTTAGACCAAGTGCATAATCTGCTAAACCATGCCCCTTGTGTCACTTCACCATAATAGTGCCCCTCAGTGATTCCCTCACCTAGTAGTGCCCGTCACTGACCTTCTTACAGTAATGGTGCCCCTCAGTGACCCCCTCTGTGATGGTGCTTCTTTGTATCTCTCTCATATCACTAATGCCTCTACATGCCCTGCCCTCTGTAGTAATTATACCCTGCTTGTCCCACTCAGTAATAATGCTCCTACAAGCCCCAATATGTGACCCTCAGTAATAGTACCCCAGAATGCCCTCTTTTATGCAGCAAAATAACATTTTTAAAACCTCTTATACTCACTCCATTCTCTCTGGTTTGTGCTGCTACTGTTACCCACTCACTTTTGGGTAATGGGATCATGTGATTCAGCTACCCAGTAGTGAGCAGGGTAACCAAACTAGGGGCACAGACCAGTGTGGTAGAGGAGCGAAAGTGGTGTATAAAAGATTTCTTTTTACTCCATCACTAGTGCAGTATATGTCTCTTGCCTCCTGGGGAGGCATAGAAGACCTTAAAATTTGAGACTGTCCCATCAAATCTGGGATGGTTGGGAGCACCAACATTGGTCATAGTATTTAGCTACAGGGCCAGGGTTGCAGATTGAATCCTTAGCCCAGGTGAAAGAAAGCTTGCACTCCATCTTACTGAAGACCCATTTTATAGCACTTTGAATAAATCTTGATTGTGACTTCATTATATTATTTTTTTATTAGGAAGCTACATTTTTAGCTGTCTGTACTAATAATTAATCTGCTTGTGTGTAATTTGCAACCAAAAATGATTTAATAAAGACACAACTTAATAGCAAGCAACAAATGCAAGATATAAAGCCGGAGATGTTTTGCCAAGAAAAAGTGCTGGCCTTCAGATTATACACATTAAATACAATGATCATAAAGGCTAAACTTAGAAATTAAATACTGCAAAGCAAAGTTCTAAAAATGATTAATGTCAAGAGACTCCTTACCAAACACAATTCACGCAGCTTGCTCAGTGTCAGTTGGTGGTCATGCCAAGAGGAAATAAAATGTGGGATGGTTTGGGTACTATCTTTTTTCTTTCTTTTAGGCCCAATGTCCACTGGCGTATCGGATTCCGCATGCGGGAGCCTGCAGCGGCCGAGGACACTGCATTACCTGTCCTGGTCTTCTGCGTACTGTCCGGTTCTTCAATTTCCTTGTCTGCGGGTGCGTGTAGAAGCGCCGGCCAGCGCGCATGCCCAGTCCTTTTTTTTTTTATTAAACTCCTGCTTTCACTTGATGTGGAGGATGGGCCCACATGCTTTGATCAAAATATATGCTGGGAACCTTACATTTTTATGCGGATAGTATAAACAGCAGTTGTGCAATTTTATTCAGATATTAAATGTGTATGAGTGCTGAGGCACATGTTTCTGTTATTGTATTTGTTGCAGCCATGACTTATGAGCACATTCACATTTATTTGTTGGAAGTGCTGACTTTTGGGGGGGGGGTTGTATGCAGGGTGTAACAAATAACCATGGGCCCTTCTCCTTTTGTATTTTAGTCTTTACTTTCCTTCCCATGCTTTTACCTCCTTTCCAGTGATCTGCATTTCATTTTTCATGGTCTTGCTCTCGTTCTCCCTTCTATTACCCGCTGTGATCACTAGTATATCAACTCTGAATGCAGAGGGATTCTTTGACTGTGAAGCTGCATAACAGTTTCTGTAGCTCCTACCCTGGTAGTTATGCCCGTTCACTGTACTAAAATTAAGAACATCATGTAAAATTAAATCATTCTAAGAAGTTAATCTCCTGCATGTCTGGTGACAGACTTTTATACCCCATATGTTCCTTGTGCTGGTACTTTTAGCTGTCTTCATCTGCTTCTGCATTTCAATATATTAATCTGACAGCCCACAATGTTTTTAGCATAGAAAAAACAATGCCAGTGATGAAAATATGAACAGATTCTATGTGCAGTGTTCAGGTTGGTATTAATATGTGTGTTTGTAGCTTGAGTTATTGCAACTTCTGTATGGAAAACTAGCCATCTAAGTTCCCTACACTAAAGCCTCATGCCCACTGAAAAAAATGTAATTTTAAAAACTGCGCGGGTCTCCGGCATGCTTAATCTGCGCCCATAGGGAATCATTGGGCAGGTAATTAAATACCTATGGATGTCATTTTCTCTGGCATGCGGATTGCACAAACGGGAAAACAACCGCAGCATGCTCAATTTTTGTGCGTTTTTTACGCACGGATGGCTCCCGTGGCTTTCATTGAAACCAATAGAAGCCGTCCGGATCTGCGGTACAGACACAGCTGTCACTGCACCCATGCCACGGGACCGCAGGAAAGCAGGAGTTTAAGAAAACGACGGCACGGCGCATGCGCCCAGCACACCATTGGCATCCCGGGCACATTCGCCTTGTGGAAGAAAAAAGATCCGTTCGTCGCGGAAGAGAGCACTTCAGCATCCGGACAGATGAGTATAATGTATTTTGTGGCCTCATGTCTGCGGCTCAGGTGGAATCCGCTGCAGGATTCTGCACGGGGAAACCATGCGGGCCCATGAACATGAGCCCTAACTATCCTTATTAAGGGCCATTTACACAAGACTCTTATCGTGCAAAATTCGTTCAAACGAACAAAAAAGCACGTAATAATCATTAGTCTAAATGCAAAAACATTGTTTACTATTTGTTTACTTTTTGTTATCACTCCCTTGCAACCAGCATTAAAGTTATCCCTGGATCTCTGACTTCTTGCTGCGACTAAACGCTCCCCCCGCTCACCGTTAGCATAGAAGGTGAAGCACTGAATGAGAAGTCAGTGATAGTGCTGATATGTCTAAATGCGCTGCACAAGTGCTAACAACCTTAGCAGTGACGTCAGCGCTGGTGCAGTCATTTAGCCGAACGTCATCTCCTGTAAACCCAGCATTGGAGATCTGCTAGTTGAGATGTTGTCACTGTTTGGTCTCATTGTTATAGATGTAGTGAACCATTGTTTAACTGTTCACATTCCAGATAAAACACAACCACCCCCAGAAATTCCTCTCTAGGATGGGTGATAAAAGTCTCATCGTTTGGGGCCTCATCGCTGGGAACGGCACTGATACCAAGAATGGGAGTCCTGTGTCTCCCTTTTCTCGTCATTGTGGGCTCATTGCACCCACCTGCAGTGACATCACATTGCATACAGCAGCAGTTGCTTATGCGTGGGGGCGTTTAAATGGGCCTGATAGAAATAATCGAGTGCAAGCACTCGGCTATCACTGGCAGTCCCATCGAAAATGGGTCTGCCCCTCCAGTTAATCTCCTCCCCACTCCTGTAAGTACAGTGAACCTGCAGTGAGGAGGAGGGATACAGGACCCCCTTTTTATGGATAGGTGCTAAAAGTATATTGTGGCATAATCCCTTTAAAGCAGTTGTCTGGGATTAAAAAGAAAGGCTGTTTGTCTAGAAACAGTGTTTCTCTTGTCCTTGCACCGTGCTTGGCTTTAAAGGTGTTGTCCTGTTACTCAACAACATGTTTCTTTTAGTGCCCACTATGCTTAAATAAGAAAAGAAAGTGTACTTACCCGTCCCCTGCCACCACGATCCAGCACTGCAGCTCCACTGTGGTCCTAATGTTTGTTGTGAAAGATGATGTCATTGGAAGTCGTGTGACTGCTGCAGCCAGTCAGAGGCTGCAATAACACCGTTCTGCACTCCTGGCATCATGGTGCCCAGGACATTCGCGCTGATGCCAAGAGAATTAGCAGGGATGCTGCAGCCTTTTTTTGGCTGCAGCAGTCACTGATTTCTGGTGACATCATCTGCCGCAACACTGGATCGTGGCAGCTGAACACGGTTAAGTACACGTCATTTTCTTATTTTAGCACAGTGGCACCAAAGATGGCACGTTACCAGACAACCCCTTTAAAGCTCATCCTTATTCAAGTGAATGTGGCTGAGGTGCAGTACACAACACAGTTCACGGACAAGAGTGACACTGTCTCTGGATAAAAGAAATCTTCGTAATCCTAGTCTAACCTTTACATGAAATAATGAATTTTCTGCATCATTGTATTTTTGCCTCATTTAAAACAGTTTTAAGTAATGAAAAGATGAGAAGCAGACATGGGTTTCACTTATCCTTCTGTTTGATGTTTTCCTTTTCTTATTTTATGTTAAGCAGGCTGCATGTTATTTTTTGTATGTTAACAATTTAAAGAATTTAATTAAAATGTATAGTAGATGATTCTCGGGGGAGTTTGAATTCTATTCACCACCTTCCAAAGCTGAGAACACATGACTGATGTAAATGAAATTGTTATCTCTCTTGAAAATGTAATCTACCAGAGTTGTTGGGAAGCCAAAGCAAAATTGGTTATTTGTGATAAAGAAAGATATTGAACATATTTTTGCATTGGAGTCTCAAACAAAAGTTCCTCTTTAGAGTTTATAGCACAAAATGTATTGCAATTTCTTTCTTGTTGAAAACTCTAGAAGGAATTGTATGAGCCTTAAAATAAATTACAAAGCTTCTGCGCGGGCATAGCACATATTAGATAGCACATTCTTCACATTTAATCTATTACTGAGTTTAGTTTTGTCTGGAGAATGAATTACAATAACACAACTTTGCAGAGAAGTACTGTAATCTCAACAAAACTTTTGGTTTTGACATGCAAAAAGAGGTTCTATTAATTATTGATTTTCTAGAATTACTGAGTTTTTTCCCAGTAACGATGACTTATCCTTATGAAAAGCCATATTTCAGGTGACGGATCTGACCCCAGTACCCAACAATCAGCAGAAGGAAGAGGCTTCAGCTACATGCATTGTTTATCGAGGCCAATGGCTCGTGCCTGCCATTGCAGCTCAACCCTGTTCACTTGAATATGGTTCAAGCTGCAGCATCAGGCACAGCTGCACATATGCCTATGGCACACATCTGCCTACCATTCTTCTTCATGTTGCTGATCAGTGGAGGTTGCAGTGGTCAAAACCCCACTGATCACACATTGAGGGTCTATGCAAAAAATAGACCCTCAATTTTTTAAAAATTTTTTAATATAAAACCTGCTGAAATTAATTTCATGATGAATGGGCACAAGAAGCTGAATTGACCTCAGAATAAAATATATACCTGGTTCTCCTGGATAATGTGGAAGGACCTAGTTCATGGAATAGAACAGTTTAATGAGTATTCTCTTCCGTTATTTTGTTGAGGGCACATTCACATTTTTTCTGTCTGTTATATATGTCCCTACTTTCTTCTTATATGGTTTCAGTTGTTTACAAAAGATAAAAAAATAAATATGGAAAGCAAATACAAAATATCTTTAAAGGGCTTGTTCCACTTCTAGCTGTTTTGCTGAAAGAAGCAGACAGCTCCCTACATTGTGCAGTGGCCTGCACAATTTAGAATAAGAGGATACCATAGCTAAAATTGTGCCATTGGGTGGGTTCTTTCTCGAGGATTCTAGAGAATCTGATTGTTACAATACCTAATTGTTACTAATGAGTTTTCTGATCTTCCACCACCCAACAGCTGAAACAATATTGGATCCCTCTTCTCCTGTACATTTAACTTTTTCAAGTTGACAAAGGCTATTGCAGCCGAAACGTATTCAGCGTAAACCTGTGAGCAGTATGCTTTTTAATTAATAAAGAATTCATTTTTAACAGTTGAAGCTCCCCTCTACACTTGCTTTTCTCCTACGGAATTTGGCCGCTTGCCATCGGCTATCTGAGGACAGAGTTCCCGCTGGATCTTATTTCTCCCTGTTACATCAGAGGTACTGCTGGTGAGGTGAGCCCACACCCTTTTGGTTTTTCTTTGCTTATTTAACTTTTTTAGCCTGTTTTGACCTCTAGAAGACGAACAGTGGATTTGGATTGTTATACCTCAGACCTGTTTCTTGAGTGGGTGATTACAATCAGCAAAAGCTGAAGTAAGGAGCCAGTCTATGAAAGCTCCAGCACAATTTTCTTTTCTCTCTTTATGGTAATTTAACTGTCAAGTAACTGGGATAAAGAAGGTTATATTCCCTGAAAGAGAGGGGAGATAGAAGGTGACGTCTGTTACACTGCAGGGTGATTTGGATTTTTACTATATAAACCAGATATCCAGCAGGCTTAAATCAAAGATACAATGTAGCATACTGTTATTAAATCAATGTTTATATTTTGTTTTAAAATGTGCATCAAATATATCTTGTTATACATAAATACATGTAAGTTTTTATGTGAAAGCAGGTGCTGCTAATGACTGTCAATTTCTTATTGGGTATGTATGGTATTTACTGAGTGGTCATTCTGTAATAAAAAATAGCTATGAGTAAGAACCATGTTTGAAACACGTAAGACGTTTTTATAAGACCCTTTTTTTCTGTGATTTTTAAATAAAGCTGTTCTTTTACATTGGAGTTTCAGAAGCCTCGCTTAATTCTAATCTCAGTGGTTTGTGAACTATTCTTGGTACATACACTTTGTAGTTTGCCAAAAAACTGCAGCAAAAAGCATCACCAAAAACACAGCGTTTGTCATTTGAATTTCTAGAGGGCAGGCTTCTTATGTTATTCCGTTTATTTTTAATTCCTTTATGACTTAATTCAATTGATGAATTTTGTCTGCCTGTGTAATTTGTTGATTTTGACAGATTATATGTCATAATAATCATTTCAACACAGGGTCCTTCTGCATTGGAGTTTATGTATCACCACTTTTTGTGTAACCTAATAAGCTGATTTTATTCTTGATTTTTTTATTTATGCTGTGTAACCAGTATACTCCTTTTTATTGATGTATCTTTGATTTACTTTCTCCCCATTTTATGTTTTCTTTCATTTTTACTACATACTATTTATGTTATAACCACCTCTCCTCTTGGTATGTTAGTTCCCCCTAGCATGACTGATGGAGGGGTTCACCCCAAAATGCGTATCTGTTGCTGGTTTTAATTTACTAAATAAAAAAGGAGAAGTCTGATGTTTTATCCCATTGCCTGACTACTTTTCACTGGCAAGTTTGGACGATATATACTCGTACCAGTTTTTTTACCCACTGCTTACTGTCAATTGATGATGTAAGACTTGATTGATAGTTGAGTAGATTCCTTATGCTTAGATTCTGCAGTTGTTTCACTGGTATACTAGCAGTCCTTACTAGAGATGAGCAAGCATACTCGCCAAGGGCAATTGCTCGAGCAAGCATTGCCCTTAGCGAGTACCTGCCCGCTCGAGAGAAAAGGTTCGGGTGCCGGCGCGGGGGAGCGGTGAGTTGCGGCAGTCAGCGGGGGGTACCGGGGGGGGGAGAGAGGGAGAGAGAGATCTCCCCTCCGTCCCTCCCCGCTCTCCCCCGCAGCTCCCTGCCCGCCGCTGGCACCCGAACCTTTTCTCTCGAGCGGGCAGGTACTCGCTAAGGGCAATGCTCACTTGAGCAATTGCCCTTAGCGAGTATGCTCGCTCATCACTAGTCCTTACCAAAGAAATAGGTCATGTGAGTAGTAGCTACAATGATGTGTGGTATCAAACTTCATGGCAATTTTGAGGGCCATTTAGTTTGCTTACTGCACTCAGAGGCTGCTAGTCTTGTACTTGAAGGACATTTAAAAGTTTTTGGTGTTGGGGGCTTATCGTCTCCATTGGTCTTAATATTTTGCGACTTGCACTTACTTTCACTTACAAAATGTAATTCACTATTTAACATGATAACCGAATTCTGAGAACTGACTTCATCAGTAAGAGGCTAATTGCTCATACATTAGTCATTAACGTTATCATTAACACAATCGGTATTCATTACAATGATTTCAGTTTTTATTCCTTTTTCTTTGATGCTTTACACAGCTGTAAAACTGCCTCTGACTTCGAATACCGGTAAGTGGTGAATTATAGTCTAAATTGCAGTACTTATAGTTGATTCAATGTGCACTGACATGAAGGTAAGATTCTGACCTTCCATGATTTTTTGGAGGTCATTTGGAAAAGAAATATTTGGAGCTCCTGTAACCTTTGCTCTTCATTTGTTACAGATGATGCATTCAGGAGCTCATTTAAATCCCACGTGTAGACACCAGTGCATGAAGCTATAACATATACCGTACATATATATACTCTTCTACTAATTATAACAAAATGATCCGTCTCTTGGTAGTATCAGAAAGCTAAACCCTTTTTAACTATTCTCTGACAGTAGCGCTAGAATACCTAATTCATTTCTTGCTTCATACTGCAAATGGGAGGATCGAACAATGTCTCCACAGCGCCACCAATTGAAAGGTTACATTCCTGCAAGTCCATGTCAGACCTTTTAACAATTTTTGTAACAGTAACTAGAAATATAAGCCAGAATCTACGCCAGAGGAAAAAACTAACCCTGCATGGATAAGTTGTTTCAGGTCAGACATCTATAGGGCTCTCACTAGCCAAGCAAGAAACCTGCTGCACACTGATGAGAAGCAATCACCCTGAAACAGTCTGTCTGCGCATGGTTATCTTTTCCTCCTGGAGAAGACTCTGACTTTGGCTTATATTCCCAGTCATTGTTAAAGGCCTGTTAAAAGTTCTGACATTGACTTGCAGGAATGCTGCCTTTCAATAGATGGCACTGTAGAAGCATTGTTCCTTCTTCTCTTTTGCATATTTCCCAGAGGAGCATGGCCTTATAAGTCTCTTCACACCTTCTAAGTGCTCTCCCTAAGAAAAAACAATACTTGTTCTGACCTTTGTTTCATACTAATCTGCACACTTGGATTTCAACAAAAAGTGTTTAAATGGTTATTGCTGTTTCAACAAACATATCTTAATATAATAGCCAATGGGATAACTAGAAAAATTTGTAATTCACTTTATTTACGAAAACTATCATTTTCTGCCTGAAAAAATTGCTCCAAAGTGCTGGCCACTAGAGGCCTCCCTTCCTTCTAATATGCTGTCCACTGCCTGTTGTTAAATGATGCTCGTCTCTAGTAATAGACTGCTTGCAGCAATTTGGGGGTGGGGGAGGGGACTTAGGTAGCTTAAAGAGACTGTCACCATCTTTTTACAGCCCTCTCTGACAGCAGCATAAGGTAGTGACAGTCACACTCATTACAGTGATAGGACTGTTGTTTGGATCTGTGTAGTAGTTTCAGAAAAATTTGCCTTTTATCAGTAGCAGCATGTTAGGTATAGCAGACAGGTCTACCACTCTGCCTTGTCGGTTATCTGAGTTTGTATTTATTTTGCTTCTGCATCTCCAGAGTTAACAGTTACTCACTACTCCACTCACCTGGAGGCTGTTTGCCAATCACTCCACTCTATAGCTTTTACAGATCTGCTATCTAGTGCTTCCAGGTTGTTGTTTTCCTATGAGAGCTCGTGTCTGCTGCTCCTGCGGTTTTCTCTGTGGCAACCTATCTCCAGTCTACACCTGCTCACATCCTCTGTTCCAGTTCCTGCTTGGTACTACTTGTTCCTGTTGTAGGGCTTTGATAGGGCAATTCAGCGCCCAGGTTCCTGCTCAGAGATGTCCTTGTCAGGACGATTGCTCTGCTTATGTTAGGCAGGGACTTACTATTCCTCACCAGCCCAGGGTTAACTCAGTCCTAGTTTCTGTCTCGTACCAAGCCACACGCTGAGAAGTGAGCATCTGTCCTCTGGATCAGCTGTCTGTCCTGCTGGGTGTCTATTTTCCACCTGCCCAGAGGGCTGACACAGTGGTTCCACACTCCCAGATGTAACACAGCACATGCAGGAAGGACTACTTAAGGTAGTCCTGAATATATTCATGAGCCGCAAAGTCAGCTACACCCACCCCGCCCTCAAGCCAAAAATTGACTGCTGTCTGCTTATTACTGTGCATAGAGAAACAGCTATCAATCATTGGTGGGTGGGTGTAGCTAGGCTGCAGGTCATCAGTATGCAAGACTAATTCTGTGTCTGGGTGATACTAGTAAAATGCAAGTTTCTCCCAAACGTCTACACAGATACATACAGCAGATGTATCACTGTAATCAGTATAACAGGCACTATCTTATGGTGCCGCCAGTGAAGACTGCAAAAAAGATGGTGAGAGTCTCTTTAGAGGAGTTCTCTGTAATCTATACAGCCTGTTAATCCTGCTTTCGTTAGCTGCTACCCTCTGTGGCTTGTGAACTAGTGCAGGGGTCCCCAACTCCAGTCCTCAGGGATCACCAACAGGTCATGTTTTCAGGATATCCTATGGTAAGAACACCTATGGGAATATCTGAGGCACCAACAATAATTACATCACTTGTGCAATACTGAGGAAATCCTGAAAACATGGCCTGTTGGTGGTCCCTGAGGACTGGAGTTGGGGGAACACTGAACTAGTGCACCACCTCTCCTCCCTCCTGTTTTACGTCTATACAGTAAATAGCCATCAGTCCTGATAAATCCCTGTCCTTCTAGCAGCCTGCTGTGAAGTGCACAGCCACAAGTACTGCCAATGCAGTGTCTTCCAGACAGCTGTGTTATACCAGTGCCAGTGCTGCAGCTCTGAAAAGCAGCAAGGACTCAGATCCGAGTAGCACTCGCATTGGTCAAATGCAGGAGGCAACTACAGGAAACGAAGTGCCAACATGTATGATACTGGCACACTTCTCAGGCTGGGTCACCGCCCACTGAAAATGAGTGGATAGATTGTAATGGCACAGCAGCTATGGGGCACTTTTCAGGAAAGTAACAAAAATAAGTACCCCAAATCATGTTGCTACACAATTTGAGGCTGCTCTTTTACATGCATTCAGAAAACGCCATGTCCGAAACCGCGGAATCTCACTGGGATATCGTGCAGCATTTTCGAACGCATGTTACAGCATTTGACAGCGTTTTTTAATGCACCCCATCACTGTGATGGGTGATGATGTGTGTTAAAAAGCGCTAAAAGTTGAGAAGACAGCACTCGAAAATCGTGGTGTTTGAAATGCCGCCTTCGACACTGCTCTGCAAACCCCTATTGAAATCAATGGAGGCGTTGTACCGTGGTAAAAAGGACGCTGTGTGAGAGCCACCTATGAGCTACAAGTTCATATATTGTTTTCAGTATTTTAGGAAATGACGGGTATGCTTTAAAGCAGGGGTGTCCACCAACCTTTTGGCTTCTCTGGGCCACATTGGAAGAAAAAGAGTTGTCTTGGGCCACACATTAAATTAAAAAAAGGAAAGCAAGGTAATATACTCAACACTCTCTTGATAATGACATCCAGATACCAAACCTCAACAGACAGTGGGTGGAGTGATAGATGCTTTACAAGGGTTGTCTCATGAGCACAACCCCTTTCTATGTGCCCTAATACAGAATACTGTATCTAGTAAACAACATAAAGGCTGCTTCCTCTCGGGACCCCCTAGATGTGTCACAGAGGATAGCCACTCCTATAGACCTAGCTGTATTTACATAGTAGGCCCTTTATTTGCATGGCCCTCATGTAATACTATATTTCCCCTGCAGCCGTCAATGCAGGGAAATACAACTGGCTGATTGCTGGGTGTTTTTTAACATGACTTTCAATGCATGAACATTAGGGACAATAGAATTGATTTACCAATTACCAGGAATTCAACAAATCAGTTATGCACATTGTGGAGAATCAATGGAAAAAAGAATCCTTCTAAATTACATGCCACATCTAGCTGCTGCAGTTAAAAAATACACAGTAGGAAAATAGCAAGAAAACAGCCTGTGATTATACCTTGTGGGACTAACGGCCGATTTGAAAGACACACTAAGCTGCTGGCAAAATCTTGGGAAACAACCCAGCATTGTACTTGGTGGTATACGTCAGTCTCATAGACTTTGAATGGATCGCCACTTCATTCAAACTCCTACTTACTGGGGTCCAGTGATTGGTCAGAGTTAAATGCATCAGGCATTTATAATCCATCCTGTCGATCCTGTCGATAGGTGATTTGTGTCCATTAAAAAAAAAAACATTTAAAGGGGTTGTCCCGCGCCAAAACGGGTTTTTTTTTTTTTTCAACAGCCCCCCCCCCCCCCCCCCCATTCGGCGCGAGACAACTCCGATGCAGGGGTTAAAAAAGAACACCGGACAGCGCTTACCTGAATCCCCGCGCTCCGGTGACTTCTTACTTGCCTGCTGAAGATGGCCGCCGGCATCTTCTCCCTCGGTGGACCGCAGGGCTTCTGTGCGGTCCATTGCCGATTCCAGCCTCCTGATTGGCTGGAATTGGCACGTGACGGGGCGGAGCTACACGGAGCTACACGGAGCCCCATTGAGAAAAGGAGAAGACCCGGACTGCGCAAGCGCGTCTAATTTGGCCATTAGACGGCGAAAATTAGACGGCAACCATGGAGACGAGGACGCCAGCAACGGAACAGGTAAGTGAATAACTTTTGATAACTTCTGTATGGCTCATAATTAATGCACAATGTACATTACAAAGTGCATTAAAGGGGTTGTCCCGCGGCAGCAAGTGGGTCTATACACTTCTGTATGGCCATATTAATGCACTTTGTAATATACATTGTGCATTAATTATGAGCCATACAGAAGTTATAAAAAGTTTTATACTTACCTGCTCCGTTGCTGGCGTCCTCGTCTCCATGGTTTCGGACTAATTTTCGGCCTCTGATGGCCAAATTAGCCGCGCTTGCGCAGTCCGGGTCTTCTGCTTTCTTCAATGGAGCCTCTCGTGCAGGATGCCGGCTCCGTGTAGCTCCGCCCCGTCACGTGCCGATTCCAGCCAATCAGGAGGCTGGAATCGGCAATGGACCGCACAGAAGAGCTGCGGTCCACGGAGGAAGAGGATCCCGGCGGCCATCTTCACCGGTAAGTATAGAAGTCACCGGAGCGCGGGGATTCAGGTAAGCGCTCCGGTAAACTTTCTTTAGGTCCCTGCATCGGGGTTGTCTCGCGCCGAACGGGGGACAACCCCTTTAATATGGCCATACAGAAGTGTATAACCCCACTTGCTTTCGCGGGACAACCCCTTTAATAACTAGGTATTACTGTTCACTCAAGGCAGAGTTATTGGCAATTTATACAGGACAATTATCGTGCAGCGTAAATGCAAGACAAACCACTTACTATTTGTTCACAAGTTGTTCATGCGTTGGCTTTTCGTTCATTCTAAACGCTTCCCGCTCAGCACTTCACAAATAAGGTGATGCGCTGAGCGAGAAACAAGCGAGCAGCCCACGATCCAGCGGTGAACTCTGCCTGTCTAAACGCTCTACACGAGCGCTAACGACATTAGCGGTGACATCAGCGCTCGTGCAGTCATTTACCCGACTGTTGTCCCATGTAAAAGGACCATTATATCGCTATTACTTACTAAATGCAGTATATATAAAGCAAAAATATTTTATTCTTTTGAACATAGATAAGAGGATGGAGAAAAGTGGGTGTTTACAGGAAGGAAGTGGTTTATAATGTCCAAATAAGTAAATTATGGTTTGTTAAAATCTCTAACACGGCTTTGCTGGAGAGTACATTCCCGTTATTTGGAATAAGTTTATCATAGTGTTGTATGCTGATTAGAAATTAGTCATTTTTTGTTAAATATGTCTATAAAGGAGTAGTCACTTTCTACCTATTAGAATAAAATTGAGACAAATTTTAATTTTCTATAAAAATCTCACTCCATGCAAATCAGGCTGCTTTTTCTCTCCACTTTGTAAAATGACATGGGAATTGAAAAACAAGAAAAAGTTGCAATTTTATTTATCAAGACTGCACAAAAAAATTGACTTTTTAATGACAGAAAACTACTGTCCTTGATAGACTCTCCCCTATGTGTCTTACGCTTAAAAGAATAACACGGTTGTTAGATCAACTGGTCGACTGCTTCTCTGAGGCAAATCGCCCAGATTGATCAACTAATCACTGGGACAGAGCTAGTAAAGTCTGAGATCAGCAGTTATTGTCATTGGGAGCTGTGCATGGTGGGGCATTTCCTCTGCAGTAAAAGTAGTGGTAGAACTACATGGTGCATTCAAATGAATGAGTAACTACGGTATATAGTACCTGTCACAACGGATCTGCCAGAGTACCGTGTTTCCCCGAAAATAAGACACCCCCTGAAAATAAGACACCCCCCCCGAAATTTGCAGAAGTCCCAAATATAAGGCACCCCCCGATAGTAAGGCATAGTAAAGTGTGCAGGCAAGTCAAGAGGCCTGTCCCCTGCTGCCATCCCCATTGTCTCCTACCTCCAGATGTATAGGTAGATCTGCAGACAGTCTGCTGTTATCCTGTCCCTGCTGTGCTGTACGAGTGTGCTGCTGTGAGCTCCCCTTGCTGGCTGGAAAAGTCCATACTGTACGTTCTGTTCCTGCTGTACATGTCTGCTGGGATGAGCTCCCCCTGGTGGCTGGAAGCCGCAATACCATCCCTGCTTACAAGTGGTCCAGGACCTTCTGTCTGCAGACAGGTACGTTACTTTACAGCCCTTATTTTTTTATGGCTCTGTGTGTGAGTCAGGCACCCTGTGTGATTCTTAAGGCTGGGTTCTCACAGAGCGTATTTCCAGCGGAAATCTCGCAGTTTGGCCACAGCGATAAACAGCGAGATTTCCGCCGGGAAAGCGCTGCTTCAAAACCCACGGCACTCAGCCGCTTGTTTTGAAGCGACCTGGCTGCATGCTTTTCCATTTCTGTGGCCGGTGAATCCGCACCACAACACCAGCTTCTCCCAGCTTTGCCGTGACTGATTCGTTGTCCCATGTGGACGAGATTTCTGAGAAATTTCGTCCACAAAGCTGGCCAATTGAGGGATTAGCGGCCACAGACAGATTTGCCGTGGCAAAATAAGACACCCCCTGAAAATAAGACATAGTGGATATTTGGGAGCAAAAATTAATATAAGACGCGTCTTATTTTCGGGGAAACAGGGTAGGAGCTATACTTTAAAGGGGTTGTCCCGCGAAAGCAAGTGGGTCTATACACTTCTGTATGGCCATATTAATGCACTTTGTAATGTACATTGTGCATTAATTATGAGCCATACAGAAGTTATAAGAAATTTTTCACTTACCTGTTCCGTTGCTAGCGTCCTCGTTTCCATGGAGCCGTCTAATTTTCAGCGTCTAATCGCCAGATTAGACGCGCTTGCGCAGTCCGGGTCTTCTTCTTTTCTCAATGGGGCCGCTCGTGCCGGAGAGCGACTCCGTGTAGCTCTGCCCCGTCACGTGGCGATTCCAGCCAATCAGGAGGCTGGAATCGGCAATGGACCGCACAGAAGCCCTGCGGTCCACCGAGAGAGAAGATCCCGGCGGCCATCTTCAGCAGGTAAGTAAGAAGTCACCGGAGCGCGGGGATTCAGGTAAGCGCTGTCCGGTGTTCTTGTTTAACCCCTGCATCGGGGTTGTCTCGCGATGAACGGGGGGGCTGTTGAAAAAAAAAAAAAAGGTTTTGGCGCGGGACAACCCCTTTAAGTGAGTGGCCCTTCATGATTCTTCACTATTGGGTGCTGTTGCTAAGCAAACTGTAAATGCATTTATAAACTTATTCACACTGCCCAACCTAATAAGAAGTAGATTCACCAAACTGTTCAGACTATATCATGTGTCATCTATCAGGCTCATAAATTTAGATTTCCGAATGTTTTATTTAGAATATATCTAAATAATGCATAGATGAACATTTCATGTTGTAGATTTACCTTTCCATAAACATAACTCAACTAACACAATTTGATATTTTGTGACACTGTCACATTTCCAAGATAAGATTCTCTAAAATGGTTTTCTAATGGTAAGAATGCATAAGAGATAATTCTCAAAATCAGTGTATAGCCCATAACAACCAGCCAGGTTACTGTTCTTATCCTGTTTCTGTAAAATTAAAGTTGGATTCGGTTTATTGGAATGGAAAACCCTTCAGTACTTTATTTCCACTAGTCCAGATAAAATCACCCCATTCATTTTGCTCCAAAGTGGTAGAATACAAGTCTGATGCTCCCTTAATGGTTTGGAGTGAACTGAAACAGTAGAACCCTTTTTCATGCCGAACTTTACTAAAAATTCAGTTCAACAAAAACCAAAACCTCAGGTAGTCTGTCTCAACCAAACGTACTAAAAGTTTTCTTATTTGTTCTTTTTTTCTTCTTTTTCCTTCTTTGAAAAAGTAGGAAAAAGCACCAGGAAGGAAAAAGAAAAAAGCAAGAAAATGCAGAAGGAAAAATTATCTTTCCCTTCTTTTTTTCTTCTTTGTCCTTTTTTATTGTCTTTTTCTTTTGTCGATTAACTTTGTCTTAAAAACAGCTGAAAAGTACTTAGAGACACTCCTAGGTGACCTAAGAGTATTACACAAGGCTTTCATGGCTCTTTGATACTGTCATACACCAGTTTTAAGGGTTTTGGTGAAGTTCCGATTCAGTTTGAACTAATTCTGTTTGAACCAAACTTTTTGCCCAAATTCATCAAACCAGCTGAACCGAACAAAGTTTGCTCACCACTATCCATTTGCTTTCTAAATAGAAATGAAGTATGCCTTTAACAAAAAAGTTGAAGAATTGGAAATTTTGTAGTCCTCATATATTTTACTATGTGCTTTTGAGCTTTGATGTATTCGTTCTAGGAGTCTGGGCAGTTTGCCCAGAGATACATTTGTCATTAGTGCTTGCGTCTACTCTCCAGGGAGGTTGATAAAGTCACAAGTATATGTAGAAAATGTGACAGTTGTCATCACAAAAAGGACAAAGTTTGAAGACTTTATATACTTATGTGACTGTCAGCTACCCATTAAATCTCTAAGGCCCTTATTGCACATGCTGTGTGACTTTGCATTACACCACTGGAAGATCTTGCAGTTGTAAAAGGTCTATTTGGCATTTTGTGATCCCATATTTCATTTTCATATGAAAGGTGCAAAAGGCTCATCTAATAAGAAAGTGAAAGCAGCCCATTACTCTAAGAACTTTGGCATCCAGTTACATTTTAGCTGTGAATGTTCCTGTTTATGGATACAATCTAATTGCCCAGAATGTTTGTGATGGTTTCAATTCACGTATAAAAGTTTTACAATCGCAACAATTTTTCTCAAACATTAAAAACAAAATGTTGAGGCAATGCCTATAATTGTCATAAAGTGCTTGTGTTCATGGCTTAAAAGTCCAAGTACAATATTTATTTTAAAAGTTATTCCTAAAGTTAGCACTTGGCTTTCATTAGTTCATACATTTTTAATGAGCTCATATTTGTTCTTAGTCACCTACAGGTAAGGACTGCATATTACAGGTTCATGTTGTGCTGTTTGGATAATAGTAATGCCTAATTCATGAGATGAATGCTCATTCATGCATAGTTGTCTTTTCAATTAATTTGGCCTTTTCATACCGTGCTTAATAAAATGATCCACTGATTTGCTTTCCTTGTAGTCTAGGGCTAATTTCCTTTTTCAAAAATTATGGCACATTCAATAAAACATGATTATTAGAAAACATTTAAAATCATAAAACTTTCATCCTGGAATAAAAATCATAATTATGAAAAGCTTTTAAAGGCATAAATATACACATTTCAAACGTATGACTTTTCATCGTAAACATTTAGTATAGATTATCTTTTATAAGTATTATTACAGCATAGGACCTCAAGTGCTGTGATAATGCAATGGACCTCATAAAATAACTAGGTGGTGGTACATTGGTGATGGTTAAAGTTCAGTTCAAAAGAACAGCAAGAGGTTTGCGTATTACAGCTGAAATTTGGATGTTCAAATGCAGGGGCATTATACAATTACTGGGGCATTACATTAGTGCCAAATCCTCATACATCTGTGTGCCAATATCATCAATTTTGTATGTGTCAAGTAAATTTTGTGTTATGCCATCAAATGTCTGATGGGCAGAAAGTCAACTAATGTGGCCACCAACATGACTACAATATGGTCATTTCCTGAAGGGTCTACTCAGCTTTCCTTATAGATTCAATTAGCACAGTAACAGCCCAGAAAAGTAGAGTGGAGCCACCAGGAGACAAAGTGACATGGTGTTTTTGAAGCGCTGCTTCCACTTGTTTGAGCAATTGACTTGTACATGATTAGAAATATATGCTAGTTTTCTTACAGAATCAGTGCCAAACCGGTCCACAGGTTGTGCATTATTGTTGCTTAGCTCCTTACACTTCAATTAATTTGAGCAGCGGACACAACATATGGACAATTGTGACCATGTGTAGCGGTTTCAGGCACTAGGGTGCAGCCGCAGGTTTGGAGAGTAGTCAGGGAAGATTCAGGAGTCAGCAATGGGAGGTCTCAGTATGCAGTACAGATGGATGAGGTGGGTAGCGAAGTTGGAAGAAAAGCCAGGAATCCGCAACGGGAGGTCTCGGTTTGCAGATACAGATGAATGAAGCGGGTAGCGTAGTCAGAATGGAAGCCTGTGGTCGATATCAGGAGGTCTTGTAGAAATCGTGGAGGGCCAGGCAGAAGTGGAGCTTGACCATTGCTGTGGAGCAGAATAATCATGCGCTGGTGCAGTGGCAGGGTCAGGCTTTTATAATGAGCCAGATCATGAAAAGAGGAACTAGGTAACTGGAATCATGGAACAAGGCCGAGAGACATGCAGGGGGACTGTCCACAGGTTGAATGGCTCAGTAGCAAGTGCTAATAACTGAAGCACAGGAGGTCCCCGGTTTGATTCCTGACACCATGTTTCTGGAAGAAAACAATTGTTGTTCTAATAATGTACAACCCCCTTTTAAATGGATCATACACTATAGTGAAACAGTATTATATAGGTTTGATATTATCCTGCGGAAACATGTTTAGATTTGGACCACCTATTTATGTGCAGCAGCACAATGTAGAATGTCCTGAGAAATCCCCGAAGAATACTGTTGTAAATTATAGCAATTGCAAATTGGTTGTCTGATGTACATTATAGCAAGTGCAAATTGGTTGTCTTGTCATTTTATGTTGTTTATCTAGTTGTATACAAAATGTAGAATGCAAACTATAGTGTTCTAAGGAGAGCGAGAGGCAGCAGCCATCTATTCATGGGCAGTATTTTAAATGCAAGTCCAACAACTGACCTCCTTTATACTAAGCCTCTTAAAGCCAATATATTGTAACTTGAAATTGTTTATTACTGCAGCATGACAAACAACACAATAGACTTCTGTTAGCATAGCATTTAAAATGACCAACCCATTTCAAAGGGAGAACTGCCATTATAGTGACTTCCACTGGAGCTTCTTCACACACATTTTTGTGCGTTTTTATAAACACTTGAAAATTCAAAAAAAGGCATGAATTTTAAGCAACTTTATTGTGGTTTTTACAAGTGTAATTTCACATTTCCCATCACATGCACCCGATCACACAGTAAAGCACAGGCACATGCGATGTGGAACGTGTAACGTCTCCAGCAGGAAGAGCTGGAGTCGTCACTAAGCAAGAAAGAGGGTGTTTTTTTCTGGGAAAAGCTGGCAGACAACCCAACCCATCACAGAGGAGGAACACCCATTGGATGGTCCGGGGCTCATTACCATATAGCACAGGAGATACTCCTTTACTGATATCTTTGTGGAGAAAACATTTCAGCAAAATATAAAGGTAACCCTGGGCTTGTTATGACAGAGTGTACATACCAGTATATTAGGTAAATATGGCAAATTTTGCTGACAGACGTCCTTTAAAAAATTCAACAAAAATGTATTTGACTCCAGCCCTACAATGAATGCAAAATGCAATGTTTGATTCACTCCTGACGTAGGTATTCTCTCTTGTCCAGACCAGAAAAACACCTTCCTGAATATCTGATTACCAAGTGAGCGCCATCCACCAGGATAGGATAAAGGACCTTTTCCTAACTGCATGATTTTTAATCCCAGAAAGTAGTTGTTAAATAGGAGAAATCAGACCAAGACCACTTCTGTCTTAGGCTGGGTTCCCACGGGACAGAAATCCTGTGTAAATCTGACATGCTGGGCTGTCAATTTCGCACCGCATTGTCAGTTCCACTGGGCTTTGCCGCAACGGATTGGCCGCCTCATGTGGACGAGATTCTTGCAAAATCTTGCCCACATGGTTTGCTAATCCCGGGATTAGGAGCCGTGGGTGGATTTGCTGCACAGAAATTCCGCACAGAATTTTCCGTGGCAAATCCTCCCCATGTGAACCCAGCCTTACATATGAGTCTTTCTATGCCAAAAAAATTGTAATATAAAATTCTATCTCCAATTGCATACAGATTTACATTTTTATTCATTTATGCGGTATTAGTGGTTTAATTGCATGACATATTATGGCAGCATACAGAGACAGAGGAAGTTTGTACTGCATTACAGATACATGTACATGACATTGTTTCGTGTATCACACTTTCAACTTCAATCATAAATGTCCCATAGAATGACTTTGCCACAGCGTAAACTCCAGTCTGGCTAAAAAGTGGCTATGTACCTTTTCCTTCCTGTTTCTCTGAGATTCATGTAACAACCTTTTAATTTCCACTTCCTGTCCATACACTTATCTGTAAATTATCAGTCTACCACCCAACCTGTGCTCTACTCTCCATTAATGATTTTAGACTAAATTCCTCTATAATCCAAACTTTCTACTCCCACCTCTAAGATCTTTCCCGAGCTGCACCAGAACGCCCAGAACTTTAACTGTGCCCTAAAAACACATCTTTATGAAGGCCTGCCATATTCCCTACTCTTAAGTCTTTTCCATCTACCCTGCTTCTACACTCTCACTTGGAAACCTGGCCTCCTTCTTCCCACTGAATCCCCAACACATCACATCGCACCTCTTACCAGTCACAAACATGACTGGTGGTCCACGCACACAGCTTTATGTATGCATGTGTGTACATATAGTATCCTATGTGTGTACTTGCTTATAGTGTGTACACTCTTGCTAGCAGGCCTTCAATCCTATTGTTCAAGATGCGGACTGGTTTATTACTGTATGTTATGACCTATCTTGTGTATGTTTTCACCAATTTGTAAAGCTCTGCGAAATATGTTGGCATTATATATATAAAGATTATTACTAGCAATATCTTATATACCATATGTAATAAATCAATTGAAAAACTCCATTATCCATTACATACACTGTACACACCTCTATTAATTTCTAACAAATATTATAATATACTCTAAACATTTTGCATCGCAATATTGATTTAATTTCTCCTCCATTTTGGTTGTGTGTATTTGTAGGATGTTATTTCTTGTTTGCATAGACTCTGAACTGTGTTTATCTAATATTGTACACCTGGTGTGCAACTGCAGCTAAAGAGCAATTTGGAGAATTACTGAATCATCTCTTTATTGCTAATGGATTCCAACAAACTCATGAATCATTAAGTAAATTACTTAATTTTTAAGAGAAAAATAAAATATGCTCCTCAAACAAGAATCTTTGTTGCAATATAATATCTCATTTTAAACTACAACTGGTGGAAATTGAAAGTGTTACACCTAGAAGGAACGGGCGGAGGTTCATGAAACATGGTTGATATGTACAGGGTCATACCCAGAGTCAGTTGTAGAATTTGTGATGTGGGGCCATGCAACATAATGTGTCATTCTATGGCATTCCAATGGCTAAAACTGCGTTTAATAGCACTCCCTCATGCAGGTCGGACGTGGTGCAGTGGTCCCAGAGTCCCTCGGTCCCAGGCTCTATCGGTATCAGAAATAAACAGTTGGACAGCACACACTGTAGTTTTTTTAAATGGTCATAAAGTTTGTTTAAACAGCAGGTCTTTCCAGATTTGGGGTCACTTTACCTGTGACTCAAACCAGCAACATCTATTTGATCAAATGTCCATGTGGGCAAGGCTATGTTGGCCAAACAAGCCAAAAAGTTAAGGACAGTGTTACGTCCGCTCGGCGCACTAAAGTGCCACTCGTAAGAATGGACGAAGGATTGTGTCCTTTTAAAACCGCAAACACTCACACAGCAGTTTCACTCACAACTTGCACCTCTCCAGACAAGGATGGAAAGACCCCTGTCCCTTACTAATCAGGAAAGGTTGGGCACCCCTGCCTAAAAGCGGGATGATTGTCCTGACAAGGACAACCCCATTGTCTTCATCTGGGACCTGGCTATCCTTGATTAGGAGCCTGGAGAGGCGCACAAAACATTGGACACGACACTGTTCACACACACTGGACACAGAACAGGACTGCACATAAAGCACATGCCTGGCCACCTGCACAGACATATCAAACACGTCACTGTTCACACCAACACATGGTTGTGCATATAACATAACAGGAACCTAACCCAGAGCTCACATGCATACAGCTGGTAAGCCATAGCCAGTCCAAATGTACTCACACCAGGGGAATAGAGAGTCAGCCACCATGCTGACATAGGGAACAGTTGCAGGCATCACCCATCTGACACACACCCAAAAGACATAAGGTGGCTGGAGGCCGCACCTGTCAAAGGAAGGTAAAATGGGGTCTGCATATGATGCAGACAAGCTCTACAAGTGTCCAGACTGTCTTCAGGGAAGGAGAGAGACACTGCAGACAAGCATGCATAACAGCAGCTCTGAGTGGAATTAACAGTGATACATAAAGCACTAAAATGACCAGCAAACTCTCACAAGAGTTTGCTGGTATTTATCTGCCACAGACCAGGGGGATTGGCTGCTGGAGAATACCACACCCAGCCAGCTCAATTAACCCCTACTTGTGATGGAGTGTGCAAGGAAACCTGTAGAAACACAGGTCCCAGATGCATAACCTTAACAGTACCTCTCCTTTCTAAATGGGGCCTCTGGACCCTTTGGGGCATAAAAAAAAATTATGCAACTCCTCCAAACCACGCACAGGATTTATCTGAAAAGGCCCTGACACCAAAGCAAAGATGGCATAAAGGAAGAAGTAAAGAATAGTGTACCTAAAAACAGGACCACTGTGCCTTACACAACCGGCCTCAGTCACAGTAGACTGCTAATAAAGTGCACTAGTCCAGAGGGGAAAAAGACGGAAATCCCTCCTGCTGACATAGCATGCACAGGATTGTGTGGATGCCAGACAGTCAGCAGGGGAAGGGATAAAACACAGGTATATATCACAGCGGCCTGCAGCAAATGGTAAGGCTGGTAATTATGTTACATCTGCTCGGTACACTAAGGCCCTACGCCTCAATACATACGCAAGATGGTGTACTTTTAAAGCCGCAAACACACTATAGTGTTGCATAACACCTATTGCAACTCTCCAGGCGATGATGGAAGGACCCCTGTCCCTTACTAACCAGGGAAAGTAGGGAACCCCTGTGTAAAAGCGGGGCAATCATGCCAATAAGGTCAGCCCCACTGTCTTCATCTAGTACCTAGCTATCCCTGATTAGGGACCTGGAGAGATGCACTAAACACAGGACATGACACTGTTTACACTCACTGAACACAGAACATGACAGTGCACCTCATGTTTGGCCTTCTGCACAGGCATACAGAACACGTTTCTGTTCACACCAACATACAAAATAAATGCAAACCACAAAGAACAGGACTGCACACAGAGCACATATCTGGCCACTTGAACAGACCTACAAAACATGTCGCTGTTCACACAAACATACCAGGTTGTGCATACAACATATAATGGAAACCCCACCCAGAGCTCACATGCATACAGATGGTAAACCATAGCAAATCTAAGTGTACTCACACCAGGTGAATAGAGAGTCTGCCACCGTGCTGACATAGGGAACAGTGTCAGGCATCACACATCTGACACACACAGGCCGCACCTGTCAAAGGGAAGGTAAGAGGGGGTCTGCAGATGATAGATACAAGGACTACAGGTGTCCAGACCGTCTTCAGGGAACCAGAGAGACACTTCAGACAAGCATGCATAACACCAGCTCTGAGTTGGATTAACAGCGACACATAAAGCACTAAAATGACCAGCAATCTCTCACAAGAGTTTGCTGGTAATTATCTGCCGCAGACCAGGGGGATTGGCTGGTGAAGAATACCACACCCAGCCAGCTCAATTAACCCCTACCTGTGAAGGTGTGCACAAGGAAACCTGTAGAACCACAGGTCCCAGAAGCACAACCTTCACAGACAGGATCTCAAAACACAAATCTACTATTCGTACCGATTGTGTGGAACTGCCAATCCCAGCCCACTTTATTCACTCCATTGACCAACTCAAATTTCAGGTGATTGACTGGGTCCCGCCCCCCAGACATGGAGGTGATAGACTAGCAATACTTTGTGAGAAGGAACTATGGTGGATTAAGCAACTAGACACACTCATACTAAATTGACTAAATATAGAGTATTTGTGAGCCTTGTGGCACTAACTGTATTTTTTATCATTTGCAGGGCCATTTTCTCCCTTGTCTTTATCTTTAATTCTCAGTAGCTTGATTGGTATAATGTAACGAATTTAACCCAAGGGCCACACCCTACCTCCATTCACTGGAACAGTTGTGCTAGGCAATCAGTGTTTTAATGCACATGCCATTAAATACAGAACCAAGTGAAATTAAGAGATAGGTTCCAAACTGTACTTATTTCCATGTTCCATCGATACGTGTCAAAATGATATATAACCAATTATACCAATGGTCAGAGCATTAAACAAACAAATCCCATTACACATTGGTGTTAAGCTGTATGAACATGCATATTAATATGTAAAGAGGTACAATGTATAACGACCTAAAGACGTTAACGATTTGCTCACAATTTGTTAAAATGAACAAAAATGCTCAAGAATTGTTATATCTAAATGCAAAGCCATTGTGCGCTATTCATTTACTTTTTGTTTGTCATTCACTTTCATAAAAATCATCGCTGGTTGGCTCACTTCCGGCTACGTTTCACAAGTAATGTGAAGGGCTGAGTTAGACATCAGAGAGAAGTGAGCAGTACTGTGGTGATCTACCTGTCTAAACGTTCTGCACGAGCGCCAACAACTACTGGTGACATCACCTGCTTGCGCAGATTATTTAGCTGACAGTCTCCTGTGTAAATGGGGCATTACTGTACTACAAAGTACTATGTCATCGCTTTTATGCAATTAGCATTTACAAAGCATTATAACAATTATTCCCTGTTTTGGAATCTGACCAAAAGTGTTCACAGTGCTTGATACTGCGATAACTAGAAAAGTTTGACCATCTGATGCACAAGGTGACCAAACAGCTATAAGTGTATATAGAAATGTATACATTCAAATGGAAGTAATTAAAGGTTTATATTACTGTTTATGTTAGACCACATGTGTCAAGCACAAGGCCCGCTGCCTCATGTTATGTGGCCCGCGGTGTGCCAATGCTGCTCACCACTGCCGCAGCTCCCCGCTGGTAATCATGCTGTTACCGCTGATCCCGGCGCACACTGACGTCAGTGTGCAGCCGGGATCCTCCTCCCAAGTCCCCTGCTCATCAGTTCCGCAGGAGAGGACTTGGGGAGGAAGCGTGCCAGGCTACACACTGATGTCAGTGTGCATCCGGGCTCAGCGCGATCAGAGGGGGAGCGGCGCTGACAGCAAGAAGGAGGTAAGTATATGGGTTGGGAGGGGGGGAACTACAATTACTGAGGGGGGGCTTATTATTACTGAGGGGGGCTTATTATTACTGAGGAAGGGGCTTATTATTATTACTGAGGGGGGCTGATTACTGAGGGAGGCTTATTATTACTGAGGGGGGGTAATTATTGAGAGGGGCTTATTATTATTACTGAGGGGGGCTTATTATTATTATTGAGGGGGGCTTATTATTACTGAGAGGGGGCTTATTATTATTACTGAGGGGGGCTTGTTATTATTACTGAGAGGAGCTTATTACTGAGGAGGGTCATTCACTTCAATGACCTATTGGGGTGCGTAGTACGCAACAAATAGGTCATCCTATGTGAAAATATACATCATGTGAATGAACTCATTAAAACCAATGGCTTCTGTTCACTGCATATTATGTATGCAAATACGTTTGTTTGAACAAGCCCTTACTATACTGTCTTAGGCCCCCTGCACACGGGCTGAAATTCCGCAGCAGGATTTCCCGCAGAATTTCCGCCCATGGAAGCTGCCATAAGATTGTGTTAGAAAACGCAATTCAATGCAGATGGCCGCAAAATCTCGCGCGGAAAACAAATCGCGGCATCCTCCATTTCTGTCACTCCCCGGCCGCTGGCTCCGCTCTGCGCATGCGCCCGCTGGCCGGCAGCCAGCACATCACAGAGCCAGAGCCGTGGGAGCAGGTGAGTGCCGCGCTGGTCCCTGCAGGGGGTCGGGTCCCACTGCGAGAATTCTTGCAGCAGGATCTGACCCAACCATCTGCAGGTGGCCTTACAATCGGCCCTTTGAAGGTTACCATAAGCCTGATGTGGCCCTCAGTGAAAATCAGTTTGACACCCCTGTGTTAGACTGTACCACAAAACGCTTAAGCCCCATTTACACACACAGCTGATAGCTCAAAATTCGTCAGAAACTGACAGTTTTGAGCAATCATTTTGCATTAGCTACCAATGGGCTAATCAGCCCATTAGTGGCTAACTAGCTTCATTTGCATGTATTTAGAGAACAACGGGTGGTCTGTTCTCTAAATACATAGCTATTGTTCTCCAGCAGGACAGCAGCTGAAAGAATGTTATCAGCGCTGCCCAGAGAGAACACAGAATGCCATCCCTCTTATCAGGGACAACAGATTTTAAGCTGAGCTGAACTCTGTGATGGACAAAAAGTACATGGTCAATGCAGGATGGGTACACAAAAGATGTCTTTGAGCATTAATCGTTGTGTGTAAAAGGGCCTTTAGGAAGGAGACCCCAACAAAAAACTTTTTAGAATATGAATAGGCTCCTTTGTGTTCATAAATAGACTTTAGTAGAGTCAAATCCATAATGTACTATAAACAAAAAAAAGTATTAACCACTTTTTAGATGTATATTGTCCGGAGATCAGCATGAAACCAGATGGAGGACAGTAACATACTGCACACTGGATTTGTTTGTACTTGGAGCATGGAGTCTGAATTTTAGCTGTATACACAAAGCAGTGGGATGTTTTTGATCAAGACTATTTACAAAACTGCTTTTTTTATTTTAGCTGCATGGGACACAGACACAAGTTTTAGGCTGGTGTGGCAAAAATGTTACACAGTAAGAATCCTTTCAAAATAGAAGTGTTATTTTTGTCAATCAAGGCTCACACGAGCGGTTCAGATTCCGCATGTGAGAGGCCCACAGCGGATTCCGACTGTGAGCCTGGCCGGTGACCCCACATACAGCACATAAGTGTATTGCGTATGACCACGGAGGCACGCAGGCAGTCATGCACAGTATAGGTTTTTTTTATTTGTTTGTATTTCCCCCACTGTCGCTTAGCGATGACGCGAGTACCCGCAGCTCACACGCAGTGTTAATTGCGTATAGGCTGCGGGTGGCACACCTCCATTGACATCAATGGAGGCTGTCCACATGGATTCTGCGATAAAATAGAGCATGCTGTGATTTTTCTTCTGCAATTTGCACTCGTGAGTGTGGAGGAAAATTTGAAACTGCGTGCCTCTCAATGATCACATTTTACCACGATCGCCCACGTTGACCCCGAACATGGAATTCGCATTTCAAATCCAATCGTATGAGACAAGTCTAACAAAATGCAAAGTGAATGAACAATAGACAAATCTAAATCAAATTAATATTTTGTGTGACCTACCTCTGCTTTCAAAACAGTATCAATTCTTCTAGGTACATTTGCACAGTCAGGGATTTTGTAAGATTATAATCAGGTGTATGATTAACCAATTATATCAGACAGGGACTAATGATCATTTTCATATATAGTTTGAAACATAGACATGAACTAAAACAAACACACAGAGACTTAACTCTTTCCAATCCACTGCCTGACGTCTTCCTACATTCTCATTGAAGCTTGTACAGCTTCAATGTCAGAAGACGTCCGACAGGATATTCTTACCGTCTACTGCCAGCCACTCTGCTGTTGGAGCTTCTCTGGCGCACACACACACTGGCTTTAGCCAGCAGATGGCACCGTTGTATAATAGCAAAGAGAGAAAGCCTTTTAGGAACGCTGAATCCAAAATTGGATTGGAAAGGGTTAAAACTGGGTGAGGAACAGCAAAACTCTGCTACAATGGTGACATTGTGGAAGACCGTTTCATGTTACAGAGAGCAAACAGGCATACATGGCAGCATATATGGTGCAGTAAAATCCAAGCAGCTTTATTCTCCCATGACAATTAATAAAAGCAATGTTTCGACCCTTCTTAGGTCTTTTTCAAGCTTAATAGGTACATGCAGCATTGCAGCATTAAATAGAAGCACAAAGAAATGGGCAACATTGAGGACCCCAGATACAGTGTTTGGCTAAGGAAACTTAGAGCAACAGATGAAAGACACATCAAGCTTACTTCCCTTTGAATTCAGAAGATGTCCAACAGTGCCATCAGCTCAAAACTGTCTGAAACCAGTGGGATCCAGGAACACCCATTGTTAGGTGCACTGTTCAGACACAATCCTTTGCTTCTGTGCCTGGCAGGCTTGGGCATCGGCATCGTCCTGCTTTCCCTGTTCACTGAACTTTCATTTTTTCTCTTCCAGCACTCCTAGGGTTAATTACTTCTGGAACTTCTGCTCAACTGATGCACCTTTTCTAATCAGCGCCCTATATAGCTGCCCTGGGCCTTTCAGTCAGTGCTGTTGTGTTGTGTGTCCATAACTCCATATTTAGAAGCTGCTCTGGCAGTTTCCTTGCTACCTTGCTTTCTGCTCCTGTTTTGTGTCCTCCGTTCGTGTATCCTGCTGTCTGTTAGGCCGCCTGCAGTCGGGCAGAAATTCTGCGGCGGGATTTCCTGCGGCGGGATTTCCGCCCATGGAAGTTGCCATAGGATTGCGTTAACAAACGCAATCCTAGGCAGATGGACGCGATTTGGCCGCAAGAATTCTTGCGCAGTAAACAAACCGTGGCATGCTCTATTTCTGTGCAGGGCTCGCAGAGGCCCGCACAGAAACGTCACTCTCTGGCCGCCGGCTCCGCTCTGCGCATGCGCCGGCTGCACAGCAGACGGCACACGAAAGAGTCGGGGCCGTGGGAGCAGGTGAGTGACGCGCTGCTCTCTGCAGACGCTCGGGTCGGGTCCCGCTGCGAGAATTCTTGTAGCTGGATCTAACACTGCCGTCTGCAGGCGGCCTTATCCTCATAAGTCTGCTTCTCTGTTTATCCTTTTCAGTCTGTACCTCTTTTGTTTTTGTACGCCCCAGTATTGTTCTCTCATTTGTTTTATAGCTGTTCTGTCCCATCAGGGTCAGTCAGGGCTTAGAGAAAGACCGTGGGGTGGTCCTTATCAGGACAAGTGCTCAGCCTATAGGCAGGGGTTTCCCTCTCCTGGTTATTAGTTCAGGGCAAGATACTTTTCCTAGTTTCATCTGCGTACGGGGTTCATACATCCGGAATCTTACCTTCCACGCTGGGGTTGGCTGTCAACCATGCTGGACTGGATCATCACCAGTAGGTTGACACAGTGGTTCCACATCCACAGTCTTTACACCTATTTACTGTTTGGAGAAATCTGGCTTGAAGAGGTCTTCATGGAAGAATTGCAGTCAAAAAGCCGTACTTTCAATGCCAAGCAACTCAACAATGCACAAAATCATACAAACTGTGTGTGGCGCAGATACTCTAAGCTAATGAGTCAAAGTTTAAAAATATGTTGCTGTAACAGAAGGCAGTTGATTTGCCAAAGAGCTGGAAAATGGTACAATAATGAGAGTCTGCTTGCAACAGTGAAGCATAGTGGAGATTATTTGCATGTTTGGGGCTGTATTTCAGCAAATGGAGTTGGAAATTTGGTCAGGATTAATGGTGTTTTCAATGCTGAGAAATACAGGCACGTACGTATCCACCATGTGATACCATCAGGGAGCCATCTGATTGGCTCTAAATTTATTCTGCATCAGGACAATGACACCAAATATTGATTTGATTTAGATTTTTCTTTTGTTCATTCTCTTTTTGGTCAATCATCAAAATGCAAACACTTCTAATTTTGAGAGCATTCTTACTTTGCAGCATTTTTTCAACACCTACCTAAAACTTTTGTACAGAACTCTATTAAAAAGATTTGTAAAAGCCTGCATGATTTTAAAAAATGTGCTGTGTGTTTCCTCAAGTTATAATGTTACATTTTAAATATTACAACAGCAGAAACTATTTAGGTCATTGTGTGTGTGTTTATAATAACCAACAACAGAAGTAGAAGAAGAATTGAAAAATGTAAATCTCAGTCCCCATTGTGCCACGCACTATTACATGCTCATCTTTACAAATTCCAGAGGGCTACTCACTCACCTGAAGGACCATTAATTAGTCTTGACAGGACAAAGAAGTTTTGCTATTTTAGCCAGATGTTGACCATGAAAAACACTAGAAATCACAAGCTGTGCATGCATGAATGTACCAAATAGGATAAAGCTGTTAATGTTAAATATCCAATCAAAATGAGGACTTGATGTATTAACCCTTTCCAATCCACAGTCTGACCTCTGAAGACATTATGATTTAAGGCTGTACAGCTCCGTTGTTGGAAGATATTCGTTGGGGTTCCCTTACTGTATATTGCCAACCTCTCTGCTGTCGGAGCCTATCCAACGTGTCACCTCATGCAGTACTGGCTTTTGCCAGCATATAGCGCCATTGTATAACAGCAGAAGATGAGTAAGCCCCCTAGGAAAACCAGGATACAAATTGGATTGAAAAGGGTTAAGGCGTCATGTCCACGGGATAATTCATATTTAAAATCCGCAGCCTTTTTCCCGCACGCGGATCCGCGCCCCATAGGGATGCATTGGACACCCGCAGGTAGTTAAATACCTGCAGATGTAATTTTACCTCCAGGCATGGATCCGCGTGCGGGAAAAAAAACGCGACATGCTCCATTTTCGTGCGGGTCTCCCGCGGGGACGGCTCCCGCAGGCTTCTATTGATGCCTATGGCAGCCGTCCAGATCCGCGGAACACCCGTACCTGAATTAAAACTTACCTGTCCAGACGCTGCGGATCTTCCCTCCGTCGCGGCCGGATCTTCTTTCTTCGGCCCGGCGGATGTGCCTGGCGCATGACGCGGCACACTGCAGGCGTGCCGAGCACATCCATCGGGCCGAAGAAAGAAGATTCGGCCGCGACGGAGGGAGGATTCGAAGCGTCCGGACAGGTGAGTTTATTCTTATTTTCAGCCTCATGTCCCCGGGAAAGGTGGGACCCACTGCGGGATTCTGCATGGAAAATTCGCGGCGGCCTTGATTTTCCCTGTGGACATGAGGCCTAAAGGGTTTGTGCCAAGTTATAAAGTTATCCCCTAGACATAGGATAGGGTATAACGTTACGATTGGTGGGGACGGCCAATTGCTGGAACCCCCACCGATCATAAAAATGGGGGTCCGATTGGTTTCCGAGTGAAAGGCGCGAGTTGTGTAGGTGTATTGCTGCACCATTTATTTCAATGACCATGCCAGAGATTGCTTAAAGGGGTTGTCCCGCGGCAGCAAGTGGGTCTATACACTTCTGTATGGCCATATTAATGCACTTTGTAATGTACATTGTGCATTAATTATGAGCCATACAGAAGTTATAAAAAGTTTTTTACTTACCTGCTCCGTTGCTAGCGTCCTCGTTCCCATGGAGCCGACTAATTTTCGCCCTCCGATGGCCAAATTAGCCGCGCTTGCGCAGTCCAGGTCTTCTCCTGTTCTCTATGGGGCTCCGTGTAGCTCCGTGTAGCTCCGCCCCGTCACGTGCCGATTCCAGCCAATCAGGAGGCTGGAATCGGCAATGGACCGCACAGAAGAGCTGCGGTCCACGGAGGAACAGGATCCCGGCGGCCATCTTCACCGGTAAGTATAGAAGTCACCGGAGCGCGGGGATTAAGGTAAGCGCTCCGGTAAGCTTTCTTTAGGTCCCTGCATCGGGGTTGTCTCGCGCCGAACGGGGGGGGGGGTTGAAAAAAAACAAAACCCGTTTTGGCGCGGGACAACCCCTTTAAGTGCTTGAACACAATCAATTAATCGCCAGTGCTGTGAAGTGAATGAAGCAGAAGTGCACATGCATGACCTCCGTTGCATTCATTCTGGGACCGACCAGACCCCCAATTTTGAGATCATTGGGGGTCCCAGCGATTGAACTTCCTCCAATCATAAAGTTAGCCCCTATCCTGTGAATAAGCGATAACTTTTAACTTGGCACCAGGTGTGTAACTATAAGGGATGCAGGGGACGTGGTTGCACCCGGGCCCAAGAGCCTTAGGGGGCCCATAAGGCCTCTCTGCTCCATATAGGAACCCCAGAACTATGAATAAAGCATTATAGTTGGGGGCCCTATTACAGATTTTGCATCGGGGCCCAGGAGCTTCAAGTTACACCTCTGCTTGGCACAAACCCTTTAAGAGTGCATATGTAGAAAAATAAAGTGCTCTTCCCACAAGTATTCCCTTGTAGCATGTTGCACATGTTAATGCTTCCGACAGGCCATAAATACACCTTATCTTTCAGAAGACTTTCTCTTTTGCGAGTGGTATTTTACTGCAGTGAACCTGCAGTCGTAAGTGACTTTTGGGCAACTATTTTTCCCAGCACTTTAAATGTTCTTCAGACAGAAGAGGAAGGCCCAAAAAGATCAAATAATGGATGTATCTTTATTTTTACGACTCAGTAGAAGGCAATTGAAGCAGATTACACTCACTCACTATTAGGTTCTGTTCACACAATGTGGTCATATATATTACACACATATATATATATATATATATATATATATTAGCTGTTACACTGTGTGAAAAATCCTGTGGTTTTACAAAATCAAAGCAAAAACATGATCTGACTGCAATGCGTTAACAAGCCTCATGTGGAAGTTTGGCTGGTTTATAGAAGGAGATTGCACATAATTAGTACAAAGTTGTAGAATCTGAAGCTACTTACCTCTAACCTTTATAAGTCAGGATGGAGATCAGCGATTCGTGGCTAAAGAATATGATGAGCTTTATATAGAAGTGAGTTTGGTGACAGTCAGTAAATCTTGCACGGCTCAGTGAGTTCTGCCTTATAAACATCTTATCTGTATCAGTCAGTAGGAATAGGAGTAATAGTCAAACCTAGAAAGTCTGAAGTGCTGTAGAGTGTAAAAAAGTGAGTTTTTTTCTTCGCAAACCTATATCTTAATCTCCTGTCATGCCCAAAGAGAATAGATGTGCTGAATCACTAAGCGCTAAATATCTTCTGGGATTACCCTAAGAATTTTCACAATCAAAAACATACTAGCTTTATGCATATGGCCATATTATAACTCCCAGTAGGAACCAAGCCAAAGAACAGGATCAGATCATGTCCTGTAAACCTTTATAATTACTACCTGGTCATACCCTATAGGGTCTATTACACAGGGCAAAGACCACCAGAATGATCATTGGTACTCAATCATTGCCCCGATTACTGACAATAAATGTAATACCTAATTTGCGCCCTTTGAATGGAGTCAAGGTCTGCATCTGGGGATCCCAACTCTCTTAGTTATAGTATGATCACACACTATAATCAATGAATTTATTTGTGAAAATCCACAGCATTTCCTCAACAAATAGAGGATGGTGCGGATATGAAAATCTGCTGTGAATTTTTTCACTGTAAGTGAATGAGATTTTTTGAGACCACATTCAATGACATTATACTGTATATTGCTGCAGAATTTAGGCTCACTTTTCGTAGCCAAAACTCCCCAGCAATCCCACTATGTGTGAATGCACCCTAAGGCCTCATGTCCACGGGAAAAATCAGGCCCGCTCCGGATTCTCCATGGAGAATCCGTAGCGGGTCCCTCCTGCCCCGCGGACATGAGCGCTGAAAATAAGAATAAATGAGAATAAACTCACCTCCCATCCGCTCCGTTTCTTCTCTTCGCCGCGGCGTCATCTTCTCTGCGTCGCGGCCGGATCTTCTTTCTTCGGCTCGGCGGATGCGCATGATGATGTCGGTGATGTGCCCCGCGCATGCGCCGTCCCGAAGAAAAAAGATCCGGCCGCGACGGAGAGAAGATGGCGCCGCGGCGAAGAGAAGAAACGGAGCGTGTGAGTAAATTCCGAATTTTGTCTCCCGCGGATCCGGACGGCTTCCATAGGCTTCAATAGAAGCCCGCGGGAGACCCGCATGAAAATGGAGCATGGTCCAGATTTTTTCATGCTCCATTTTTTTTAAAATCCCTTTTATTGACGATCCGCGGGTATTTATCTACCCCGCGGGTGGTCAATGCATCCCTATGGGATGCGGATCCGCGGGCAGGAGAAGAGTTAAAATCCGCTGCGGATTTTAATTCTTATTTTGCCCGTGGACATGAGGCCTTAGGCTTACTTCACACTGGTGTTTTTATGTCAAAAGACCCTTGCATCACTTCGTGGAAGAAGCAATCCTCCACCGTGGCTGTCAGCCACAGCGGGGGATCGCAGAGTTTCTCCCATTGTTTTCAAAGTGAGACATCGCAGCGTGTATAGGGATGTGAATTCAAAATAATGGAGTTTATATTTGTGCGCCTCATAACGCACTAATCTCGCACTATTTTATCGCCCCCGTGAAGCCGGCCTCAGGTCTCACTCACATAGGTGTACTGAGTAAAATGTGCAGTACACAGCAGATGTGCATATACATCCATATTTGCTGCTTATGTTAAATCCCCATAGCCTATACACACCAAAAGAGGACATTCTGTGTTTCTTTTATTTCACGTGCCGAATTCGCATCGGGGAAAAAACCCACAGGTGTGAGGGGCCCAATAGATATCAATGGGCTTTTAGCACCACGTATTATGCACGTGAAAAATAAACGCATACTACGCCAGCAGCATGCCCATGTGAGCCCTATGCGTACCTTCACAGGCTGTAAACTTACAGTACAAGCCATGTGTATGAGGTTTAAAAGATCTTACAGATGGAGCAGAAAAATTCTCAGTGTATTTGAATTACACTGCGGATTCTAGATCCACAGCATGTCAATTTCTGCCGCGGATATTGACAGCTGATTTCAGCCTTTGAAATGCAAGGGTTGAAACTTGCTGCAAACCTGTACCAAAATCCATAGCAAAATCTGCACCATTAAGGTTCGGATTTGGCTGCTACAGATTTGCTGCTTATTGACAGCTGATTTTAATGTTTTGGAATGTAGGCAGCTCTATGAATACACCCCTAAGGTATCAGTCACTGTATTAGCTGCCAACCACAAGACCGATTATTTCTGACAGGTGTTCAAAGTTTCTCGAGCTGCTTAAGCAAGTTTACAAAGGGTGAGAAATGTGGAATTCTTTTAATGGGGGGGGGGCAGAGTTTTTAGGTTTAAAATTGTGCAATAACATTATTAGCATAAAACAAACAAATTATAATTATCACTAGTTTCTCAGAAGATATCATTAATGTAGGACCATACTAGATGGTAAAATATACCTCGACCTGAACACCAATGACTGCATTGTTGGCATCGTAGCAGATGCATTTGTTATATAGTTAAGGCCGTCTGCACACGGGAGGATTTGCATTGCGTAATCCAGAGCGGTCACCTGCCTCAAAATTCCGCAGCAAATACGGCCCATAGCATACTATGGAAAAGGGATTCTTCATGTACATGAGCGGAAATCCATTGCAGTTTCCATTCACGGATGAAAAATTGCAGCATGCTCCATTTTTATGTGGATTCCACGTGGATTGCTTCCATTGAATTCAATGGAAGCTGTCCAATCCACAGCCCTTCCGTAATTAACATTGCAGAAACATTGCTGATTCCGCGTCATCGCTAGGCGGTGATGCAGGAAAAGCGGGAATTTTGAAAAAAGAAATCCGTACTGCGCATGTCAAACTGTGAGCTGTGCGGACCATCTGCAGTACGGAAAAATCAGAGAAGCTGCAGGTGCACGCAGACGCTGCTGCATGCGGAATCTGACCCGGCTGTGTGCATGTGGCCTTAGCCTGTGATCAAACAGGTCAAAATAAATTTTTCAGTTCACAAGTGGCAAATTTGTTGTAAAACCACCTTGATTCTCCAACAAATCCGTCATAAGAGAGCACGCCTCTAAATACAGATGTATTCAGCTCAAACTATCTAGAACCCGTTCAATGTGCTTGTTTTTCAGATTCTCCATGCGTAGTCCTAATTCAGTCATTATAATTAAGTAAGAACTGTAAGGCCAGTCTCACACAACCGGATTTGAATTGCGGATTCCATGATCGGTGTCCGCGCTGACGATCAGCGGTAAAACGCGGACATTGAAAGGCATGCATTTTCGAATTTTCATTCACACTCGCAGTTACAAATTGCATATTCCGCAAGCGGGAAAAAAATTACAGCATGCTCTGTTTCACAGCAGAATCCGCATGGACGGCCTACATTGAAGTCAATGGAGGCGTGCGACCAGCGGCTCATACACAGTTAACCTTGCTTATGGGCTGCGGGCACTCATGTCATGGCTAAGCGACGGCACGGGAAATACAAATTTAAAAAAAACCTGTACTGTGCCTCCATGGTCATACGTAATACAGTTACATGTCTACGCAGGGTCACAGACGGAATCTGACCTGCTCATGTGAGCACGGCCTAAAATGAGAAAAGTTATATTACACTGGAGCGATTCATAATCCAGACATTGTGCAGGAGTGTTAACAAGTTATTGGATCAATAACAACACATAATAGAGTTTGCATTTTCTTTCTTTGAGAATTCAGCAGAATACAACTACTGCAAATATTTGCCTTAAAATCCATATTAAATTAGAAAAATGTTCTATATTTGTGGAGGGATCAATCAATGTTGCAGAACAGCTGAGTCAGCAGCTTATGATATTGGCTCTTCAAGAAAATAGCTGTCAGAGGCGTCTCCCTGAAGCTGATTTATTAATGTATGGGTAATTAATGGACACGTCCACAGTAAATAAAAAGTGGATGCTTCATTTAAATATCTCGAATGTGTGAAACACTAACATTCATATTTTATTGCTTATTCACCAAAACAAACTTTGGGTTTTCATATATTATATTACATTACAATTAATTATATGATGTTATTAGTATTTTGCTGTGGCAATCATGACTTCTTTTGAGTGTCACGTACCAGAAAAGTCTCCGTATTTTATCCTGTTGACTATAATATCTTCATTTATAATGGCTTACTTTCCGTATTAATACCTTGCCCAACTACCTCAATTGCATGGAAGATTATTGTTGATAAGGGTTCTTTCACATGGCCGTGGGCGTTTTTATGTGCGCCTGCCAGCGCCGTAAGGACACATGAACGGGCGCACAAATCTAACGTTTGTTCACCGGTTCAGATGACACGGGCCCACACTGCTGGGCCTCCCCTCCCTCCCCCTCGCTGGCTCACATCCTCTCTCTTCCCATCTGGCTGTGTTCAATGGGAGGAGGTAGAGCTAAACTCCTGCCACTTGTCCGCAGCCAGCAATGGGAGGGGGTGGAGCTTAGCTCTGCCCTCTCCCATTGCAAACAGCTGGAGGGGAGGAGAGAGGAGGATAGAAGAGGGAGGGAGTTTAGCAGTCAGTGGGTCCACACATGTTATCTGTAAAAGTCTGGAGACCTAGGGGCGAGCACCTCAATCCTGCCTTTGCTGTGGTGCAGCACACTGCTTTCCCTGCTGGTGTGATGGTCTGGGGGGGTGGAATAGCATATGACAGTCGGTCACCCCTAGTAGTGGTACGAGGGACAATGACAGCTCAGCGATATGTTCAGGACATCCTGCAGCCACGTGTCTTCTTCTCATGGCGGCTTCAAAGAGGCATTTACCAGCAGTATAATGCTCAGCGGCACACAGCAAGCGGGTCACAGCAATGCCTCCATGATATTGTCACACTTCTGTGGCTGCCCAGTCGCCAGATTTATCACCAATAAAAACACTTATGGGATCATCTGGGATGCCAACTTTGTGGGCTGTCAGTTACAGCAAATGCTTACTGATATGCTACAAGATACCATATGGAGTCTGTCTGTTCCATGCCCGCCAGTATCACATCTTACATCCAATCTAGAGGCCATACAACAGGATACTAGAGCCTTCCTTCAAGGGGTCAGTTTTCTGTAGTAAATCTCTTTTTGCTCTGATATTGTAATCACTTATATCAATATTACAATCACACATACAAAGTTTCATTTGAATCCAACAACTCTTTCTAGGTGCTTGATTTTTTTTGACAATGAGCATAATTTATAGAGAATGTAATCTTAGTGGGACACACCAAAAATGCACCAAATTCAGGAATCACACACTTGATATATTTGGTGCATTCTTAGCACAAGTTAGAATCAGTTTTCTACCATATATGACCTCTTGGATGGTATGCTTTAGACCATTTTTTTTGCACCTAAAACCTGGCACACACAAGTACTAAATTTGCATCATTTTACGACTCAACAAATTAACACTCCATTTTCTAGACACTTTTTTAAGGTATCACGAGATGCAAATATTTGTTGTTTTTGGCACAAATCATTAATATGTTAGTCTAAAATGATTTGTACCAATATTGTGCTGCAACTAAACTCATATTCTGGGACAACTAGCAGATCATAGAATAGACAGCAGTAGGAAATCCTGTGATCAAGTTTTTTCATTAGGATTAGAGATGAGCGAGCGTACTCGGAAAAGCACCATTTGCTCGAGTAATGTGCTTTATCCGAGTATCGCTGTGCTCGGGTCTGAAGATTCGGGTGCCGCTGCGGCTGACAGGTGAGTCGCAGCGGGGAGCAGGGGAGAGCGGGCGGGAGAGAGGGAGAGAAAGATCTCCCCTCCATTCCTCCCCACTCTCCCCTGCAGCTCCCCGCTCCGTGCCGGCACCCGAATCTTCAGGGACGAGCACAGCGATACTCGGATAAAGCAAATTACTCGAGCGAGTAGTGCTTTTCCGAGTACGCTCGCTCATCTCTAATTAGGATCCTTTCTGCTAAAATTCATTGTCCAAAGCGAGCAACCCATTTATGGTGGTTTCACATGGTGTGTTTTTTTTTGGGGGGGGGGGGGGGGGATGCATGGGGGGTGGTGACAACCTTTTTTGGGTGACTTTTTTGCCATATTTTTTAGGCAAAAAAATGCCATGGTCAGCTGTTAGCTGCATTTTTGGGGTCAGTACATTTTTATACAATAGCAGCAGGCTATAGGTTTTTCTGCCTCTTTCTAGTGTTTTTGCATGGGCTTCTCTCTAGGATATGAAAAACACATTCTAAAAATGTGTGCATGAAGAGAAACAAAATCCAAATTATGCTTGAAAAATGAAAGCATGAAATGGTATTTTTTTACATGTCTAAATAAAACCTACAAAAAAAAAACAGTGTGAAGAAAGCCTTAAGGAACTTTCTAATTGGTTAATAAACTCCACATATCGCCAGTGGGATGCCTGCACTGCCACATGCACATTCAGTTGATAAGCGATCCTTAGTAGGTTATAAGGCATCTGCAGTCTATTAATATGCGTTCTAACTAGAATACTCTGCAATGCAAACAAACTGTGTAGATAACAGATCATGACGGGAAGCACATCAAATAGAATTTGTCGCATTAAATGTAATAAGTCAATTCATTCAGATGGTAAAAAATACCAATAATCTGCAATTATACTTCTGCTTTGCTGCAAAGGGTCTGCTGCTTGAAAACTGCAATGCAGCATTATGCTGGTGGAAGAAGATTGAAAGTGACATCCTTCAGGGATTTCTCCAGGTCCTGCTTCAGCTCCGAAAATGAGAGTTATGTAGGTTTCCCTACATCAATCCTGTCTCTTAACAGCATTAACTAGTGAGCCACTAAAATGCTGCTGAGTAACAGTAAGCTTGAGGTCCAGCAGAGCTGATAAATGAATAATTGGTATTCAATGCCTTGCATGGCCTAGTTTGCTTTCCTTCTGTGGATTATCATATTAAACATTGGTTGAATTCATTGAATGTGGGTTCATAATGCTGTTCTCTGAAATCATGCCTCCTGCACTATTTTATTACGTTATGTAATGCTATTGCTCCCCACGGAGCAGGAGAACAGATAACGCCCAGCATTTGGACTTATTAAAATTAATTCTACCATATCGTTAAACATTTTTAGGAAAGGTCATAAAACTGCATTTGGCCACTTGAGGAAAACAAGGGGGTTCTCTTCTCAGAACATTTAACATGCTACTTAGTCTAAAACATAGTATACTTCTAAGAGGCTAGGCCGGTAGTACACATATACAACTTTGACAGCAATTATGGCAAGACTTACAAACGACTTTCATGCACTCGCTAAAGTATTGTCCCTTAACGTGTATGCCTACTCATCTCTACTTATCAGTTGATGAAGAAATAAGCATTACAGGCTAATGAACCTGTGGGCTGCATTCCCACGAACGTATATCGGCTCGGTTTTCATGCCGAGCCGATATACGTCGTCCTCAAGTGCAGGGTGGTGGGGGGATGGAAGAGCAAGGAGCAGGAACTGAGCTCCCACCCCTTCTCTGCCTCCTCTCCGCCTCTCTACACTATTTGCAATAAGAGGAGGTGGGATGGGGGCGGGGCTAAGTTCCAAGAATTAGCCCCGCCCCGTTCCGCCTCTTCCAATTGCAAATAGTGCAGACGGGAGGAGAGGAGGCAGAGAGGGGGCAGGAGCTCAGTTCCTGCTCCTGGCTCTTCCATCCTCCCCCCCCCCTGCACATGAGGACGACGTATATCGGCTCGGCGTGAAAACCGAGCCGATATACGTTCGTGGGAATGCAGCCTTAAATGGAGAATAAGTCTGTGCACATATACTGAACGACGGACATCCATGAGTTACATTGAGTGGTATAAGAGTTGAGTGCATATGTAACTTTTAAATGCGATTGATGCACAACAAAATATCAAGAAAAACTGGCATGTGATGAAAAAATGTGCATGAAAGTCGTTTGTAAGTCTCGCCATAATTGGGGGTGGGTGGGGGGGGAGATCTCTCTCTCTCCCCCACCCGCTCCTCCCTGCTCACTCCCACAACCCACCGATCACCCCCCCCCCCCCCCCCCCGTCACCCGAATCTTTTCTGATAAGCAGGCAGGTACTCGAAAAGGACGATACTTGCTTGAGTATTGTCCCTTAACGAATATGCTCGCTCATCTCTACTGATAAGCCCTCTATGACATGTGAGAGCCCCATCCAAGTTGCGAGTATAGCAAGGAAGGGAAACCACATCTTTTTCTAGTACAACTGGATATCAATGTGACCTTGCTTACCACTAACTAATCGGCCTTTCAATCCTTCATATAATCAAACCCTCCCTCTATTTATATTTTCCCTATTAGAGACTTGTTCCCCTTGATATTCTGTTTACAGAACTCTAATCTAATTGGTTGTTGTTGATATCTCAACTTTTTGTATTCCTTGGTTATCAAAAATGTCTCCACTCAAGTGGGACTTAGAAAACGTTTTGGAAACTACAAAACGCCATAGTAGAATGTTAGAAATGTTTTCTTGCAGCTTGAATATGAAACTATCATAGGTTGATTCAATCCTTAGTTACCCCAAAGAGTCCTGAAGGCTTAGATTTAATGTATTGTTGAAAGCAGTTGTCCCAGTCAGAGAATTCATGTTTAAACAATAGGGTACTAGTCAGAGAAGGGAATAGTTACAAACAGTATCTCCTTCTCTATTGGAGGTGTAGCCTGTGCATGCTAACATAGACAGTCCATTGATGTCAAGGGGCATCATATAAGGTTTAATTTGCCACTATTGCTGCATGAAAGATGAGTACTTGCTAAAAGGTTCATCTGCAGATTACAGTCGATTACTAGAGGTCCCAGAAGAGAGATTCCCTGTGCTCAGCTTATTTTTATAGGAGCCCTTTAATAAATAGGGATTGTTATTGTTCAAAGCGGTCAGTTTAGTTAATTATATTTCATATAGTACTCCCTGGATGGCTGCTATTATACTAAAAAAAAGTAATTAGTTACTAAGCAGTCTATCTTAAATAATGAAGGTGTAGTTGAATTTTGTACTTTCTGACCAATATCCCTCTCTTGACATTTAAAGGGGTTGTCTCGCGGCAGCAAGTGGGGTTATACACTTCTGTATGGCCATATTAATGCACTTTGTAATATACATCGTGCATTAATTATGAGCCATACAGAAGTTATTCACTTACCTGCTCCGTTGCTGGCGTCCCCGTCGCCATGGATCCGTCTAATTCTGATGTCTTCTGGCGTTTTTAGACGCGCTTGCGCAGTCCGTGCTTATGGCTGGTGAATGGGGCCGCTCGTGCCGGAGAGCTGGTCACTGCGTCGTCATTGTAGCTCCGCCCCGTCACGTGTGCCGATTCCAGCCAATCAGGAGGCTGGAATCGGCAATGGAACGCACAGAGCCCATGGTGCACCATGGGAGAAGACCCGCGGTGCACCATGGGAGAAAACCGCAGTGCATCCCTGGGAAAGGACCGGCGGCCATCTTAGGGAGAAGATTTTTATAACTCCATATTTCGTCGGATCGGTGAGTAGCAAGCGGTTTAAAAACCGCTTTAAATTGCTATTTTATGCCAGGGGGGTGACAGGGGGAGTGGGGTAATGTAAAATTTTGATGTTTGCCGCGAGACAACCCCTTTAAGTTCCCTCTGCCAGCATGTTAATAAGGCAGCATGGGTCTCGAAACACGAAGTGGGGGTAGAGGATGGGCTACCGAAGAGGAAAGAAGCAGTAGAATTTAGAGCCAACAAAAGGTGCATTCTCTAATTTACTCTCAGAAAGGTCAACCTTAATAAATTAATGTGCTTCTCTAATCTTAGGTCCAGGACAATGGGTTTTAAGGTAGAGTTTTACCAAGATGACACAATTTGTAGTGGATCCACTGAGCTGTAAAGTTGTGGCTGGTATGTAAATAGAAAATGCTTTAGGGAAGCAATGGCAGAAAATATACAATTGTCAACGGCTCAGATGATTTAAGTGTAACTTTTGTAAAATTGCAAAAGTTATGTGTGTTAGACTGCCTTCATATCTGCGTTGGAACCTCTGTTCGGAGGTTCTGTCACAGATCTGTCACAAAATACTGAAAGAAATAGTGCTTGCATGTAACATTTTTTTCTTCCAGTAAAATGCTGGGCAGCTGAGCGGAAACGGAACGGACTTGATTATAGCCAATGAGGTCCGTTCGGCTCTATTCAGTTGCATCATAAGACAGATCTGTTTTCTTTCCTGCAACTGGAATGGAACAGAAAAACTAAAACCCCGACGCAGATGTAAAAGCAGCCTTAGTTTGGCCACACATGACTGGGTTGGATACGGCTTGCCAGGTCGCACAGCGGAATCCGACACTGTGCCCGGCCGGTGATCCCGCGTACCTGTGTGGATTCTTCTCATTCTGCACTGCGGATATGCCAGCTGACGTGCCAGCGCACATGCTCAGTACAGATTATACCACGCCATTGCTAGTCTATGATGTGGATCCCACAAACTTTCCGCAATGATGATTGCGGAAGGGCCGTGGGTCGGATAGCTTCCATTAACTGCGATGGAAGCCGTCCATATGGAATCCCCCTAAAAATAACGCATGCTATGATTTTTTTTCCCCCCGTGAGCGGAAAATCACAGTTGATTTCCGCTTGTGGGCAGGAAAAACAGCTTTTCCATAGCATGCTATGAAAGGTATTTACTGCGGAATCTGGAAGCGGACATCCACTCAAGATGGCGCAATGCAAATCCGTCCGTGTGCAGGCAGCCTAAGGCGATGTGGTGTTATTTATGGCAACTATTACAATTGTTATTGTATAATATCATATTGTGACTTTTATTGCAAATGGTGCTGGGTAATCTTGTCACTGCCACGGAAACCTTTTTGCATGGCAAATTCAGCTTTCGTACATCTGCACTGCTATACAAACTACTTGTGTGACCCAATCTTAAGCTGGTTGTGTTTTCACTTAATTTGCATTGCTTATTGCAGATGTTACAAGTATAAAGAAAACACAACGAGTTATGAGAAGCTTTTATGCCACCAGACTTCCCTTCTGAGGTCTTCACAGACTCATTAAGAGGTTTCTTTCCTACAGCATCATAGTCCTAGTCACACTCAGCTCCCAAACAGCTGCTTTTGTGATTCTTTTCTTGCTGGTACTTATCAATAAAACACTCTCGAAATGCAGCTGGGTGCAGTGCGCTACAATTTATTGTCTCATTAGGTTAAGGGGAAGCAAAATTATTGCTCAACTTTCAAAAACTGGATTTATGTAAAGTGATTTCAGGCTGGTGCATTTCCCCTACCATAAAGAGGAACACAATCATCTATCACCATCTCCTTATATATCACCATCTCCTTTACTCGCTGAATGCTGAGCAGTCCACGGCCCTCATAAGTGGTGCACAGCTGATTCAGTAGAGTTCTGTCAAATAATGCCTACTAATCAGTTCTGATCCTGTGCCACAGTAGCCACCAAAATGGTAATTACTGTCACTTGAAGAGGACCTGTTAGTTGTCCTGCCATGTTTGTTTTACTACAAAGATGCATTCCCCATAAAATAATTCTAGAGTATCTTTATACCTTTATGTTGTACCATTTGTTATTCTTCCTGCAAATATATACATAAATTGACAACTAGATGTTACTGTTCCCCTGGTCAATGGGGTGTGACTTTATATTGTCTGAAACTGTCTAATCAGGCTAATCCCTTAGTTTACTATCCATATTCTTTTTCTATCAAGAGTACATGCTACATAGTGTGACGACACAGGGATTCTGACTTCTTATATAGCACGTGAATTACTGAGGATACAAGAAGGCAATGGAAAAGGGCATCATTTTCTGATCTACAAATATATAAGAGCAAAGTTTGTTATTTAATCCTTGTGGTGCTACCCTATATCTGAATCATGGAGATAATGCTGAGTTGTGGTAACGTCTCTGGCTTACTTGCAGTCTTTCCTTGAAATCTGGGGGATTTGGAGGCCAAGTTAATACCTTAACCTTTGTCATGTTCCTCAAACTCATTGTGAATAGAGATGAGCGAACTTAGTCGTCCGAGCTTGATGCTTGTTCGAGTATTAGCGTGTCCGAGATGCTCGTTACTCGAGACGAGCACCACGCGATGTTCGAGTTACTTTCACTTTCATCTCTGAGACGTTAGCGCGCTTATCTGGCCAATAGAAAGACAGGGAAGGCATTACAACTTCCCCCTGCAACGTTCAAGCCCTATACCACCCCCCTGCAGTGAGTGGCTGGCGAGATCAGGTGTCACCCGAGTATATAAATCGGCCCCTCCCGCGGCTCGCCACAGATGCATTCTGACATAGATCAGGGAAAGTGCTCCTGATGCTGGAGCTGCTATAGGGAGAGTGTTAGGAGTTATTTTAGGCTTCAAGAACCCCAACGGTCCTTCTTAGGGCCACATCTGACCGTGTGCAGTACTGTTGAGGCTGCTTTTAGCAGTGCTGCACTTTTTTTTTTTTTTATATCGGCCGTGCAGAGCATTGCGTCCTCAGTCTGCAGTAATTTTACATAGTATAGGGCTAGTAGTGGTGAGGCAGGGACAGTGGGAAAGGTGAAAGAGATATACTGTCTATATAGGCAATTTGGGAAAAAAAAATATATTTGGGCTGCCTGTGACGGTCCTCAGTGTACTGCGTCTCTGCTGGGGGAAGTAGTCCTAATTAATACGCAGCTAAGTGTTACAGCAGGCTGGCGCAAAAGTGTTTCCTGGCTCTGCGTTGCCCGTTACATCACCGCCATCATCCCGTCCAGAGGGAAACAGTATACATATATACGCTGCCTACAGTATCTGTCTGCTGTCTCAGCTCAGCCTTTAAAAAAATAGAAGCAAAACACTTAAGGCCTACTAGTGGACTTTGGACACTTGACTGCTTCTGCGCTGTGAATTCCACTAGCTCAGTCATACGCACCTACGTTTCACTACAGGCTTGCGCAAAATTCTTTCCTGGCTCTGCTGTGCGTTCCTAAGCGACGTCAGCCTCCAACCACAGGCCAATAAGCGGCACATTTAATTACAGCGTTCTGTTTCTGCACTACTGGTAATACACCATGTTGAGGGGTAGGGGTAGGCCTAGAGGACGTGGACGCGGGCGAGGACGCGGAGGCCCAAGTCAGGGTGTGGGCACAGGCCGAGCTCCTGATCCAGTGTATCGCAGCCGACTGCTGCGGGATTAGGAGAGAGGCACGTTTCTGGCGTCCCAAGATTAATCTCACAATTAATGGGTCCACGCGGTAGTCCTTTATTAGAAAATGAGCAGTGTGAGCAGGTTCTGTCGTGGATGGCAGAAAGTGCATCCAGCAATCTATCGACCACCCAGAGTTCTGCGCGTCCACTGCTGCCTGAATCCTCTGGCTGCTGCTCCTCCTTCCTCCCAGCCTCCTCACTCCATTACAATGACACATTCTGAGGAGCAGGCAGACTCCCAGGAACTGTTCTCGGGCCCCTGCCCAGAATGGGCAGCAATGGTTCCTATCCCACCGGAGGAGTTTGTCGTGACCGATGCCCAACCTTTGGAAAGTTCCCGGGGTCCGGGGGATGAGGCTGGGGACTTCCGGCAACTGTCTCAAGAGCTTTCAGTGGGTGAGGAGGACGACGATGATGAGACACAGTTGTCCATCATTCAGGTAGTAGTAATTGCAGTAAGTCCGAGGGAGGAGCGCACAGAGGATTCGGAGGAAGAGCAGCAGGACAATGAGGTGACTGACCCCACCTGGTTTGCTAAGCCTACTGAGGACAGGTCTTCAGAGGGGGAGGCAAGTGCAGCAGCAGGGCGGGTTGGAAGAGGCAGTGCGGTGGCCAGGGGTAGAGGCAGGGCCAGACCAAATAATCCACCAACTGTTTCCCAAAGCGCCCCCTCGCGCCATGCCACCCTGCAGAGGCCGAGGTGCTCAAAGGTCTGGCAGTTTTTCACTGAGAGTGCAGACGACCGACGAACAGTGGTGTGCAATCTTTGTCGTGCCAAGATCAGCCGGGGAGCCACCACCACCAGCATGCGCAGACATATGATGGCCAAGCACCCCACAAGCTGGGACGAAGGCCGTTCAGCGCCTCCGGTTTGCACCACTGCCTCTCCTCCTGTGCCCCAACCTGCCACTGAGATCCAACCCCCCTCTCAGGACACAGGCACTACCGTCTCCTGGCCTGCACCCACACCCTCACCTCCGCTGTCCTCGGCCCCATCCAGCAATGTCTCTCAGCGCAGCATCCAGCCGTCGCTAGCGCAAGTGTTTGAGCGCAAGCACGCCGCCACGCACCCGCATGCTCAAGCGTTAAACGTGCACATAGCCAAATTGATCAGCCTGGAGATGCTGCCGTATAGGCTTGTGGAAACAGAGGCTTTCAAAAGCATGATGGCGGCGGCGGCCCCGCGCTACTCGGTTCCCAGTCGCCACTACTTTTCCCGATGTGCCGTCCCAGCCCTGCACGACCACGTCTCCCGCAACATTGTACGTGCCCTCACCAACGTGGTTACTGCCAAGGTCCACTTAACAACGGACACGTGGACAAGCACAGGCGGGCAGGGCCACTATATCTCCCTGACGGCACATTGGGTGAATTTAGTGGAGGCTGGGACCGAGTCAGAGCCTGGGACCGCTCACGTCCTACCCACCCCCAGAATTGCGGGCCCCAGCTCGGTGGTGGTATCTGTGGCAGTGTATGCTTCCTCCACTAAACCACCCTCCTCCTCCTCCTACGCAACCTCTGTCTCGCAATCAAGATGTGTCAGCAGCAGCACGTCGCCAGCAGTCGGTGTCGCGCGGCGTGGCAGCACAGCAGTGGGCAAGCGTCAGCAGGCCATGCTGAAACTACTCAGCTTAGGAGAGAAGAGGCACACGGCCCACGAACTGCTGCAGGGTCTGACAGAGCAGACCGACCGCTGGCTTGCGCCGCTGAGCCTCCAACCGGGCATGGTCGTGTGTGACAATGGCCGTAACCTGGTGGCGGCTCTGCAGCTCGGCAGCCTCACGCACGTGCCATGCCTGGCCCACGTCTTTAATTTGGTGGTTCAGCGCTTTCTGAAAAGCTACCCACGCTTGTCAGACCTGCTCGGAAAGGTGCGCCGGCTCATCGCACATTTCCGCATGTCCCACACGGACGCTGCCACCCTGCGCACCCTGCAACATCGGTTTAATCTGCCAGTGCACCGACTGCTGTGCGACGTGCCCACATGGTGGAACTCTACGCTCCACATGTTGGCCAGGCTCTATGAGCAGCATAGAGCTATAGTGGAATACCATCTCACACATGGGCGGCGTAGTGGGAGTCAGCCTCCTCAATTCTTTACAGAAGAGTGGGCCTGGTTGGCAGACATCTGCCAGGTCCTTGGAAACTTTGAGGAGTCTACCCAGATGGTGAGCGGCGATGCTGCAATCATTAGCATCACCATTCCTCTGCTATGCCTCTTGAGAAGTTCCCTGCAAAGCATAAAGGCAGACGCTTTGCGCTCGGAAACGGAGGCGGGGGAAGACAGTATGTCGCTGGATAGTCAGAGCACCCTCCTGTCTATATCTCAGCGCGTTGAGGAGGAGGAGGAGGTGGAGCAGCATGAGGAGGAGGGGGAAGAGACAGCGTGGCCCACTGCTGAGGGTACCCGTGCTGCTTGCCTGTCATCCTTTCAGCGTGTATGGCCTGAGGAGGAGGAGGAGGATGATCCTGAAAGTGATCTTCCTAGTGAAGACAGCCATGTGTTGCATACAGGTACCCTGGCACACATGGCTGACTTCATGTTAGGATGCCTTTCTCGTGACCCTCGCGTTACACGCATTCTGGCCACTACGGATTACTGGGTGTACACACTGATCGACCCACGGTATAAGGAGAACCTTTCCACTCTCATATCCGAAGAGGAAAGGGGTTCGAAAGTGATGCTATACCACAGGACCCTGGCGGACAAACTGATGGTAAAATTCCCATCCGACAGTGCTAGTGGCAGAAGGCGCAGTTCCAAGGGCCAGGTAACAGGGGAGGCGCGGAGATCAGGCAGCATGTACAGCGCAGGCAGGGGAACACTCTCCAAGGTCTTTGACAGCTTTATGGCTCCCCAGCAAGACTGTGTCACCGCTCCCCAGTCAAGGCTGAGTCGGCGGGAGCACTGTAAAAGGATGGTGAGGGAGTACTTAGCCGATCGCACGACCGTCCTCCGTGACGCCTCTGCCCCCTACAACTACTGGGTGTCGAAGCTGGACACGTGGCCTGAACTCGCGCTATATGCCCTGGAGGTGCTTGCTTGTCCTGAAGCTAGCGTCTTGTCAGAGAGGGTGTTTAGTGCGGCTGGGGGAATCATCACGGATAAGCGTACCCGCCTGTCAACTGACAGTGCCGACAGGCTTACACTCATAAAGATGAACAAAGCCTGGATTTCCCCAGACTTCTCTTCTCCACCAGCGGACAGCAGCAGTACCTAAACAATACGTAGGCTGCCCCCGCTGATGGAAGAATCGTTCTCTATCACCATAAAAAACGGGGACCTTTTAGCTTCATCAATCTGTGTATTATATTCATCCTCCTCCTCCTGCTCCTCCTCCTGAAACCTCACGTAATCACGCCGAACGGGCAATTTTTCTTAGGCCCACAAGGCTCAGTCATATAATTTTTGTAAACAATTTTTATACGTTTCAATGCTCATTAAAGCGTTGAAACTTGCACCTGAACCAATTTTTATTTTAACTGGGCTGCCTCCAGGCCTAGTTACAAATTAAGCCACATTAACCAAAGCGATTAATGGGTTTCACCTGCCCTCTTGGTTGGGCATGGGCAATTTTTCTGAAGTACATTAGTACTGTTGGTACACCAATTTTTTGGTGCCCTTGCCTACAGTGTAATCCAATTAATTTTTAGCCCACCTGCATTAAACCTGACATTACCTCAGCTGTGCTGGGCCCTGCACTGGGATATATTTATGTACCGCCGGTGGGTTCCAGGGACCCACGCATGCTGTCGGTCCACACAGAGTTGAAACTGCATGTGTCCACTTCTAAAGAACCCCAGTCTGACTGGGGCATGCAGTGTGGGCCGAAGCCCACCTGCATTAAACATGACATTACCTCAGCTGTGCTGGGCACTGCAATGGGATATATTTATGTACTGCCGGTGGCTTCCTGGCACCCACCCATGCTGTCGGTCCACACGGAGTTGTAACTGCATCTGTCCACTTCTAAAGAACCCCAGTCTGACTGGGGCATGCAGTGTGGGCCGAAGCCCACCTGCATTAAACCTGACGTTACCTCAGCTGTGATGGGCACTGCAATGGGATTTATTTATGTACCGCCGGTGGGTTCCAGGGAGCCACCCATGCTGTCGGTCCACACGGAGTTGTAACTGCATGTGTCCACATCTAAAGAACCCCAGTCTGACTGGGGCATGCAGTGTGGGCCGAAGCCCACCTGCATTTAATCTGACATTAGCTCTGCGGTCCAGGCACTGCAATGGGATACATTTATGTACAGCCGGTGGGTTCCAGGGAGCCACCCATGCTGTGGGTGCACACGGAATTCCCATTGCGGATTTGTACCTGCCTGTGACTATTTATAAAAATCCCCGGTCTGACTGGGGCATGCAGACACCTTGACAGAATGAATAGTGTGTGGCACATGGGTTCCCCATTGCTATGCCCACGTGTGCAGCTCCTGATGGAGGTGGCACAGGATTGGATTTCTCATTGCTTCTGTACAGCATTATGGGCTATCGCCCCACCCCTTTTAAAGATGGTCGCTGCCTGACTGAGCCAACCCTCTGCAGTGTGTGCCTGCGGTTCCTCCTCATGGCAGATGCACTTATAATAGACATGAGGGTGGTGTGGCATGAGGGCAGTTGAAGGCTGCGCAGGGACACTTTGGTGTGCGCTGTGGACACTGGGTCGTGCAAGGGGGGTTGGGCAGCATGTTACCCAGGAGAAGTGGCAGTGGAGTGTCATGCAGGCAATGATTGTGCTTTGTTGGAGGTAGTGTGGTGCTTAGCTAAGGTGTGCCTTGCTAATGAGGGTTTTTCAGAAGTAAAAATTGTTGGGAGGGGGGCCACTCTTGCCGCTATTGTGGCTTAATAGTGGGACCTGGGAACTTGAGATGCAGCCCAACATGTAGCCCCTCGCCTGCCCTATCCGTTGCTGTGTCGTTCCCATCACTTTCTTGAATTTCCCAGATTTTCACAAATGGAAACCTTAGCAAGCATCGGCGAAATACAAAAATGCTCGAGTCGCCCATTGACTTCAATGGGGTTCGTTACTCGAAACGAACCCTCGAGCATCACGAAATTTTCGTCCCGAGTAACGAGCACCCGAGCATTTCGGTGCTCGCTCATCTCTAATTGTGAACAATTTTTGCAGTGTGGCAGAGTGCATTTTCCTGCTGAAAGAGGTCACTACCATTAGGGAATACTGTTACCATGAAGGGGTGTACTTGGTATACTATAATGTTTAAAGTAGGTGTTATGTGTCAAAGTAACATCCACATGAATGACAGGATCCCGAGTTTCTCCCCTAAACCATTGCCTAGAGCAGTGCTGGGCAACCTTTTGAGCTCGGTGTGTCAAAATTCACCAAAAAACGGTGCATAACTCGGGCGTTGTGTCATTTACGAGAAAAAAATCCATAAATTCGCGATATTTATAGTTTAAATAAGAAAAATGTATAATTGTAATGTATAACTGTATTTAATAAACCCAAAACACCCATCGCACAGGCCCTCGCCTCTCGCTGCCTCCCCCTCACTTATCTCAGTAATGACGAGCCCCCAGCAGCGACAGCACCACCCAGAGCGGCCCCAACAGCAGCGACAGCACCACCCAGAGCGGCCCCAACAGCAGCGACAGCACCACCCAGAGCGGCCCCCCCAGCAGCGACAGCACCACCCAGAGTGGCCCTCCAGCAGCGACAGCACCACCCAGAGCGGCCCACCAGCAGTATCGGCCCCCCAGCATTACCTGCCCCCCCCCAGCAGTATCTGCCCCCCTTACAGTGCCCCCCCAGCAGTATCTGCTCCCCCAGCAGTATCTGCCCCCCCCTTACAGCAGCCCCCCAGCAGTATCTGCCCCCCCTTACAACGGACCCCGCCAGCATTACCTGCCCCCCTTACAGCGCCCCCCCAGCAGTATCTGCCCCCCTTACAGTGCCCCCCCAGCAGTATCTGCCCCCCTTACAGCGCCCCGCAGCAGTATCTGCCCCCCTTACAGCAATACCCCCCCAGCAGTATCTGCCTCCCTTACAGCGCCCCCCCCAGCATTACCTGCCCCCCTTACAGCGCCCCCCCCCCCAGCAGTATCTGCCCCCCCTTATAGCGGGCCCCCCCAGCATTACCTGCCCCCCTTACAGCGGCCCCAGCGGTGACTGCCCCCCACGAGACCCACGTACTTACCTCGTGGATGCTCTGCTCCTCCTGTGCCCGGCGACCTTCAGCAGCAATGATCTCCCACGCACACTGTGACGTTAGTGTGTTGCAGGACGCCTCTTTCCCTGGACGCTCCCGCGGAACCAACAGGTAAGAGACGTCGGGGGACGGGGGGAGGAGGATCCTGGTGCACACTGACATCACGGTGTGCGCCGGGATCAGCGCTGTTAGTAGTGCTGGTTAATGAATACCGGCAGGGAAGTCACGGCCCCTGCCGGTATTCATTAACGGGGGAGCGGCCGCGTGTCAGCGACTATGGCTACGCATGTCAGTGCTGACACGTGTGTCATAGGTTCGCCATCACGGGCCTAGGGTATCACACTTGCCTTCTTCATAGGATCATAGAGTTAGGGGGGACCTCCAATCTCAGTGGGTCCAACTCCCTGCTCAATGCAGGATCCATTAAATCATCCCAGACATATGTCTGTCCAGCCTCTGTTTGTAGACTTCCATTGAAGGAGAACTCACCACCTCCCATGGTAACCTGTTCCACTCATTGATCACTCTCACTATTGGAAAGTTTTTCTCTAATATCTAATTTGTGTCTTCTCCCTTTCAGTTTCATCCTATTGCTTCTAGTCTTTCCTAGTGCAAATGAGAATAGGGCTGATCCCTCTGCACTGTGACAGGCCTTCTAATATTTGTAGACAGCTATTAAGTCTCCTCTCAGTCTTCTTTTTTGCAAACCATAGTGCATCCTTGTGCCATCTCATCACCAAGAACGCCACTGACATGCACCATCAACCATCAACATAATGTAAAAGAAAACTTGATTCATCAGACCAGGCAACCTTCTTCCATTATTCCACGGTCCAGTTCTGATGCTCACATGCCCATTGTAGGCTTTATCAGTGGTGGACAAGAGTTAGCATGGGCCATCTAACTGATTTGCAGGTATGATGCTCTGTGTGTCCTTATAACTTTCTATCCTAATTAGCATTAACTTTTTCAGCAATTTGTGCTACAGTAGCGCTTGTGTGATTGGCCCAGACAGGCTAGCCTTTCCCCCATACACACAACAATGAGCCATGCAATGGATCAGTTTTAAGAAGTACTAACCACTGTATACTGCCAAAACCCAACAAGACCTACTGCTTTGGAAATGTTCTGACCCAGTTGTCTAGCCTTCACAATTTGGCCCTTATCAAAGTTGTTTAGATCCTTACACCTGTCTTTTTTCCCTGCTTTCAACATATGAAGAACTGATTGTTTATTTGCTGCCTGATATATCCCAACCCTTCACAAATGCCATTATCACAAGATAATGTTATTCACTTCTCCTATCAGTGGTCTTATGGGGTGGATGGACAAGATAGATAGACAGACAAACAATACATTCTTTCAACAAGCTAAAGCAATGTTTTGCATATCCAAGCAAAAATGGGAACCAATTAAATAATTGTGCTGATATTAGCTTCCTGCTAGAAGGTACTAAATGGAGCTTTTGGCTGTGTAGTTTTTATCTGGATCTGCATCTTTAGACAGTTCCATTCATTCACACTGCATCATAAATAAATTAATGTGCTCTGCTTACTGGTGGAAGGGAATAAGAAATTGTCTAATTGTAGATACCATGGGTTATGATGACTTTACTTACCCTAATGAAAATGCACAGAATAAAACGTAAGTGACATTAGCAATTGTCTCAATTGTCATATGTCAAATAAATCAATGGTTTGAAAACAGAACTTCTCTCCTTGTTCGAGAACTTAAAATGAAACCTATTAAATATTTATTATAAGAGTTCTCTGACTTATGAAATAAGTTTATTGAAACAAGTGTTACAAACTTGCAAATATTTTGTTATCTATTTTAGTCCTGAAAGAAGACCTTGATGACTACCTGGACAGAGGCAGGGCACACACTGCTTAATCTGTCTACCTGCAAGTTTAAAGGAACTGTCCAGGATTGAAAAAACTTGGCAGCTTTCTTCTACAAAACAGTGCCACATCTATCCTTAAGTCATTGCATTCTCAGCCCTATTCACTTCAATGGGGTTGACCTCAAATACCACACCCAACCCATGAAAGCTGTGGTCCAATTTCTGAAAAAAAGCAGCCATGCTTTTTAAAATCTGGGCAACCCCTTCAGGTTAACAGTACTGTCAATAGTCTAATTTTCTTAACGGGTTTGTCCAAGATTTTTTTTTCAAAACCACATTCCCCATGCAAAAACTTAACAAACAAGCATATAATCACCTCTTCTTGCTCCGGTTGTGTCCAAAATCACTGCTCCAGGTCTCCCCGTGATGTCCCATACACCAGCTGACTGCAGCCTGTAAACAAACGCCAGGCATATAGGACTGAACAGCAGAACAGGAGATGCAGGGAGCCAGGAGAGGTGAGTATGTGGCTGTTCATTAGGTTGGTGCATGTGGATTGCAACGTGGTTTTGAAACATCTCAGACAACCCTTTTAAGTGACAGATCTACACTACAAACAGTATGATTAATAAAAAAAAATGGAAATGCAACAATTTTTGATTACTCAAAATAGTCTTCATTAAAAATAATTTAACATACAACTACTTTTGCATCTTCAATGTGTTGTAGCGGTTCTGGAATTGCTGCCTTGCTGATAGACTAGTGCAGGTTTTGTAAGTGTTTTTCTATCTTCTGGCTCTGGTGGGAGTGGTATTAGGTGAGACATACTTACTCTCACCTGTGGGTAATTGTCAGGGCTATTTAGCTTGGCCTTATGCTGAAGTGAATTACTGTTGAATCTCCCGTCTCCCTCTGACTGAGCTAGCAGTTAGAGCTTGGTCCTGGAGCCCTCTGTTACCTTTTGCATCTCAGAGCTAAGTACAGCATTTGCTTGCATTTCTACTTTGTTTTCTGCATTATTCCACTGTCCCACGTAGGGTTCACTAGTGGCTGATGTACGTATCCAGGTTCGTCCTTATCAGGACAGACAACCTGAATTTAGACAGGTCCCTTCCTGTAATAATAATAATAATAAACTTTATTTGTATAGCGCCAACATATTCCGCAGCGCTTAGTTACATATGGACAGTGTTTCCCATATTTTGGTTAGCTGTATTGTTTTTGAAGCTCTTTGTGTGCGTTTGTGTAAGATTTGCAGGTGACGGATCCAGTGCGTCCTGGTTGGACGTGGCACATTGTTAGACTACTGTTAGCAGGATCCTATAAAAGGTCTGTTTTCACATCAAGTCAGGCGGCAGCAGAAGGAGGTGACTGAAACTCATGGTTGTTTATTGCAAAAGTCTTAATAATAAATGTAAACAGGCTTTCTCCAGCAAGACAATCTCTATAATTCAAACAATTTTACAGTCCTTGTAACTTTACAGAGGGGTTCTCGCCCAACCTTTTCCTCAGGGTTAACTTTCTTCAGCTCTGCACGGTCAGTTCCACGCAGCTTTCCAGAGCTTCTGCACAGACTATCCTTCTCACTCTGTTTCTCTGGACTGGCTTCTCAATCTGTAATAACCTCTCTTACTGAACTTTTGACTGCTCCTTTCCCAATTAGGTTTCAGCTCTGCACCAGGTTCAGGTAACTCCTGGACTGGAGTATACAAGTGACCCTGAGAGCCATAATCATCCGAAAATTCTGGCGTTATATCACTGAGTTTAGTATATCTTTGTGGTATATACATATTATCTAGGACTTGACCCCTTATTTCACTACACTACCAAAAAACCTTGTGATTGATCTGTGCCTGTAAACATCTGTTCCACTGTCTACACCATCTCCCGTTATTCTTGCTAATCTATTGTCTGTCTTAAAATATGATATAATAATTAAGCCCCATTTAGACATGATTATCGCTCAAAAGCCGTCTTTTGAGTGACAATCTTTTTGTCTAAATGTGCCCATTTTCTGCCGAACGACAGTTTTCAGTTCTGCTTGAAAACTGTCATTCAGAAGAACAGAGGATAAGCAAGACAGCATGCTGTGCGCTGCCAGTGGAGATTTGATAACAGCTGATAACATTGTTATAGCTGTTCTCAGTTCTCACTCTCACCAGCAGAACAGCTGATTAGCAGGGCCGCAGGCTGTGTCTGCTGTCCATGGTGCTGAATTCTCCAAGGGGAGCCCTCAGTTGAACAATGGAGCTAATTACAGAGCTCAGACCTCCTCCTGAGTTTGGTAACAGCTCCCACAAGCTGACTTGCATGCAAATGAAGCTGATAAGTACTAATAGCAATTAGTGCCTATTAGTACTTTTATGCAAAATGATCGCTGATCTTTCAATCTCTTGAAAGCTATGTGTGTAAATGGACCTTAAGTTGAGTCAAATGATCAACTAAAGGTCCTTTCACACACAAAGATAATCTTCCAAAGGGCCAAAAGATTGAACGATTTTAAAATGTATTTGCATAAAGTGTTAATGGCTTTAATGTCCATTAATACTTTAATCCTCTTTATTTGCATGTAAAACGACCTTCTCTTTTCCCATGAGTTGTTTGCTGAGCTGGGCTGCATTTAAAAACATGCCCAGCTGAGTAAACATCTACTGGCAAATTCCAGAGTACATAGTGTACTCGTTTTGTATGCAAAGCAAAACACAAGGAGTACACTGTGTATCCTGCAGTCTTTTAAAAGATGAATAAAATGCTTTTAAATGGAATGTATTTGCTCGGTCTTTCAGCTACTGAATGATGGATTTTAGGCAGAGCTAAAATCCATAATTCAAACAAAAAGTGCACAATGCCTGTGTTTACATGTAGCAATTATCGCTCATTTCCGGCCATTTGAATGAATTTTGAGCAATAATCATTGCATGTAAAAGGGTCTTTAACCCTACTGCGGCCGCATATATACACATCCAGTAAGTTTATGTCAAGACTCAATTTCTCAGCAGTATATTCTCTCATCTTAGTGTATGCGTTTTAATTGTCAACTGATTTAGATAGCATGTATAGAAGGGAATTTGCATGATCCCTTACAGTGAAAGTACATGACCTGCTTGCTGTATATGTGAGAATTATTATGTAGCCAATGCCGTCCTATTGAAGAAAGGATCTCAGGGATAAAAATAGCTATTCAGCTCTAACATCATATCTAAAGCGACGGACTGCCGTAATAACTACATATCAATTCTTTACCAAATAACGTTACTTGGACCTAAATATTATCGTTCTATTACAACAGCTGCTGCAGGTCGCAGTCATCTGAGCTGACAGCTCAAATATTAAAAGTCAATAAGCATTTTGCAAGCCAACTGTTGGCAGTGGAAGGGAGTTTTTCTTTCTGCTGTCTAAAGCATTTTTTGTGTAAATGCGGATTTTCCCTTCAGCAATATTGCTAAGCTAATTCCTTGCAAGCTATTACTGTGTATGCAGAATTAAAGTTTACATATAGGCACTTTATGCAATATAGGTACTTAAATGAAGTACATTGGTGACAGGGAAATAAAAGAATGTTCCTTCCTTGTCCAGCATTGTCCTGTACTCAAAAATGATTTATAGTTCAAGGGAAGCTGACTTTTGTTAACTACACTAAGGCTACTTTCATGCGCTATATTTTAGTCAGTATTTCTTAGCCGAAAGAAAGAGTGGGTTCAAAACTCTTTAGAAATGCAAATCTTTCCATTATACGTTCTCTCTGTGTAGGTTCCAGTCTTGGTTTTGTCAAATATGGATGCAGAATGCGGACTTCCACACACCGCTTCCGTCACAGTTCTACATGTGGCTTTGGTTGCTGGTTTGCTATGGATTTCACCCTATGCATTGCAATCCGCTGTAAAACTCCACAGCAAAAACTGACTTGCCCTCAATTCTGCTCAGATTTTTTCCACTACATGTCAATGGGGCTTTTACATTTACATACAGTTGTGGTCAACATTGATACCTCTGAATATTAAAGGGGTTGTCCCACGAAAGAAAGTGGGGTTCAGCACTTCTGTATGGCCATATTAATGCACTTTGTAATGTACATCGTGCATTAATTATGAGCCATACAGAAGTTATTCACTTACCTGCTCCGTTGCTAGCGTCCCCCTCGCCATGGTGCCGTCTAATTTCAGCGTCTAATCGCCCGATTAGACGCGCTTGCGCAGTCCAGTCTTCTCCCTGGTGAATGGGGCCGCTCGTGCCGGAGAGCTGGTCCTCGTAGCTCCGCCCCGTCATGTGTGCCGATTCCAGCCAATCAGGAGGTTGGAATCGGCAATGGACCGCACAGAGCCTACGGTGCACCATGGGAGAAGACCAGCGGTGCATTGTGGGTGAAGATCCCGGCGGCCATCTTGCTAAGGTAAGAAAGAAGTCGCCGCAGAGCGGGGATTCGGGTAAGTACTAAACTGTTTTTTTTTTTAACCCATCCCTTGTGTTTGTCTCGCGCCGAACGGGGGGCCTATTGGAAAAAAAAAACCCGTTTCGGCGCGGGACAACCCCTTTAAGTACACCATGTAAAATATGCCTTTAAATAAACAGTTTAGTGAAATTGCTTAATATATTTAACACTTGTATTTGATACAGAACAGGAGAAGATACAAAAATAAAGTAAAAACATTGAAGGAAGGAAAACTGTTATCAAGACTTTTGCTACTTGTGGAACAGTCGAAAAACTCACAGGACATGGTGGAAAGAAGAAAATTGATAAGAGAACAGTATGGAATTTGATCGAAATGTGGCAAAGAGACAACGTACATCATCCAAAGAACTTCAAGCTATCCTGGAAACATCTGAAGTGATGTTTTTAACCCTTATCATATGCCAGACACTGAAAATAAAAGAGTTCTATGGGTAAAGGGCAAGGAGGATCCACTGCTTAAAGAAACTTTGTCAAAAGTTACACAGACAGACCACAATCCTGGGAAAATGTTCTATAGACAGATGAAACCAAACTAGAGATCTTTCGCATAATATGAAGCCTGTAAAGAAAAGAGCACCTTACTTAGAAGGAAAGATGGTGGAGGATCCATCATGTTGTGGGTCTATTTTGCGCCCTCTGTAACTGAAGACCGTGAACCTGTTACAGTAACAATGAGATCAGAGGATTATCGAACCATTTAAGAGTAAAATGTACTCCCAAGTGTATGAAAACTAGGTTTGAGTTAAACACAATGGGTCCTACAGCAGGATAATGACTCAATGCACACATTCAAAAGTACACCAAAATGGTTAAGAAGGAAAATGGACTATTTTAAACTGTCCAGCAATAAGTTCTGATCATAATCCAATCAAAAATCTTTGACAGAGCTGCTGTTGGAAAACGAACCCAACAACCATTCAAGAGCTCAAGAGAGAGTTGCACTGGATTAGCAGGGAAGAAACTGCCTGTTCCAGCAGAGAGGTGCGAGAAGCTCACAGACCGGTACAAAAGACATTTGAAGGCCATTGTTGTTGCCAAAGGTTGTGTAACCAAGTATTAGGGAAGGGTACCCTCCATCCTGTCCATGTCATATACCAGGCTTGTTATTTCTTTTTAGAAATGACTGTATTTATGCTGACATGTGAACTTTTTGTTGAATGTATTTGGACATGCTATTAAAATATTCTATTGTTACAAAGTTACTACATATTCATTTATTTCTGAAGCTATTGGATTTTTTATACTAAACAATCAAGAGTGCCAAGAACGTAGACCTCAAATCTGTATTACAGCATAAATTACTGTGGATTTGTGTGAAATCCACACCGAAAATCCAGAACAAATCAGCAGCATATAAATTCACTCTAAATCTAAATACCATACAGAAAAAAAGCAGTACTTGGTGGTAAACACATTTAATTTGTCACATCTTCCATATGGCATGATTAAATCATATATTTCTGAAATCATCTTTAAATGTAACCCTCCAGTACAAAAGCAGGAAATGCAGCTTTTTCCAGAGGAAAAGACACCCAACCCCAAGCCCAAAGTTGTACTTACCTAGTGCCTGCTATTCCAGAAATGCATAGACAACTCTACACAGCAACTACTTTACCTTAGTTCCCTGATCAATAACGATAAACAGTTGTCATGAATAGCCCAGGAAACAGCACGGTTTTTAAGTTTTATAATGATGTTTTCTTCATTGGTATACATTGCTGCTTTCAAAATTCTACAGGTTGCCCTTGGAAATAGATATCAATTCCATTCCACATTTAGACATGTGACCCAACAGTTAGGTTCATCATCTGAGCTCCTACACTACAGTTCTCAGTGGTAACAAGAAAGTAGCAGAATTTTGACAGATAATACCAGACATGTTATGTTGCTAAAAATCAGCTAAAGTGTACCTAAACTTTTTAATAAACAGTTGCGTATACTTGAAAAATAACACTATTTTTGGCTGTTGCATGACTTGTATCCTCCATTTCTTTAGCAGTTTTCCCCTGTGCAGCCTCCATTTATAATTTTCGGCTCCTCCTCACTCTCCCTCCATAGATATGTATGGGCAGCTTGATCTGTCAGTGAGTCATTTGTTTTTTCTACTCAGGTAGATTTTACTGTATTTCAGAAGGGTAAACTGTTTAAAGAGAGAGACAGAGGAGGGGAGGAATGGAGCCTAAAAAAGAATGTAACGGCCTCTTTACATGGGACGACAGTTGGGTAGACGACTACACGAGTGCTGACGTCACCGCTAAGGTCATTAGTGCTCGTGCAGAGTGTTTACACGGACAGATTTTCCTGCTGGATCGCAGGCTTCTCACTCAGCGCTTCACCTTATATGTGTTTACACTGAACACAATCCAGCGATGGGTTTTATGCTGACTGAAAGTCAGTGATAAGAACTTGAGAACAAATAGTGAGCAATTTCTTTTGCATTTATTTAATTGCTTAAGTAATAATTGCTTAAATTCATTCGTTTGAACTAATTTTGAGCAATAATCGTCCTGTGTAAATGGCCCATTATGCAGATGTGGTACTGTTATCATGTCAATGTGTTATGATATCTTTATGTGCTACAGTTTGTTTACCCATTCAATTACTTTATAATACCTTTGGTTGTATTAAGAGAACAATGGCTTTTTAATGGCTTAAGATATCTTTCTGTGACAAATTATCAAAGACAACATAACTTTTACACACAACGATTATCGCTCAAAATTTGCCCAAAAGCCATCTTTTCAGCAATAATCGTTGGGTGTAAAAGTGCCCATCTTTCACTTTTCTGCCGAACGATGATTTTCAGTTTGGCATGAAATTCATTGTTTAGCAGTAGAGCTGATAAGAAGGACCGCACATGGTGTTCTGCCGAGGGAGCGCTTATAACATTGCCTTAGCTGTGGCAGAACAAAGGGAATTTATTCAGAGAACAGCGGGTGGTCTGTTCTCTGAATACAGTTCCCAGCGGCTCACCTGCTACTAATTGCAATACACTACAAAAGCAACAAAAGAAACAGACATATTATTAAGGCAAATAGAAGAGGTGTCAAACTGCAATGAAGAAATTATTATGGGGGACTTTAATTATCAGGATATAATATGGGAAAACAAAACCTGCAAATCTTACAAGGGTGATAAGTTCTTGAGAACAATTAAAGACAACTACCTTACCTAACTCATGTGGGAGACAACTAGAAGGAGGGCCATTCTGGACTTATTATTAACTAACAAACCGGACTGAATAATGGGGGTGCAGGTTGAGGGACACTTGGGAAATAGTGACCACAATATAATTAATTTCCAGCTGTCATTCAATAAGAAGACTTATCAGGGAGTGACAAAAAAACTAAACTTTAGTAAAGCAAAATTTGATCGGCTCAGAACTACTATCGGTAACAATAATTGGGACAACATCCTCAAAAATAAAAGCACAGATGACAAATAGAAGAAGTTTAAAAACATCCTAATTACCTCCTGTGAGCAGTTCATATCCTTTAAAAATAAAAGAACTACAAGTAGAAGGAAACCAACGTGGCTCAACAAGACTGTAAGGGGGGCAATAAGTGAAAAAAGAAAGCATTTAAACTACTAAAACAAGAAGGCAGCGAAGAAGCGGTAAAATTATACAGGGGAAAAAAGCAAAATATGTAAAGAAAAGATTAAAATTGCTAAGGAGGAGGCAAAAAGACTGATCGCCTAAGAGAGCAAAAATAACCCTAAACTATTCTTCAATTATATAAACCGTAAAAGGATTTGCACTGAAAGCACTGGCCCTTTAACAAATAATGCAGGAGAAACCATAGAAGCTGATGGGGAGAAGGCAAATCTATTAAATAGTGTCTTTTCAAGTGTATTCATGAATGAAAAAGAAATGACACACAAGATGCAGGGGAATAAAATGACCCCCCCCCCCCCCCTCGCTAAATATTGCATGCCTAACACAGGAGAAAGTGCAGAGCTGATTAAAAAGGATTAAAATCAATAAATCGCTGGACCCGGATGAAATACACCCAAGGGTTCCAAGGGAACTAAGTGACATGATAGCTAGACCACTATTTCTTATATTTATGGACACTATAGAAATCGGGGGTTATACCACTGGATTGGCGCATTGCAAATGTGGTTCCAATATACAAAAAGGGGTCCAAAAGAGAGCCTGGTAACTGCAGGCCAGTAAGTCTCACTTTAATAATTGGAAAAATATTTGTGGGGTTTATGAGAGATGCCATCCTAGAATACCTCAAGGAACATGACAATATAACCCCTCATCGAATGGGTTAATGAGGATTCGATCATGTTAGACCAATTTGATCAGCTTCTACGGTGAAGTAAGTTCTAGGCTGGACCAGGGACAGTCTATTATCTTGTATATCTGGATTTCTCCAAAGCATTTGACACCGTGCCGCTTAATAGGCTGATATATAAAATGAGACAGCTCGGTATGGGCAAAAACGTGTGTATCTGGGTAAAGAACTGGCTCAGAGATATTCATATTTTCTGAATGGGCCACCATTGCTAGTGGGGTGCCACAGGGTTCAGTATTAAGCCCCATTCTGTTCAATATAATTCTCAATGACTTGATTAGAGGGACTGCACAGTAAAATATCAATATTTGCAGATGATACAAAATTATACCAGGTAATTAATACAAAGGCAGACCATATACGGCTACAATAGGAGCTAGGGGCTTGGGCAGAAAAATGGCAAATGAAGTTCAATATTGATAAATGTACAGTTATGCACATGGGCAGCAAAAATGGCAAATGAAGTTCAATATTGATAAATGTATGTTTATGCACATGTGCAGGAGAAACGTATGTCACCAATATACACTAAATAGGGTACTGCTTGGGAAAAGGGATATGGAAAAAGATCTGGGGGTACTAGTGGATTGTAGATTTAACTGGAGCAACCAATGCCAATCAGCTGCTGCAAAAGCTAATAAAGTCTTGGGATGCATTAAAAGAGGTATAGGAGCAAGGGATGAAAACATTATTCTTCCACTATATAAGGCACTTGTCAGGCCTCACATGGAATACTGTGTACAGTTCTGGACACCGATGCTCAGGAAAGATGTTGCAGTGCTTGAGGGGATTCAAAGAAGGGCAACTAAATTAATAAAAGGAATGGGAGGACTAGAATACCCAGAGAGGCTAACAAAATTGGGATTATTTACCCTGGAAAAAAGACGGTTAAGGGGCGATCAAATAACTATGTATAAATACATGAGGGGACAATACAAGGATCTTTCCCATGGTCTGTTTATACCTAGGAATGCAACGGTAACAAGAGGGCATCCACTACGTCTAGAAGAAAGCAGATTTCATCACCAACACAGAAGGGGGTTCTTTACTGAAAGAGCAGTGAGACTGTGGAACTCTCTGCCTGAGGACGTAGTAATGGCAAAATCAATAGAGGAATTTAAGAGGGGACTAGATGTCTTTCTAGAACGCTATGATATTACAGGATATAGACATTAGGTGGCCAGTGGGGTTAATGATCTCAAATGTTGATCCAGGGATTACTCTGGCTGCCATTATGAACTCAGAAAGGATTTTTTTCCCTCCGAATGAGCTAAATGGCTACTTGGGGGTTTTTTTTGCCTTCCTCTGGACCAACAAGGTGGGTGTTGAAACAGGCTGAACTAGATGGACATTGTCTTCATTCAGCCTAACATACTATGTTACTTAGAAGGTGAAGTGCTGAGCGAGAAGCCCGCGATCCAGCAGTGTTCTCTGCCTGTCTAAAGGCTCTGCACGAGCGCTGAAGACCTTAGTGGTGGCGTCAGCACTTGTGCAGTCATTTAAACCACTCTCGTCCCGTCTAAATGGGACATCAACCTTTGCAACATTTGTACTTTTTATCAAAGAGAAATGCTTCAGTGCTTCAAAGATTCCTATATTTGCTGGTGTCATTGATTTATGAAAAGTTTGTTGAAAGCTCAGTGGCCATTTAAACGTAAGAAAACTATTTCCAAAGTTACTCAGTGTACTTTGTAGATTTGAAATTGCATATATCATAAATTCTTTCACTGACATTTTTCTCCAATGGAGTTTTGCTTTATCTGTAGGGAATAATTGCTTGTCTTTACCTATTGAAATGTACATTGTAGATATTGTAAATGTGTCATAGAAATGCTTTAAATGGTTATTGAAGTTAAATTGCTCATTTTCATTCTTAAGAAGATATTCAAATGTTCCCAGTGGGGAATGACCACAGTGATCCTGATAATTATGAGATCTGCTGCGAAAATGACAGGCTTGTGGCTGGAGTTCTGTCTGCTCTATTCCTCTACGAGAGAGTGTTTGCGTGGGTATGAGGGCGCCCAGGCAGCAGGGGGTTGGTAAATGCCAAGTGCATGAATAAAGAGATCAAGGCACCTGATGATCTGACTGCCCACAGATTAGAAAAGGGCAGAGCATTTGTGGGGATGTGTAGGAGGACAATTGATTTCCAAGACTATTCTTCTGGGCTGTTTGGTTACAGATCAAAAAGGCATTGACAGAAAATGCTTAATATAATGCAAAGGTCTTAAACATACACTGCGCAAACTGTGTGTTCTGGCCGCCCTAGAAATATGTACAATATTAGATCACCACCAGACCAATGTTCTATAGATAGTAAAGAGCAACAGTGTAGAATAGCAGCGCTAATGCTCTCTTATGATATATAGAGCATAGATCTAAGTCTATGTTCACATCTGCATTAAGAATCTCCGTTTCAAAAACAGTCCTGCATGAAGGACTTTTTAGTCCAGTAAAATGCCGATTGGCTGAATGGAAACTGAATGGACCCTGTTATAGTCAATGGGATCCGTTGGGTTCTGTCATAAGACAGACCCATTCAGCCAAGGGATTCCACATTCCTGCTCCATAAGGGAGCAGGAAAACGGAACTCCCAAATACAGACGTGAACATAGCTTTAGGACTCATGTCCATTTGCATGCACGGATCCCACTGCTGAATCCCACAGTAGAATCCATGAGTGCCCCCGGACATGGACATTAAAAGACAGTTTCTTACCTCTTCGGATCCAGCGCGGATCTCCTCCGTGTCGGTCGGATCTTCTTTCTTCAGCACAGCGGATGCATCCGGGAGCGCCAGCTGGCGCCCCCATCATATGCGTAGTGCTGTCTTTTTGTTTTTGAATCTCCTGCTTTCTGCGGATCTGTGGCACATCCGCAGTGACAATGCAAGCCGTCCCTGTGGGATCCGCAAGAAAATAAAGCATGCTGCAATTTCTTCCTGCACGTGCAATCCGCACGCCGGGAAAATTAAAAAAAACAAAAATAGCATCCGCATGCTTTCTACTGTCCTGTGGATGCTAATGCATCCCTATGAGCAGCTTGATTTACGTTTCTCCCGCGCTAGCTCCGCAAATCAAATCCACCCGTGGACATTGGGCCTTAGTCTTACTTTGTAATGTGCATATGCTCTTTTACAGAATGCTTTTAAAAGGCAAATCATAAAAAACTTCAGAAATTCATACAACTGGTTAATAATATGCTTTGTACAATGGTGTCTGCAGCCCACTGGTAAGTCTGCAGGCGCTGCAGGGAAGACAGAAGATTCACAGCACCTGCCCCATATACTTCATATTTATTTTCCATGCACAAGGCATCTTTTAATAAATATTTATAATGAAATGATTCAGTGCCATTCTCCCCTAGGCTACCATAAGGGATATACAAAAATAAGCCATTAGTCCAACAACAGTTTCCTTTTCACCTTTTTATAATTGAACAGTTCCACAAGGGAGGTGCTAATGATATGAGCAACCTGCTTTATAAGCATACACACCAGCACTCGAGTCCAGGCCATAGAAATAACAATATTCGTGGCAGCATACATACGCTGTAAGTAAAAGTCAACTTCTTTTATTCCTCCATGTCTAAAAATAAGGAGACGTTTCGACCTTGCAAGGTCTTTATCAAGCTTGATAAAGACCCTGCGAGGTCAAAGCGTTGCCTTTTTTTTAAACATGGAGGAATAAAAGAAGCTGACTTTTACTTACAGCGTATGTATGCTGCCACGAATATTATTTCTGTGGACTTTAATGGAATCAGGGTTCAGATTCCTTTTGTAGCGTTGCATGCGATTTACCTCCCCCTGTTGGGTTACATGTTTTTTGTATGTTGTTGGTGAACCAATTTTTACTCAGAGTCCAGCCCATGTCAGTAAAGGTATTTTCAGTTTGTTGCCTTTATTCCAATTTGTACAGATGTTTTTGGGTTCAATTCTATGTAGGTCTTGTTGTAACTTGTAAACAGGACAATATGCTTAGAAATACCTGGTTATTTGAGTGATGGAATCCCTACATACTACCTTCATTAACAGCTTCTAGACTGATCAAGATCTTAAATGACTTTCAATGCTGCGTCACCAACCAAAATTATCCAAAAACAGTTTTTGCTCACTTGTTGTTCAGTGTTTCATATTCCTATGTGAAACACTGAACAATAAGTGTTTAAACTGCCCGACTAGTGCACAAGTCGGCACTGATTTTTATGTTGGCTGAAACTGAATGACGAGCGAGAACCTCACGATTCTCGTTCATCGTTCAGTCATTGCAAGGTTTAAACTTTATCGTTCAGTTTCGCTTGTTTGAATGATTTTCTGAATGATAGTAGTTCAGTCTAAACGCAAAATTAAAAGGAAACTATTGTATTCTGTGGCATAGCTAGGAATGGGGCCCAACTCCACCATGGCCAACTTCAGCAGAAAGTTCTAAACATGAAAAGTCATTATTATATTGGTTTCCACTTTGTGGAGTATCATAGTAACAGAATGTTACAGTAAATGAATAATTATCGTAACTCAATATTACAAAGTTAAAGCAAAGAAATCATGTACACAGTAATATCACATTATAAGGCTAATGTATACCTGGCCATATTCTTACCTTCAGCTTCTGCAACCCCTATTTTCCCTATCGTGTCCACGACTGCACCAGCTGAGATTATCTTCCCCTGATAGGACAGGAACATACCGAGAGGTATTTTTCTTGTCCTGTCAGAGGAAGGACAGTTGAGAGGTGCTGGGAGCTCTCTAGGGTTCCTGGCATGTGGATGGTGGATCGGAACGGCTAATAAGAAGCAACCCTCCCTTTCTGTGAGCTCCTCCTTCAATCAGCTGTGTGTCATGTGGGCAGCCCTCCCAGGCTGGTTTACTTCCCAGCGTGGACCCTAGTAAAGAAGGTCTAAATGTGGGAGCCGTGGAGTGCTCCAGTGACTGAAAGCCCCATCCAGGCTGCGACCTCCAGTGTTCTAAGTAGCCGTGGGGCACCTCATACACCGCATGTCTTGTGGCATAGTGGGATTTACTTCTTTATTATGTTTTACCAGGCAGATAAATCCACAGTGGGATCCTCTAAGGCTAAACCCAAAAATTGTGCTTCTGGCATGAGGAGACTACCGCAGGAATATGCTAAAAATACTGTGCAAGATCTTTATAGCCAAGCTGTTTAGACAGGAGTCAGCGGGCTTTATGGATGATATTAAAATGCTGGTAAGAGATGAAGTCCACTCGGCCCTAGCCTCTCATACTGCGGCTCCCTCCTCTACACCCACTTCTCGTGCGATTAAGAGACCCAGTAGTGAAGGGGTAGATTCAGAATTCTGAAGAGAGCTTTAAGTTTTCACAAGGCGATTTAGAAGGGACGACTATAGATTCCTCAGATGAGGCGGAATATAGAAAATTTCTTTTTAGCTCTGAGGATATAGGAGAGCTAATCAGAGCCATTAGAGGCACATTGGACGTCAAAGAGCCAAGGAAACCAAGGTCTATACAAGACAGGGTTTTTGGGGGCCTAGGGGAGCGGCAGAGATCCACCTTCGTGGATCATAAGAATATTCCAAAAATGATCCGGAATGGAAATAGAAAAGACCCGATATGGGAGGTAGCTATAGGGGCATTAAGAGGAATTATCCCTTTTCTGAGGACATTTGTGCAGATTGGGATACTGTTCCTAAGGTTGACGTACATGTGGCGAATGTGGCTAAATATACATAACTTCTCTTTGAGGATGCTATGCACCTGAAAGATCCTATGGATCACAAGGCGGAAAGCCTTCTTAAGAAAACGTGGGAGGCTGCTTCAGGTCTTCTTAAGCCTGGAGTAGCAGCCACATGTGTGGCTAGAACCATGCATGTTTGGCTTGGGCAGTTAGAAGTGCATATCCAAAACAAGACGCCAAGAGAGCAGATTCTGGATTCATTGCCAATCCTTAAGATGGCGGCCAGTTTTTTGGCAGATTCCTCTGCGTAAATGGTTAAGTTAGCAACAAGATCTGCGGCCTTATCTAATTCTGCTAGAATGCTCTGGCTAAAGACTTGGTCAGGAGATACAGCCTCTAAAAGCAAGGTATTCTCACTACCTTTATATGGTCAGTTCCTTTTTGGCCTGGATATTGACAAAATTTTGGAAAAGGCTTCAGATTAAAAAAGGAGGTTTTCCGGAGGAAAGGCCTCAGAGACTAAAGTCCTTTTTTTAAGGTCCCAGATAACAGGATAGTTATCGGGTTAAAGGGAAATTGGGGCACTGGAGCTATCTGAAAGGAAGGAAGGGGGGAGGGGATTTTCTCTTTATACTCTTCAGTTGGATTTCCAGGGGCATAGGCAGTGATGCCATTCCTGTGGGAGGTGAGGTTACAGGCATTTTCAGAAAATTGGGCCTGGTTAAGCAAAAATGCTTGGATCTCAGAGATCCTAAAAGAGGGGTACCAGATCTGTCAGCCTCCACAGTCCTTTCGGACCACCATAGGCCCGCCTGCCCAGATGGCCTTGCTACATCAGTGGGTCAGGGACTCAATGACGTTCAGGGCTATAGCATCTGTACCCCAGGATCAATGAAGGATGGGGCATTATTCCCGTTTGTTTCTGATAAAAAAGCCAAACGGGGATTCCAGATTAATTTTGAACCTGAAACCATTGAAGAAATGTGTGGGATACAAAAGGTTCAAAATGGAAATGGTAGGGTCAGCAGTAAAAGTGATCAAAAATGGTGCCTTTATGACAACCATAGATTTGAAAGACGCATATTTCCATATCCCCATTTACCCCAAGGCTCAGAAGCATCTCAGATTCACAGTCTTCATGGGAGGAAAAGAAAAGCATTTTCAGTACAGGTGCCTCCCTTGTGGGATCTCTTCAGCGCCATGGATCTTCACAAAGGTGATGGCAGAGGTGGTGTCTTCTCTGAGAGAAAGATCTATTAGGATTGTTCCTTATTTAGACAACATCCTATCCTTACAGTAGCTGATGACAGAGATCTACTATTATCCCATGTTGCTATCACCACCCAACTACGTCAGCAACTGGATTGGCTGATAAATTGGGAAAAGTCCGACTTGGAACCATGTCAACAGAAAAAATTTCTAGGAATTACGCTAGATTTGGTCCTTAATAGTTTGTACCTCCCTGTTTCTCGTAGGCGGGATCTTTGGCCACGGATCTCTTAATTTCTGAGGCAGAGATCATGTACCATCAGGGCAGCCATATCTCTTCTGGAGAAACAGATGGTCTGCATCCCAGCAGTGGCATGGGCCCAGCACAATTCCAGAGTTTTTCAAAAGTTTGTGCTATTTGGGACAGGAAACAACTTTCTTTAGACAAAAAGGTTGTGTTGACCAGCACGATGAAAAGCTCTCTTCGCTGATGGCTGTCAGAAACCAATTTAGCAAGAGCAGTAGAATGATTCCGGAATCTAGTAATACTAATCACGATGGATGCCAGTGTTCTGGATTAGGGGAATAGGGGAGGCTTACTTCCAGGGGATCTGGTCCCAGGAGGTCAGGAAGCATTCATCAAATTTCAGGGAGCTTCTGGCAATCTGGAAAACCCTTCAGATATCCAGAAGTCGTACACAAGGAAAGCATTTAAAGGTCCTATCAGACAATGTCACAGCCGTGGCTTATGGGCGACATCAGGGGGAAACCAGTCAGGTTTTGTTGCAGAGCATAGCTCAAAAAACTTTTCATTGGGCGGAATGGCATGTTCGGTCAATATCAGCGACTCACTTGAGGGGAGTTCAAAATGTCATGGCAGGTTATCTCAGCCGCCGATGTTCGGATCAAAGGGAATGGTCTCTTTCCCAACAGGTGTTCCAGGATTTGGTACTCAAATAGGGGGTTCCCCAAATAGATCTGTTCGCCATAAGAAAAAATTGGAAAGTAGAAAAATTGTGCTCACTCAGCCCCAGGACCAGCCGTTGCGCCTAGATGCGTTAATTCAGGATTGGGGTCTGGGACTGGTTTGTGCTTTCCCCCCCTTTCCCCTTAATTTCCAGGGTGTTACAAAAGTTCAGGCACAAAAGGTGCATGTTAATTTTGATAGCACCTTTTTGACCAAAAAGGACTTGGTTCTCCCTGCTAAAGGGCCTAAGCATCAGCGATCCCATACTACTGTCTCCTCACAAGAACCTCCCAATTCAGGGTCCCCTAACATACCAGGGGGTGAGGGGACTACATCTGGCGACATGGCTGTTGAAAGATCCCCCCTCTTAAGCAGGGGATTTTCTCATAAAGTAGTAGATACCTTATTAGCCAGTAGGAAAGAAACTACTAAGATCTATTTCAAGGTTTGGAAAAAATTATCCTCCTGGTGCAAGGTTAGGCATTTGAAGGTTGCATCTCCGGATCTGGTAGTAATCCTGGATTTTCTACAGGAGGCATTGGATTTGGGTCTCTCACCTAGTAGTCTTAGGGTACCTCGTTTTTAATCCAAACCTTCCTTGGGATCTGAATCTAGTACTTTCAGCTCTATCAGGTCCTTCGTTTGAGCCAATAGGTTCCATCCCTATTAGGTTTCTGACCTGGAAAACAGTTTTCTTGGTAGCCATCAATACAGCACATAGAGTTGGTGAGTTACAGGCATTATCAATTTGAATGCCTTTCTTCAGAGATACTAGTTTAAAAAAAAAGTGTTCAGATTAGACCCCTCATTCTCACCCAAAGCAGGGTCTCATTTTCACAGATCTAAGCAGATAATTATTCCCTCATTCTGTGATGAACCCAGGATTGATAGAGAACATTTGTATCATTGTCCAGATCTTAGAAGGGCAGTTCTGCAGTATATCAACTCTATGAGGCAGTGGAGGAAGAATAAAAACTTGATTTTGCAATTTCTGGATATTAATATAAGTAAGAAGGCAGCTAAGAGTTCTATAGCTAGATGGATTGGTGCTGCCATCACAGAGGCCTATAAAGTGTTAAACAAACCAGCCCCAGTGACTTAAAGCTCACTCCACAAGGGCAATGTCTGTTTCTTGGGCAGAGCAGGCTTCTGCGTCAATAAGCCAAATATGTAGGGCTGCAGTATGGAAACGGCCATATTCATTTTTCAAACATTATAGGTTGGATATTCGGTCAAATGAGCCTTTGGATGCAAAGTTCTGTCCGCAGTAGTCCCGCCCAAAATTTGGCTTCGCTGGTATGTCTCAGCTGGTGCTCTCGTGCAGATGATAGGGAAAGTTAGATTAGATTTACCGGTAATCCTTTTTTTGGGAAGTCTCCACGACAGCACCTGTATATTCCCTCCTGTTTGTTTTGTTCTGTTTTTTTTTATTTGGGATAGGTTTCTTTTTTTTCAAATAAAGGAGAACAATTTAAGTTTAGGATACAATCCTACCGCCAGAATACAATCCTACCGTCTAACAGGTTTCTTTAAAAATACTGAGGAAGGTGGGGTAGGAGGGAGCTTTAAACCTGTTGTTATGTTCCTGTCCTATCAGGGGAAGATAATCCCAGCTGGTGCTGTTGTGGAGACTCAACAAAAAAAGATTACCAGTAAGTAATTTAACTTTGTCCTAGGTGAGCAGGAATGCAATGCCTATTCTCAGCTCTTCCAATCACTTTCTGAAAATTAACCATTGGTCTCCAATAAATTTATTTTTATCATTATTTTACGCAATCATATTTCACCTTTTTTTTCAAAAATCTGCATTTATTCTTTGCCATTTATCACATCTATCCACCTACCCATCCATATTCATATGTTACCAGTTCAGAAACATGCAAATCAGATCTCTTCTTACACATAAAATGCCCCTTACTTTCTTTTCCTAACCAACACATTAGATCTTTTTTTTTATTACTAATCCAAAGTGACTGGTATGAATTGCGGCCGTCAGAGAAAATTATTCGGAGAGCCTAGCCTTCAGCTAAATAGAGCAAAGCTACCAAGTGTAGACTGTACTCACATAATATATGCATTGATGACATTGGTAAGGTCTGTTGTGTCATGTTAATATGGAGACATTTATTACTATTCATCACCAGCTTTATTCAAGGTTCTCATTGAAGAATAGAGTATTTATCAGAAGAGAGATAGTCACTTCCATGGTGACAGAAGACTTTACCAAACATGAAATGATCAGATAAATGTCATACTTACAGGGGTTGGACAAAAACATGGTCACACCGTACGAAATGTATGCCTTAAGTTACATGGCATTCTAAATCATATTTAAATAAGACAGTTAGAGACCGATTTTAAGTGAAGGCAATATGACAAAGATGCAGCCGGGCAGAAGGGAACATCTGTTACCAGCTGGCTCCCAAAACCACCCAGAGCAGGGCAAGAGGTGAAGTAAACATAAATTTGGTGGGAAAGCTCTAAGCCAAGCAGTGGTCAAAAGGGCAGTTCAGTGCTACTGATTAAAATCCCATGCATTTTTAAGGTGTTTTCATATTTTTGTCCACCCACTATATTTCCACATTGCAGTAAGCTACAAAACTTTAACCAGAACAGAGCAAACAGTTATATAAGTTTGTGCAACTGTAACACAGAAATTCTTGTAATTACATAACGTTTGCCTATTACATAGAACAAACAACTGTTCCAACAGAGATTATTGTCAGGCATGAGATGAAAAAACTAGACACAGTTCAAAGTAGTGACATGGTGCCAACAATCCTGGATGGATGGCTTTATGTATTGTTATTAAAATGTCTATGTTTGTAGCAGCATGGTACGGGACAGGTGTATTAAAATAGTCTGCACCTGGCTCTATGATGGGAAATATAATTAATGGTCTGACTAGAAGAACACATATGCTGCTGCTGAAGTCCTAATGACAGTAATGATGCATACTAATTTACTCTAACTGGTAAATAACTTTTCATATTTCTGTCAAGTGCCGGTGCAAATTCATCAATTAACCACTTAAGGGACACATTTTTTAGTTATTTACAGGTTAAAAACGTGACTTTTTTTATTAGCAATTAAAAATTCTATGATTCTTTCTTAACTTGGGAGTGTAATGTTTTAAAAAATATTTAGTATAGTTTAGTAGGTATAACGCTACAGCTGCCGGCCCCATTGAAAGCAATAGGATGCAGGCAACCCCAGCAGTGATTTGTGGGAAAGGGCTTGAAATATAAGCCCTTTCCTGAAAATCCTGCCTAGCTTGTGTAAAAAATATATACACTCACCTCTCCGCCGCTGACGGGGCTAGGCGCGACCTTCAGCTTGGCTCCCCAGCTCTGTACTAAAGATTTTTCAGCCGGTGGGAATTTAAAACCCCAGCTTCTGATAGTGCTGCATCTGATTGGCTGAGCATTCACTGAATGACAGCTGAACACTGCCTGTGATTGGTCACAACGCTCAGCCAATGACAGCAGCGCTCAGCTATTCACAAATTCGGCAGCGGCGGAGATGTGAGTATATATGTTTTTTTCATTTTTTATACACGTTTGGGATGATTTTAATGGGGCTGGAGCCGCTCTTGCACGTCGCATGTTATGCATCGGAGACTAATTTAAATTTTTTTCTCCCGAACGCATGCCTGATGACAGAGTCAGGCAAGGGGTTAATCAGTCACTGAAATAAAGCATGTTTCATGTACTGAAGTCAGAGCATTCAATATAAACATCAAAATATTGAATTCTTTACGCTTGTAGGTGAAAATGTCAAATCATGCAATTTTACATTTATTTAGTAAATTGTGTGTAACCTTTTACTGCTAGACTTTGTATACCTGAGCAAGGGCGGAATACAAACGCTTTTTTGAAATTTTTCTATGCATCACTTCAGGAATCATTTACACGTATCTCAATAACTCATACATCACATCTTAAATAAATATATTACCCATTTTATTAGTGCCATGGACCCTAAATAAATTGATGCAAACTACCAAAAATTGTCCTTAAATATTTTGTTTTAAATTTTATAGCTAAAGTACAACCAAAAGTAGCTCCAAGCTCCTAAAACTATCATATAAGTTCTGAACACGAGCAGTCCTAAAACATTCTGGGCTCCTATCAAACATTTGAATGGGGGAGACGTCCCCATCCCCAAAAGCATTTACTAGATCTATGTGAAAATTAGAGTGAGAGCAAACTAGACAACCCTGTTGATGTGAAAGTGCGTCTCCCAGCATGACAGAAAAACTGATCAAGACATAGTGGGACAATGATACCACAAACATTATAAGCCACATAAGTGGAAATGTAGGATAGGGCCCTGAGGGGCATCAAACCCCAGACCATACCAAAAATAAATTCAGACCCCCGGAAGAGACCCCAAAAATAATTCAAACTTCTAACCCAACCAGTAAATTAATTCAGACCTCAGACCCTTAAATTAATCCGAACACACAAAAACTTCCATCCCCAGTTCATTTTCCAAAAAGAAATTCATACCATACCCATATATTTAGATCCCTGAACAGAGTCCATCATTAATTCATCCCTCACAATAGGCCTACAAAATAAGACTGCTAGATTAATTCAGACCCCCAAAAGGTTTAGGAGCTTGTGTGCTAAGCAGGGCTTGATGTGGCAGGGCCCCGTGGATCCCATAGGTTTTCAGGGTCTGTCAAAACTGTGGTACTTGTAACTATGCTATTGGTTCTGAAACCAGACAGCCTACTACAGGGCTGTCAAACTCATTTTCACTGAGGGCCACATCAGCCTTTTGGTTCCCTTCAAAGGACCAATTGTATTTGTATAGTAAGGACTCATTCACATGAGCATTTTTGAGCACGTAATACGTAGTGAATAGAACCCATTGATTTCAATGGGTTCGATCACGCGAGTGTATTTTTTCACATGATGTGCAATCGTGAAAAAATACATGGCATGACCTGTTACATGGCATGAATGTGTCACGCACTGCAATAGGTCATTGAAATGAATGGGTATGAGCAAATGAGTATATTCACTGCATAATTGTGCACCCTTTCAATGAGCCTGTCTGCATTCCTATTTGCATGCTCAAATACGCAGTGTATTTGCACACATAAAAACACGCCGAACTGCACAGAAGTAAGCGATTTTTAGTCACACAAATACACAGCATATTTGCACAACCGAAATGCGCTTACACTCGTGTGAATGAGCACTAATATTGACCCCCATATTGGCTGCAGTAATAACAGTGCCCCTATAGTGGCCCCAGTAATGGATAGTGACCCCCATAGTGGTCCCAGTAGTAACAATGTCCCCCATAGTACTGGGATAGCAGAGGGGCTATCATTCAGATACTGCCTCTCAGCTGACCAGAGACAGTCCAATGCAGTTTGGGAAGCTAGAGAAAGGAAGTACAGAACAGTGAACTACTGGCAGAATGGTAGGAAAAATAAGGAAGGCCCCCCTGAAAAGCAAAAACTTAAACATGAAACAGGGTTGAAACAGCAGTAATTAAGTAGGTAAGGAGAACCTGATCTATTGTAGAAAACTCGTTGAAAACTCGGGTGTGGTTTATGGACTAAAGTGGTGCAAACATAAAAATGAATCCTAGAAGTAAAAAAAATTGCCAAATTACCGGGTTCCAATGGCATACACCCCTTGGTTCTAAAGGAATTAAGTAATGTGATAGATCATTGCTTCTTATATTTAAGGGTTCTATAGTGATAGGGTCTGTTCCACTGGATTGGCTCATAGCCAATGTGGTGCCAGTATTCAAAAAGGGGTCAAAATGTGAACCTTGAAACTACAAACCGGCAAGTCTTACTTCTATTGTGGGTAAAATGTTTGAAAGGTTTCTAAGAGATGCTATTCTGGAGTACCTGAAGGACAATAGCTGTATAACTCCCTATTAGGTATGGGTTTATAAAGAGTCGCTCCGGTCAAACTAATCCAATCAGCTTCTACTAGGGAATACGTTCTACACTAAACCGGAGAGAGCCATTGGATCTTGTGTATCTGGACTTTTCCAATGTGTTTGATACTGTGTCACATAAAATGTTGATATGTAAAATGCTTGGTCTGGGTGAGAATGTGCGTAAATGGGTAAGTAATTGGCTCAATGATAGAAAGCAAAGAATGGTTATTAATGGTACATACTCTGATTGGGTCACCGTTACTACTAGGGTGCCACAGGGGTTGGTTCTGGGTCCTATTCTTTTTAATATATTTACTAATAACCTTGTGGAAGGACTGTACCAGTAAAATATCAATATTTGCATCTTATAGAACATTCTGTAAAGTAATTGTCGCATCCAACCAGGACGTGCTGGATCCGTCTCACACAAATGCAAACAAACCGTGTCAATACAATGCAGATAACCAAAACACGCGAAGCACTGTCCCTATATAACTAACAGGGAAGGGGCCTGCCTAAACTAAGGTAACTGGTCCTGACAAGAATTAACCTGGCCATGTACCTCAGCCACTAGTTGACCCTACGTGGGACAGGGGAATAACACAAGAAACCAAATAGAAATGCAACCAAGTACAGTACTTATCTTTGAAATGCAACAGGTAAATGGGAGATCCAGGACCAAGCTCTGACTGCATGCGCAGACGACCTGTGCGGCGCGAGCACGCTGGAGCGGCCCCTTCAACGGGACAGAAGAGGCAGAATGCGCAAGCGCGTCTAATCGAGGCAGAAGAAGGCTTCGGTCGGCGCCATGGAGACGGGGACGCCAACACCGGGGGGGGGGGGGGGGGGTAAGTATATAACTTCTGTATGGCCAATATTTAATGCACGATGTATATTACAAAGTGCATTTAAATGGCCATACAGAAGTGTTTAACTTCACTTGCTTTTGCGGGACAACCCCTTTAAATAACAAAGGTTTGCGTGTCATATGTGCCCGAAGTGTACATCAGAGATCCTAAAATGTACAACAACGTGGGCTAACCATAATATAGGTCATCTGTAAATGTCACAACAACGAACCACATCTGCAGGATTGATAACTGCAATAGTCTGCAGATGCGGATGAAGGTACGATTATAGCTAGGTGATTGATTCCTCAGAGGTAGCCCCTCAGGATAAGTGACTTCAAATATAGTGTGTCAGAATGTCACTCAATATAAATGACCCTATTATCCCTGGGGTGTATACCACAAGCTTCTGCATAGATATGCTAAATAAGCTAAATAACCCTAATCTACTAGCCTGGGCCTGAGATTTAATGCTAATTCCTGGTAACTCAGCTCAGGTAGATAGGTATACAAACAAAATAAAGTAAAAGGAAATCAAATCAAAAAGCAACCAAGCAGCAGATCCAGCCTACCTTCAGGTTCTTAAGCCTACCGAGCCTGTTGAGCCTATAGGGCCAATTAATGAGTTGAAAACATCTATATGATAAACACAAAGTTTAGTTACGCACTATTACATATTGGAGCAGAACACGAAAATTGGGAATATTGTTATATGAGGGGTTTCTGCTCTTAGACTATATACCAGTCACCCGGTTAAAGAGGGCATGATACATATGGCCCCAGGTTTTCTATGAACCTCAGATATACGGGTGAAATGAGACTATATGTGCCTAACAAAACAAGATCATCTGTATTGAACTATTCAAGAGTTAATAAAAATTTGTTCTTATGAGGCCTTCCCAAACCAACAAAAGCTTTTCTTTTTAAGTGGTTACAAATAAAAGTTAAGGTTATGCACAAAGACAGGGTAAATAAATGCCACCATTACACACTAAATGGGAAACGCTGATGTGGAAAAGGACTTAGGGATTTTAGTTAAAGGGGTTGTCCCGCGAAAGCAAGTGGGTCTATACACTTCTGTATGGCCATATTAATGCACTTTGTAATGTACATTGTGCATTAATTATGAGCCATACAGACGTTATAAGAAATTTTTCACTTACCTGTTCCGTTGCTGGCGTCCTCGTTTCCATGGAGCCGTCTAATTTTCAGCGTCTAATCGCCAAATTAGACGCGCTTGCGCAGTCCGGGTCTTCTTCTTTTATGAATGGGATCGCTCGTGCCGGAGAGCGGCTCCGTGTAGCTCCGCCCCGTCACGTGCCGATTCCAGCCAATCAGGAGGCTGGGATGGGCAATGGACCGCACAGAAGCCCTGCGGTCCACCGAGAGAGAAGATCCCGGCGGCCATCTTCAGCAGGTAAGTAAGAAGTCACCGGAGCGCGGGGATTCAGGTAAGCACTCTCCGGTTTTCTTTTTTAACCCCTGCATCGGGGTTGTCTCGCGCCGAACGGGGGGGGGGGGGGGGGTTGAAAAAAAAAAACCCGTTTCGGCGCGGGACAACTCCTTTAACTCTAAGCTTAATGGAGAAACCAGTGTCAGGCAGCTGCAGCCAAAGAAAATAAGATCATGGGGTGCATCAAAAGAGATCTAGGGGCACGTGATGAGAACATTGTTCTTCCTCTTAACAAGTCACTGGTCAGACCACAAATGGAATATTGTGTACAGTTTTGAGCACCGGTACTCAAAAAAGGCTTATCAAAGATAGAGCAGGTTTAAAGGTGAGAAACTAAATTAATCAATGGAATGGGTTGGACTACAATTCCCAGAGAGGTTATCAAAATTGGGGTTATTTAGTTTTGAAAAAAAGACAGCTGAGAGGCGACCTAATAACTATGTATAAATATATCAGGGGTCAATACAGAGATCTCTACCATCATCTATTTATACCCAGGACTGTGACTGTTAATGAGAGGGCATGCTCTACGTCTAAAGCAAAGAAGGTTTCTAGACCAACATAGGTGTTTTTTTTACTGTAAGAACAGTGAGACTGCGGAACTCTGTCTGATAAGACTTCAAGAGAGGCCTGGATGCCTTTCTTGAGTGTTACAATATTACATGTTATAGTCACTAATTACTTCAGAAGGGTTGGTGATCGAAGGATTAATCCAATTACCAGACTTAGAGTCAGGATGGAATTTTTTCCCTTAAATTAGGAAAATTGGCTTCTACCTCATTGGTTTTTTCACCTTCCTCCATATCAGTGGTTCTCAACATGGGAGTTATTGCCTCCTGGGCGGTGTTTTCACTTCTCAAGGAGGCGGTGGAACGAAGAGGAGCAGCAGGGTGGCATTGGAACATAAAGGAGGTGGTAAGGGGGCGTTCTGGGTTTGCTTTGTTGATTTTGTTTGTCTAATAACTACATTTTTCTAAAAATTAGTAGTGATGCCTCGGGTTTTGTCGATAGTCCGTCCAAAACGAATCAGTGAAATCCGAGGCAATTATTTCCAAGTGAATCACTTACATAGAATAGGAGTTGTGTGCAGACTGCTCGCCTCTATCATATAATGTATGACTTTTATAACTCCATGACTCTGCTACAGATCAATCACACTACATAACACTGGATAACCTACAGCACAACCTAGCTCGCTGTATTCCATAATGCCGCTGATTGGCTGGAAGTGCTTCAAACTTTCACTTGTGTAGATCTCTGGGAGTTGTAGTCTTAGTGGACACCAAGTGTCTTTTCAGAACACTGATATAAAACTACTACTCCCAGAGACCCACACAATTGAAAGTTCCAGCCAATTAGCGACATTATGGAATACAGTGGGTTTAACTTGTTCTTTAGGTATCCAGTGTGATTGATCTATAGCGGAGTCATTGAGTTATAAAAGTCATGCATCATATGATAGAGCAACATAAGCAGTGCACTCTTGAAGCATACTTTATAGAAATCGCTGAGAAGAAGAAATGACGTCAATATTCAAATGAATACTTGAAATACGGATTCATCCCTTCTCCTACAAATGGACAGCTTCCCTTGTGCCTCGTTTGTGAAAATGCATTTTCGAATGAAGCTATGAAGCTTTCAAGACTGAGTGACCACCTTGCAAAAATTCATTTAGACAAAGTGGGTAAGCCTGTTTCATTTTTTCAAGGTTTAAAGTCAAAGTTTGAGAACCGCAGCACTGTAGGCAAGCTATTTAGAAAATCTGCTCTCAATGCCTGACAAAGGCCTCCTTGCTTCCTATAAAATCACTTTATTAATAGCGCAATGTGGCAAATCACATACTACTGGGGAATCACTTGTGTTACCCACAGTTGAGAAGATTGTCAGTACTATGCTGAGGCCTGACGCGTGTGCCATGGTGAAATTGATTCCTTTGAGTAATGACACAGTTTCAACAAGAATTGACGAGATGGCTGCTGATGTGGAAGAAACGCTTTTGGACATATTAAAGAACACAGAATTTGTAATGCAAATTGACAAGTCAACAGTTAGAGACAATTAAGCATTGCTGCTAGCTTACATTCATTTCATTAATTGGAATGAAGAGGTAGTGCAGGAACTGTTGTTTACCAGAAATGTAACCACCGTCACGAAAGGCTCCTCTATATACAAAAGAGTGGAAGAATTTTTCCAAGAAAAAAAACATCCTTTTAACAAACGTACCTGCTTGTGCAACTGATGGAGCTGCATCCACGATTGGTCAATATAGCGGATTTATAGCCCATTTAAAATCTGCTATACCTGGCATAATGGCAGTCCACTGTGTGATCCATCGGCAGCACCTTGTTGCTAAAGATTTATGTGAGAGATTTCTATGATTCTCTACGCTATGTAATTAATGCTGCTAACCAGATAAAAGCGCACTCCTTGAATGAACATCTTTTTCGCAAGCTCTGTCAAGACCATGACGAAGAATTCGAATGTCTACTCCTACACACCGAAGTGAGGTGGCTGTCAAAAGGAAAGTGCTTACGATGCTTCTACGAACTTTTTGCCACAGTAGTCGAGTTCCTTCAGCCGATTGACCCAAGCCCTTGTGATGCAATTGAATTATGACATCGTGACGTTGCCTATCTCGCAGACATATTTGACAGACTCAATGAGGTCAACACAAAGCTATAAGGAGACAAAATGAATTTCATTAGGGCTAAAGGTATAATCTCTTCCTTCATTGCCAAACTAGACCTTAATACCAATAACCTGAGTTAAAGGAGATGTCTCGAGGAAGCAGTGATTTTTTTTTTTTCCCAGTCCCCCTAATTAAACATACATTACTAATTACCCCTGTAAATGACTTTCCTAGCTGGTTTGTACTTACCGTTCCAGCGTTTCAGCAACTTATAAAAGTTTCCCCAAGATGGCCGCCGGCTCTTTCCCCGTCGCTCGCTGCAGCCCGACGTGCGCGCTCCCGAGACGCTGCCAGCTGTGTCTCCATGGCAACCGGACGCCCCGCAGCCGCCGACCAGACGCCCCGCAGCCGCCGACCAGACGCCCCGCAGCCGCCGACCAGACGCCCCGCAGCCGCCGACCAGTCACCCACCGCCAGGCAGCAGGTAACCGGCGCTAGCCCCCGGCTCCCCAGCGCTACGCTCCCGGCTCCCCAGCGCTAGACCCTCAGCCCAGGTGAAGGCCCCGAAGCCCAGGTGAAGGCCCCGGAGCCCAGGTGAAGGCCCCGGAGCCCAGCGCTAGGTTCCGGAGCCCAGGTGAAGGCCCCGGAGCCCAGCGCTAGGTTCCGGAGCCCAGCGCTAGGTTCCGGAGCCTTCACCTGTCAGTGAACATCACCCCCGACCCATCACTTACCCCCCTGGCCCAGCGCTAGTTCCCCCGGCCTAGCGACAGCCCCCCCCCCCCCCGGCCTAGCGACAGCCCCTCCATCGCAGCAGCAGCCCCCCCCCCCGGCGCAGCGACAGCCCCCCCCGGCGCAGCGACAGCGACGACAGCCCCCCCCCGGCGCAGCGGCAGCCCCCCCGGCCCATCACTTACCTGGACGGCAGGACAGCTGGACGGCAGGACAGCTGGGCGGCTCTGCACCTTCCTCTAACAGAGGATGGTACAGAATGGCCGCTTCAGCGCGCTCCCGAGCAGTGACAGCTCATCTGCGCATGCGCAGAAGAGCTGTAGCGGGGAGCACACTGAAGCGGCTCGTGCTGAAAGGAGAAGACCGGACTGCGCAAGCGCGTCTAAAAAAGCAAGCTGCCAGCGAATTTAGACGGAACCATGGAGACGAGGACGCTAGCAACGGAGCAGGTAAGTGAATAACTTCTGTATGGCTCATATTTAATGCACGATGTATATTACAAAGTGCATTAATATGGCCATACGGAAGTGTATAACCCCACTTGGTTTCGCGAGACCACCCCTTTAACACGAGCTCTGTCAGTTTCTGAGTCTTCAAGAAATTTCACGCGAAGACGGAGACAAACTTCAAGATGCACTTTTCCAACAATGTGGCTATGAATGTTTTGGGGTGAAAGTGAAGAATTCCTACCCTATCCTGTGGCTGGAAGTTAAGTTGCTCGTGTTAGCTTTTCCATCTATGTACTTAGTGGAGAGGGGCTTCAGTGTGGTTCAGCAGCTCCTGACAAAAGCGAGAAACAAACTTCAGATATGTGCAAGGGGCGATTTAAGACTGCGGTTGACAAAGATAGAACCAGATATCGCGAAATTAACATCCGCTCATCAGGCCCAAGGCAGCCATTAATAACACAGATTGGATGTGGCAAACATTATTATTATTATTAGCTGAATTTCATTGTTCTTGCATTTTAATTAGTCTTCTGACCATTAAGGATTAATGTTTATCTTGCATTTTCTTCATACATTGTATGTTTCTATTGAATGATAATTAAAGAGGGTATTATTGCTTGCTTCCCAAAAAAAATTATTTTCTGCAATAAAACCTATTTATTATTGTATCCACAATTAACCTGTTTTTAAATATTTTGCACCTACATTTTAGCAGCTAAATTTTAGCTGACTAAAATATTTCTTTGATAATTTTTAGAGACGTTTTCACAATGAATGCTAATCTGTTAAACACCATCAAACTTTCCAAAAAAAGTATTCTGTATTTTAATTTGTACTTTTAACTTTGTAAACAAGCTAAACATTAACTTAGTTTAAACTAGTAAGGCTTGGGGGCCACCATCCCAATACCTAAAGGGGGTTCTGGGATGAAAAAGGATGAGAACCACTGCTCTAGATCAACATTGGGGTGGGAGGTTACAGGCTCAACTAGTTGGACATATGTCTTCTTTTCAGCCTAACATACTATGTTACTAACTGAACCACCTCAAGATGAAGGAAAGTGGTTCTTCAATGGGGAACTAAGCACTATAAGACAATATTTGGGAATTGTATGGCACTGTATAATATTTGCTATCTCTACTGTGCAGTATTGTATGTGCTCTTTATACACCATCTGTAAACTGTACAATTGCAAAATTGTGCTTTCTATACCTGATACCTTACACCAATACAGAGTTCACACTATTAAAACACAATAACTCTACACAGGTAGATGGATACATGCCGGCGCTCGATCATTCACAGCCATTCAGTGAATGACATCACTAAATGGCTGTGATTGGTTCATCGAGCGCCGGCTGTGATTGGCTGGCGCTCAATCCAATCACAGCGCTTACTTGCTGAAGGTGGGGGAATTCAAAGTCAAGCAGAGAGATGACAGAGGGAAGCATTACATAGCAGCTTGCAGCACCGCCGGGGAGACCATCGTGCCGCGGACAAAGACGTCGGCTGGGAGGTGAGTATTGCAGTTTTTTTTAACCTAGTCTAGCTAGGCTTATACTCATGGCACCTAGTTTTTCCAGTTTTTTGTGGTAAAATTAGGTGCCTCGGATTATACCCGAGTATATACGGTAGTCTGTTTCAGCATGCCTGGAAAGGATTTCTCTTCTTTGTTAATTTACACCAAATGCACTTATCACTTCAGTGTTGTTGGGATAATGAGTTGCAAAGCAATGTGAAGCCACAGCTTTATGTGAGAAGCTCAACATTCCTATCTATTAATATCCATTAGGGAATACAACAGATAATTAACCAAGAAATAACACTGACATTAAAGGATTATTAATAGATCAGGCATCAGCCTCCACATTCAAAGGACTTGTTAGGAATATGGTCACCACAGTGAGAGAATGAAGCATGCAATGTCCATCTTATCCCTTTATTTAAGGGCAGGTCTTCCAGCATTTTTTGCTAATTGTTTCTTTGTTTGCACATTGCTATCACTGTAAATGCTGTAGTCATATCACACACCGACTCGCATGTGTGATGGAAATATTGTCTATTAATTACAGTGCATTTTCAAAGCAGTACAATACTGACCAAAAAACCATATGCAATATCCATCATCAGGATGAAAATTAGGGTTTCAATTTTGGGTGCCACCCTCGTGTTCAAAATATTTTCATGGAATTTCAAAAATGCTTATACCGTTGTTTGCATATACACTATAGGGACAAAAGTGTTTGGATACTGCATGTTTTTCAGAAAAAGTGCTTTATTATTCTATTTAGTAACGTGTCGGCCATCCCTGTGCTTGTATTACAGCGCCAACATGTCGGGGTATACTTTCCACAAGTTCTCTAAGTCTGGGCAGGAATAGCTCGCCATTCCTTATGCCAGGCTGTGAGAAGAGATTGTTGTGAAGATGGGCGTGGGTGGCGGTGTCGTACTCGTCGCTCCAATTCGTCCCACAAGTGTTCGATCGGATTAAAAAATAGTTATTACAAAAATGAGCAGCTTTTTATTTTACCCATGCCCTTCCCAGCATTCTGTTTGGCAAACTCAGTATTTGCATATTTGTGATTTTCTAAAGTGTCCAAATACTTTTGTCATATAGTGTATTTATTGTACTGATGCATTATCGATAAAGAATATTTCCAATAAAGAGCATATTTATATTTGGTAAGATGTTTAAGCCCAATTCCACAAGAAAACAATCCATTAATAATCTTGCTTGCTCTAGGCACAGTACCACTTTTTTTTTTAAGTATATTCATCCTATTCTCTGGTTCAAGCTTTCAGCTTTCCATCTTTGCCTGGGACTCAAAGCTAACTTCCATTATTGCTTCTGGCTTCCTATGTAAAACCTCCATTGGTTTCCCTGAGGCTTTATTTTAAAAGGCTATGCACTCTTGTTTTTGTTTTTTAATCAATGCGTTTTTGGAACCGAATACTTTTTGTAATTGGTTTTCATTAAAAAGTTATGAATGTTTGATTTCTGTGTTTGTATTGTTATCCAAGGCACTGCAGACTGGAGGACTAGAATCTTAGCAAATTCTGTCAGCCAACAATCCACAAGAGCAGCGCTCCTAAGGTCAGGAAGTATGGGAGGAGTATGCACTAAAGGAGTAATGGAGGGTGACCTACCTGGCGTGATCAGGCTGCCCCCAAAGAGGGCAGTCCGCCATGTCTAAAGTCCTAGAAAGCGGTGTAATTATTTATAGATTAGTTTGTTCCGTCAACCCTGGTCACACAGACATGCGACAGAAGGATGGAGAGGGTCAATGGGGACTTCCAAGGAAGGATATCGAAGAACAAGAAAGCAAGTGAACAATGTGTCAGAAAATAATCCCAGCGCTCCAGCGAGCAAACCAGAGACAAAAATAGGTAGGTCACTTACTTCACAGGGGTGTCTCAGATGAGAACAGCCCTTAGTCCTGGTTGGCAGTCAATCACACAAATACATTTACAGGTTATGAGGCTTAATTAGCCATGCATAAACATACAATAGTTAAAGATATAGACAGTGCTGGGCAATGTGTTTCGATGTAATCCTAACACCTTTTTCAAGCCTCTTAAGAGAGAGTGACATAAAGCAGTGTTTAAATAGTATATGCTCACAGCTGGTGATATAATTTCCTGAACTTCTGGGAGTAGGTTCCTGAACATTGTCCACTTCCTTTCATGAGAGAAGGAGGCAGTATATTGTCTGTGTGGGGAAACACATTACATACTGATGAATTTCTGAGTGACGACCAGCGTCAGTGGGTTTTCTGCAGCGACAGGAAGAAGCAGCACCTTGTCTGTCACCTGTAAGTTCATGTGAGTCTCTCCACACAGGGAAGTGCAGTCTATGGAAAGCAGAGTGTCATGGTTTGTTACATACACTCTAAAGCCCCATTTACACGCAATGATGATCACTCAGCAGTTGGGGGACACCCCAACAAGCGTTTTGTTTCCTTTCTCAATGGGTTCCTGTGTTTTCTTAACCCCTTAACGACCAGCCCATAGTGTTTTTACGTCCTCCCGAAGTGGGCTTTATTCTCTGAGGACGTAAAAACATGTGTCCTGCAGAGAATAAAGCCCCTCGGGCTCTGGACGTGACAGCTCCATGCGGTCGGTGCCCGCAGGTAGCCAACAGCATGGAGCTGTCATCCCGGGCTGCGGGGACCCCCCCCCCCCTGGCAATGCGATCAGCGCTATCCAATGGATAGCGCCGATCGCATAATAGTTGCAGAAAGTGCAAAAAAAGTTAAAGATTCAGCTGCTCTGATGGATCGGATCCATCAGGGCAGCTGAAATTACTCACCCGGGTCCGCCGCACTGCTCCCCGCTCTCCTGGTCCTCCGGGCCCCGAAGCCGGCGTTCTGCGCGTGCGCGCCAGGCGGCATTACATCAGCCGCATGCGCAGAAGGCCTGGCGGCCTGGGAAGTTTAAAATCTCCCGGCTCCTGTAGGTAGCCGGGAGGCAAGAGATGTCAGCGGGGACCGCGATCGCCATTATCCAATGGATAACGGCGATCGCAGAAAAGTAAAGAAAAGTGTAAAAAAAGAAAAGCTTCACCTCCCCTCATGGATCGGATCCATGAGGGAAGGTGAAAATACTCACCCCCCTTCCTCCGTGTCCTCCGGCCGGTGTCGGAACCCTCCGCTGGCTTCTGCGCATGCGCCGATGTGGCGCGCATGTGCAGAAGGACGGCGAGCCCGGCAAATTCAAAATCTCCCTGCACCCGGCTGTCACAGATAGCCGACTGCAGGGAGATATGACTGGGGACCGCTGTATGCGGTTTCCAGTCATATGATCACCGTTATCCATCAGATAACGGTGATCATATAAAGTTAAAAAGTAAAAAAAAAAGTTAAAAGTTAAAAAAAGTTTAAAAAGTTAAAGTTTCATCTCCCCTTACGGATAGTATCAGTAAGGGGGGATGAAATTACGTACCCAAGGTCCTGGATTTGCTCCCTGCTGGGATGTTGATCCGCGGACCTTACCCCAGCTTCGGCGCATGCGCCCGTCAGCATGATGGCGGACGCATGCGCAAAAGTGAAATATTGCCCAAGAAATTTAAAATCTCCCTGCTGCTGGCTACCAAAGGTAGCCAAGAGCCTGGAGATGTCACGGGGAGCCGCGGTATGCGGTTACTGGTCACGTGATCGCCGTTATCCAATGCATAATGGCGATCACGTAAAAGTTCTTAAAAAAGTGGAAGTTTCATCTCCCCTCGCCGATGCGATCGGTGAGAGGAGATGAAACATCTTCTCGGAGGCTTCCGCATTTGAATCCAGATGCGATTATCCTCCATGGACCCTTCCGGCTGCTGCGCATGCGTCCGCTGGCAAAAACCCGAACACATTCGCAGGAGTCGGGGAGCCCAGGAAATTTTAAAACTCCTTACTCCCAGCGATCAACGGTCGCTGAGTGCTTGGAGCAGTGACCGGAGACCTGGTTGAGCGGTCCCCGGTCATGTGATAAATTAGCAGTATAACATTAGGCCAATCACGCATGACCGGAGAGGAATTATGGGTTCTGCATGCGCTTGGTCAGCGGTAATCCCTGGATCAATCGCATGCATTGGATTACACAATTCCCCCCAATTAGCGGGTCGGAATTACGGAATCCACTCGCAGAAAACAGAACACAGCATGTTATATTTTACCGCGGATATCCGCGACCTAGAGCCTATTGTGCTCTATGACCGCGGATATACTCGCAGCCCAAATGCAAACACATTGTGTACGGGCTGCGGGTACCCGGGTCATCTCTAAGCGACGGCGTGGGAAATATAAACAAAAAACGGTGCACTGCGCATTACCGCCTGTGTGAGTAGGCAGTTATGCGCAGTACATTACGTGGCCGTACGCAGGCTCACAGCCGGGCTCACAGCTGGAATCCGCTGCGGGCCTCGGTAAGCGTATTCTGCATACGTCCGTGAGAGCCCGGCGTTATTCAGATCGCTACCTGTAATCCGTAATTTACAGGAAGCCCCGGGAACGCTCGCCTTCATGCAGTTCCAGGAGCAGCTTGTTGAGTGCCTTCTGTGTGAGACCGCTGCACCGCAGCAAGATTACAAAGCCTCACAGAGCGCCACTTTTTACACCCCATACCCGCCGCTGAGTTCACGAAATACCCACAAAAAGTGAGAGGGGGGGGGATACACGGTTTTCTTGCCCCATGTGCCCATCCCAACCAGCCTCCGTAATTACCCGTCTTCGGACATAAAACGCAGTTTATATTATTACTTTTATCTAATATTTAGGGAATGCCAAAAAATGGGGATGGCGGGGGGGTAGGGTATTTTTAGGTAGTCAATTTTTTTCCCGTATAAGTGGGCAATGGGGCCTGGAATTTATTCAGTTGTACCCTGAAATCCAGCGGGCATTCCCTTCATTATAGGCCTTGCCATGGGCCCTGTAAGTAGATTAGGGCCACATTCGGTATGTTTCTGAACACAGGACAAATGGGGGTATCCATTTTGGGGTGAATGTCTTCATTCCTATGTACACTGTTCAAAAAACCCTGTTTTTAAATTGACAAAATTGCCAAAAAATGAAAATCGTAATTTTTTCCTTATGCTTTGCTTAGATTCATTCAAATACTATTGGGTCAAAATACACAGTACACCCCTAGATGAATTTGTTAAGGGGTCTAGTTTTCAAAATGGGGTCATTTGAGGGGGTTCCTTATCGTTTGGCCGCTCAATGGCTCTACAAGTGGGCAATGGGGCCTGGAATTTATTCCGTTGTACCCTGAAATCCAACGGGTGCTCCTTCCATTATAGGCCTAGCCATGTTTCCTTTAAGTAGATTAGGGCCACAATGGGTATGTTTCTGAACACAGGACAAACGGGGGGATCCATTTTGGGGTGAACGTCTTCATTCCTATGTACACCGTACAAAAAAACCTGTTTTTAAATTGACACAATTGCCAAAAAAATGAAAATCATAATTTTTTCCTTCTGCTTGGCTTAGATTCATTCAAAAACTGTGAAGTCAAAAAAGTCATCGTACCCCTAGATAAATTCGTTAAGGGGTCTACTTTTCAAACTGGGGTCGCTTGTGGGGGTTCTCCATCGTTTTGGTCACTCAAGGGCTCTACAAGTGGGCAATGGGGACTAAATCTCCATCAAGCAAAATTTCTGTTCCGAAAGCCACTGGTTGCTCCTTTCATTTTGGGCCCCATTGTGCATACAGACGTAATAATAGGGCCACTATGGGTATGTTTCTGAGCACAGGACAAACAGCGGTATCCATTTTGGGGTGAAAGTCTTCATTCATATATGTGCTGTACAAAAAACTGCTTTTAAAATGACAGAATTACCAAAAAAATGAAAATCGTAATTTTTTTCCTTCTGCTTGACTTAGATTCATTCAAAAACTATGCAGTCAAAAAAGTCATCGTATCCCTAGATAAATTCGTTAAGGGGTCTACTTTTCAAAATGGGGTCACTTGTGGGGTTCTCCATCGTTTTGGTCACTCAATGGCTCTACAAGTGTGCAATAGGGTCTAAATCTCCTTCAAGCAAAATTTCTGTTCTGAAAGCCACCGGTTGCTCCTGTCATTTTGGGCCCCATTGTGCATACAGACGTAATACTAGGGCCACAATGGGTATGTTTCTGAGCACGGGACAAACAGGGGTATCCATTCTGGGGTTCAAATCCTCATTTTCATGTGTATTATAGAAAAAAGTCCTGTCTTTAAAATGACATATTTGCAAAAATATGAAATTTTAGTTTTTCTCTTCTAAATTGCATTGACTCCTGAAAAAAAAAACTGTGGGGTTAAAATACTAATGACACCCCTCAGTGAATACGTTAAGGGGTTTAGTTTTTAAAATGGGGTCACTTGTGGGGGTATAATTTTGACTCCTATGAGCCTTTTCGAATCTTGGCTTGGTGTAGGAAAACAAAGTGTTCCTCAAAATGCTGAAAAGTAATGTTAAATTTGTACGTCTCCTAAATGGTTAAAAAAACAAAAGTTTTTCCAATGTGCTCCCAAAATAAAGTAAACGGATGGAAATATATATCTTAGCAAAAATTTCTATATTATGTTTGCACATATTTGAGATATTGCAGTTTGAAATAAAAAATGACGATTTTTTTCAAAATTTTCCCAATTTTGGCGCTTTTAATAAATAAACATAAAAATTCTATCGGTCTTTTTTTTTTTCGCCAGAATTGCTTGGATATGCAAAACCTTTCTGGTGTTTTTCCATGTTAAAGTGACACGTCAGATTTGTAAAATTTGGCCTGGTCATTAAGGCACAAACAGGCTTGGTCACTAAGGGGTTAATAAATTAATTGTTCAGCTTCATATGCCTTTCTTCTTGTGTTGACATTGAGTGCTAGAGTTGCCTTATATTGCTCACACTGGGGAACAAAAAAAAATTTTCATGGTGCCTGGAATTTTAGACCTTATTCTGGGTATTATTGTGCCACCGATTCCGAAAATATCATCCATTTTATTCTAGGAGCTCTAGTATTTGAGATATTCCTGATGTCATTATCTACTTTTGCTATTTACTTTATCTTCCCGCCAGCATTTGCTTACCATTAGTACATATTATACATATTGCCACCACTGCACATCAAACTTGGGTTAATGAAGCAACGTGTAAAGATATTGAAGAGAAATGGAACGTGTTTCAGCTACAAATATAGAAAATTTCCTGCGATGAGCATGGAGAAGCTAAAAAGCAGTAAATTCGATGGACCACAAATCCAGGAACTCATGAAAGGCCAGCGTTTCAAAGATTAAGTGGATAACTTTGAGGCACGTGTGCAGTTGTTGTTTTGTAGGGTTGGAAAGTATTTTTTTGGGAACTATAAGGCCACAAACTACAATGAACTTGTGAAGAATATGCTCGCTTCTGTTTTTGAACACATGGTTGTAACATGGACATCAAATTGCAGGACCTGCAGTCATTTTGGACCGAATTTAAGATGGTCTTGGTGATGTAAGTGATGAACAGGGTGAGCGATTTCACCACGAACTAAGGCTCACGGAAGAACCGTACTGTGGACAATGGATATGCATATGATGGCAGTGTACTGGTGAAATATCCAGTGCGAATGTCTTAGAGTATATCATCGCAGAAAATCACAGAAATGTAGTTTCAGCGATGTGTCTCACTGAAGAAACTTTGGTTTTGTGTTCTAGGCTTCTTGGGATTTATCTTTGTACCTTCAGCTTTTAATTGGCAGCCACTACATGTATAATACAATATGTGTACATCTATACATTTATATGGACATATGTCAAATCTTGATAAGCAGACCTGATGGCAAAAAACTAATGTCATTTTCAGAATCTATGACTCCAAAATACCCCCAAAAAGCTGTATCAACTCAGTCACCAAAAAGCATGTTCGCCAGTGTTATTATTATGGGGGGCATGGAGTTGTAATTTTGAATATGCCTGGACCTTTTACTAGTAAATCCTCTGTGTTTAAAAATAAATGGACACCTGAGCAAGAATCAAAAGTAGTATTTATTTACATACAGTATGTTAATACTTAGTAGGACCTCATTTGACCCGAATGGCATCGGATACTTTTTGTGGCATACTTTCTACTAACATCTGATGCACTTCGGCTGGCATTTTCCTCCATTCCTCCTGCAAATGTCTGGTGAGTTTTCTCAAAGAAGATGGATGCTGTTCCTATTTCCTGACCTGTTCCAGTTTGTCCCAAAGATGTTCAGTAGGCTTTATGTCAGGACTCTGTGCAGGCCAGTCCAATTGTGGAACATCCATATTCTCAAACCAATGTAAAACAGTGCTGAATTTGTGACAAGACATGTCATCTTGTTGGAAGTATTGTAGACCATTCCCAGAGTATTGCCACATCGTTGGCAGTACGTTATTGTCTAGAATGTCAAGCTACACCTCGTGTTCATGGCTCTTGCCACTACAACCATCGGACATAGACCATGCCATGTTAAACATCCCTAGACCATAACAGAACTTATGCCATACTTAACTGTGGGCACAACACACTTAGGCAAAAGATGTCCCCCGGGCATCCTCCACAGCAAAGTATGTCCATCTAATTTGAAGATTGAGTAGTGCGATTTGTCACGCCATAGAAAGTTGTTCTTCCATTGCTCAACTGTCCTTGCACCATTGTAGACAGTGCAATGTATCTTCTTTAAGAGAACTTGCAGGCATTTTCAGGATGAATGGGGGGGAAATAGCATCTGAAGTGTATGAGATGTTAGCAGAAAATATGCCATGGAACGCATCCAATCTCATTAGGTCCAAAGGAGGCTCCACTAAGTATTAATGTATGTAGTTAAATACTACTTTTGATTCATGCTCAGTTGTCCTATTACTTTTGAATTGGAAGCGTGAAAGGTTTAGTGCTATAGGTCCCAGGCAGGAAACTACTGCAGTACTTGGTATTGTGGATTGACATAAAATAGTATTTAAATGGTAGCACTTTTTTTTTTTTTTTTTTTTTAAGTCAACCACACAATTGTTATTCGAAAAGTTTCTGCATCTGTAGCTGCACTCTATGGGGGCCTCCTGGAACAGCCCTATCATATAAAACTACATCCAGTAAAAAAGGTTCGTATTTAGAAAGCACAATAAATAATAGTGCTTGTATGTCTACATTTCCCGTATTTCACTCCCATTTCACTATTAGAAGAGACTGGTAGATTTATGAGCAGCCCCGGGTTTGTAGGATTCCCAGTCAGAAGCTCCGCCCACACAAGCTTTGTGGTATTGCTGCCTTTAACATTCCTCCATGTCAATTTGGTGCAATAACCAATGTGTCAGTTCACAATAATGCTACCATAGCAACAGAGGATTTCAGGGACCAGTATCCATGGAGATTTGGTTTTAAAATCCTGCAGAATCTCTAAAGCATTACTACATAATTATTCAGCCTCCACTTACAACAACTTCAGAAAATTTAATAAATATTGACAGCAACGTAAGCGATGCCAAGTATTGGGATGCAATTATTTCATACTGTTAAATGCTCTTTCCATTTCAGCCTCTGACACACACAGTGCACATGACAATAGGATAATACATTCTCATTTTACACCGCACTACGCACACATTTGTGAACGTCACTGCTGGCATAGACAACCATACAATGGTTCGCTATTACCTCCTTCAGCAGTCATGTTAATGTAGTATGTCTGAATTAACAATGGTGACGGGATGAAAGCTTAGCTCATAGCAGTCACTCACAACATCATAAACCATTCGATACATAAAATATTTAAAGGGGTAATGCAGGCATTTACTATTGACGACCTATCCTCAGGATCAGTCATCAATAGTTGCTCGCTGGAGATCTGCCGCTTGGAATCCCCACGATCAGCTGATTCTCCAGTCCACTGTCAGTATCTGTGGTCAGGGCCAGAAGTGTAATAGATGGCTTCACTCACATTGAAATCGACGGGAACAATGCCATGTATTACACTTCCAGCTCTAATCACAATGAAGAGCCGGAAGTATAAGGTCCAATGTCCACGGGCAGGTTTGATGAGCGGGAGATCCACAAATCAAGCTCCCTATAGGGAAGCATGGGCATCTGCAAACAAATTAAAGCATGCAGATTTGTTTTGCGGACCTTTTGGTCTGGAAAACAAATTGTAGCATGCTCCATTTCTGTCCGGTTCCCACATGGATGGCTTCCATTGAAGTCAATAGAAGCCGGCCGATCCGCGGCTTGTCACTGCAGACGTGCCGTGGATCCCGTGGGAAAGCAGGAGTTTGAAAATAAAAAAAATAAAAAAACAACAAAACTGTATTGCACATGTCTGACGGCAAGCCGTGAAGACCATGCACAGTACAGCAAACCCGTAAATGGAGAGATCTGCGCGGATGTTGCTGCCGGAAAATGCCCACGGGCAGGGCTAGCTTCTGTACACTGACCTGACCCACCCATAGACATGAGGCCTAACATAAGACATTACTCCCACTGATTTCAATGGGAGTGAAGCTGTCTATTACACGTCTGGCCCTGCTGTACTAACAGTGAGCCGGAAGATCAGCTGATCAGCCCGGATCCCAAGCAGTTTATCCCCAGTGATCAACACTTGGTGGATAGGTCATTTATAGCAAATTGACCATTTATAAGGTAGATCATGCATGGAAGGTAAATGCATGGAATACCCCTAAATACTAAGGTAATTGAAGTGTGTTCAGATGTGTGTGTGTTTTACAGCCCCATTTTTGTTGTGATCTATAAAACTGTTACACACGGTAGTAATACAATTGGATGGAGGCAATACTACAGAAGTGTAAGGGCTCAGTGTGCCACCATATGCTGCCTCTGTGATGCACCAAGTGTCATCTAGAAGCAATCCTTCTAGTGGAGAATAACTTGATAATACTACCAGTTTTCTCTAATATGATTTTTTTTCTTCACACAGAGGTACCGTATTAGTCAATAATAGGGCCATGTGCTCAGGCCCTAATGAGCTGCTGAGCACCTTTAGATAATTGTTACAGATTTTGTCAACTGTCTACCCGAAGTCCATTTACCACACTACTTAACACTTAACTGTACCAGTCATTAGGAAACCAGAAAGATGATTTAAAAAAAGTAGTCATGTTAATGCACCATATGACTATTGTATTTCACATGGGATGGCTAAGTGGAAAAGTGCCACTTGATCCCTTGGATGTGAAATAAGAGAGTCCAAATTAATCAAGTTTCTTTGCCACTTCTCATACTAATAGTAATACACCATCTGGCAGAGGATCCTGTGCAACAACAGCGTATGGGCCCTTTAGTCTCCACTAATGTGTTATAAAGCACCCCATTATGTCTCTCTAACAATCCACTAATAATTGTGAGTAATGAAATTAATTTGCTTAATATCTTACATGCAATCTAAGAAAGGGAAGCTGCTAACTGCTTTTAGGGGGGCAGCAGCCCCCTTACCCACTGGTTCACTGTACAATTACGCATTCAGTGTCTGAGCCCCTAGGTTGAAACAACATGTCCCCCAGCAACTAATTTCACAGTATGATCTGTAGTATTGCTATGTTATAGAAACTACAGTCATGTAAAACACTAACAGGATCAGCTCTACAACTACTACTCCAGCATATGTTCTTGTTCCCCAAATCTTTGAATCCTGATTTCTGAGTCTTCCGAAGCGTAATCTCTTGGGTATGCTGTTCAATGTTTTTGTGTCTCCATAATCCACCCAAGGCTCTGTGCTACTCAACTCAGTGTGGTCCTTCTAGCTAATCCACAAAATATAGCCAAAATCCAAGGCACCAAAGTTTTCCAGATAAAACATGTTCTTCTTTATCCAGCTCATCTTTAAAAATGCAAGGTATGTTTCAGTCATGCAGGGCCTTTGTCAATCAGAAGTATAGGACATGTCCAAGCATAACATTTAAGTGCACTAGGAAATCTCCTATGTGTTGGAATTTAGTTATATTGCTAAACTCCGTTTGCCATGGTAGTTCCATGGGCACCAAACTCGTAGTCTTCATTTCATCTGTTGCACCTTTCTCCAACTTTCAAAACTTTTTCAAAAGCCCCCAAGGATCACCCCATACAACTGCATTAACTACTATGCTACATTAATGTTATTTTATGTAAAAGCTGTGCATCCTAGCTTCATATCTAATATTTCATGAAATGTTGCTGATAACAATACTTTATAAACTATAATGACGTGTGAATTCTAACAAATTAGGTTTAGCTGTATTTTGTGCTTCATGCTGCAATTTATCATTAAAGACAAAAGGTCAGTGGAAAGTCATGTTGCCCTGAGCTGCCCTTGAAGAGGTTGCTTTAAATTTAATGCTCTATTTCACTGGATTACTACATTGTGTGTTAGAGAGGTTTAAATAAAAGAGACAGTCATTGGATGCTACACACATACTGGTTTAGTAGGAACATCAGCATCAATGCTTTTGCATCGTCTACTGGTAAGAACAGTAAACCAGGTCTGAAGCACATGGCCATATTACTGGTCTGTACAAGCTTCAAGGTGGAGGGAGCCATAATGCAACACGCCTAGGCTCATATGAGGTCCTACTGTACTCCCATATGTTTCCAATTGTGCGTGAAGGCTTATAGTGTTAGAATCTGCATGACTTTCATTGGAGGTCATATTACAAAGGTCCTGCCTTCAGATACATTAGGCCAGGCTCACACAACTGTATGTAAAAAAAAAATGTGCCAGTTGAGAGATATATGTGCGCAGCACGCCGTTTGTACGTAGTGATATTGCATACTGACTACATGCCACTGTAGAGATGAGCGAGCACCCAAATGCTCGGGTCCGCGTTAATCGCGTCGAGCTTCTCGTAAAATTCTAGAGCTCTACTCAAGTAACGAACCCCATTGACTACAATGGGAGACTCAAGCATTTTTATATGTGGGACGCCGGGTGCAGAGCTTTTTTTTTTAGGTTGGTTGGTTTCTCTCTCTGTTCTGCCTGACAAAAAATTTGCCATTGATGCGTGCTGCGTCGCGGCAGGGAGGGGCCAAAACAGGCACGTCACAGCGGGGAGGAGCCAAAAACTGGGGCGGGGTCAAACACGGCTTGATGCTCGTTCAAGTAACTAGCACCATCGAGTACGCTAATACTCGGACGAGTATCAAGCTTGGCAGAGTATGTTCGCTCAACTCTACATGCCACCCAGCGCCATGTACTATCTTGACGTGTATGTGCACTTAACCCTTTCCAATCCAATGTCGGGCCTGCCCCGACATCATCATTTTCCTCCACAGCTCCGATGTCGGGACAGGCCCGACACTGCAGTGCAGGAGTGCATCTGCACCTGATCGTCAGACACATCGGGTGCAGATACACTCGTGCACTGGTCCTCATTGAGAACCCCCGAGAAGGCAGAATTAGCGCTATGCAATGCACGGCCGGCGATCATGTGACCGCCGGTCACCAGACCCCCAGCGGTCACATGAACGCTGAGTCGGGAGCCTGCACCCGGGGGGGGGGGGGGGGGCGACAACACTGTTTACCTGTCCGGCGTCTTCCGCATTCTCCCTTCTGTCTCCCGACTTGGCGATCATGTGACCGCTGGGTGCCACCTGACCCCAGCGGTAACATGATCGCCGATCCGGGAGGCAGAAGGGAGAATGCGGAAGACGCCAGACAGGTAAGCAGGTCCCCCCACGGTGCAGCGAGCACCTGCACCCTCCTGAACTCTGTCAGTTCAGCAGGGTGCAGGGAAATGTATTTTTTCTCATCCATTCTCACCAGCTCCAATTTATTTGGAGCTGGGGAGAATGGCTGAGAAAAAATATTTGGATTGGAAAGGGTTAAAACGTGCAAAGATAGAACATGCTGTGATTTTTCTTGTGTGCTTATTTAACAAAATTTGTGTGAGAGGCAACATGGCCACCTATGGGAGATTTGTACAGCGTATTTTGTGCGCTGAATACGCAATACCGACATGCTTGTGTGAGACAGCCCTTATTCTGTAAATGAAGGGGGAAAAAAACAAACTAAAAAGGTGTTAATTTTAAACAATTTAGTATGCCTTTTTGCACATGTAGTATCTCATTATGGTAGTTTCACACGGGCGATCACGTTTTAGCCGTGAGAAAATCGCGGCAAAATTATCTTTGCGAGTTTATGTGAAGGTCATGAAAATAAAAAACTACAGCACTTACACCCATGACGCTCAAAAACCAGACGCACATTGTCCATCAGGTGGGAACTTTGCCTTGGTGGCACCCTTACCTGACAGGGGGGCGATTTGGGGATTTACTGTATAGAATCCCATCTGTGATTTGGTGAATGAAGGTGAAGCAGTTATCATTTTTGCCCCAAGCAGCAATAAGGCTGGACACACCGCCTATACATTTGCAATTATTGTTTTAATCATAACACAGGAACGTGAGTGTTGTAGGGTTAGAACTAGCCCTGCTTACCTACGGTGATCCTCCACTCCTGAACAAAGATGGTTGTACAACTCTAACTACCTAATGCACACTGTGCATTAGTATGTATCATTAGTCTAAGACACTACACACTGCTGTCATTGACCAGTGTTGCCCATGTGAGCAGCTCTGGCCAATGAAAGCAGTGTGTAGTGTCTTAGACTACTAATGCACGGTGAGCATGTAAGCGGTTAGGAAGGCATGAAAGTTCTGATACTATTAATTAAACAATCTTCATTATGTTATTGCTTCTTCATTATTATTCTTTCATTTCATGCATGGGGAGGGTTACGGCTTTTAAACCATTATATGACACTGGGAGTTAAAGAAGTTGTAGAAAAGGATGGAGGAGTATGGTTTCAAAGAGAGGCAGTTGATTGGATTAATAGGTCACCTGACCGGGTGTCGGTAACCTAGAATTGGAAGAGAGGGCTCCTGCAGACGGTCAATTTTGCTCACGCAAACAGCAGAGAAAGGAGTCTACTGATTTCAATGTGTTCCCTCAAATTCAGTGTTTTTGCACTATACTTTTGCAGGCATGAAAATATACACAACATGTTCTAGTTTTGTGCGCATTTGCATACCCAGGCCAGCATAGGAGTCTACAGGGGTGCACAAATGCACACCCCATCTGCACAAAATCGTGCAATTTCGCAGTATTAATCATTTACACCGATGACTAATTAGGCTGCTTAACCTCTTCAATCATGGCACGGGTTTGTCCATTGCCAATGTGAACTACTGTGTAGAAAAGTAGAATAGAATGCATGGATACATGGGTGATAGCCGGAAAGAGCGCTTTCTTCCTAGCGCAATTATCTAGCGCTATTGGGAATGTATTTTCGCATACGCTCATCTGCAAGAGCCCTAAGGGAAGCGCACAAGCAGAGTGTGTGTGGCTATTGTAGTTAGAGGAAGGAAGATGTGAATGGCAATGGAGTACATCAGTGTCTCTGAAAACCAAAATCTGCATTTAAGTGCGCTGCCGCATAGAAGAGGCTTTATAATCTAGTGCTGTCCGTACGCGAAATTGTGCATGAACTGAGGTGGAGAATAGATGTTTTTCACTGGAAAAGGGATTAACAAATAGCAGTAAGGTCAGAGACTACACGACATTAGCTTCTGCACATACAGAATACCGTACCTGTGCTGAAGCCATGAAATTCCCATGTAGCCAACAACAGTAAATAAGTTATTCCATGGAGAATTGGTGTCTAATGTCATTATTTGAAGGGAATAGGTATGGCAAAAAAAACCCAAAAACATCTGCAATTGGTTGTTTACTCACCAGTGGTAGACTTTCCAGTTGAGTCAGAGCCACTGTCCCTAGGCTCTCACAGTTATGCCACCATATAATGAAGAATAGCTAACATGCATCAGGTAGTCACAAAAGCTGTGTGGTCATCTTTATTTATCCAGAACCACATAAGCTGTGTGGTCATCTTTATTTATCCAGAACCAGAGGGTCTCTTAATCCCTTCTCACTACAAGACATAAGTTTAGATCCTGCCTGGGAAGGTGTTCCCACAAATAGATGTAAACTTACGTCCAAGGATGGCACAGCCACAGAAGCAGTAGCCAGATGTGACTGACAGCTGGGCTCCCACTGCAACAGTGGGGATCACGGGGAACACTGATCCACCGCCGTTATCCCCTTACATGCCACGATCAATGTTGGTTGCAGCATGTAAAGAGTTCACAGAGAGAGGGCACTCCATCTGTAAAGTCATCGGCCCATGACAATGTAAGTGCGGAGAACCGTTGGGTTGCTATGGCAGCCGGACACCAAACAATGGTGTCTGGGTCTGCCATGGCCTGTCATTACTAATAATAGAGATAATACATTGCAGTACCAAAATACTGAAATTTATAATTATAGTAAACATAGCTTCACAGGTTCAAGTCCCCTACAGGGACATAAAAAGAGGTGTAAAAAAAAAAAAAACACCACGTTTAGTATTAATGCATGCATAACAGCCTGTACTATAAATTAAAACACTTCCTGCACAGCCAGAGACTATTTATGAAAAAAATTTTTTTTTAAAAAAAGAGCGCCAAAATGCTTATTTTGATTATTTTGACTCCCTCAAAAATGCAGAAGTGATCAAAAAGCCATATGTACCTCAAAATGGAACCAATTAAAAAGAGGAGTGTTTATTGTGCAAAAGGCTAAAAAAAGGAAAAAAGAATTAAAAAAATAACTATCCCCCTACACACACAACATCACGATAAAACAATGGCAGAATAGAGGGGGGTTTTTCTCCCTGCCTACCAGAAAAATTTAATTGAAGCTATACATTATATTTAGGGATACGCGAGTATACTCGCTAAGGCACTACTCGCTCGAGTAATGTGCCTTAGCCGAGTATCTCCCTGCTCGTCCCGAAAGATTCGGGGACCGGCGCGGGGCGGGGAGCTGCGGGGGAGAGCGGGCAGGAACGGAGGTAAGATCTCTCTCTCCCTCTCTCCCGCCCGCTCTCCCCTGCTCCCCGCCGCAACTCACCTGTCAGCTGCGGCGGCTCCCGAATCTTCAGGGACGAGCAGGGAGATACTCAGCTAAGGCACATTACTCGAACGAGTAGTGCCTTAGCGAGTATACTCGCTCATCCCTAATTGTATTTATTTTTAAAAAATGATGCCAATAAAACATACAGCATGCCACACAAAGAAACGAGCCTTCATGTGAAGCACAGACTGGGGAGCATTTACACGTAGAGAGAAGCCAGTGATCCAGTGATGATTTTTATGCTGGCTGAAAGTCAGCAATAACGAAGAGTGAACGAATTGTAAATGATTTTTTTGCATTTAAATTTAACGTTTATTGTGCCAATTCATTCTTTTGAACAAATTTGGCAGAATAATGGTCTCGTGTAAACTGCACTTAACCAAGATGCATCCAAATGCAAAAAGTTGGGGAAGGTGGATCGTCTTTGCTAGCTGCTATGATGCTGCCAAAATTAGTTTATGCAGAAGGCAGAGATAAAGGGAGCTACTGGATGGAGACAGAGACACTTACGAGAAGCTACAGTCATGTCTAAGTGTTTTATCTCATCTCAGTGCTGGATTTACATCTACACTGCTCAATATTGCTGTATAATTTTCTTAATACTGTTACTTATGAGGGTGTGCTAGACAGAGATAGAAGAGATCATGCTCTATACACTGCACATATAACAGCTCGTCTCCACCCACCAGCTCAGAGTAGAATGAGAATTACAGACACATTCTGTAGAGGGGAGAGAAACTGGTGAAAAATGCAGAATACGAGTTATATAATGAAAAAGAATAGAAAATGTGTTATTCCCTATACATCTACTAGGGTCACCTGAAAGTATGGGTACGATTTAATAATTAACACAGGAATGTCTTACTTAGACTCAAAGCTAAAAATATAAAAAAATAACCAGATCTGGTGATTGCCCAAAGCCCTTCTAGCATGATCAGCAGATGATTGGCTATAGAATAGCACTAGACGAGTGGGCACTATTGCAGGAAACAGGATGGCGCTCTGGCATCATCCTAGCCACTGCAATAGAAGTTCAGGAAGTGGCCAGGAACTACTGTGCATGCTTGTTAAATGTGCGCTCTCGAGAACCCAGCCAGATACACAGAAAAGAAACAAGTAACATCCGTGCAAAATCGGCCACTCCTGCAAGATCACAGTGGTGGCCATAAACCCAGGCAAACCTGAAAATAAAAATGGGAAAAAAAACAAAACCATTGGATGCCCGGTGGAATTCCGCAGCAATTAGGTTCTATTGAACCTAACCTGTCCGCGCGGATTTGCGCCGTGGGAAATAAATCGCAGTATGTTCCATTTCCCACGGATTTACGCCCCGCGGGAGGTCTCCATTAATATAGAATTAATGGAAACCGCGGAAAACCAGTCGTTAGCGAGTTTTGTTTACCACCGTGGTACTCCCCTGGCGGAATTCCGCAACGGCCGTGGGCATGAGCCCTTAGTAACTTTACATAAGGGACTATTTTACAGCGGGTCAATCACAGTACTTCCTTTAATAATCAGACAAATATCACAGACTCCAATAATTCTATGTGTAAACTATTCTTTAATGTCACATTTTCTGACAATTGTACATCGATTACATAATTTTCAATAGATGTGGTCAAAAAGGCAGTAATTTTAATATTTTCCTTGTTTTAACAGTAAATGTAATAAACACGAAGCTTGTCATTATTAACATTTACACAATTCACATCAGGTTGATGACATCTCAAATGTATTCCTTTTAAAGGATAGCAATCAATAAAATATTACAATTCAACTAATACTCTGGTACAATACTTCATAAGTCATAAAAAAAAAATTCTTAAAAGTTAGTATATATATTTTATCTGTCGATCTTCGCAACAGACCAGTTTCGTTGTTTCTTTCAGACAGGGTAAACAGATGTGGCATTGGTGTATGGTTATTATCTATGGCTGAATGAACTGAGAATATACTGAAAATGCCCCAGCACGTAGCATTTGTGTTTGACACAGAAGAAAAAAGCTAATGAAGTAACACTAGTCAAAAAAAAATCTTCAGAGCCAAACCATCTGCTAAAAATATTTCTATTATACCTTACATTGTCTTAAGGAAAATCATAGTACATCGAAGAAGGACTGCAAATAAGAACATGCCGTTATTGTTCATCTTACTTTTTGGGACTTAGAAACTGGAAAAAAGATACACAAAATCTTATAGATCAAATATTATTCTCGGTTACCTGTTGAGAATAAGGGTACAAGATAGCTTCAAGTAAATATCAGTGTCTGGAAGGATTCCTACCTCCATTTACAAGTTCATATCAATGCCATACATACAGAAATGCTGGTGTCACAATCAACCTACAAAAGCATGATCAATCTGTAAAGATGAAGAAGTGCTTTTCAGTTAGTTCTGCCTCCACTGCATCGACTTTATGGTTCAGAGTTTTTATACTTCTCAATAATAGACCAGTGTAGGTGGAACTAAACCCTGGGCACAAACCTGTGCTCATCTGCTATATATCCATGGGCAATAAGAAATAACATTTTAGTTGAGCTTTAGACCGTTCACCGTAGCATTAGGGATCTACACACATTGTGAAAAAAAATTTAAAAAATCAAGCACCTAGATGGAGTGGTCAGAATGGAATGAAACTTTCTATGTGTGATTGAAACATTGATAGGAATAAGCGATAATGTCAAAGCAAAACGATAATTTATTGCGGAAAACTGAAGACTTGAAGTGAGGATCTAGTACCCTGTTGGGTGGCCTGTAGCTTGGATGCAAGATGTGATACGGGTGAGCATGGAGGCATAAAGGTTCTGTATGGTTTCCTGGGCATATCAGTTTACATTTACTGTAACTGAGCCTCTAAATCAGGCAAACGTATAGACTGTCGAAGTTGGCGTCCTGGATGGTCCCATATATGTTGTATCGGCGATAAACTTGGTGACCGATGCAGGCTATGGAAGTGTAGCAATGTTGGAGGTTTCCTGTGACACCCTTGCTGTGTGGGACCCAGTATTATCTTGCTGGAAAATGCCTTTTGGAAGCCGCCATGAGAGACAAGACATGTGGCTGCAGGATATCCTGAACATATCGCTGATCAGTCATAGTCCCTCGCACCACTAAGTGGAGTGACTGTTGTATGCAATGGCCCCACAGTCCATCACACCAGCAGTGGGGGCGGTGTGCCTTTCCATAACAAAGGCAGGATTGAGGTGCTCACCCCTAGGTCTCCAGACACGAACACGGCCGTTGTCGGTGTCAAAACTAAACCTGGATTCATAACTGAAGACAACCCGGTTCCACTCCGTAGCAGTCCAGTTTCATTGTTCACTACATCACTGCAAATGGAAGCAACAGTGGGTGGATGTCAAAGGCAGTACACGTAATTGGCTGAAGGACATTTGGTCTCACAGTGCCGAGCACCTGGAAATGATTCTGACAGACACAAAGGCCTGTAATAATGATGCCACCTATCTCTGGATGGAAGACAACAAAACCATTGGAGCTGCTTGTGCTTGTTGGACGATTAGACAATCCTCTCTACTGGTAGTTTGTTGAGGGCATCCTGAGCCCAGTCACCTTGTGTGCATGCCTTCACGAATCTATTGGTCCCAACACCTCCTAGAAGTTTGGTCAGAATGGCCAATTTGGTCGGGCAATTTGTCGATACTACCATCCAGCTTCTCACATTTCAATATTGTACCCCCTCAAACTCTTAACTGGGCAAAATATTTTCAATTACGTCAAGAGACATGTCTAGTGGTCAATGGGTTCTACACATGCAGAATTTAAAAAAAAAAAAAAAAAAAAAAAGGGAGGTCCACTACACACAAGTACCTTTTTATAGGCCAAGGGTGGAATCATCCAAATTTCACGACAACTCTAATCATTTGTACATCTGCTTGAGATGCAAATGCATTCAGAGTTTTGCAGCAAAACAACAACTCTATTTAGGGGCTTGATTTTCTTTTTCTTTGACAATGAGTGTATAAAGTTCTGGAGTTTGGGTCTGTAAACCCATGGTTTGGCTGTACGCATTAAGGGTGCATAAATAACTTATAATACGCTACTGTGAAGCTTGCTTTAACATTAAATCCAGTCAAAATGATCCTCTGAGATGAAAGAAACACAAGATCATAGTTTTATCTAATAGAAATTGGCTCTAAATAGCTCAAGTGTTCTATAGAACACTTTCATTTTGGAAATCAGTGGTGGTCATAGTCTTCATCAATGTGATGTTTCTCCAATGTGTCCATGATCAGAGGACAAAGTTTGACCAGTTTTACCATTTATTCTAGTTTCACAATTTGCTGAGTGAAAGCCGTTCTTCAGGATCCAAGAATCCTTAAGGTGCCTTAACACAGTTTCAGGTTCATGAAGTTTGACTCAGAGCCGAATTCCCAATCACGGAGGCGGTCCGTGACGTCTTCTCCCCATCACCATGCAGAATGACAGCTCTCTTCCCTTTTGAGCATAGAGAGAGAAGTCACTTTGCATGCTGTGAATGGGGATCACTCCACATGCTGTGAGTGGGAAGAGGCCAGCGCAGCCCACTTCCGTAACTTGGAGCTCAGCTCCGAGTTGGACTTCATGAATCTGGTGACAGAATCCCTTTAATGCATAAAATTCATATCCATTTCTTATGCTACTTCCGATCATAATACACGCAGATGACACTTTAGTTATAGCAATTCTTTAGGTATGCTAAAACCTTCAATTGTAAGATCTCTAAATGAAACAGTGATTTGCCGCCACTGCACCATGTGGCTACCATTACAACATTATCAATTGCAAGAAAAAGCCACATATAAAAACAATTTTTTCCCCCAAAACCAGTAGAGAAGAGTCAATTTACTGATCGTCTACACCAATAATCATCCAGTGTACATTTACACGGGATGACTACCATCCAGGTGACAAGTGATAATTCACTCATGGTTTAGTTTCAAATCACTTAAATAGTTGTTGACTGATGAAAAAGTCAGCTTGTGTAAAGTCATAGTTTTTTATATTTCAACAGCTTGCAAATTAACTGGCCGAGAGAATCTCCCCACTTTTTCCCCCCTCCGGAACAATTTGTCACAGAACTAATAATGAATGATTCTCGCTTGGTGTAAAAGCTTTCAACCAACTATCTTTCACACTCTTCAATTACTTTTCTAGGTGACTGATCGGACAATAGCTGCTCAGTGTAAAAGGTACACTTAGTGATTAGTAATATATAGCATGACAGCTTGGGGTCTTCTGAAGAGGAGCGGATGCAAGTCATCTAACAAACCTCAGCTGACGTGTAGGACAGATAGAATTTCCAATGTGTTGTACCTATCTGTGCACAAATGCACATGCAAAGGTGTGCAAGATATTTTAGAATTTCACTAAAAATGTATCATAGAAAAGAGAAAAACAAAACTATTCAAGTCAAACCCATACCACCTAAAACTGCACACTCAAGTCTAGCAGAAAATATATAAATATGCAACAGGTTTTAATTAAGTAGTAATTTCTACACAAACGTTTTTATTCCATATTTTACCTCACAAACTATTGTCACGGAGGACATTTTGGCCAGTTGGTATAGCTACGATCTCGCATGGTCTTAAGTGACATTTTCTTTAGGCAATCTCAAAAGGGTAGAAAGGGTCAACTGAAAGTATCACAGTTCATTTTAATCACATTTTATAATTGTCACAGAGACATAAATCAGCAAGATCTAAACTTGCTCCTGTGATTGCTATTGTTATGCATGAATGACCACCTACGAAACCATGCTTCCCTTATGTTATACCAAAAACAAAGCAAGCCAATTTTCACTATAAGTCAGGAGACCCAAAAGTGGTACACGGCCACAGATATGCTACTCATCTTGGGAACAAAATACAAGATTAGCCCAATGTATAGGTAGCCCCATTTTCATTCCCAACGATCTATAGCTTATATTTTGACAGCCAGATTTCTCGCGCAGTAAAAGAAAAAAAAAAGGTAAGCAACTAATATGCTATAAAATATTAAATATATTCATACATATCATCATGGCTGATTATATGGCCACAACTGCATAGCATTCATGTACATGTAATTATCCCAGACTTGAAACAGTTCGCTATATGACCGTCCCAGTCAATAAATGCCTTTACTGCCAGCATTTACTGTAAAATAAAACAGCTGAGAAATAATGAAGACTCAAGTAGATAATTGTAAAGGATGTATATTTGTGGTTGGTCATGATAAGTAGGGAATGTGAACAGACCTGAATGTTTATTTGTGGATATCATCTTTAAAGAATGGTACATACTAAGGCCTAATGCCCACGGACAGGTTTCACGCGGCATTATTCCGCAGCCATTAGGTTCTATTGAACCTAATAGCTTTCTGCCTTGCAATGTTCACACGGCGGAATTCTACCGCGTGAAAGAAATCACGGCATGTTCCATTTGCCGCGGAAAAATGCGTGTCTGGCTTCCATTGTAGTCAATGGAAGCCGTCCATCACTCGACACTTCCGCTGTGAGCACAGAAGTATCGTATGATTACACGTCACCGCCCACCCGCCGGCGCGTCATGTGCTGCACTGCGCACGCGTAGTGGATCTGGAGAGGTGACTATGAGGGTCTTTGTGGGGCGCAGTGGGCATGAGGCCTTATACGCTCTACAGTCCTCGTAATGCATTAAATTACTTTATTATCAAATACAATGTAATAGAAGTATAACATTATTTTACAATAACCCACACAATGCATAAGCTAGTCTCAAAGTGGGGTAATCTCTTATTGATCATCAGTAGAGATGAGCGAGCATACTCGTCCGTGCTTGATGCTCGTTCGAGTATTAGGGTGCTCGAGATGCTCGTTACTCGAGACGAGCACCACGCGGTGCTCGTCTCGATTAAACAAGCACTGACCATTGAATTCAATGGAGCCGGCAATACAGCCGGCTCCATTGAAAGCAATGGGCTGCCGGCAATCGCACAATGAATTTTCGGGAAGGGCTTAAATATATAAGCCCTTCCCTGCAATTCATCCAGAAATGTGTAAAAATAAAAAATATATATATATACACTCACCTGGTCCCGGCAGACGGAGTCCAGCTGCGGCCAGCTGGCAGTTCTCCCGAACTGCTTTCTGTAGTATTCAGCAGCCAGGGATTTAAAATCCCCGCCTGCTGAATGAGCTGCCTCTGATTAGTCACAGCCTGACCAATCAGAGGCAGATCTCACTCACACCCATTCATGAATTCATGAATGGGTGAGTGAATGCTGCCTCTGATTGGCTCAGCGCAGCTCTCAGCTGAAAGACAGCAGTTCAGCACCACAGTGCAGGGGACAGCAGGAGAAGACGCAGCAGCTGAAGGGAGGTGAGTATCTATTTTTTTTGTTTTTTAAATCACTTTTAATTCATTTCCAGGGAATGGCTTATATGTAAAGCCCTTCCCTGAAAAATAATTCAGGTGTGCCAGCGGACCATTGTCTTCAATGGAGTCGCCGGCAGCAGAAGCGGCTCCATTGAAGAGAATGCCTGCATTTTTATTCTTTTTTACACTAAAATCTTTCTTTTTCAGGTAAGGGCTTATATTTTTAAGCCCTTCCCGACAATTCATCTCGCGCTTGCCGGCAGCCCATTGCTTTCAATGGAGCCGACTGTATTGCCGGCTCCATTGAATTCAATGGGCTACCACCGTTCTTCTCTGCCACAGCTGTTACAGCTGTGGCAGAGGAGAACGATCTTAATGCTGACATAACTTTTTTTTTATTTTTACACATTTTAGGATGATTTTCAGGTAAGGGCTTATATTTTTAAGCCCTTCCCGAAAATTAATCCTGCGCTCGCTGGCTTTCCATTGCTTTCAATGGAGCCGGCTGTATTGCCGGCTCCATTGAATTCAATGGGCTAACATCGTTCTCTGCCACAGCTGTTACAGCTGTGGCAGAGGAGAACGATCGTTATGCTGACAGTGGGGGGGGGGGGGGGGGGGCTCACTCTTGCCACTATTGTGGCTTAATAGTGAGACCTCGGAGCCCGAAATGCAGCCCTGCATGTTGCTCCTCACCTGCCCTATCCATTTCTGTGTTTTTTACATGACTTTGGTGATTTGCTAAGATTTTCACAAATGAAAACCTTAGCGGAGCACCAGTCATATACAAAAATGCTCGAGTCGCCCATTGACTTCAATGGGGTTCGTTACTCAAAACGAACTCTCGAGCATCACTGAAAGTTCGACTCGAGTAACGAGCACTCGAGCATTTTGGTGCTCGCTCATCTCTAATCATCAGTGGTGAAATATCTGTCTGCCTCCCATCTAAGGCCATGTTCACACAGAGTTTAATTTGACTGATCCACATTGGATTAGCCAGAATAATCTGCAATCAAAATCAAAGGCTCGGAGTCCTGCTGCGGATTTCCATATGGATCCGAATGCAGAATCAACCCTATTCAAATGGAGGAAATTCGCATGTGGCTGCCTAACACAAACTGTGTAAAGAGCTGGATTTTTTTTTGCCATGGCATAGATTTTAAAATACATATGCAGAAAAATCTGCACAATATCACCTATGGGGCAGATTCCCATTGAATTCAATTGTATGGCAAAATTGATTCAGATTCAATAAAACTCCATTTAAACAGCCAGGAACCACTACAGACAGCCTAGCTGTCATCGGCCGCACTTCACAGGATTCGTGAAAACGAAGCCATTTACCCTTCTGGAGTAATGCTTTATAAAAGTTATAGAAACCTCTTTTTTCACGCTTTGACCAATGGGAGCAGCTTAGGACTTTCTGGACCCAAAAACTGATGCCGTTTTAGAAAAAAGAGTAATAATATGAAGGGGCAAATAATTTGCTGCCACTAGGGGTGTCGCTGTGGATGTAGCAGCCAGTAGCACATATAAATATAGTAACCATATCATGTATACAGCTTTTTGATTGTGCATGGCATAAATTAATATAGGCAGTGGCTCATATAAGTGGATAATTTTCAACACTGATACCGTATAAGCATACAAGGGCTGTATAAATTAAAGGGGTTTTCTGGGATTTTACCATTGATGACCTATAGTCATGAATGGTTGATTGGCCAGGGTTCGCTGCTCAGGATTCATGCTGATCATTTGTTTGTTTCTCTTGTATTGACCAGAGGTCGGATAGATCGCTCTGTCCATATTGCAGCAGCCCAGATTGGTAATGCAATTGCAGCTCCCATTGCATTGAGCTGTGCCAATATATCCAACACAGGTCACTGCAATATAGACAGCGCCAACTGCTTTCGGGCTCTGTACACACTGACAAGCAGGCTAGGCAAACAGTTGATCGGTGGGGATCCAGAGCAGCGGATTCCCGCTGATCAACTTTTGATGACTTATCCTGAGTATAGATCATTAATAGCAAAATCCTGGAAAACCCCTTTAACAATAATGATAATACTAATACAGATGCTTGCCAAACCCTAAATACAGTGGGTTCTAGTTTTAGCGAGTTCTGATCAAGCAATTCTTAAAGGGGTTGTCTCGCGAAAGCAAGTGGGGTTAAACACTTCTGTATGGCCATATTAATGCACTTTGTAATATACATCGTGCATTAAATATGAGCCATACAGAAGTTATTCACTTACCTTCCCTGCGCTGGCGTCCCCGTCTCCATGGCTCCGTCTAACTTCAGCGTCTAATCGCCCGATTAGACGCGCTTGCGCAGAAGGGTCTTCTGCCTTCGGCTCGGTCTGGCACGAGCTGCGTTCTGGCTCCGCCCCTTCTACGCATCATCGCGTAGCTCCGCCCTGTCACGTGCGCCGATTCCAGCCAATCAGGAGGCTGGAATCGGCACACGTGATGGGGCGGAGCTACACGATGACGCGTAGAAGGGGCGGAGCCAGAACGCAGCTGCTGCTAGACAGACCCAAAGGCAGAAGACCCTTCTGCGCAAGCGCGTCTAATCGGGCGATTAGACACTGAAGTTAGACGGAGCCATGGAGACGGGGACGCCAGCGCAGGGAAGGTAAGTGAATAACTTCTGTATGGCTCATATTTAATGCACGATGTATATTACAAAGTGCATTAATATGGCCATACAGAAGTGCTTAACCCCACTTGCTTTCGCGAGACAACCCCTTTAAGGCATTTTATAGATGACTATTTTGAGGTCCATTGGTGGATATACAACAACCGACAGATACAAAATGCTTATGCAAAAGAAAATGATGAAAACAGGGTCTACCGAAGTTTTATTTACAGAAATAGAACCAAGTGTTGCTACATGATCTCAACGGAAAGCCATTAAAAACAAAGCTGATGCTGAAATTTAGAAGTGCTTTTTATTAAAGTAACCCAAATAGATACATAATACTGTCTGGAATTATGTTTAGTATGTGCCATTCATCCAGCAAGTTCTGTAACCCTTCATACAATAGAGAACAGTCTCCTTCAAAATCAATGCATGACATACCATACTACAGTCATCTACCGGCATATTTCAAGTTTAGTCCACATACTGTATAAAAGAAAGACAGCTGAAAAAATAAAACAGAAGATAAAAAAAGGGGTGGGGGAGGGGGATCACCTCAAGTACCAGTACATTTATTTTGCTGTGAATAGAGGAAACTGTAAAAAGGTCCTAGAGTGTGTGTGTATTCTGGTTACACAAAGTTTCTGTAAAATGATTGCTAATCAAAAGTTCTTTAAGTTTGTCATGTGGTTCTGCTTTGGAATTTGTATCTGTAGCTCTAAAAACCATTATTTTCTCCTAGTAGATCAGAAGTTTATTTACATATAGAATCAAATGTGTTAAAACCACAAAATCAAAAAAGGTCCTTATCTGTCATCAGCCCTAAAAAGTCAGCGCTGCAGCCCTACCGTCCTCCCTGTTTTAGTTGCAGAACGGTTGTCACCTGACTGCTACAGCGGTCAGGTGCCATTTTTCTGACATCACCATCCAAATGCTGGCAGCCATGATGCTAGGAGAATGGCACCTGACTGCTGCGGACTTTTAACTGGCTGCAGCGGTTAGTTGGTATTCGTTCTACAACAAAGACCAGGACGACTGCGGAGCTGCAGCAATGGGTTGCCAGTGCAGAGGATGGGCAAGTACAGCTTCTTTTGTTCCTTTAACACATTTTTAGTTAGACATAGAAAATAGTCCGGCAACCAGACAACCTTTCTAATGGTTACATCTATACATGTATATCTGTATAAATGAGCAAAGTAGTAAATATTCCTTATGGGATTTCGATTCTGAGTATTATAGCCTACTCTCATTCAAAGCTGCAGTCATAGTTCTGCTATCTTCTGAACTCACATCTTCACGCATCCATTCTGGAGGAAGAACCTGTACTTCTACCAGAATGGATGCGTGTACAGTAATAGGAGGTTAGTGAGAGAAAACATAGAACCCCTCCAAGATGAAGAACCACAGTGAATTACACTATAGGAACTTGTGTCCTTTGACACACAGTTGAATAATTCCAGTGGCAGAAAGTTGGATGCAGCTCTGGACTATGAAAGATACATTCACACATAGCGGAAATGCTGAAAATTTCCCACAGCATTTCCGTTATGTGTAAACGTACCCCAATACAGGCTGTAAATCCTTATCAGCACATGTGGTAGAAGGTACTTCTAGAAAGTTGCTTCATTATTTCTGCTGATTATGACAACCATAAAATGATTAAAGATGAACCTACACATTGGTTTTTGGCATGTACTGTTAACTGAAATCTTATGCCACTTGTGGTAAAAGTATACATTCACATTAAGGTAATAAGAAATGTTGTGTAAAAGGTCTCCCGCTGATTCACTGATGTATGTGTACAATCTCAAGCCAAAAATGGCCAACCACTAAAATAGAGGTCCTCAACCCTATATACCTTATGAGCCACATTCAACTTTGACCGATAGTCGAGAGCCACATTCAAGTCAAATCTGCTAATATATTAAACATGAAGGAACACAAAATCATGAAATTTCAATTTGCAGATAAATATTTAAAAATTTGAGATTCGATGCATCGGCATTACATAATCCAAATAACCTATCACCAAAGCCATGACTATGTCTGCAATTTTGTTAGTGGAGGTCATAGTATAGCAACTAAATATATATGGTCATAACTTGGAGTTCCTATGACGAACCATACAGCAGAGAAAAAAGGGTGAGACGGTCACAAGCCACATGTGGCTGCCAGACCACTGGTTGGGGAGGTCACTGCGCTAAGCTAAAACATGGTTGGTACCCTTAGATAACACAGTAATAGACAACACACATTTTTTTTAGACTGTTCTACTTTTTGTTTTAACATCCAAACTTTTTTTTTTTTTTTTTTTCTTCAAACCATGAGCTTTTAAAGGTTTTGGTCATAAAAATAAAAACATAAATGCAGTACCAAAAGACAAAGCTGCTGTAAAACTATAAATACATGACAAAAGTCAGCCCGACAACCCGGCACATGGAACTTTAAAACTTCTCTCGAGTACTGCAGTATTTTCCTCAACTCTTTATAAGTGATTTCCCTAATTCATCCCAGTACATATCTGCATTCCTAAAATCACTCACTTGGTAGACAATCATTTGAGGAGCGTAAACCTCAATGATCTATTCAGGAAAACTCACAACTAGACAGCTTGTTGATTTCTAGGCGTCATTGTCCAAGTTGCTGCATGATGCAATTGAAAAGTTACCAGGCAGATTACCCATTCCACTTTTTTTACTACAGCTATTCACATCCAGCATATATCTTTCTTTGACAAATCATTCCAGTGCTTGTAAAGCAATGGAATTCATTTTTGGCAAAACATGACTTAAAAGCAATTTGCTAGCTGTCAGGGAAGTTTGACACAATAACATTGGAAAAGCCTCTGTAAAATAAGAGAAGTCCGTCAACCCCTTTTCTTCATTTATAAAGATGCAAATAATATTAAACCTTAATATTAAAATATAGTGCTTTTTAATACTGGTTTATTACCAAGTTCTAGCTATAAAAACGATTTGGCATTTCAAGATCACACTTGAGTTTGGACGTGTTTGGAGGCTGCAAACAATTCAATGCTCTGATTATGCCCAGTAGTAATATAGAGTTTGTCAAATCCTGTAGATTGGGCAGTTGTACGTTGTACCAACTCTATTAGAAACAGATGAATAAGAATGACAAAAAAAAGGTATAAATGCCCAGTATTGGTTAGTTGTTGCAACTAGAGATGAGCGAGCATACTCGCTAAGGGCAATTATTCGATCGAGCATTGCCCTTAGCGAGTACCTGCCCGCTCGGAAGAAAAGGTTCGGCTGCCGGGGGAGGAGCGGGGAGGAACGGAGGGGAGATCTCCCTCTCCCCCCCCCCCCCCCCCCCCCCGCTCCCCCCTGCTCACTGCCGCAACTCACCTCCCACCCGCGCCGGCAGCCAAACCTTTTCTTCCGAGCGGGCAGGTACTCGCTAAGGACAATGCTCGATCGAGTAATTGCCCTTAGCAAGTATGCTCGCTCATCTCTAGTTGCAACGCTTTCCCTGCGGGCAACAGTTCTTCAACATGCGCCCATTATGTTCTCCTAAAGAGTAGGCATTTACGAATGCCATAAAGATGCCTACTTAAAAGGAACGGGTTCATCAATTTACTAGAAGCTAGTGAAACCACATGGACATGCAGTAGCTGGTACCTTATAAAAGCAATAATCTCACTAACGGGTATTTTATTACAAAAAAAAGCTGAACATACTGGTCCCTGCATCCTCAGATGGTTAGTTCCTCTTAAATGCAGGTAGTAGGGACATCTTAAACATTCAGTAACATGGTTATGGCTTAAATTGTGTGAATATATATATATGTAATCCGTACTGCTACATCATGAATGAGATTGCATTAAGTGTTTACAATAAAAAGAAGATTAGTACAGTCTGTATAAGAATTATCAACCATTTGCACAGTCATCACTGACACATTCAGATTTCATTGGACTAAATTAGTGACACTGAGCACAACAGCTGGTTGACATTTTAAGTGAGTCCAAGTAAGACCCTTTGCTTGGCATTGGCAAAACAGTTACAGAACGTGAGCTTGGGCAGGACCTGTAGGACACTGGGCTCATGTCCAGTATGTTGCCTGCAAGCATCACTAATCTAAAGAGCACAGGAAAAAAAGGCAAAATGGCAACAAAAGCAGCAATGGCTGAAAACGAGACAGCATTCTATGAATATGTTAGTTACACGAAGAGGTTTTCCTATTTAGAAGGGTTTGCCAAAAGCAACCAATAGTCATACCATGAATTTGTGATGTTAGAGCCTTTGTGTCGAAAACGGATCACCCAAAAGCCGGTGCCTTTGGCAAACACCTTAAAAAAATAGAACACAATGAAGCACCTGTAGAAAATAATTCTTTGAGAGTGCAATATCCATCATGTGGGGCCGCAGTATGGAGGGAAGAGATCAGGCCTCACTAAAACACTTTCTGACTGAAGGTAGACTGTGACTGTAAAGGCACTTTAAGGAAATGGTTAATGAAGGACCTGCTATGGGAAAGGTGCATAACAGGAGCTTTGTGAGCAGCGGACCTTAAAAAACGGAAAACGCCGCTTTGTGCACAATGAGTTATTTGACACAAAAATGCTGATTTAATGAGTGGGTGAGGTAAGGCCTTCTTCCCCATTGGTTAGTCAATCAGACGCGAGATAAATGGGCATGACTGCCTTGCCCATCCCAAAATGCAAAAACAGGTTTAACATTTAACCATTTGTAAAGTGCATGTCAAGGTTTTCTTTGCATTTCACTGTATCTCTACACCTGGCATACCTGTGCTATGATCAAGTCTTAAGAGCAGAATACAGAACATCAGTATCCGTCACTTCTTAAGGACTATGTTACAATTGGCACTAGGCATAACATTTTCTCCATACAATACTCCTACCGGGCTCCATGATCTTTTAAGAAACTCTTTAGAACAATAAAAGGAAAGCAGCTTTATACTGTGTGAATGCTAAGAGAGCAGATATTTACATTTAAAGCATATCCGCATTAGCTTGGGATCTATATGAAAGACTACACAGAGACCAGAAGTGTAAATGGGAAAGGATCACGGTCTGTACTGTGGAGAGGAATTGTTCCCATTCTAATGTAAGCATTCACCTTCTTACTACAGGCTACCAATGTATAAGGTGCACCCAGGGTGCTATTAACACACTGAAAATGGGGCACACTAAAAAGGAGGGAAAAGAATGGGTCAGCTTCATGATCGTCTTATTGATGGGCTCTACAAGACAAAGTTGTAGAGATAAAGATGCTTCATTGTGAAGAGTGAACCAGTTTGAAACTTTTATGAAACAGAGAAGACTAAAGGTTTTCTAAAAGTTCTTGAATACTTAATAAATTTAACTGTGCAGGGATTTCAGACCAATTGTTTAAATGGGCAAAGCCAGGTCTTATATGTTCCCATCCTTCTTCACATTCGTTTGCCTTTTCTGTAGGAATTTAAAAAGAAAGAAATAAAAAAAAAAAAAAAAAAAAAGTAAATTAACACTACAAGGCTAACATGTCAAAAATAGTTTTATGCATTTCTAAACAAATATATTGGAAGGAATGAATGCGGTCAAATCTCTTTACATGCTAATAGAATATCAGTTCTTCATAGGAGATAGCTAGGTTTAGAGGACTCCGACTCTTTCTACATAACGGTCTACCACAGAATAGCAGATCATAGAGAATAACATAGCAAGTATAATAAAACTGAATTGATCTAGCACAAATAGGGCATTAGAAGTGTCAGAAGGCGCTTAAAAATAAGGGGCAGCCATGATATTTTTTGACTTTTTGTTTTCTTCTAAACAAGTTTGCTTGAACTGTCAGCTTAGTTTTGTGTTCCCGGTCATGAGAAATTAACGATAGTCATGCGTTTCCATGCTGGAAACAGGCTGATTCACCAATGCTCGATCAGATTGAGGTTGCATTCACACAGGTGACTACGATATTGATAGTGCATACATGGGAATACGGACACATCAGATGATTTTTTTTTGCTTTATTCTTTCCTTACGCTCATACAATATCAGGTACATGATACAAACAAGAACGCGTTTCGGGGAACAAGGCATTACGCCGAAACGCGTTCTTGTTTGTATCATGTACCTGATTGTATGAGCATAAGGAAAGAATAAAGCAAAGAAAAATCATCTGATGTGTCCGTATTCCCATGTATCCACTATCATTTGAACAAGCCATAGGACCGAATGGCAGAACGGATGCGAGTATGATTTTCTCTGCATACACAGACTACAAGCACCGCAAGCAGCTAAGAAGGTGAGACAACTTCTTATTATTTCAAGTAAAGACTACGATATTGGTCTGAGAAACAAGGACCAATATCATACAACCTTGTGATTCTGAATGCGAGCCTGATGCGTTTTTGCTTTAAAAAAAAACGCGTATACTTGCAATTTCTTTTTCCCACACAAGTGAAAATAGCAAGTGCTTAAAATAGTTTCTCCTTTGCGAGGAATTGCCTAAAAATAGGACATGCAGCGATTTTTCAATCTCGTAGTAACGCCTCAAGAGAAAAATTGCTCATGTGAATAAAGGCTTTGAAATCAATGTGCTATTTTCATGCATAAGTTCCATTCATATTACTATCGGACAGAACTCGCGCGTAAAAATTGCCCACGTGAATGCGAGAAATTTGGAGGCCAAGTTAACACCTTGACCTCTTTTTGTGTGTTCTTACCCCTTTCTATCATAGCCAGCAGTTAGCAATACTGGATACCGTAGTTCTTTGTGGGTCGGACTGGACAGGCTAGCTTATGCTTCCCATATGCATCAAAACGTCTTGGCTGTTCAGGACCCTGTTGCTGATTCATCGTGGTCTTTCCTTGGACCACTTTGGTAGGTACTAACCACTGCATACCAGGAACACCCTACAAGACCTGCCGTTTTTTTAAATGGTCTGCCATTGCTCAGATCCTTTCACTGACCAGTTTTCCTGCTTTCAACACATCAACTTCTGGAATGGACATTTCCAGACTTGCTGAACAATATATCCCTTCCTGACTCAGCAGGTATCACCATATTAAGAAAGTTAACGTTATTTCCTCCATTTATTAGCGTTTTTAACATTATGGCTGCTCAGACATATATGGAACAAACTATTCAAATTCTATATAAAGTAATTTCTAAATTCAGACTTCTTTGTATTATAAATTATCATACCAAGCAAATTATAATTCTGTTATATCATTAAGTATAATATCAGACAAATTGGGCAAATGGGAGAGAGAGTCAAAACTATGACTGCTACATTACCAGTCTGTGGTGGAGATGCAGGGTTTCACTTCATCTGAAGCTTTTTTGTTGTTGCATAAGGCCCACATTTTCATAGACTCTACCAGTATCTTCTCGCATGCTGTAACAGGAGAAACAGACATCCAGGTCGTTATCCAACTGAAAGAGTTAATAAATGAAATGTGGGGCATTTATAAAAGCTTTTACTCTAGAATTCTGGGGGGAAAAAAGTAGGAAATTTTTGCGCAAGTCTGACTTACGCAAAAATTTGTGACTTTTTCTCTTTTGTATCCGTCTTGGCACTTTCCTGAAAAATGGGTAGGGCATTCTGGAGGGGGAGTGTCCACCCTGGACTGATAGATTCATGCCATAAATTATGCCAGGGATGTAAGCCAGGTTGAACCTGGCGAACATTTCTTCGCAGGCATATGGAGGGGCCGAGATGCGCCTAATACATAAAGAGGCGTGAGCCTCTTTATGCATACGTACATCATGCACCAGGAGAAATTATACTAAAAACGGCATTGGAAATGCCAGTCTTAGTAAATTTTTCCCAGTGTGCTTCAGGAAAAAAAAAGGTGCATCTGCAAAATGTTGTTCCAATGTAGTAATCCTTATATACTAGCTTCATACAGCATGGCTGCTACAGATTAAGCATCAAGACATTTCAGAAGAATTTAAAAAAATAAATAAATAAAATTACAAACCTTTTTCATATACCAGTTACAGACCTCTATGCCTGCTGCAGATCTGTAAATGGCGAAAACTGCCTGAAGTTATCCTAGTAATTACCAAATCATCCATGATGTTAATGATTATATAGATAGTCCATGTAAGAGATAAGGATTCGGGGAAAGAAAATCCTCCTTGCTTAAAATTCCCTTAAACACTTGAATGAGCAGATTAAAGCCCATAGATGTGACCATTTCTTTAATTCTGAAGGCCGCAGAGATGAAAACACATGAGCGGCGCTTCATTTCAAGGCAAATTAAGTCTCTGTTTAATCCCAAATGTCAAGGGATCTACCTAAATAGGGTATAACAGCATCTTGTACTAAGCCTGCGGTGTATATTTCCTCATACGTGGTTGATAAACTACTTTGTAATGCGAACAGTTTTAGATTCTGTTCCAGAAATGGAGACACAGGACTCCAAAAGGAGATGTCTCCTAAAAACGCAACAACCCTCCATATGTCTTGTACCTGGCAAGGCATACAGTAACACTAATATAACAAGTGGTTGCCGTGTCATACCACATTTTTCTTCTGTATATTAGATCAGTGAGGGTTCACCTGCTGAAATGACTACAGACTACTAGCACATTCAGTGTGGGGACAAGTTACGTGAAGTTGTGTCCAAGCATCCTTGCTACAGCTCCGTGCACCTCTAGGGGAGGTATAGAAACAGTCCGGCATTTTCACATGGGCCAACCCCAAGGAAGATAAATACACCAAGACATGGTAATTTCTGAACATACACAATTTGAATAGTTGGAGAAAATATATTTTCGATCCAATGCTCAAGGCCAAATAGAATACTGGATTAACTTCTTTATAAAGCATTTGACAAATATTGTCACATTTGCTATTGACTTCCTAATATGCTACATAAATCTATAAAATGGCTGCGTCACAAGATGGATAGAATGAACTGTATTATGTAAATTAACACTGCTGGGATTTGGGCAAGTTTTCAATTGGTAAAAGTTAAAGTCTCCTGGTGCAAGCACTGAGTCATGACTGACTCCTTGAGTAATGTCACATTGGGACGTTATCTTGGCAAATAGTTTTTGCGGCGTGGTTTCCCAATGCCTTCCGCAGCCATCTTTTTACCCCCCAGCAAGCTGGGTACTCATTTTACCGACCTCAGAAGGATGGAAGGCTCAGTCAACCTTGAGCCGTCTACCTGAACCACACTGGGATTGAACCTGCAACCTTCAGGTCATGAGCTAGAGCTTAGGAGCGCATTTCTGCTGCCCTAACACTCTCCGACACACGAGGCTCTTATCCAAACACACTTTTTACCAATATTTCTTAATTTCTCTGGTCATTACTCAAAACTGTGACAGAAACAAAGTTAAGACTCGGACATGTTTTAAGGACATGCTGAATCATTAATATGGGGAAGATACAATCCATTCTTTGACACCTTAGCATGTCTTATATGTTGCAGATATGTCTCAGTTTTCTTGCTTGTTTGGCAGGATACAGTTATTTTGAAGGAACAGTTAATCTTTTCAGTCTCTGTTTCAGTCTGTTTGCTATGTGCCTACCAATATGCAAGACACAACAACAATCAGGTTCCGCTGCTCTTCTTCTATTGTATCCCAGCTGAAATAGAATAATAAAACTTCCTTTGCTCCTATATCTGGTAAACAGAATTGGCCCATTTTCACAGTATGGAGCTCATGCTAATCATCATCTTAAAAGGCTTTCTAGGCTTATTTTGCAATCTTCAAGGGCACAACAGTGATACGATTGCATCTTATCCCTTGCTGCTTTGCAAATCCAGAACTACAGCAGGAGTGGAAAAAATCTTTCAGAAAGCCAACAGCAATATAAAAAAAAAATACATATAAATGAATGATGTTCCAATTGGAAGCCATTCTAACAATTAAATTGAATAAAAATAGGGGATTGATAATTATGCAGTTCTTTAATATATTTCCCATTGCGTATACAGCAGGACAGGAATTTGTTATACAATTAGTAATTTTTTTTAATGTGATCTTATAAAAGTAATGTCTGCTTTCAATATGTTCCCCACTTTTTGTAAAATTAGCATTTCATTTTAATGCATCTATCATAATTACCAAACCAGAAAAATAAAATTCATTTCAAAGAGAAACAATGGTAATGAAGCTCCCTAAATATAGGAGAACATAGTTAACCTTCAGTCATTTCTGAATGGTTGTCCTATTCGCTTCACTCTGGTCTAGATTTCTTCAAAATGTCTAGACTTTGGTAGCTGGATGGTAATTTACCCAATCATTACCATGTACTGTAAACATATGGCGCGTGTTTCTGGGCTTTAATCCCACACCATAGTAAAAATATAGCACAGGATTAAAGCACCTGCAATCTTGCAAGAGCAAATCGGGTTCTTGGATGTCAGTAACAGGAGGAGGAGAAGACAGAAGTGTTTACAAAATCACTGGTTATGATGAAGAACTTCCACTAGTTTTCATAAATTTTCAAAATTCTTTATTTCGTGAAGCAAGACTTTTGGACTTGCCATAAAATCTTTCTCGTCTCGTGCATTGGGGCACACAGCTGAGACCTGAGTATAGCTACTATCCATAGGTGGCAGGCACAAAGCAAAAAAGTTTAAACTGGGGGTCCTTCGACATGAATACAATGGTTGGAAGCTTGCAACACATTCTAGGCACCATCACGTCAACATCCAGGCAGCCCCATCTGTGACAAAGGGACTTAAAAAGACATTGGGATGGAGTTCCCATTTCTCCCAGGGTCGACATTCTCTTTGCTGAAAAAGTTGGCCATCCAGTTGTCCATGCCTTGTATGTGGACCACCGAGATCGATGGAACTTCTGCCCATGCTAGGATTTTTTCTGCTTTCTCTGTGACTACAGAGCTGAGGCAGTACTGCCTTGGTGATTTATGTACACAAGTGCTGATGCGTTGTCCGTCTGGATATGAACTGGAAACCCCATGAGCTGCAGTGCAAAGTGAACTGACAGTAGGATGGTTTGAAGCTCTAAGAAATTTATCAGGAGGGACGACTCCAGTACTGTCCATGTTCCTTCCACTGTGAGATTTTGTAACTTATCCCCTTCAATCAGAGAAGATTGATGTATGGGGTAAGCACCAGCCACTGAGGTGTCAGAAAGGATTGCCCCTGATGAACTAGAAGGAATTATAGCCACTAGTTGAGGGAGCAACAAAAGCATCAGAGGCAGACGCATGTTTTTGATCTAGCGAGTGTGTGGATTTGTCCCATCAAGAGAGGATTGTCCACTGAAGATGTCAGGTGTGAAATTGGCTGAACGAAACTGCTTTGAATGAAGAGATCATTAATCCCAGTACTCTCATGCAAACGTCAAATGGGAATAGGAGTCCATATTTGCAAGGAACGCACCTGCGACTGGAGGAGATGAAATTTTTGTGATGGCAGCAGAATATGTGCATTTATCATGTTGAAGACCAGGCCTAGAAATTGCAGACAATGAGATGGGAAGAGGGAGGACTTGGGGTGGTTTATAACCGACCCGAACCAAGACAGAGTGTCTGGGTGATGTGGAGGCTATCCAGAGCGACCGAGGAGGAAGCCTTCTTTACAAGGATGTCATCAAGATGGGGAATAGTGCCAATCACTTTTGGAGTGTAGGAACAGCTGCCTACTTCCATACGTTTTGAAGTGTTAATACTCTAAGCCGTTGTCTTTGGATTTAGTCCAGCACAGGAGGCAGGCTGCAACACTAGTCATGCGATAGGTGGCTGCTGCATGGGGGCAGACGTGAAGGCACTGTTCAGCCTATCTCAGGTGTCCTGCAGGGAGGAGGTAGTTCCTTCAGAATCTTCCAATCATGCCTTTTTCTTGTGCTTCCATTGGTTCCTGTGCTCCCCAAAGTTGAGAACTGCCATCAGACCCTTTTCCTCTTTGCTCCTGATCTCAGCACCTTCAGTGCCAAGATCTGTGGTACCTCTCGTGGCTCGCCCTCTCACAGCAGCAAGGCCTTGGACAACCTGCAACAAATAGGGTAGGCTCTGTCTGGCAGTTACCGGATATCTGTTCCTCTCTGCAGCACCTTTAGCAGCAGGCAAATTACAAGCTATCACCATATCTGACCACAGTCAAAAAGCTCCAGACAAGCCAAGCATTTTGGGTGCTCTCGCTGTCACACCAAGGAAGCAGCTCCCTACACTTTGCAGTCATCTTGAATTCTGAAGTAAGTGGTAAGGTAAAGCCCCTGGTGCAAGCACTGAGTCACGACTGACTCCTCGGGTGACGTCACAACGTGACACTTTCTTGGCAGACTGAAAGATGGAAGGCTGAGTAAACCTTGAGCCGGCTACCTGAAACAACAACCTTCAGGTCGTGAGCGAGAGCTTAAGGCCTTCGTCACACGGGCGTTTTTTCGCGCGATTTGCGGATTGCATGACAGATGCGCATCCGCAAATCGCGTGACCGGGGCCCAAAAATCGCCCGAAAAATCTGCTCCTAGCCGCGTTTCATTAGAAACAGGCCGGAGCTGTCCAGCGCATTGAATTCAATGGAGCCAGCAATACAGCCGGCTCCATTGAAAGCAATGCGCTACGGGCGAGCGCGGGATGAATTGTCGGGGAGGGCTTAAATATATAAGCCCTTCCCTGCAATTCATCCAGAAATGTGTAAAAAAAAAAAATATATATATATATATTATATATATTATTTATATATGTATGCATGTATGTATATATGTATACACTCACCTTGTCCCGGCAGACGGAGTTCAGCGCAGCCGGACTGCAGTGGGTCTGAAGGGGGTGTGAGTCAGACCTGCCCCTGATTGGCTCAGTGCTGAGCCAATGAGAGGCAGGTCTCACTCACACCCATTCATGAATTCAGATAGGTGCGATCTGCGATTTCTGTTCTATAATTTATCGGACGAGCGCATAAAAAGCGCTCATGTGTCCGATACCATTGCAAAGCAATGGTTAAAAAAAAAAAAAAAAAAGCTGCACGCATGCGCAAACCGCGCGAAAAACCGCCCGTCTGACTAAGGCCTAAGACTGCTTTTCTGCTGACTTAACACTCTGCGCCACATGAGGCCTATGAAGTAAATGTGAACTATGGCTAACAGATGAGGATCCATCTATTAACTTCCAAAATAAAGTATTTAAGAATGGATTTTCTAAACCAGACAACCAAATAAATCTTCAATAATCAAGATATATATTCCCCATACTCATTAGAGTCACACTTTCCTGATTTTGTATTGGATTCTCTTACCAATAAGATGCTTTTGCTTTACATCACTGGACACAATGCTTAAAGGGCATTACAGGTTATCTAACAAACTTAAAATCTATTATAATTTAAGCAAAATACTTTATACAATTGTTAGTTATGTTCTACCCGTATGCTTAAAGGGGTTTTTCTAACCACAGAAGGTGACAGCATAGAGAGTGTTTGCTATTACTTCCTGATCAGTGGGGATTTTACTAACTGTAACACTACTCTATTCCGGGAAACAAAGTTGTACTTTAGTTCCCTGCACAGTGGGTAATCGAGAGCACAGAGCCAGGTGCCCCTTTGTGCCTTAAAAATACCAAAGGGTACTCGGACTTTTCACTCTCGGGATCAGAAGGATTCCCAAAAGCTCCCTTGTGATATACAACATTAGATGTGAATGGCACCAGAGGCATGAAATGTCTTCTTGGACTGTGGTTCAAGAAGATATTCAAGAACATTACATGCCTATTGTCCATCATAGACATTATACGTAAAAAGCAGTAACAAGTGAAAGGTCAGGAAGGATGAGTAAAGCAATACTAATGTATTCTAGAGGCATAGTGACAGTACAGACCAAATTAAATATTGAAACCAGCAAGACATCTGTTGGCATGAAAGTCTGAAATCTGGATTTTATTAATCTTGTAATTGAGATGACAATCCTGCTGGCTAACACAGCAAATAACCCAGTAAACAGTTGGTAGGAAACACTACACACACAGCTCAACTTACTCCGGAAGTGTGGGTGTTGGTAATGGTGTAGGGGTACATGGTGGTAGTGGACTCTGATCCCCTGCTGTCTGCTCAGAGAGGGAGTATTTTATATTTGTGTATTCGTGTCCTTTTCTCTTACTTTTCTAAAAAAAAAAAATATATAATTTTCCATGAAATATACAATTGATCAACACATATTTAAAAATGACTGTTTTAGTAAAGTATTACATAGTACATCCAATATGTAATGATAGCGTTTACACATTTATTAGTTCATGATTTAAGGTTAACTACTTTGCTCTTAGCCTGACTTGTTGCCACGTTAGGTTCCCTGTCCACGGGCGAGGCAGAGTATCGCTAGTGATATTCCACTGCCGGGAAGAGAACTGACAGTTCTCTGTGGTGAGCCTATCTGACAGATCGGCATGCTGTGATTTGAGTCAAGCGAGTAGAGAATTGCTATGATTCTCCGCTCGTGGGCAGGGGGCTGCACTTTCCATAGGAAGGCTATGGAAAGCCTGCAGTGCGTTACTGGCGACTGCATTATCGCCGCGAGTAACGCAATGCACTATCGTCCGTGGACAGGAGCCCTTCTAGCTCTACATTGAACTTTCCAGGGGTGCAACAGCAATCAATTGGAACTATTCACTTTAACAAACCAGAAGTCCAAAGCTGCAAACTCTGGACTTAGTTTGACCTGGTTTCCATTTCCCGTCTGCAAGATACAATAGCGTAGTTGACCATGTTATTGTGTCCACCAAGAACAAGAAGAAAAAAAAAAAAAGATAAATTGAGATAAAATGTATAAATGCCAAGTTTCGTCCAACATTTGCACAATGGTTTGGTTTAAATATAGAGATGAGCGAGTATACTCGCTAAGGCACATTACTCGATCGAGTAGTGCCTTAGCCGAGTATTTCCCCGCTTGTCTCTAAACATTCGGGGGTCGGCGGGGGAGAGCAGGGAGATCTCCCTCTCCCCGCCGCAACTCACCTGTCACCTGCGCCGGCCTCCAAATCTTTAGAGACGAGCGGGGAGATACTCGGCTAAGGCACTACTTGCTCGAGTAATGTGCCTCAGCGAGTATACTCGCTCATCTCTATTTAAATACCATTTTTAGGTACTCCAATGAAACCCGTGCAAAACTTCAATGTAGAATGACATCATTGTGTGAACCTACCCTTACGCAAATTCTCAAGAGCAAAGGCCTGCTTAGCGCAAATATTCACTGTTCTCCAAACATAAGCTACCCACAAGGCATATATCTACGATTCTAGCAAGCGCATTAGCTTTCTACATTTAATGTAATAAAAGGCTTTATTTATTTTTGTTATAACAAACATAAAAAGAAATCATTGAACAGCCATAAAACCGTTGCATTATTAATGGCTTAACGAGTTCGGAGGCAAGACATGTAATAAATAAGTAAAAGTTACAATTATACACACTGGTTTGTTAATATAAAAAAGGTACCTGCCTTGAAGACATTATACTGCAAGATCGAAAGGAGAAACGAGGAAAAAAAACCATAACACACATCTATACATCAACCAGACAGAACTCACCGATTAGCACATCCACACCACCCTCCTGAAATCATAATTTAGATTAACCCTTTCCAATCCAACTTTGGATTCAGGGTTTCCTAAAAGGCTCTCTCTTTTTGCTGTTCTACAACTGTGCCATCTAAAGGCAGTGTGTGTGCGCCAGAGAGGCTCCGACAGCGGAGTGGCTGGCAATAGACAGTAAGAATACCCTGTCAGACGTCTTCTGACATTGAAGTGAGACAATCCAGTGAGACAATGGTGGAGTATTGGTTGCATCATCTCTAAATATTAAGACTGAAGCTACAGTTGGTCTAATTCCAAGAAATTGTGTCCAAGAATGTTTTTTAACACGAACATTTCAGACCAGGGATACTCCCCTATCTTTAGTACCACCGAGAGAATGAAGTTAAATGATGCATTTTGCCAGGGTTTAAATTTTATTTACTTTCACGAAAACATTCAATTTAAGAATATACAGGCATGCACAGTTACAAACTGTACCAAACACAATCAAAAATCTGCATAATCGCCACCTGTTCGTGTTGAGCTAAGAGTGCCATCGCTTCTATTTAACGGGGAATCTGGTACTATCTCTAATCTTGGCCCACCAATGATTTCCAGAGAAAAAAAAGGCCTTAACAGAAAGCTTACACTCCTTTGACACATTTTATCACTAAAAATCTGACACAAGCTTCTAGTCAAATGAGCACCACAGAATTAGATCCCCCTCTAATAAAAGTAAGCTAGTGGTTACTAGTCAACTCCTAATCAAGTGCCAAGAAAAAAGATGCATTGTATGTTATGTAACTACACGGTGCTATATGCTAAACAAAAGAGGCCATAGAATGGTAGAGTTGGAAGGGACCTCCAGGGTCATCTGATCCAATCCCCTGCTCAGTACAGGATTTACTAAATCATCCCAGACAGATGTCTGTACAGCCTCTGTTTGAACACTTCTATTAAAAGAGAACTCACCACCTCACTATGCAGAAGAGAGCTCCTCTTTAGAACCCAAAACAAATAAGAGCTTAGGAGTGTTCAGGTGGCAGGGAAATAAGATTGGAAAGGGTTAAAAGGTTGTGTCATTACCAGGGCTCACTTGAGCAGCTCCACTGGTCCCACAGCTCCGTACCAGGCGTGGACGTTTACTAAAAGTCAGGTGACTGCTGCAGCCAATCAGAGGCCACAAAGTCACCGTCCAAACTCCTGACATCAGTGCTCACATACTGGGCACCATGATACTAGGCGTTCGGGATGGTGATGCCGTGGCCTGTGACGGATGTCCAAACCAGGGGTGTAGCTACAGGAGACGCTCAGATGAGTTCCCGGAGGCCGAACACAGGGAAGTATGCTGTCTTTTTTTTGTCCCATGCCCAGCCGTTAATTTTTTTTTAGTAACGACATAAGCTCTTTGAAGGTTATGGACACCCTCATGCACTATTTTTTGATTGTCAATGTATTTTTACACAAAAATTTTACAAAGTAACAGCTTTCCTCCTGCACTTCAGTGTATGGCTGTACATCACAAGCTGGAGGACTGAAACGCTTTCAAAATTCTGCAGGTGGGGCAGTTTACTATTAACGTTCAGCAAAAGAAGGGTGCATGGTATATATAAGTAGAGAACACAAAAGCATCCATAGGCTTTAAATAAATTTGCATTAGAGGTAAACAGTGAAAACACACAAACATAACATACCTGCTCTTCTTCAATTCTGCGTTGTAAAGTTTCTATATAATGCTGTACAGCCATGTATATAAACCTGTATTGTGCTTCTGTCTGAACCATTCCTGATCTCTGGGATCTTACCATCTGAATAGTTTTGGGTACATCAATATCACAATCAACACCTAAATAAAGATTGATAAATTAGAAATTAGCCAAATTAAAAGTTGCCAATATCCACAAATATCCACTAAGACCATGTTCACATTTATGTCATGCTTTCAGTTTACAACAGAAACCGCAACACAGTGCTGGATCTGTTCGCCTTCTGTGTGATCGGTAGGGAGGAGAGTATCTGGGTATAAGAGGTGAACAATATGGGTCTCAGTGATAGAAAACAGTGCAGACAAAAACTAAAAGTATTGTTCATGGCAACTCATAAGGAATTAGTAATACTAAATGGCAGCCTATAGAGATGAGCGAGCATACTCGCTAAGCCAAACTACTCGAGCGAGTAGTGCCTTATTCGAGTACCTGCCCGCTCATCTCTAAAGATTTGGCTGCCGGCGGGGAGGAACAGAGGGGAGATCTCTCTCTCTCCCTCTCTCCCCGCCGCAACTCACCTCTCACCTGCGCTGGCAGCCGAATCTTTAGAGACGAGCGGGCAAGTACTCGAATAAGGCACTACTCGCTCGAGTAGTTTGCCTTAGCTAGTATGCTCGCTCATCTCTAGTAGCCTACTAAAACCTTTTAATAATTTTTTTTTCTTATTTACATAAGGAATGACTGTATTTCTGTCATCCGTTATAGGACTTGTATCCTGCATTTACCAGCAGGTCAGTTTTTCCTGAATTCAACTCCAGGAGGAGTGTAGACTAGCTGATTTGGCATCTCCCCCGCACAGAGAGAAGAGGATGTTCTGCTCCCCTATCTCTGACAGAAACAGCAGCATTGAGGACATTTTACAGCATTACAGAGCAGTGTAGCTGTGAATTCTGCACTGGGGTGTGTAAAAGTGGCAGACTGGGTCTTTGGGCCATTTTACATGGCTAGATTACCATTCAGATCGCGGAACTATGAACGATAATTGTTCATTGTAAATGCCTGTATGATCTGAATGATAAATAATAATTTGTTTGTTTATTGTTCGGATTGTGCAGGTATAAAAATGAAAATGATCAGTCTGTGTAAACATGAAGTCATTCATCTATGATCTCTGGCCTGCTCCACCTACATTCACTGAGCAATCATCACTCCTGTGTAAAAGCACAGGAGCGATTATCTCTGGGACGACTGGCGCGCGTGAAAGAGCCCAAGAGCCTCATATAAAAGGGCCCTTTTACTCATGATGACCTGTCAGGCATAGAGCGCTCGACAGTTGTCCCAGTGATGATTGCTCCTATGCTTTTACAAAGGAACGATGATAGCTTAGTGAATGGTGGCGGAGTGGGCCAGAGAGCATTTTGGTCGCATGCCTGCATTCACGGTAAACAGGAAGTAGTTCATAGATAAACGACTGACGTTTACACGGGCCAATAGTCGTTCAGTTTTTATAAATGCGCGAACTGAACGAAGAATAATAAGCAAACAAATTAACGTTGTTTGTTAGATTGGTGCATGCATTTGCGCTGTACAATATTGTCCAGATTCCCGCGATTCAATGAGAATCTGAACGATCAGCCTGTGTAACAGCGCCCTTAAAGTCCTCTCACACAGAACGATTATCACAGAGTGTAAACACGGCCAACAATTGAACGATGAATGATAATTTGTTCATTTATCGCTCATTTCAAGCATTCATGAAAATCCTCGTTGGTTCATTCAGTTTAAACACCGATCGATCCAATTCACTGGTACAGAGAACTGAATGATCCTGTAAAAAAAAGATAAATAAAATATTTATCTTTGTGTTTAAATGGACTGCTTGAGCGAATGAGCAAACTGAATTAGTTTGCTCAGGCGAACAATTATTGCTGTGTGTATAAGTACCCTTAAGGTGCTTTTAGACAGAATGACTGTCGTTCAAAAAAATCATTTGGTCTAAACGCAAGCCAACGACTGAATGCCGAACGATAGTTATTCACTTTTCATTTATTATTTAGTTTATACAGGCATAAAAGCCATCATTGGCTTATCATTCACTTATCATTCAATTTAAACAGCAATCACTCAGTCCCTCTCATTTGCTTATACAGCGAATGTGAAAGATTGAATGATTCTTTTTGAACAAGCCAGCGATGTATCTGCCTGCCTAAACAGGCTGTATGAGAGCCAACGAGCTAACGGGGACGTCACTTTTTGGTTGAAACAATAATCGGCTCGTGTAAAAAGGACCTTTAGTCTCATGCTTTCACATTCTCCAGCTGGTCCAGCCTCCTACACCACCTCCCCTCTCTATAGACATCTCTAGGAAGCAGCTGTAATCTGATCTCTCAGTTAGCAGATAATCAATCTTCAACTCTACCTCACAAATGATGGATTTTACCAGTGAATTCAAGGGGAAGCTGGGGTCAAATCATGGTTGTGCTGTACGTTTAATGTACACACAGAGAACTCTTGACATACAAGCTAAACGTGTCTACGGGGTTGCATTAGCCAGTGTCCTTTTGGCCAATATGTATCATCATACCACAAAGAGAAAAAATGGAATTGGTGTATTAAATTACGTTATCCCATAAAATAGTATCCAGTAAAAAAATAAATAAATTCTGTTATACAAAATGGACAATGGAACCCTATGGGTAATGAATGCCACTATGTGACATTAGTCCGAGGCATAGCTTTAATATATACATCCTGGCTTTAATGTTAAAAAGGAGGCCCTTGGCATATGAAGAGTGCAGAAAGAAGCATTTTTTTTGTAATAAGATAATATAAAGTTTCTTATCTTCGCTTGTACCATTACATGAAAAAAAAGACAAACTGCTAACAATGCAATCCTAATACTGAAGCTGAAGGCATTATCACAAAAACCTGCAAATACCTGAGCAAAAGCGAACCTCAAACGCATAAAGTCCAGATAGTTACGGACATTACAGGGAGGTAGGTTTTATTTTGATGTGAGCTGGAAGTCGTCAGCAGGAAGACACCCCCCACCTCCCTTCCCCCCAGGCTCTTCTTCCTGTTCCCAATCTCAGCTGTTTTTTCCAAGTATGTTTTCTCTGAAAATATTGTAGCATTTCAGACTAAAAGATACCACTGAGTAATGCGGGAGCCCCTTCTTGATTTCATGCTGCCCGTTTAGGAAGCATGAAACCAATAACCGGTTCCCTTTAGTATTAAAAAAAACCCTTTTAAAAGAAAAGTTTATATGGCTGGGTTCACACGGGGCAGATTTGCCGCGGAAATTCCGTCCAGAATTTCGCCGCGGCAAATCCGCCTGTGGCCGCTAATCCCGGGATTAGCCAGCCATGTGGACAAAGCTGGCAGAAGCCGGTGCTGCAGCGCAGATGTTCATTTTTTTTTCTTCTTCCACTGCGGCCGCGCTCTCCTCTATGGGAGCGCCCGCCGCAGCAGAAGAGCCAGCGGCCAGGCCGCTTCAAAACCCGCGGCTAAGTGTCGCGGGTTTTGAAGCAGCGCTTCTCCCGGCAGAAATGACGCGGTTTTTCGCTGCAGCCAAACCGTGAGATTTCCACCGGGAATCCGCCCTGTGTGAACCCAGCCTACAGCTTTCAACTTTCCACTGTATTTAAATTCATTATCATTTAAAAGGGGTTGTCCCACTCCTCGCTACTGATGACCAATCCTCAGGATAGATCAATAGCAGGTTAGGGGGGTCTGCTGCCTGGGATCCTCAGGCAATAAGCTGTTCTCTGAGCAGACTGTGTGTGGAGCGATCTTGCAGTGGGCTATGTCTCATTCACTTCAATAGGACATAGCCTACAGCACCAACCCAGGCCATTGCATAATGTACGGAGCTGGCGGTTTCCTCCAGCAAAACAGCTTCATACATAAAGACACCGGCCTTGGGGGAAAAACGGACTGCTGCGGATCCGGGGCGGTGGATCCCCATCAATCTGCTATTGATTACCTATCCTGAAGATGGGTTATGCATAGCTAGAAGTGGGACAACTCCTTTAAGGATCTCCATTTGCCACTGAATGTAAACCTTCTTTATATCTAAAAGGTTGAAAATGCCTATGGAACTAATCCTGATCACAGCGGTGAGGTGAATATAATTATATCTATTCTAGGTAATCCTATGTGATTATCCTACAGTTCAGACAGACAGATCACCTATCCAGATAGCAACAAATTCCACAGTCGATTCACATTATTATGCCCACCTCCTACCTATAACATCAGCAGCGTGTAGCCTATGAAGGAAGTGACGTGTCATGGGTGGGCATATATGGTGTGTAGATACGCTACAGTGGAGCAACTCGCCATGAAAATGAAAACAGTTTAACGAACCCTACCACGTATGGGGTTCCAAAGCAGATGGATGGTTGTTGCACCTATGCTAATAAAGGTGCATCGGAAGAAAGGGCTTCTATTTGCACTGCAGTATCAGAATTGGACCACTGCCGATTGTCAATGTTGCCTTCTCCGATGAGTCGCGTTTTCTGCTTCATCAAACAGATGGGCGTTGGTGTTTTGTCTTCCCTGGGGCAGATGGGATTTCACAGCAAGAGAATGTGACATGTCACATGGGTAGAGATGTCTGACAGCGGTCGAAAGCACATGACCAAGATTTCCAAGTTCTTCCCTGGCCCCTAATTTTCCTGACTAACTGCATCTGTGGGACCACCTTGATTGTCGTGTTCACTCTATGGATCCTCCCCTATGCACCCTCCTGCATGTGTGTGATGCACTGCAGTCAGCATAGCTCCAGATACCCAAAACAACCTACCAGCACCTTACGGAGATACTCCCAGCCCATTTAGTGGCAGTCTGTGCAGATGGTGATTCTGCATATTAACTGCGGGTCATCATAATGTGACTCGACCCTGTATCAGGAAAGCAGATGTGTGGTGCAGACTGAAAACAAGTGTAGGAAATACTCAGCGCTGAGCAGGGCTGTTTCTGTACATTTTCTCAGTCTCTAGACATAAACCGTAAACAAGCCCCTTTTTAGAATACTGTCCAAAATTTAGACGGCGCAAATAGACAAGAGAGTGTTTAAATTTTGCTGAGATGGCCTTAAAAGTTTGACAACCTTTAAGGCAAAAATGTTGCCAATATTATGATGCAATTTGGAACAACTGTTGGCACTATTAAGGCCACAACCCCTTTCCTGTTTTTTTTAAGTCACTTTGTTGGGCGCATCAAAAAAATGTGTCCAAAAGTGTCTGAGGGTATGTTCTCATGTAGCAGAAAATGGTGTAGAATGTCCGCAATTGACATTAAGCATCATAACCGCGACGGAAAACCTGTCAAAATCTGCGCCATAGGTGCCGATGTTGATGTAGTTTTTGTTGCGAATCCACAGCAGATTTCACCCTTTCAGTTGAAGGGGTGAAATCTGCCGTGGATTTTGACAGGTTTCCGTGTCAGGGTTGCGATGCAGAATCTGGTGTGGAATGTCCATTGTGGACATTATGCACCATTTTCTGCTACGTGTGAACTTACCCTAACACGCATAATAAATGTACCGCAAAGCATGCTTGAAATTCTCTGGTTTAATTGCAGCATATCAACAGAAGTGGTCATGGTTTACTCCAAATCTACTGCTGTGTATATAATGAAACAATGCCACCTTCTCCGCCCTAAGTTGTTCGATGCAAATCCACTGCTGGCGTTTTTGTACTATAAAGCCTTCAGAGGGAGTAAACGCTTCAGGTGCTGCGTGGATTTGTGCTAGTCATACAAACTAGGGTGATGTGGGATTAAAATAGACTATTTCAATGTATGTTTCGGTAGCACGATATGCCTGGAAGAACACTCTTAAATCGGCTTTATGTGACTGCCATTCAACATCGACAAATCTGACAAAGCATCTTGTCAGCTTCTTCCTGGAAAAGGGTTAAATGATGATGAAATAATTCAGCTCCGCAAGATAGCAATGAATATACAATATCCTCATATCTCGAGAACCATATGTTCAAGTCTCTTGTCCAAATCTCTGGTTGCAGCAGATAACGAAAAAATTCCATACCTACCTTTTTCTCGGATGACATCGATGAGAATATCAATCACAATAAAAGTGCCTGTACGTCCTATTCCTGCGCTGTTAATAAAGAAAACGACAGCCCAGTGAGCAAAAGACAGTCCCAAAGTATGAAAACACCGACTTTATTGTGTAGGCTGAATAGCAGCACATTCCAGCTGGCAGCACATAAATACACATTTATTATAGAGCAGATGCCAAGATGATAGTCTGCCACTACTGCACTAGGAAATCTATGTCAGGTACAATGCTGGCAGACTAATACCTCCAGCCAACACCAGAACAGAGTCGCATGTTCTATTTTTTGTATGCCACATGTAGACAATTCATCACTGAGTGTATAAATATTCATAAAAGTGGCAATATATCAAGTGAAAACAGCAGAATTCAGAAACAGAAATGACAACCTTAACACCTCTACTTTGGCGTCTTACTCAGCATTTAGATTTTTTTAACTAAATTTTAACTTATTTACAAGTTCCTAAAAAAGGGGGGTATTCCATTAACCCTTTCCAATCCACTGTCTGACCTCTGAAGACATTATTATTTAAGGCTGTACAGCTCCGATGTTGGAAGACGGCCGTCGGGGTTCTCTTACTGTATATTGCCAGCCTCTCTGCTATCTGAGCCTATCCAACGTGTCACCTCATGCAGTACTGGCTTTAGCCAGCATATAGCGCCGTTGTATACCAGCAGAAAAAGAGTAAGCCCCCCTAGGAAAACCGGGATACAAATTGGATTGGAAAGGGTTAAAGGGGTGTTGTTGTTTTTTTTCAAGTTTTCACTTCTCCTCTGCAATAATCGCTTAGCGCATTCAGCCCTCCATTCAAAATGACGTCACTCTGGTTGGGGCTGTGATTCAAAAGCAACTGGAAGTGGGGAAAATGGGACCCCTCGGTCCTTGTGATCGGTTGGTGTCCCAGCCGGCGTATTTACTAATACTGTTCAAAATTTAGATGGTGCAAATAGACACTAACAAATCAGCTAATGGTCTACTATCCCATGGATAGGGGATAACATCTCGTTACCAGAATACCCCTTTAAAGGGGCACTCCATTAAAACCTAGTAATACCCTATCCACAGGATAGGGAGAACTATCTGATCGGTGGAGATTCAAGTGCTGACATCCCCACTAATTATGAGAACAAGGGTCCCCGAATGAAAGCTGCTCCATTCTTTTCAAATTGGACTGCAGGATATAGCCGAGAGTGGGACGAAGGGACAGATGCACAAATACGCGCACACACACACATACATGTCCCCCATTATGATGATCACCTACGATAATTTGATATTACTAGAATATGCTTTATTAAAAAGGGAAGGAATAGGTTTAGATGCAAGTTACCTGCAGTGAACAACTACAGGCCCGGGTTCAGGTATACTATCCTGCTTGTGATGCACCTCTTCTAAAAAGTCCAGGACACCACCAGGATCTGTAGGCACTCCATGATCTGGCCAGGTTTTGAAATGGTATTGCCATACAGTTCTTTCAGTGTTACCCTAGTGTATTAGAAAGCAATGAAATATTGAGAAGATTAATATCATTACAATACACACTGAAACTACAGCACAACTGCCCTTTTAACAGCATGATAAAATAAGCAAATAAAAAGGTGATCCTTTCTGCAGTATGGGTCTCCTGTGGGTAACAGCACATAGCAAACAGCACAAAAAATGCCCATCGTTTTACTGGTCCTACAAGGCTTTGTGATTCTACTACACTCTGGAGCTCGATGAGCTATAGATCTGTGTCACAGACCATGTCAAGAATAACACAATGCCTGTCTGAATGGTCGTTTTGTTGAATTAAAAACAGAAAAATAGAATTTAAATGCAATTTCTAGTTGATCCCTATCCAGGTGTTCTCCAACCAGGGTAACTTTTTCGGTTCCTTGCAGACAGTAACAGCAAGATAGAGGTCACTTTTAAAATGGTATGGTTGCAGAGGTTTCCCGGGTTGGGAATTACTGCCTTATTTTGCATTTATGCAAAGAAAAAAAAAATCCAAGTGTATCTCTGATGGTATGAAATAAAGAAAAATACTTACTTGCCCAACTTTTGAAAGTTTCAGCTCTCTTAATATGTAGTCATGAGCTGGGGTTTCTTTGACGTTTCTCACCCGCATGACTCCATACTCCTTCAGCGCATGTTCCTCGGGCCAATACTTCACACATTTACTCTGAAAAATATATAGTCCAGCACTAAATTTCATCCTCCTTGCAAAAGGGGGATAAAGGGAAAAACACACACCAAGAAAGGGTGGGGTCTACTTTAAAGGGCCACTCAGGTGAATTATTTTTTCATTCAGAATTATTATTAACGGTTCCCACAGTATATAGGTTAGCTAGCATTACCTTGTTTATGGGATCTATATTCTGACCAGCTCAGATTTACTTGTGGTTATGTGTTCTCAAACTAGTCAGTTTCGCAGTCGGCACAACTCCTGTAATGGACCCTACCACACAAGCTCCTTAGAGGAGTACTGAAACTATCATCGTTACTGCTGATTAAAAGCTCATGTCACACAGTTATAATGAAGGGCTGAGAATAGTTCAACCCCTTGTCTGTTTACTCACGATCCTGTAGCTTATTTAGGTGAATATATAAAGTGATAATTACAGTGTTCTCTCTGCAGGGTGAGATGGCACAGGCTCTAGCTGCTCATGTGATGTTGTGCGGAGGCATCATTTTCATGGGATTGATATAGAGTAGTGAAAGCAACATCAAGATGGTACCTAACAAGCATCAGAAAGGAGGCTGCACTGCACTGAAGTGTATAGAAATCGTGTTACTGAAAAGGACATTTATTTATGAATCAAAGTGTGCTTCCATTTTCTCTTAAAGGGGTGGCCTACTTATAGGCATTTTGCTGCAGAAAGCAGACAGCTCCATACATTGCACAGTGACCCAGGTTAGTACTGCAGTCTGAGTCTCACTCACTTTAATAGGACTCAACCTTCAGTACCAACCCGGGCTAGTAGACAATTTATAGAGCCGTCTGCTTCCTGCAGTGGAACAGCTAGAAGTGGGACAACCCCTTTATATAACGACTTATCCTGAAACTTGACTCCAAGAGTCAACAGTTCAGAAAAAAAAACAATGAATAAAACACCATCATCACAAATAAAGGCCAAAGCCTTCCAAGATAAAAAGAATATATTACATGTCTGCTAGGGCTCTTGGTTGTTTTACTTGGGTGCAACAGTTTTCTAAATAAAAAGAAAATAAGTCAGGATCAGTAAAAGCATTAGGACTCCCATAGACTCACCTTGCCTCGTTCTACCTCCTTAGTTGTCATGACGATAACTCTGGAGTTTTCTTGGAAAACCATTCGCCAGAAATCATTCACTGTATTCTGTAGGCAGCCCTGAGTAGCAATATAGCGCTTCTTGGGTTTTAAATTGTTGCATTTTGTTTCAAATTCAGGCTGTAAAGTAATGCATGACATAAAAGCATCATTAAGGACACATTATACATTTTCTGGTTTTAGTTAAAAAGACAACATGCATTCATACAAGGAGTTAAAACTCACCATAATGGTATTGGCATTGATGTAATCCGAAACCTGTTCATTAGGATCCCCATCATGGAGGACAACCCTTGTGTGATCAACTGTATTAAAAGGACATAAATAAGCCATCTGAAGGCACATTTACATTGTTATACTGAAAGGGGGCCAAGACGTCTGGGATTTGGTAGCTTCATTTAAAACATTTCTCCATTGTAATAATCTTATTATACATATAATTTACACATACACAGATATGTCATAAATAAGCTTGACAACTGGCACAATGCACCATGATATCACAGTGTAGAAAGATACACAGAGCTGCAACTGAAAGACGATGGGTCAGATCCTCTAAGAAGCAAGATGGGCTGTGTACCTATACAGACGTGTCCCCACTGACCCCATGACCATTTTTATTTCTCTTGTCAGCCCCATTACATACAGAGACTGATGCTAGTCTACCCTTCGAGTAGACAGTCTCCATCATACAGCGTCAATAGCAGACATGTCTATTTTATACTAGATGGTAGAGCCCAAACACCTAGGAGTAGACTAATGTCAGACTCCATGTGTAACAGAAACCAATGCATGGAGGGCGTTCTGGTGGGAAAATAAAAAATTGTGATTGATTTAGTGTGGAGTGGGTAAAGCAAATCGCTGTCCAACTGATTAGTTACAAGAAAACTCCTGTCTCCTTTATCATTTCTGAAAACCCCAAACTGAACTTGCAGTGCTCTTATAGGACCTTGTCACGGAGCTGCTGCTTCATCCTTTGTACAGTGCAAGGTCTGTATTACTATTAGAAGCCACGTGACAAGATTATGTGGCCATTGTACTAATTTAGTGGAGGAGGATCATGTATGGACTGGTATTAGTGTATCTTGACGCCACCAGGAAGCTAGAGGTTTGACAGGAGGAACGCCCCTGTCACATCCCCAGCTCCTGATAGGGTCAAGCTTTGCAGGTCGTAGCAGCACTGTGTACATTGCTTGTTGTCGTCCCTGTAGCCTTAGGGTGAGGGTAACTTTTCCATGTAGCCTTACAATATGAGCTGTACGAATAAAAGGAAGCCTCAACCTAATCCACTAGGGACGGCAAAAAGCAATGAACAGGCTGCATGTGGGACTGTAAACAGTGCTGGGGCACGCTGCTTCTCTGCAATGCCTCCCCACCGCATGGAGGATGAGCTGTGCTTGACGGCTGCTGGCTGTGTCTTAGGTTCTGGCAGCCGCCTGCCTGCTGCCACCATGACAGAAATTCAGTGCTGCCTTATGGTGTATGCCCCACGCACAGCTAATGGCCATGTGCCGCTACTGACTATCGTGCTGCTGTTCCGCGGCCCTCTGGCATCCCTGCTGTCGGGCTGCACCGTGTGTCCAGCCGCCCTGGCACAATGGCTTGCCCCGGCGCACGGTGCTCCAAGCTGCGGCACACATCTGAAAATGACAACCGGGGAAGGGGCGCTTGTGGAGTGCAGGAGAAGACGCTTCACCGCTCATTTTCCTCACTCCTTTGTTGCCGGCGGCTGCAGACGCAGACAATGTATGCCTTTTTCTAGCGCTTCAGTGGCCTTTCAGGACCTACAAACTTGCCAGCTGGCCAGCCAATCAGGGACAAGGGGGCGTCACCCACTGTGAATCTTGACTCCACCAGGACTTCCTGGTGGCGTCAAGATACACCAATACCGTATGGGCTATAGCCAAAATGTAGATGCATGGCCAGGTGAAAGTGCCAAAAAAAAAAAGAAAAGGGTTCCAGCATACTTCTGAGTTCATGAACCTATTGGGGTGTTGGGATGAGGCCAACATTTCCCCCTCCCTACCCATTCTTCAGTTTCTTCTTCCACCCTACTTATAGGTGTTTCTTCTCATCCCCCACCTCCCTCTCTTGTTATCAGTTCTTTTTCTTCTCCCATCCCCTACACCATCCCTACTTGTCATCCTCTTATATCTCCATCCCTTGTTCTTTATTTCTCTTTATTTACTATACTATACCTTTCCTTCAATGTTGGTTTAACAATCACTTAAGTTAATATTAAGCAGTGTTTTGGAATTTGCAAGCCATTCTCTGAAAAATCCATGTAACAGAGTCACTCTGAGCTAAAAAGTTAAGAAAACTCTCTAGAAGGAATCTCAACTCCGATGTGGAATTTATATACAAGCCGAGGACCTCTTGGGCTATATGGACTTTCACCCACAGCTCGCAGTCCTATTCAGAGTATAAATAGCTGGTCGTTCGGCGACATTGCTACAGTTTATTGTAATAAAAACATAAAAAATTGGAAAAAAAAAAAAAAAAAAAAAAAGAGGACAGAATATTGAAGTGGAAAGTATTCATAAAAACATGTGCTTTTCCTAAAGTAACTTACTTTTCTCTATTTTGCCCTTCACTGGAACAGGATGAGGTTCACAATCTGCTACACGTGAATGGTGCCAGCCTGAATACTGTACACAACTGCTATGTTCACACTAATGCCCACCAGCAAGCCCTGTATAAATGGATGCATTTTTTTGCATGCGATGTAATCCATCGCCCATTGGCTATAATGACCCGTGGGTTTTATAGGTCTATAGAGAAAGTCTGTAAACTTGAGTGCTGTGGAAACATATAAAAAGATAGAAGTCCCAATCATTGCACCCTGTACTTACAAGGTAAGATATTCTTGTAACGGTTTTTATTCTTGTTTTCAGGTCTTTGCCCCTCTTTACGACTGTATAACAGTTTGCATTCCTGCTGTTGCAAAGTCTGGGAAAAAAAGTAATAACATTCATTTCAGTGGAAGAAACATAGAAACATTTATCTTAGTCATTTAAAGCAGCCGTTTTGAGCTTTATCCCCACCAGCTGAAGCTACATCTCCCAGACTGAGCAATTACCTGTCAGTCAGAGTTACAATGAGGTCCGCCGTCAAGTCGTTCTTAAAATATACACCCCTCTTGTGGATGGTACAGCACTGATGCAGAGGCGGAAATAACCCAAGCACCTCATTATCCGCTGTACTGTATTTCAAGGCCATCCTTTTCACCACCCAGCAAAATATATTTTAATAGCTTCCTATAAAGCGATGCATTTTATTTGTGGATGCCAATGTGGCACCGTAAAATATTAAGGCAATAAGAACTTGTTACAAAGACAAATATAGCGCAGAACTCTTCCAAACTAACTTTTTGGAGTTACCTAGTGCTATGCAGCGTGACGGAAGGCAGAATCCTGACAGTTTGAGGTCTCTATAGTGGAACAGACAGATCTACCGGTTTGCATGAAGGATATTTTTAGTGTTTTCCATCCATTAAGTGATGAATGATTGCATACAGCATGGAATAACTTTCAGACTGTATTTGTCAGGGGAAGAGGCAGACAGCGCAGTTGCATTATGTGCTTGTGGCAATATTCTGGATGCCGTTTTAATAGACTCATTAATCCACCAGCAAAGAACAACAGAATTTGGATCCTTCAGCAAGCCAGGCCCATGCACTACATTAAAAGGAAATAGCCATCCCTGGTAGATATCGCTGGATAACTACAATCAAAAGGGATTCTGTCATCATGGATGCCTGTTGTTTCCACCTATAGGGGAAGCAGGCATCCCTGTCCTGGGTTCACAATGCCAGTGGTTCGCACAGCAAGGATCTGATGACCGAATCCCTTTAAGTACAGATCACTTTGCTACTGATGCAACAAAATGTTACATGTAGAATCAACATTTCTATATAGAGCTATTAATCTAAGCCCAATTACCTGTACGTGTCCTCTAAATGACTAGCAAGTACAAGATCTGCTAGAGAGGGACTTCACTTGACAACAGGTAGTGGACAACAAACTATAAGCAAGAGCGATTACTGGTGGCCAGCACTTTAGAGGGATTTTTCAGTACAAAAATGACACTTCAAGTAAATAAAATAAATATCAGTTTTGCTAGTTATCATATTGGCTTTTGTTTAATTCCCATAAAATTATGTAAAATTTACAATTACAGAAGCCGGTCCTGTTCATAAATCTCTCATCAATTTATACAATCCAACCAAATGACCAATATATATTCCAATTTCTTAACGATCCTAAACTTAGTTAAGGCAATAATAACCCACAGCTGGCCATAGTTACAAAAAAAAAAAAATTTGAAAAATTAGTTTGACCTTATGAAAACTACTTTTAAGTACATTCTTATTTTACCCGCTTTCACTATAGTTGCTTAAAACAGTGTTCCTTGGCATGTGTTTGTATTTATCTCTCCTAGTGTTGGCAATCAGCTCTAGTATAGTCCAAAGCAGTGGGTGATACAACCATTTATCATGAATTGCATTAGGGACCCACATTAGGCTCTTCTAGCTTGGGTAGGTGTTCCACATAGACAACTCATCTCTAGGACTACTGAAAGAAAAAAAAAGTGACAACTAGCCACTGTGTGATTGCATTATCCATGACAGCCAAAGACCTCCCATTCCTACGGTAGTGATGTCGTGTAACATGGTGGCCAATCACAATATCATCACATACACTCCAATACGAGGACAGCGATCAGAAGCACAGTCAGTGGGGTAGTCTTACAATATTACAAACTTCTTCCTCCTTCAAACTGGAAATCCCCTTTAATGCTTGGATTTGAGCTTCCCGTTTGCTCTTGACGTCCTCATCCTTCTAACTGTTCAAAAACATTCGAGTGTGCAGTTTTCTTTTACAACCAATTACAATTTTCTTTTAAAGTAACTGCTTTCACCTCCTGGTAAAACGAAGTCCTTTACATACAATCATGACGTGACCTCCCTGCATTATGTATATTTGCATTTAGTAGAATGTATAATTAATAAGAATTAGCGGTGCCTACAAGCCAGGAAAAGCGACGTGTAGGCCATCTGTTTGCCGTTGTTAGCTCTGAATTAAACAGAGTCATGGTCATTTAGGTCTAGGCTTCTTTACTCCAGAAGTTCTCATTATGCAGCACTATACCTAGTCTCAGGCACTGCAGCATGACACACTAGAACACAGGCAATGCGGCTCTTTCTTACAGGCAGACTACTGCAATGCCACAGCTAGAGAAAGAGCTAGAATTAAATGGTACACGAACTGCGCCAATAGCCATCAAGTTATGGCAATCAACAACCGCACAGCTCTACACAATAATTAGCCAATTGTATGCAACCATTTTTATATGTTCCATTGTTTTAGATCTGCCCTGATCTAATTACCTACAGCTAAATGTCTAAACTCCGATATGGGTATGTTCACACAAAGTGGAAAATTCTGCCGCATTTTTGCATGAAAACCTGCGTTAAAAAACGTGCAGATTTTGACCAGGAATCAGCAGCGTATCCGAAACTGATTTTAATAAATAGATCACTCCCCCTTACTACGAAATACATGACGCTGTTAGAGGACCCTGGCACAGGCCCCTTGGCGGCCTCTAATGAGTGCCGAGCCGCTGGTCAGGTGATGCGGAAGTGTAAGGGGCTGTGTCGGGGTGTACTGACAGCGTCAGAGGGGGAACGATGCCTCTACTAAAAGTCAGCTGTGAATACGCAGCCGATTTCTGCACCCACAGTGCATATTTGAATGCGTTTTTTCTCTACGGAAATGCTGTGGGATGCTTCGCAGCATTCCTGCCCCTTATATAAAACAAAAAAGGTAAATAGAAAAAATGTGGTACACATACAACCAATAAACTCCTACAAAAACATAAGCCAAACAACCAAACCTGTATTAAATATAAAATAATGTTCCTACAAAAATATTTTATGATTATGGTTTTGTAATAAAGTAACAAAGAATGACAGCCGTCATGACCAAAACAATAGCCATCCAGCCCGCAGGTCAATATTACAACCACAACGGTAACATACACATAGGGATTGAAACATCATAAGTAAATGGCCTACACAAATCACTAATAATGATGCCTCAGACCCAACTGGAAAGACAGGGAGCCCACCATAAAACTGCCCATAACAAACCAAAACTTGAGGATAGCCCCAAAACTTAAAATTAGAATTAAATAGTATGTAAACTGCGCAAATAGTGATCAGGTTATGGCCACTGATAATGGCACACTTGCACATCCGTACAAAATAATTAGCAACTTGTATGCCATCACAACTCTAAGGCCTCATGTCCACTGGGAAATTCGGGCCCCTGCGGCTTCCCCATGCAGAATCCCGCAGCGGGTCCCTCCTTTCCCGCAGATATGAGGCCTGAAATTAAGATTTACTTACCTGTCCAGACACTGCGGATCTGCCGGATCTTCTTTCTTCAGCTCGGCGGATGTGCTCGGCAGGCCGGCAGCATGTCGTGTGCATGCGCCGGGCACATCTTTTTTTTTTTTTCAAATCCTGCTCTCCCGCGGCACAGAAGAAATACAGCTGCAGGTGTGCTGCGGAAGTGGACGGCTCCCCGAAGCCGTGGGAGACCCACAAGGAATGGAGCATGCTGCGGGTGTTTTCCCGCACGTGTGATCCGTGTGGCAAGGAAAAAGGACATGTGCAGGTATTTAATTACCTGCAGATGTCCAATGCATCCCTATGGGCGCAGATCGCGCGTGCGGGACACCCGCGCGGATTTGCTAAAATCGATTTATCTAGCAGACACGAGGCCTAAAAATATCCAACACTCTGTCTAAAAACTAAGGAGTTGTTGTTTTGCTGCACAACCCAGCATGCAGTTACATATCAGGCAGATATGTTAATGATTAGAGTTGTGGTGTGATTAGATGAATGGTTTTGCCACTTGAAGCCCTAAAAGTGGTTCCACTGTTGGCCTATAGAAAGGCTCTCAGAGGCTCCTTGTGTCTCTCCAAACCATTTTCAGGACATCCTGCAGCCACATGGGTTCCTCTCATGGCAGGACTTCAAAGAGGAATTTTCCAGCAGGATAATGCTCGGCCGCACATAGTAAGGGTGTCACAGCAATGCCTCCACGACATTGTCGCACTTCCCGGTCGTCAGATTTATCGCCAATACAACACATATAGGATAATCTGGGATGCCAAATTCAACAGTATATGAGTTTGCAAAATCAAGAGGCTCAGTTACAGCAAATGTGGACTGATATGCCGAAGGATACCATACAGAACCTGTATGCCTCCATGCTCACCCGTGTTACAGCTCACATCCAAGCTTCAGGTGTTCAGTTTTATACAAGAAATTATCCTTTTGTTCCGATATTGTAATTGTTTACTTACATCAATGCTACAGTTACAACATATATTTTATATTTTTTTCCTTCTTTAATCAGCATGTATATAAAAATATCTACATGTCGTGTTAAAATGTCAGGTTTTTGACTTGTCAAAATGAAATCTGATGAAGATGAATCATTTCAGATATCCACCTACAATGTGACATATCTGTACAATTCCATTGAAAAACAAACTGAAATCATTTAGGATGGACACTTGTTTTTTTTTAATTTGGTTGCATAAATATGCACACTTTAAAACTAATACTTTGTTGATATACCCTTTAACAGCGTTGTCTTTTTGGGTAGGTGTCCATCAGAATGGCACATCTTGACTTGGCGATGTTTGCCCACTTTTCTTTGCAAAAGTGCTGAAGTCCGTCAGATTGTGAGAGTATCTTGTGTGTACTGCCCTCTTCAGGTCAACCCACAGATTTTCAATGGGATTCAGACCTGGGTTCTGGCTGGGCCATTCCAAAACTCAGATTTTCTTCTGGCAAAACCATTCTTTTGTGGATTTGGAGGAATGCTTTGGGTCGTTGTGCTGAAAGGTGAAATTCCTCTTCATCTTCAGATTTTTAGCAAAGGCCTGAAGGTTTTGTGCCAAAATGGGACTAATATTTGTAACTGTTCAAAATTCCCTCCATCTTAACTAAAGCCTCAGTTCCACCAGAAGAAGAAAAAAAAAAAAAACAGCTTCAAAGCACAATGCTGCCTCCACCATCTTCACTGTGGGTACGGTGTTCTTTTGGTGATGTACAGTGTTGGCTTTGCACCAAACATACATTTTGGAATCATATTCATAAGGTTCCCCCTCGGTCTAATCAGGCCATAACACGTTCTCCCACATTCTTCTGGCAGACCTGATGTAGGTTTTGGCAAAACAGCCAGGCTTGGTTGTTTTCCTTAGTTAGAAAAGTCTTCAGTCTTGCCACTCTACCCCCCAGTCCAGACATATGAAGAATACGGGAGATGGTTGTCACATGCACTACACAACCAGTACTTGCCAGAAATTCCTGCAGCTCCTCTAATGTTGCTGTAGGCCTCTTGGCAGCCTCTCCCGGACCAGTTTTCTTCTGGTCCTTTTATCAATTTTTGAGGGACGTCAATTTCTTGGTAATGTCACTGTTGTGAAAAATTTAATCCACTTCTTGATGACCGTCTTCACGGTGTCAGGGTATATGAAACGCCTTGGAAATTGTTTGGTCCCCTTCTCCTAACGGATACATTTCAACAATCAGAAACTTTGATGTGTTGGAAGCTCTTTACAGTTTTTGCTGAAAAGTGCAACTCAGAAAATGTCAGTAAAATCCTACCAGAACAGTTGAACTTTATATGGGATCAATCAGAATTCCTGTAAATAACAGCAGCGGAGTACTGACTACTATTTACCATGAGTTTAAATGTGATTGGCTAGTTCTGAACACACCCACATCCCCGAATATAGGAGGGCGCTCACACTTATGCAGCCACATTATTTTAGTTTTGTTATATTTAATGTCTCCACCCTAAAAGATTTCAGTTTGTTTTCCATGGAATTGTACAGATAACGGGCACATGGAAGCTGGAAATACATGACAAACATGGGATTTTAACAGGGGTGTGTAGCCTTTTTATATCCACTGTGCGTGTGTGTTTTTAATCTACAGTGACCTAATACACAATTAGCTAAGAATACATATTATATGTAACCAGAAATTGTTAAGGAACAACTTCTTTACATCAAGGGTTATAAGTGTGGGCAAATTTTGACTCTAGTTGTTAAATTCTTCATGAACTCTGGAGCTACATGGTGGACACTTATTATATAGGGATCCCTCAAGTTCTCTCTTCTAAGAAACTAACTTGAATCTAGATATAACATACATCACAGACAGTCCACATCTGTGGCATATAACTGTGCTGCAAAATACAACAAATCAGCAGGGGCATTATCCTGCAGTGCTGAAGTGCACGCACGGATTGGCTGTTAAGAAGCGCTTCTCTATAGCACTCTACGGTACTACATGTACTGCGCTGAGAGGCTCCTTTGCCACCAAGTGAGGATGGCGCCTGTTATTTTTCTGGTACTGGACCCTGAAGAAGCATCAGTCCTCTACATAGAAAGTGATTTACAACTGCCAGCAGATCGTTTTGACTATTATACGTAAGCACTAGCTTTATCAATGTTCATTAGCTGCCTAATTTTCTTTAGTCTTTTTTTATTACTTTTGGTTGACATTTTGGGGGTTTTGGAAGCAATTACCAGTTTTCCATCGAGTTATGGTTTCAACATACAATGGTCAATGCAGAAATATTAATGTAGGTTGAGAGACCACTGTATTAACTTTCTATAGACAACTAATAGATGTTTAAGATACATCAACAAGACAGAGTATATAAAGCAACCAGATATACGAAAGAGGAAAGAATAAATGTCCTCCCTTTCAAAAAGATACTTGCATAATCCCAGTATTAGAAACATCTGTATTAGGTACATCCATACCTCAAACTCCTCCCAAAAGCCCTGCTTAAATTTATCAGCGGTTTCAGCAGGTTTACTCAGCTCCTTCACTCGACTCTCGATTTCTGCTGCATTTATACGTGTTGTATTCAAAGGCTGAAATAAAGCAATACCAAAGGGTTACTTCATATGTAAAAAGAGGGCTGAAATTGCAAGATTCATTAACTTGACTTTCCCTCCAAGTGATTCCACATCCATCTATGCATTTTTCATTCGCACCTGTTTGAGTTGCAGAACTGTTCCAAGTGTTTCAACCATTGGGTTCTTCTTATAATGTTCCACCAGATCTGTCAAAGAATCAAACTTCTCTCCGCCACCAACATCATATTTCAGATCCTGTAAAACAAATAGCAGAGCATTATAATTCTAACAGCGGCTTATCGTATCTGTCATATTATACAGAGATGCAAAAGCTGGGAATGCTTTGTGCCATGGACATGGCAGATCTCAAAGGTTAAAGGGGTTGTCTCATCAGACACAACCCTATTTAGAAAGTGATCCCAAGGGTAAACAAAAAACGTATTATCTGACAGCCATTCAGATGAATAGCCAATGCCATCCTTTGTAATACAAGGCCAGCTCAAAGTCTGTCAGAATGGGAGCCAATGTTACAATGAGCAGCTATCAGTTCCGGCTTAAAGAGGGGGAGCGGAGAAGAGAACCCCGCAATATGATGTTCATACACCCTAACGGGGTTTATGAAGAGGGGCTTATATTCTTGGGAAAACGTCTTTAAGTTGTAAGACTAAGTTGTCACATTTTTTGTTTTTACTCTAGAGCTGAAGCCAGTTTTCATCAGTTTTTCAATCCGTCACTCAATGAATACAATGAGGGGAAAAAAAGCAGATTATAACAGAATATATTAGAAAAATAATTATCATGATGGAACAGATGAAGGCAGATACAAACTGGTGGGCTTCTGCATCAGTTATATTCAAGAAGAAATTAGAAAGAATGAATGGGAAATTCACAACCAATTAGTCTTCCTCTGTTCACAGCAGCCGAAATAACAGAAACAACCGAGCGGGCTATGCTAGCCATACTCTAGGCCACCAGTAGACATGCTTGTGTTGAGCGACTCTCCGTTCTTTGCAAAAGAACCTGCATCTATCAGACTTTCATGGCGTATCTACAGCTCATGCCATAAAACTCTGAGAAGAAAATACCTTAAAAGTATATGGGAAGAGCGTATCAATGACCTAATGACCCAGAAGACGGTCTACAAGAAGGTGTACTTAGAAACTCCATAAAGTTACGTAATGTGAATTCCTGCATGTAGCACATGATAAATAATTCATACAGCTGCCAGTCAGTTCTTATTACCTCGAAGCAACCGGTTACCCGCTGTAAAAGCTACACGAGCAGCTGACTCATCTCAACCTGGTAGAACCAAGATACCGGCTGACATAGGCCTAAAGTATATTTGGCAACCTTTGCGTCTAAAACACCCCGTTCCTCTCTCCCATAGTTCATCAAAGAAATGGCTCATCATTATTTTCCTTTCATACCAAACATATCAATTGCAACCAACACGTGCGCCAACTGAAGAGCGTTGACTAAATGCACATCTCTGTAGGATGGGCTCCTTACTCAGGATCACATTTTCTAGGGCTTGCAAGTTCAACTCTCGAGTTTGATAGACAGAACTAGGACAACAGAAAAATTGTAGACACAGAAAATTCTCTGCTGACGTACTTATTACCAGCATACCTCAAGGACAAAAGCTACAAATGAATGTTTACTGGAAATGGCTTGGCATTTTCCATCTGATTAAATAACTTTTTTTTTTTGCAGCTACTTATTAAATTGTAATGAATGCCGGTGTTGTGAGGACAGTTTCTTATATGCGCAGATTGAAAGGGAGTCTACTGACAGCAGATCTCTACCATAAAAGAATAAAGCAGTATGGCACTTACAGCAAATGTAAAGGGAGAAGGTGAAATGCACTTCGTTACAGTAGAACCAGCTTAGGGCCACAGCCAATGGCTCATGGCGTAGGTGTCAAAAAGAAGATGTGACAGAAGCGTCAAACAAAAAACTAGATCTCTTTTATCCAAAGGCTTCAAAATGTACTGCTTAGTGGTTCATATATTAGGATGCTTCTTTAGGTTCAACCCCAAAGTATAGACCAGTGTTCCCCAAACTCCAGTCCTCACCACCCCCCAGCCAGTCAGGTTTTTTAGGATTTCGATGATATAGAACAAATTAAGTAATTATTGTCAGTGCCTCAAACATTGCCACAGGTGTTCCCTCTATAGGATATCCTCAAATCATGACCTATAGGGGGTTGTGAGGACTGAAGTTTGAGAAACACTAGTATAGAATGAAGGATCAGTGTTTAAGATAGTAACATCCCCAGTGGTCGAAACTTGCTATTCTGGTTCCTATAAAACTGGCCATACAAAGGAGATACATGACATGAATCAGCTGGTTTGGCAGACAGGTAGGTCTTCTGACCGCATCTTAAACATGCCACAGCTGGGTATTTATTTAAAAGGTTAAGGGAGAATAAAGGCCCATTTACACGCAAAGACAACCTTTCATAGGATTGAAAGATTGACCGTTTTAGAGAACATTTTGCATAAAGTGTTAATGTCCATTAACACTTCATCAACCTCATTTGCATGTAAAAGGGCTGTTTGCTGAGCACAGCATGTGGTCTGAGCTCTGCACACAGCTCCCTTGTTCTCACACAGGCTGTCAGCAGAATACAATATAATCTCTTTGCAGAACACAGCCTGCGGTCCCTGTTATCCCTCTCTTACCTTAAAATCATCATTTAGCCGAAGAATGAACGATGGCAGCATTTACATTTAACGATTATCGCTCATATGCCATCGTTTAAACGAATTTTGAGCGATAATCGTTGTGTGTAAATGGGCCTTAAGCTGGGACTAGAGACATCTGACAACATGTTATCACCCGCAGGAGCAAAGATTAAGTTATGTTTAAATCCAACAAGGCTGATTGAAATCCGACATGTCAAACATCATGCCTGAACACAGGCAAACCACCATACTCTAGGGGCAATTATAAGTTGACCCTAGAGCCATGTTCACACGCAGAAGAAACTTTGCACTGCAGGGAAGTTGCATACATTTTTTGCTTAAGGTTTTACTAGGATTTCGCATTTTGCTTTGGGTAAATTATGCGTTGAATCTTGAAGACGTCTACAAGAAAGGGAAAGCTTGAAGCTCTGAAACTCCACAGCGTGTACTGTACTTTTGGAAGGGATTTCAGCAGTGAATTTGCAACAAATCTCCCAATTCTATACAAGGAATAAGGGGATTTTGGTTCTGCTTTTACTTTTTAATATTAGTCAGAGCTATGATGCATGAATGACACCGGCAATTATTTTTTACCCCACTAGGAGGCGCTTAGTTGTGTATGGAGAGATAATTAGCATACGACAGTCCCAATTATTGGCCTCGAAGAATTAGTGCTGTGAAATAACAGCCAACCAATGGTACAACATAAAAAATAACGTAGTCAGGGAAGTAACAGCACAAAGCATTCATAATGTACAGGTAAGACAACATATACCTTGTATGAAAGCGGATTTTTCATAGGAATGTTTCTTTTAACTATATGGGCACAAAGTGATCAGTACAGACCAAGGGAGCAGAACAATTTCTGGTCTGAGGTACTGCAATAGAACTTATAGGTATTCCTATCTGTGACATTTATGGCCCATGGACAATATATGCTGGAGTTCCAGAAGAATACCCCCAGATAGTAGAAGAATGGGGGTTGTCTGCTCTTAGCCAGTATACCACTGGAATACTCTATTAAAAGGGGTAATCTGGGTAAAAGTGAAGTACTATGTTAAACTACCATGCATTTGGCAAGTCTGCAAACCCTTTCACTTTTTTTTTTTAATGTTATGGCCTTGCTCAAAAAATGTTTTTTTAAATCAAGTGCCGCCCCCCCCCCCCTTGCCCCATCATTCTGCACTCAATACTCCATAATCACAAAGTGATAACAAAGTGTTAGAAATCTTTGTAATTATTTTTAAAAAATGAATAACTAAGTTAGAAATTGTTATTTTATTTTTTTAAAGGGCGGGGGAGGAAAAAACGAAAATGGAAAAGAAAAAAAAATTGCAGCGTCATTAAAGGGTTAAAGTTGTTCGCATCGGAACTCCAAGTTTGCCCCTATAACAGACTCAACCACACAGAACTCTTCATAACAATGGTCAATACAATATTTTGGTGTGCTTAACACGAATATGAGTACTGAAACTTTTCATTGTCTCTCGTTTGAAGGTATTAACTATCGGCCATTACTATTGGCATGCATCTCGTGATGTAAACAATTATTGCAGATTACAAAAATAAAGAAGCCAATTTAGCATTCTGACTGTCATATTCTTGTTCAGCACATAAAAATTGATATGAAATTACTACTTTTATTTCAGTAACATGACTTTTGTAAAAGTTTGTTGAGCAGTGAGTGGCAGCCTGATGGTTGGGTGCTAAACAGAATGGAACCATCGGCCAAAGGGTGAACACCGCAGGTATATAGAAATGAGATCAGATTCTTACCCTCTGAGTACATTTTCTCAGGAGCTGTTTGGTCTTTTGGAGGATGCATTTACACACTGGATTATCCTTAAGAAAACGCATGATGCCCTAGTAGTTGTGTCCAAGAATTCCAACATTAAACTTTTTACCACAAATACAGAAGGACCCGCTGAATCCTCCCAGGCGCTCTATTGTGTCAGGGGTGGGTGGCTTGTGTGATTCAGTGTAGAAGTTTATAGATTATTATTGGAAACCTATGGTAGAGACCCTACCTTCAACGTACTAATGTTAATCATCAACATGGCCTAAGGTCGGTAGGATTTTTCCTCAAAGAGGTTTTCCAGGGAGAATATTATCCTCAGGATGGGTCATCAATTGTTGATCGGCTGGGGTCCGTCACTTGGACTCAGACTGATCAGCTGTACATGTAATCTCAACGCTGTCAGCAGGCGCACAGAGGTTGGAGCGGAAGTCTCTGCTCCGAACTCTGTGTAGTGGTCGGCGCTTGTAACTGCTCATTGAAATCAACGAGAGCCGTGCCTGCACTTACAAGCGCCGGCCACTACACAGAGGTCGGAGCATAGACTTCCGCTCCAACCTCTGTAATTGCGTTCGGTTTGCAGGTATGCATATCTTGGCATCGCCTGGATGTATGAATTAATACTGCATTCGCGCTTTACTATAGTATAATGTGATTGTTCTCAGCAAGAGAAACGACGTAATCTTGTAGATATGATACCTTTTAATGGCTAACAAAAATACATGATGTAATAATAGCGAGCTTCCGAACCAACGCAGGGTTCTTCTTCAGGCTTATGGATTGGATCTGAAGAGGCATGCATATTTATACACACTTATAACATACATACTTATGACAAAGCACAGATATGGATGTGATTGGGTCGCACTTAAAAGGAATTTTGCAACAGCAAACAAACTTTTTTTGTCTAGGCACTGATAGCGGAGTGAAAGTTTTATGGTCCCTAAATTACTGTTGGGGGGGGGGGTTGGGCAGGCTAGAAATGCTACAAGAGGTGCACAAACATTTTTAGCTAAGCAAGGATGAGATCTCATCGCCACACGATTAAACACAGAAAAAGAGAATTGCCTGTGGCCGAGCCCTTCTCTAACCATGGACATAACATAGGAGATATGAGAGTTTTGATATTGAAGGGTGGTTTCAAGTCACAAAACCACAGAAGAATTTGGGAATATAAATTGATAACAACCTTTGACACGCTGAATACTGGGTTAAATTATTCCCCAGGATTTATGCGTGAATGGGAAGTGTGAGACATTTATTATGCAGATAAGACAGTAATTCAGGGACCATAAACTTTCACTCCCTTATCAGTGTTTAGCTAAAAAGGTTTGTGCACCTCTTGTAGCATTTCTAGCCTGCCTGACCCCCCCCCCCCAACAGTAATTTAGGGACCATAAAACTTTTACTCCGCTATCAGTGCCTAGACAAAAAAAGTTTGTTTGCTGTGCAGAATTCCTTTTAAGTGCGAACCAATCACATCCATATCTGTGCCTTGTCATAAGTATGTATGTTATAAGTGTGTATAAATATCCATGCCTCTTCAGATCCAATCCATTAAACCTGAAGAAGAACCCTGCGTTGGTTCAGAAGCTCGCTATCATTACATCATGTATTTTTGTTAGCCATTAAAAGGTATCATATCTACAAGATTACTTGGTTTCTCTTGCTGAGAACAATCACATTTTGCTCTACTGGCTAACACCGTACCAGATCTTTGTTTTCATTATTACCCTGTTTCCCCGAAAAATAAGACGCGTCTTATATTAATTTTTGTTCTCAAATATGCGCTACGTCTTATTTTCAGGGGGTGTCTTAATTTGCCGCGGCAAATCCGTCTGTGGCCGCTAATCCCTCAATTGGCCAGCTTTGTGGACGAAATTTCTCAGAAATCTCGTCCACATGGGACAGCAAATCTGTCACGGCAAAGCTGGGAGAAGCCGGTGTTGTGGTGCAGCCACAGAAACGGAAAAGCGTGCAGACAGGTCGCTTCAAAATAAGCGGCTAAGTGCCGTGGGTTTTGAAGCAACGCTTTCCCGGCGGAAATCTCGCTGTTTATCGCTGTGGCCAAATCGCGAGATTTCCGCTGGAAATACGCTCTGTGAGAACCCAGCCTTAAAGGGGTTGTCCCGCGCCGAAACGGGGTTTTTTTTTCAATAGCCCCCCCTGTTCGGCGCGAGACAAACCCAATGCAGGGGTTTAAAAAAAAAAAAACGGATAGTACTTACCCGAATCCCCGCGCTCCGGTGACTTCTTACTTACCTTGCGAAGATGGCCGCCGGGATCTTCACCCACGGTGGACCGCAGGTCTTCTCCCATGGTGCACCGTGGGCTCTGTGCGTTCCATTGCCGATTCCAGCCTCCTGATTGGCTGGAATCAGCACACGTGACGGGGCGGAGCTACGAGGAGCAGCTCTCCAGCACGAGCGGCCCCATTCAGAAGGGAGAAGACCGGACTGCGCAAGCGCGTCTAATCGGGAGATTAGACGCTGAAATTAGACGGCACCATGGAGACGGGGACGCTAGCAACGGAGCAGGTAAGTGTATAACTTCTGTATGGCTCATAATTAATGCACGATGTATATTACAAAGTGCATTAATATGGCCATACAGAAGTGTATACCCCCACTTGCTTTCGCGGGACAACCCCTTTAAGAATCACACACAGGTTGCCTGACTCACACATAGAGCCATAAAAAAATAAGGTCTGTAAAGTAACGCACCTGTCTGCAGACAGAAATTCCTGTACCACTTTTAAGCAGGGATGGTATTGCAACTTCCGGCCACCAGGGGGAGCTCATCACAGCAGACATGTACAGCAGGAACAGAACGTACAGTATGGACTTTTCCAGCCAGCAAGGGGAGCTCACAACAGCACACTCGTACAGCACAGCAGGGACAGGATAACAGCAGACTGTCTGCAGATCTACCGATACATCTGGAGGTAGGAGACAACGGGGATGGCAGCAGGGGACAGGCCTCTTGACTTGCCTGCACACTTTATAATGCCTTACTATCGAGGGGTGCCTTATATTTGGGACTTCTGCAAATTTCAGGGGGTGCCTTATTTTCAAGGGGTGCCTTATTTTCGGGGAAACACGGTACTATTGTATATTTTAGGTAACTAGGTTTGAACACTGTCTTTTTAGTGCATGCGCCAACCATATCTATGATAGCTATTAAATCTATATATAATGATATACTTTGAGTCATTTACCCCTTTTGATCCACAAGGGCACTTTATATATGTGTCGGTTTGTAATCTATTTGAATGTATCTATTAAAAAATAGGTTTGAATATTTTGGTAATAATGAAGATACACCAATTCTTAAATGGTGGGGCATGACTTAATTATGTGTATTGGTTCCTAGTTATATGGGAGTTTCTACGAAAATAGAAGGGGGAGTTGGTTAATTGGTACACCTAGCACGTAATTTATTGCCCAAGTCTGTTGGTAACAAATACAATGCAAGTGGAAAAATGCAGAACTTGATTACAATATCAAACTTTGATGAGACCGCGCATGACAAGGGCTCAGGGCGGAGAATACCAGTCATGGTTTTCCTGCATTGCTCCTTTAAGTTGTTTGCAGCAGAACTCCAAAGTTTCCCCTATAATTGACCTAACCACAGAGAACTTTCCATAACTGGCAGCCTGACAGTTGGGTGCCTAACAGAATGGAGCACCGGCCGCATTTGGCTCCCAGGCCAAAGGCTATACATCCCAGGGTAGAATATATTAATATTGATACCTTTTAATAGTTATCGATGAACAGGGAGCCATAGAGAGCCCAGTTTCCCTTTAAAAGACATCCTTGCATGAAGCTCCCAGCAAATATTCCGCTTTTTACATAGCTGGATGGGCAACATGAATTTAGCAGCTTGTACCAAATCCTCTGCACCGCACTATACAACTTTATTGAAGGCAGTTTTAAAATTAAAACCCTTTCAATGAAGTTTTTTTCTGTTTTTTCACATAGTAGTAAAAATAAATTGATTACCTGGCACCGTATCATGACATGTGTCACTTTAGACTTGCCATCATTGCTCTCTCCTTTGTCATCACCCGTGCGAACAGACAAGACAAAATCTCCAGGGTGACTTTGGCTCTCACGCACCAGAAAGCTTCCATGTTTGCCCTTCTCAGTTAGCAACTTCTCAGCCTCCTTCCCTGAGAGATGACCGTGGAACCACCTAAACGCAATGGAAAAACTGTTAGAGCCATACGGCATTTTATTCCCTATTTATCGCCTCTTACGGTTTTGTACACGTGTTGGTCAATTCAATATTTTATAATGTATATTTCCCCACCTGAAATAAGTGGGGGGAAAAAACAACATCCATGGCTGAGATGGAAATAAAGCCTGTAAGCCACTGGTGGCCTGGAGGATGGAAACAGCCAAAGAAGGAAACAGTGTAGACCAGCCAGTTCAGCTCCGTCCATTCTTCTGGCCATGGGCTGTGGTGGTAAGCCAGGATGGGGTCAGAATCCCCGTTCTGGCAATAGAAGAGAGTTCCAGGTGCACAAAATGAAACCGGGCTGGCATAACCTTCATTTCATTTCTTTGAGTGTATTCCATATGGCATTACACAGTTTGCTTCTGCCATGTGCAAGCTTCATTAGTCAATAAAAACACACATGCAAAGCATCTAATTGCAGATTTCAGTAGCTAGGACAGAACAATAGCAGCTAAAGAGTGTGTCCAGGATTAGGAAACAGTCTTCCAGAAGTAGTGCTGTACATGTCAACAGGTTTTGGATGCAGAAGTGTGGCACTAAACTGCATTCTCGTCAATGGAACCGAGCTGCAGCGCCAGAAACAACCCACGGACAGGTGTGGCACCACTTCTGGAACAAAAGTAGTCAGTCATGTTTTTCTCATCCTGGATAACCCTTTAATGTCATATTATGTAATAGAAGTACACTCACCTCTCAGATGTGGGATCGGCACAGTTCAAAGGATATTTCAGCTCAATAACATCCCCATTTTTTTCCTTAAGTTGTCCATGGTGTTCCATGTAATACTGAACTAATTCAGCAAGTGTAGCAAATTTTTCTCCTCCATACAAGTCATAGTAATCGCCGGTATTCTGGATCTTTATGTGTGTCACTGCTCCATTCCTCCTAAAATAAGAAAGAAGTCTTCATTGTAAGATGTGGTCACTCATTCCATTCATCCTGTATGAGCAGGATACAAGCCTCATATACAGCCAAATACAGGAACACTACAAAGGTTCTGTACAACAATGCTAATGGCAGAGTCTGAGCACCCTGTCTGGTAGTGCATGCTTACAAGCCGCATCGCCAATACTGTTGTATTTGCTAAAACAACAAAGACTTGTGCCTGTGCCCCCGCCATTTATTTGTGGTGCATTTTGCAAGAAGAGGTTAATTGCACGGGTACAAAAGAACATTTACTGAGATGGACACAAAAGAAACCACAGATGGCGTTATTCTAACAGTCCTAGAATATCTGGAGGTAACGAAAAAAGTTTTTCACCATCGGCTGTATTTAACTAGAAACAATATTTCTTGTGGGACAAGTACTTTAAGAGTTCTTGTTTTCTAGACAGAACATGATGACGATGGGTGACTTCATGACCAGCCCGTTCATCCCCGCGCAGCCCATGTAGATTGCATGATTCTCATTGAGAATTCAAGTCTTCAGGCACTTATTGTTCAGTGTTTTACATTCCTATGTGAAACACTGATTAAACTGCATGATAAATACACGAGCCGGTGCTGGTTTTTAAGCTGGCCGAAACGGAACAACCAACGAGAAGTGCACGATTCTGGTTAGTCGTTGGTTCGTGTTTAACCCTTTCCAATCCAATTTATATCCTGGTTTTCCTAGGGGGCTTACTCTTTTTCTGCCGTTATACAATGGCGCTATCTGCTGGCTAAAGCCAGTACTGCATGAGGTGACACATTGGATGGTCTCCGACAGCAGAGAGGCTGGCAATATACAAAAAGAGAACCCTGACGGATGTCTTCCAACATTGGAGCTGTACAGCCTTAAAGCATAATGTCTTCAGAGGTCAGACAGTGGATTGGAAAGGGTTAAACTGAACGATTATTGCTCTGTTTCTGTCATTACCCCAGATCCAGATCTCTATCCCCCAGCGATAAGAAGTTATCATACAGGGAAGCTACGTGTGCCGATACATTTTCCCTGCAGCGTTTGGGACATGAGACACTCCCGACCAAAGGTTTACTGACCAGAAATCAGAGCATCATATGTCCCAATGATGCTCCAAGTTCAGATCACTAAGCCCTGTGGCACAAGTCCAAATTACAGATGCAGAAAAGCAGCAATAATATACTTATATGAGGCCGGTCTGACAGCGAACCTTCTTGTATACAAGAAAAACAGCTATAGACTAAAAGCATCCCACAGCGCTGAAGCCTCTACTAAAGCCAGGAGCCTAGAAGCGACAGCTGGTCACCGTCTCCCACCATATAGTAAGGTGCAGTAAGTTTTTTCCAGGGTACTGCACTGTAATAAAAGTTTGTATAACTTAGGCCTCCTGCACACGGGCGGAAATTCTGCAGCGGGATTTCCCGCAGAATTTCCGCCCGTGGAAGCTGCCATGGAATTGCGTTAGCAAACGCAATCCTAGGCAGACGGTCGCAATTTGTCCGCGTGAAATGTCGCGCGGCAAACAAATCGCGGCATGCTCTATTTCTGTGGCGGCTCTGGTCTGCGCATGCGCGCAGCCGGCATCCGGCACATCAAACAGCCGGGGCCGCGGAAGCAGGCGAGTACGCGCTGGTCCCAGCAGGGGCACGGGACGGGTCCCGCTGCGAGAATCCTCGCAGCCGGATCTGACCTAGCCGTCTGCAGGCGGCCTAAAGGTACATTAAAGGGCATGCTCAAATCTCTTCAGATCCTACACAGCAGATTCTGTTTTTTGACAGAAAAACTAGCGCTTCATGCAGCGCTATTTTTCCTGTCAAAATGACAGACACTACAGTGGATCACAATGGACTCCGTTAGAAGTCAATGGGGCCCGTTGGTCACCACCAGAGTTTGCCAGTCACAAGATTTGGTACTGCATCATGCTTTCAGTTTCTGATGAAACTCACGAGACATTGCGAGCACGGCCTATCACATAGAACATTTTACTTTGCTTATGTGACTCGAGATAAAGGCCGCCAGTAATAAACATTTCCGCTGCTTATTAATCATCAATATTCTTGCTAAATTTAGGCACTGAAGTCATTTAAACATATTATCAAACTCACATGAAACCCCCTCTTACCTTACAGAGAGTGTGAAATCGCCTGGGTTACTCTTACTTGGCCGAGCCAAAAAACTACCGTCAACACCACGAGTCAACAGGAGATTTTCTGCCTCAACACCTGTGATATTCGGGTGGAACCATCTGTAGCAGAAGGAAATTCAACGGAATTAATTAGAAGGTGTCAACAATGAAGCACAGCAAGTAAAAGAAAAAAAAGTGATGTCTTAGGATACATGCCGCAAACAATCCACAGTCCCCACTTGCAGATCACACGCAGGTTGCCGGGCTGCACTTTGACAACTGAAATAATAGCAAGTCCAGGTGCAGCCTGGCAATTAGCAGGTGATCTCGTGGATCATCTCCAATATGTATGCACACCCTTAAAGGAGCCACACATTCATAGAACATTCAGCATTTTGTTTATTCTTAGGCTGGGTTCACACAGGGCGGATTTGCAGCGGCAATTCCGCGTGGAATTTTGCCAATCTGCTGCGGTAAGATGCAGCATGTCTATTTACTTTTCTTTTTTGTTTACTTTTGGCGCGGCCGCGCTCCCCTCTATGGGAGCGCCGGCCATGGCGGAAAAGCGAGCGGCCGGACCGCTTCAAAGCCGCTGCGGGTTTTTCCGCGGCGGTTCTCCCGTCGGAAATCTCGCGGTTTCGGCTGCGGCCAAACCGCGGGATTTCCGACGGGAATACGTCCCGTGTGAACCTAGCCTTAGGGGTTGAGGATGTTTACGATGAGTGAATGTCCGGCTCTAAAGTAGTCAGTTTTGCTTGTACACCGCTGTGAGTGCCATTTTATTCAGTAGTTAAAGTAATGCATACTTCTGTCTTCCTCCATTTACACCATCCCAGTAGCCCCTATTCTCAATTTAAAAAGCAGCAAGTAATCGTAGCCGGGTTACTCCCATCCCACCGCCCTCCTTCCTCTAGCACAGAGGTCCCCAACTCCAGTCCTCAGGGACCCCCAACAGGTCATGTTTTCAGGATATCCTATGGCAAGAACACCTGTGGCAATGTCTGAGGCACTGACAATAATTACATCACCTGTGCAACACTGAGGATATCCTGAAGACATGACCTGATGGCGGTCCCTGAGGACTGGAGTTGGGGAACACTGCTCTAGCAATTACATCCCGCTGCCTCCCATACATTCCCTCTGCTAGCAGGAAGCCAACCCGCCTAACTGCAGGCCACCTATAGGATTGGTTAGGGTGAAGCCACACAACGTGGCTGGCAGCACGGAGCCAAGCCTCGCCCGCTCAGGGGGCAACAACAACTGTGATTAGGTAGAAAATTGATAGGGGGAGAGCCTTGAACATAAAGGATGAACATAGTGTGCTTTTACACAGAAGATCTTTCTGGCAACAGACGCCCAACAAGTCGTCCCAGCAATAATCATTCCTGTGTAAAAGGCACAGGAATGAGCGTCGTTGACTGAATGGAGGTGGAGCAGAGCCGGGCATCGTTCAAGCCCAACCGCCTCCATTCACAGTTAGCAGGTAGTCGTTCATAAATTAACGACCGGCTGTTTATACCGAACGATACCTCCATCAGCCTCCAGCATGCATAATCTGAACAACGGACGAAAAGTGAAAATAACCTTGTATTCGCCGTTCATTCAGTGCGTGCATTTACACGCAATCATTCAGATTCTTGCTGGATTGCGGGAATCCTGACAATAATTATTCTGTGTAAAAGCAGCAATATTGCTGGCGTCATCAACGCTGATCCACCCGAGAGTAGGCGGAGAGTCTCAGACTAGAGTCACACTGTGCATAGGGTAGACTGAATCTAGCATTCATTTTACATACGCTAGTAATTATCAGGAAATTATAGTTCCAGTGTTTCTGGTGGCGCATCCCACACGCACAGCTCCGCTACAAGCGCATCCCCACGCACAGCTCCGCTACAAGCGCATCCCACACGCACAGCTCCGCTACAAGCGCATCCCACACGCACAGCTCCGCTACATGCGCATCCCACACGCACAGCTCCGCTACATGCGCATCCCACACGCACAGCTCCGCTACATGCGCATCCCACACGAACAGCTCCGCTACATGCGCATCCCACACGCACAGCTCCGCTACATGCGCATCCCACACGCACAGCTCTGCTACATGCGCATCCCACACGCACAGCTCCGCTACATGCGCATCCCACACGCACAGCTCCGCTACATGCGCATCCCACACGCACAGCTCCGCTACATGCGCATCCCACACGCACAGCTCCGCTACATGCGCATCCCACACGCACAGCTCCGCTACATGCGCATCCCACACGCACAGCTCCGCTACAAGCGCATCCCACACGCACAGCTCCGCTACAAGCGCATCCCACACGCACAGCTCCGCTACATGCGCATCCCACACGCACAGCTCCGCTACAAGCGCATCCCACACGCACAGCTCCGCTACAAGCGCATCCCACACGCACAGCTCCGCTACAAGCGCATCCCACACGCACAGCTCCGCTACAAGCGCATCCCACACGCACAGCTCCGCTACAAGCGCATCCCACACGCACAGCTCCGCTACAAGCGCATCCCACACGCACAGCTCCGCTACAAGCGCATCCCACACGCACAGCTCCGCTACAAGCGCATCCCACACGCACAGCTCCGCTACAAGCGCATCCCACACGCACAGCTCCGCTACATGCGCATCCCACACGCACAGCTCCGCTACATGCGCATCCCACACGCACAGCTCCGCTACATGCGCATCCCACACGCACAGCTCTGCTACATGCGCATCCCACACGCACAGCTCCGCTACATGCGCATCCCACACGCACAGCTGCGCTACATGCGCATCCCACACGCACAGCTGCGCTACATGCGCATCCCACACGCACAGCTGCGCTACATGCGCATCCCACACGCACAGCTCTGCTAAATATATTGTACATCCCATACAACAGGGATCAGAAGCAGGACAGCACTGGAGATGAAGGACCTGTGATGACATCACAGTCATGCTCCACACCCCTGATCACATGACGGCGACACTCATCCCAAGTGAATAACTTAAAAATCCCTGCAGCCTCAGTTGCTATGGAATACCGTACAGCCGTGTGCGTACAGGACCTGTGCTGATGTCATGTGATCAGGGGCGGAGCATGTAGCTCCCTCACTGGGGATGAAGGACCTTTGATGATGTCGCTGTCATGTAATCAGGGACGGAGTATGCAAGTCTCTCACAAACCCACTCACGCACGGATAGACAGGTCGTAGTTAGTAGTTTAATGAAGAGGGAATTGGGGAATGGGATGAACTGTGTATGTTCACTAAATGTTCTGCATGTATATCTTTCAATGTGTACAGGAAGGTCTGTTTAAGGCTGCCTGCACATGGGCGGACCGGAACGGACCCCGCATGCAGAATTTGCCCAGCAGAGTTAGACCCCATGCCCAGCCGGTGACCCCAGCTTACCTGTCTGGCGTTTGACGCGCCGGCACACATGCGCAGTACAGAGGACGCCGCGCCGTTGCTGTGGCGATGACACAGCTGCCACGACCATTCTGCAATGATGCTGCAGCGTGGCTCTGGCGATGACGCAGCTGCCGCGACCATTCTGCAATGATGACTGCAGAATGGCTTCGTACGGACAGCTTCCATTGACTTCAATGGAAGCAGCCGCGGCAAGGAATTCGCGCATTGTCATAGCATGCTATGGGCTGGATTTGCTGCAGAGTCTGGAGGCGGAATCCCGCCCTGGATTTCGCAATGCAGATCCACCCGTGTGCAGGAGACCTAAGGGTCATAGACTTTTAGGAGTGTTGTATTTGAGATCTATGATACAGTTTGTATACATCAGTACTTACTCTGGATGTGGTTTTAAAAATTGCAAAAATGAATTTAGATAACCCCCTAGCTACGGCCCTGTATTATAGATTAACAAATAATATACCGATGGACAAGGACTGATGTGAGCCATCATACTCCATTTACAGAGCTGAACAACTAACAGGAAATGTATAAAAATAAATGATGTGCTGTGGCAAATGCAGCTGCTCCAGCTGTAGAATAATGAATATCCTTATCATAGATGCAGCGCGCCCTCTTGTGGCCAAATACTGCAGTCCAAGAGCAAAGAACGCCAAATACAAGGGCAGGTGGGCGAATCAGAGAGCATAGAAAACGACCAACATTAAAAGATCTAGAGTAATCTAGTCCATCTTTATAAGGTTGGTTTCACACGCAGCATTATTAGAAAAAAATGCCACGCTTTGAGCAAAAACTTGTGCAGCAGGATATTAGTTGAAAGTCAGTATGAATATATTAAGTGTGATGCAAACTGGGTTTTTTGTTGTCTTTCACTTAGCTTGTGTTTTTTGGGTCAGTGGCTTTTTTTGCAGTTACAGCAGGCTGTATGATTGACGCTTATTTTATAAAGCCTTCCTTAAAAGGAAATGAAAACTAATTATTAGAAATGTGTGAATTGGGGGGAAAAAAAACACCCAAAAAGTCTGTAAAACAATTCACACACTAATTTAAAAAAATGCTGGCTTTTCCTTTCACACACGTTCCTTAGAGCTGATTCAAACGTATGTATATCGCCTGGCTGATATACAGTGTCCCTATCTGCAGAGGAGGAGGCGGGACAGGACGGGAGCGGTGTGCTGAGCTCCTGCCCCCTTGCCACTGTTTGCAATAGGAGTGGCGAGGCACGGGTGGAGCCAAGTTCCGCCCCCGTGCTGCCCCTCCCATCGCAAATAATGACAAGGGGCAGAGAGAAGGCGGGAGCTCCGTGCACTGCTCCTGCCCGTCTCCTCCCTCTGCAGAGCGGGAAAGCATATATCGTCCGGGCGTGAAAACCTGGCCAATATACGCATGTCGGAATAAGCCCTTAGAGCAACAGCAAACAAATACACCACAAATGGTGTGTGTGAACAAAGTCTAAAGACTTTCACACAGCTTTACATATGAAGAGCTTGCCATGAAGTGAGGTATATGGGAAATATTCCACTTCCCTATTTTGTATCCACTTCTAGCTGCATGAAAACGGCACATGTGATATCACCGGATATGTCCACATGTAGCACACACCGAGGATTCCTCGCAGCAGAATCATGAAGAAACTCTGCAGCAGTTTACAGTACAAGTAATGTGGAGGAGATTTCAAGAAAAAATATATATATCTACAGCTTAAATTGATCTGTGGTGCGAATTGTAAACCCGTAGCCTGCCAATTTATACTGCAAACTTTCACCCCAGATCTCAGCCCATCAAACGAGGGTGTGAAATCTGCTACACATCTGCATAAAATCCACATGCAACTTGCAGATTTTGATGCATCTTCATTGCATTTTCCCACTGGGGTGAAGCGTTGCATGCGCATGTACCCGTAGGCGCTGATCGCAACAAGGGGCTTTCTGCATGGATTCTACAATGAATGCCGCATCATTTTACCATCTCATCGAGTTCAATGGAAATCAGCCTGATGGTTCACGTGGCAAGGGGTTAAAATAGACAATTTGTGACGCAGAATCCATGTCCGAAAAACAACAAAAACAGTTAATCTGGATTGAATGAAGGAAGTCCACACGTGGATCTGAATTATCTTCAAATGAAAGTCAGTAGTAACTAGGCAGATTTTTTTTACACCTACTTCCACGGAAAAATTGGATTTCTCTGATGCGGATTTTAGAGGGAATCGGTGACCATCTTTCTACAGCCCTCACTGAGAGCACCGTATTGTAGGGCCTGTCACACTGATTACAGCGATATGTGTGCTGTACGTATCTGTGCAGTAGTTTGGGAGAACCTTGCATTTTATTAGCAGCAGATACACACAGAACTAGTCCTGCATATTCATGAGCTGTAGTCCAGCCACACCCATCCCGCCCTCCAACCAATGACTGGCAGCTCTCTCCATGTCCAGTTATAGGTAGACAGCAGTCAATCATTAGGTGGAGGGTAGGTGGGTGTGGCTAGCCTGCAGCTCATGAATATCCAGGCCTCTATGCATGTGCTGCCACTGATAAAATGTAAGTTTCTCCAAAACTCCTGCACAGATCCACACAGCAGACACATCACTGTAATCAGTGTGCCTGCCACTACCTTAGTGCTCCTGCGCACTGGCGAAAGGGATATTGGGCTGTGGTTCGCGGCCCAATATCACCATTGCAAGCTCTCTGAAAACCCCTGGATGCCAGTTTTCACATGGAAACAGCCTTGCATCCCGCCAGAGGTTCTCTTCATCCCCGTCATGGCTGTGACAACCGCAGCAAAAGATCACGATGTTCTCAATGGTGCTGGCGCTGCTGCTGCTGTCAGCCCCACTAGGTACAAAACGAAACCCCTGGATGTGACAGCCTCGCACCCCTGTGGGCTGAAGGAATCCCCTGCCGCAAAAAGAAAGGAGATGTTATTTTTTTTCACGCAGCATCGAAGGAGTGAAAACATCGCAAATGAGAATGAAACCATTGAAAAGCATTGGCTTCATAATCATGCGTTTTCACTCAATTTCGCATCGCACGATTTTCTCGCCAGTGTGAAGGAGCCCTTATGCCACTCTCAGAGAGGGGTGTAAAAGATGGTGACAATCTCATTAATGTGAACACGGCCTTACGCTCACATCAAGGCCTCATAGTTTTCTTTTAACGCAAACATTTTTGGTGAGGCTTTTTTTGCGCGACCCATTTTTAACATGCAATTCTTTCAGGGCCCCCGCCCCCACCCCCACCCCCTCCCCATCCATGGAAAAGTCTGTGGACAAACACCTTAAATAAAGCCTAAGGCCCAATGTACATGGGCGGATCTGATTTGCGGAATCCACGCAGAAGATCTGCAAATCAACCCACCCATAGGGAAGCATGGCGTCCACAGATGAGTTAAAGCATGTGGATTTGTTTAGCGGACCTTTTGATCCAGGAAAACAAATCGTAGCATGCTCCCTTTCAGTGCCGATCCTGCAAAGATGGCTTCCATTGGATTGGAAGCTGTCTGATCCGCGGCCTGTCCACTGCGCATGTGTGGAGGCCTGCGCTTCTGCACACATCCACAGTGAAGAAAATAGAAGACCCGAACAGGCATGCAGAAGACCCAGATGGGTAAGCAGTGTCCTCGGCCGCAGGCGGAATCCGATCCGCCCGTGGACACTGGGCCATACCGAGAACATACGGCATTTTGTAAACTGCAAATCGGGTTTGAGAGAAAAAGCCAAAAAAGCCGCTGAGGGTGCAACCTTAGACTATTTTCACGTGGCAGGAATTTGGTCACCATTTATCTCCAGGATTCGTACGCTGAGAAAAGAGAGAAAAATGTCTAATGGAACAACTTACCCATCTTCCCTGTGTAGGTTCTGGTCTTGGCTTCGGCCTATAAATACTGACCCAAATACTGCCATGTGACCGTGTCCTTAGGTCCCCCTCACACAGGCGCTTTTTCCCGCGATGTGACTGGTTCATGGAGCGCTGGCTCTTGATTGGCTGAGCCAGTGCTCGAGAACCAATTAGATCAATCTTTTGTCGGGGGTTTTCAATCCCCATTACCAGCAAGAGATGTTCTTTTGGCACTGACAACTGCATGGAAGCTTACGGGGTCGCTTGGTACCCATAGCCATACGCAATACCGTATGGGCTGCGGGTCGGACGCCTCCATTGACTTCAATGGATGCCTTCGGCACAGAGTCCTCGGCAAAATACAGCATGCTGCGATTTTTCTTCCCCTCACAGAATACACAAATTGTTTTTCCTTCACACTCTTGGATACAATCTAAACTACATGCGGACTGCGATCGTGTCTCCATTTGGGTGAGACCCCCCTAAGGAAGGAGAAGTACAATGAGAGCAGGCTGCAGCTAGAATATAACTAAGGCTACATGCACACGAACGTGAATCTCACAAATATCAACTCAATCCTTTTGAAAGGAGTTACTCACATGAACAATTTTTTTCCTCACAGATATTAAAATTAGCTGAATGTCCTATTTTTTGGCGCTCTCGGAACACCTTGCCCATTGTTTCCCATGAGAGGTTAAAAGACATCGCATGCCGTGTGATGTGCCATGATTGCGAGGATTGCCATTGAACACAACCTGCGATCCTCTGACACGCGGGAAACACGCTCCTGAGGATCGCAATTTCACAAAAGTGAGGAGAGGCATTTCTGACTAAAAAACGCCTAACATCCACATGTAAAATGCACGCTGGCAACACAGTATACCTTCAGGGGTGAGTTGACCTCCTAAGGAAAAACTAATTCTACAGTTTTTGCTGAGCATGTGCCCCGACTAAAAAACAAATTGAACAACTGTTATTTTAATATTTAACTTTTTTTTTTTTTTTTTTTTTAAACAGCATCAAATTCCTTTATGATTTCGGTCAGGCGCACTGCCATCCATGACAACGTGGCTGTATTGAAATCCCCATCTCCATGATCGGTCATACATCCGCGCACATTCTTCACTATCCAAGCTAGCGTAGATGAGGAGTATGGCCGGATTCACACGGCTGAGAAACTCATCTGCAATTTGTACATCGCGAGACTCTCGCGAATATGAACCCCGTTCCTTGTATGTTGCTGAGCGCAAAATCAGGCCAAGTCTTTTGGCCAGATATCGCGCTCGCCCGTGTGTAGGTAGCCCGAGGTTGTCTTCATGCTACGTTTTGCGTGTCCAGCACTGGGTATGTCTTGGCTTCCATCCCTTACACAAACTATACAGGGATGGAACCCAGGACCGCACCGTAGGGGTGAGGATGTCAGAAGGAAACCTCTTTGGTCTCCGTCCAGGTCAGCCTTTTACACTGACTAGAACAGTGCTGTCCCTGGCGAAGACCAAATTGGTCGCCATCTCACATAATCCATCCATAAAAGACACAAACCAGGACAAGACGAGCAATGACTCACAAAACCTGCCTAACCTAAAAGGATAAGCCCCTGTAGTAAACTTCTAGGTGGCTACCTAGCTCCCGGCATCTGACTAGCCTCGGTCTTAAAGGGATTGTCCACAAATGCTTTAAAATAAAGTCCCCAAACCTGTGGCTCGGGATCCCCTGCTGTGTGGCTTACCAAGCGAGTGCTGACGTATGAGCATACGTACCGGCAAGGGACATACTCTAAGCATCGAACACCGCCAACTTGGATGGCACAGTAGTGCCAAGTTTCACACGGTAATATTTATGACCACATATTTGCAGTTTCACAATTTCTTGTCTCTCTACATTTACATTCGGGTTACACGCCAACGTTCGCCACGACACAGCAAAAGACGGCACGATGCCCCAGCTGCATTGCATGCTAATGTAAGTGAATGTGGTTGCAGTAAGTCCGCATTCAACCCACATTTATTTTTCCATAGCGGTTCATTTATCAAAACGGTTGAAAAACTGTCTGTTGCCCGTAGCAACCATTGCCAGCTCAGCTTTCCTTTCCAAAACTGCTGTAGTAAAATGAAAACTGCTCTGTGATTGGTTGCTATGGGCAACAAGCACCGGTTTTTATTTCCATACAGTTTTGATAAACGAGGCCATTAGTGTGTACAGTATGTCGGGGGAAACACTTAATATATGTGCTAAGCATGTCAATTGAGGTCTACTAGTCGGATGGAGGCCAAACGAGTGTACACTTAGCTTCCACCCATCCGGAGAAATACATAAGATGGAATAGTTTAGTAGACTGCGTTATTCCATATAGAGGTAGCCAGTATTAAAAACAAACAAAAAAGCCTCACTGTCTACATCAGTCACAGCCCTCCGGACAAGGCACGAGCTTACTGGTGGATATGCTAAAATACAAGATGTGAATGAGGCCCACGTACGGCATTTGACCGCTGCGACCACTGGGTTGGGTACGAAATAACACGGGCCCTAAGGCTTAAAAAAAACTGATTAAATAAAAAGTTTAAGGACTCGTTCCCATCTGCATTTAAGGTTTCTCTTGGAGGCCGTGTAAGGCCTCATGTCCACGGGCAAAAGAAGAATTAAAATCTGAGGCGGATTTTAACTCTTCTCCTGCCCGCGGATCCGCACCCCATAGGGATGCATTGACCACCCGCGGGTAGATAAAGACCAGCGGATGGTCAATAAAAGGGATTTTTTTTTAAATGGAGCATGAAAAAAATCTGGACCATGCTCCATTTTCGTGCGGGTCTCCCGCTTCTATTGAAGCCTATGGAAGCCGTCCAGATCCACGGGAGACCTAAAATAGGAATTTGCTTCAGCTCGGCGGATGTGCCCGGCGCATGGCATGCCGACGACGTGCCAGCGACGTGCCAAGTTCATCCGCCGGCCGAAAAAGAAGATCCGGCCGTGAGGAAGAGAAGACCTTCCCGGCCCGCTGCGGGTGAGTTAATTCTTTTAAATTCCTATTTTAAGCGCTCATGTCCGCTGGGCAGGAGGGACCCGCTATGGATTCTCCATGGAGAATCCGGAGCGGGCCTGATTTTCCCCGTGGACATGAGGCCTAACAGAATGCTATTAAAATCAGGATGATATAGCACCGCATACAGCGCTATTTAATCCAGGTAAAACCCGGCGGGTGTAACGGTAGATGGACAGACCACATTATAATCATATGCTGGATTGGGCAGTTCTGGTTTAACTGCTGCTCCCCTAGATCTGACAGATAATATAGGCCATGTGAACATGTTCTAAGGGATCCGCCCCAGTGACAACTCCTATGATGTTACTGACCTAAAGCACACATGTACATTTTCAGTATATGTGCTGTCTGAGTCTACAATGGACCAGGCTCAGATGCCACATGGACCCGTAGTAGTCAGTGTGCCAAATTCACATCAGCCATTTATTTATTTTTTTACACGGTCCACACGTAGAAAAAATAAATTCAGTGCGCACTATTCTGGTCCAGTCTGCGGATGAGACTCGCTCATTCAAGTCACAGAGAGAGAAAAAAAAAACAACTAGCACAGAAGTCAGAAGGAGGCATGCCTTGGACTAGAACACAAACTATAGCAAGTTATGGGATCGGAAACATGATTTGTAAAGCAGCCAAAAAAGTCACACCTCGTCTTATCCACTTCAGCTTGCAGCATATATTTCACATGTAGAAGTATACTCACATACTTCATTAACCACTCGATCCGGTGGTATTTATACGTAAAGCAGAATCAAACAGGTGGGAACTTGAAGTGCCGTGAATAAAAACTCCTTTTATTGTAATCTGTGCATATAAAAATCACAGGTCCAGAGGACTAGTTTCAGCTCCTCATGAGCCTTGATCACCCCTCAAGGTGATCAAGGCTCATGAGGAGCTGAAACTAGTCCTCTGGACCTGTGATTTTTATATGCACAGATCGGAAACATGGCAGTCTGCACAAGTCTAAACTTTGGAAATTCCTTTCCCGGTTAGGCCCAATGTCCACAGGTAGGTTTGATTTACAGAATCCGTGCAGGGTACCCGCGTGGAAGATTCGCAAATCAAGCCACCAATATGAAAGCAGGGGCATGTGCAAATGAAATAAAGCAAGTGGATTTGATTCACGGACCTTTTGGTCCAGAAAAATAAATAAATATCGCAGCATGCTCCATTTTACTGTGAATCTCATACAGATGAAGTCAAAGGAAGCCGTCCAATCCGCAGCCCGACTGCAATAGAATTGCGGATGTCAGCGGGAAGGCAGGAGTTTAAGGCCTCATGTCCACGGGGAAAATCAGATCCGCTGCAGATTCTACATGGAGAATCTGCAGCGGGTCCCTCCTGCCCCGCGGACATGAGCGCTAAAAATAGGAATTTAAAAGAATTTACTCATCCGGCGCGGGCGGGGAAAGCCTTCTCTTCCTCGCGGCCGGATCTTCTTTTACGGCCGGCGGATGAATTCGTCACACCGGCGGCACGTCGCCGACGTGCCGCGCGCATGCGCCGGGCACATCCGCCGAGCCGAAGCAAGAAAGATCTGGCCGTGAGGAAGAGAAGACCTTCCCCGCCCGCGCCGGATGGGTAAATTCTTTTAAATTCCTATTTTAGGTCTCCCGCGGACCCGGACGGCTTCCATAGGCTTCAATAGAAGCCCGCGGGAGCCGTCCCCGCGGGAGACCCGCACGAAAATGGAGCATGGCCCAGATTTTTTCATGCTCCATTTTTTTTAAAATCCCTTTTATTGACCATCCGCGGGTATTTATCTACCCCGCGGGTGGTCAATGCATCCCTATGGGGTGCGGATCCGCGGGCAGAAGAAGAGTTTAATTCTTATTTTGCCCGTGGACATGAGCCCTAAAAAAAAAAAAATCTGTGTATGCGTGGCGGCATGCCGGACAGCGCTTCCACACACTTCTACTTGCCGGATGGGCAAGTAGAAGACCCGCAATCCTCGGCCGCAGACAGGGTCGGATTCCACTGCGGGCTCTCGCATGCGGAAGCCGATCCGCCCGTGAACATAAGACCTAACTCTAATGGCATCCCATTTCATACAGAAGCCAAAAGGCTGGTTATAGGTCAGTGAGCCGCCATATAGCACCTTCATGTGATGCTGTATACCAAACTATGCGCAATACCTATGAGAAAAACTGAAATCTGTAATAAAACGGGAGACACAGAGGTAACATAAGCCTCCATAGATTTCTAGAAGTATTGTATTCAGGACCTGGGTGGCACCGATCACAAAAGTGGCCACATATAGGATCCTAAACAGGAACAGTAGGTCTCTGCTCGGTTTCTATGCCTCGTATTCGCCCAGTTAGGCAGCCACTTCCTCTCTACAGGCACAACGAGAAGTAAGAGCAGAACTCATAGTAAACTGACCACAGACAGGAAAGTACAGACCGAAACCCAGAGCCTCACAGTTACACTTCATCCCAGCAGCCACCTCTCTGCAGGACCGGCCGGTCCAGCTGATGGGACCTCAGCCAATGCTCTGGTATGACTGAGGAAAATCAGTCATCAACATCAAAAGTTCAAATTGTCCCAAAATACCTCTTTAAAAAGACTATGGACATCTCTAGGCAGCAACGTTTTTTCACTTAAATTCGTGTATTTTGGGCTGACGACGGTTTTTGAACTTGGTTTCAATTAAAAATTCTGCAGTTTGTCTTCTGCAGCTTCTACATATCACTGTATATAGAAAGCGCAGTCTAAGGGTATTTTACTCAGGCTGATAGTTGCCCAGATAATTGTTTAAAAGACTGATTAAAGGTGACTTCTACACGTATAAACACGGCACTTCACAATAGAAGTCAATGGCCCCGTTTCCTTCCGTTCGGGGATTCCGTCACGGCGCTGTTTTCATCAGCCATCATGGAACCCCTGAGCGGAGTCTTACAGCGTGTACAATAACACTGTGTGAACACTCCCTAAGACGTCTGCAACGTCCGTACTGGCCTCAGGTCCATGCTGGTAGGTTCCCTTTAAGGGTTAACACCACAATAATAGTCTGGAAATTAATGAGAAAGTTGGATGGTTGCAAGCACAGAACACTTTACATATATTAGTGCACCAACTAGTTAGAGCGGTTACCCCAGCAAGATCATTACCCATCCACAGGATAGCTAATATGACAGACCAACGGGGGTCCGAAAGCTGGAAGCACCAGGGATCATGAGAATAGTGCAGCCGGTGCCCCCTCTGTGAGTAAATAGGGGGAGTGCATGTACAACCAGAGATCATTTCAGTTCTATGGGACGATGGGGATGGTCAAGTGCATTGCCCAACCATCTCCATAGACAGCGAACTGAGCGGCATTATACATGCGTGACCACCTCTTCATTCACCGTCTACAAAGACAGTTATGGGGACCCCCCAGTTTTGGGACAGCGGGGGTACTTGCAGTCGTTGATCCACCAGTTTAGGGGCTTGTTTGCAGACGTCCATAACAGATGGAGTGCGTGCCGGGCGTACACCATCAGCGCGCCATTTATCTTAATTCTTGCTGCTCTGCAATGTCTGCAGTCCCATTGAAAGTGACTGAAGCGTTCGTGCGACTGGCGTGCATCCAGTCTCTTCCTCAAAGTGCCTGCTGCAAGGAGTCCCGTTCTCCAGATTGTGGGGGTCTCAGCAGCGAGACCCCCACCGATTAGCAGGGTATCCCATGGACAGGGAATATCTTGTAATCTTGCTACAACCTCTTTAACGAAGCGCTGGTCATGCATGTGCGCCTCATTCACTAAGGGGACCACTGTTATCAGGATCCCCGGGGGTCCCAGCAGTCAGACCACCATTGACCAATCAGTTTTCAGCTATGGATGGGTGATAAAGCATTGGGTGGAGAACCCCTCTAACAACGCTCATCATCTAATCACTGTTTCTTCACAGCCTTGGTGACCATGAATGGACTCTGCATGCTGTCCAGACTCTGCACCCTCCTGTAAAAGACATGAGCAATCTGGCACAGACTGGTTGCTATGGACATCTGACAACCCCTGCAGTTGTCAGGCAAGGTCTCCTTAGCAACCAGGCTGTCAGGCAGGACCCCCCCGAGCTGGCAGCAGCCCCGTCCTCTGGAGGAGGACACCGAGCAGCGATGGGGCTCCCTGCAGCCTCACCTCCTGGATGTCATTGTACGGGCTCCGCTGCGGCTCCTAGCAGCGCACACACTGATCGGGAGGAATCAGATGAAGGCCTCCAGCAGGACCAGCAGCAGCTCCACCACCCGGGCGGCCACCAATGACGTCATCAGATCGCGCCACGACACAGTCCTCCGGTAACTTTCTCTGAACGCCCGAAGTAATAGTAAGTGGCGGACGCTGCTATACGGAGTCGCTCTATAGAAGACCGGCCGGGGCCAAACTTCTACAAGCAGCGTAAACTGCCCGCATGCACGAAAAACCAAGAACCGGACATCCGTTCTCTCGTCTCCTCCCGGTTACAGCGGGGACTCGGCTCTACCGGAGCATTTCCCCAACTCTATCGACGAAAGGAACTGATTTCACCGGCGCCGTCGCGATAACGTGACGTCAAAGACGGGCGGCAAGCCGTGTCTGCGAGTCAGAACTACATCTCCCAGAAGTCCGTGCGGCGGAAGTGACGTAGCACGGCGGCTTTTTATATGAGAATTACCCGGATGTTAATCCTTTTTCCTTTCAGCCAAGGTAAGAATGGCGGATCTCATTTAGTCAGCGGTGGGCCCTGGCCGGGTAATCCGATGTAATCCTGCCCCGAGAGGCGCCTCTCACACTCCTGGGTTACGGAGGGCTGTTAGACGGGGCTTGGCCGATGTTCCGGCGGTGATATTGTGGTGCTTGCGGTCAGTTATGGGATTATAGTGTCGGTGGACATGGCGCCCGGTCCGCGCTCTGCAGTGGAGGCTGGTCTTGTGTTACTGCTGTCCTGCGGGGCGCGTCACTCCTAACGAGCGCTCCTGCCGACCGCGGGCAGATGTAGCTGAGCGCGCTGCTGAGTAGGCCGGGCGCAGCGATAAACTCGGCGTTTGTATAGAAGGCGGCTATGCAGTTTATTGGCGGCGTCTGCATGTTGCCAGTCAGTGGCGGCCGTGAGAAGCTGATGGTTGCAGGCCTAAGCCGGTGCTCCCCCAATTTCAGTCCTCAGGGACCCCCAACAGGTGAGGTTTTCAGGATTTCCTCAGTGTTGCACAGGTGATGTAATCATTGTCAGTGCCTCAGACATTGCCACAGGTGTACTTACCATAGGAGATCCCCAAGACATGATCTGTTGAGGGTCCCCGAGGACTGGAGATGGGGAAACGCTGGTCTAAACCAATAGTCAAATCCAAACTTTAAGGGACTGTCCAGGACTCTGACTACTGATGACCTGCCTGCAGAATAGGGGTCACTCAGGTGAATGGAGGGGGCACACAGGAGCGCTGCGGCTCCATGACCGCCCCTGCAAGCACTACAGTGATGTCTTTATAGGGTCTATCCCACCAAAAATGTATCACCCAGTCACTGAGGGTCCGACTGCTGGGATCACATGACCAATGCACCCAGAGTCTCCCTCAGTCCTGTGGTAGTGAATGGAGTTTTTAAGATACAGTAAGTTATGAGGAAGGTGGCCTTCTTATTGGCAGAGCAGGTGTATCTTGGTGTGCTTTGCTGACCTTTGGTCTGTGGCTAGCGCTAGATATGCATCACTTTTATCTTCTGCCATAGTTTCTAACTGATCTACTTATTCCAGATGGCAGGAGAGCCGGCTGAGAAGAAGGTTGTGAAGAAGACCGAAAAAAAGGCCGAGAAAAAGACCGAAAAAAAGGCCGAGAAAAAGACCGAAAAAAAGGTTGAGAAGAAGGCCGAGAAAAAGGTTGAGAAGAAGGCTGTGAAGACGGTCTCGAAGAAAGACGCGAAGGACGCAAAGAAGGTCAAGAAGCATCATGCCAGTCGTAACCCCACACTGGCACGTGGAATTGGGAAATATTCCCGATCTGCAATGTTTTCAAGGAAAGCAATGTACAAGCGCAAGTACAAGGCCCCTGTAACTAAGGTAAGCAGTTGTGCTAATGCTGCCTTGTTATGCAATCTTATTTTTTTTTTTCCTGATGTTATATTGATTGTTTCAACTTATTTAGATTGAGAAGAAAAAGAAGCGGGTAAAGCCCAGAACTACCATGAGTAAGACAGTCGGGGGAGATAAGAATGGCGGAACACGTGTGGTTAAACTGCGCAAAATGGTGAGCGTTAATACTGGTCCCTGTCTGCAGTCTGTGACATGGAGGGTCATAAGCTATGGCGGATCTGATTGACAAGATGATTTGGCTTTATGTGGTGTCTGATTCACTTATTTATTCTTCCAGCCACGATATTATCCAACAGAAGATGTTCCCCGTAAGCTTCTGAACCACGGCAAGAAACCCTTCAGCCTGCACAAGCGTAATCTGCGCTCCAGCATCACTCCTGGAACCGTGCTGATTCTTCTTAATGGACGTCACAGGGGAAAGGTAAGTCACTTCTTGCGTATGAACTGATAGAAAGCTGTAGGAACTGCAAAATTCACATTGGGATATCTGAAGAGGACCATTGACGTTAAAGGGGCTGTACTACGATTGACTTCATCACCTAGCCATAGGATAGGTGGTAAGTCTGATCAGTGGGGGTTCTTATTGTGGGTCCACTGTACACCCTGCATAGAGGAGATTGAATGGACTGATGGCTGCACATGTGCTGTGCCGCTCCATTCGTCTGTACTGGGACTGCTGGAGATAGCCAAGTGCTTGTACTCCGCCCCATTGAAATGAAGAGTGGAGCCATGCATGCTCAACTGCTGCTCCATTTTTTCTTTCTCCACATCGCAAACCTGAGGGGGACACACTCCCATTTTTGGGATCGATGGGGTCTTGGTGGCCAGCCTTTTTTTTTTTTTTTTTTTTTATAGCCTCTCCTATGGATAGGTGATAAGATCATTGTGGTACCTCTTTTAAAAACTGTCTTGATTTACCCTTTGTGGGGAAAAGGTTATACTACTGACGTGACCCTATGTGGAAATTGTCCTCAAAAGTGAAATATTTGAATGTTGGGCTTTTGTTGCTAAAAGCTACATTTTTCATGGTATCTGTTTTGATCTTCGTCACGATGCACCATGCTCTGGGTAGATCATTCTTTCCCATAGGCTTCTCTAAAGGAGCTGAAAAACCCCAAGAGATACATGTTTTGCATTAAAAAGCAGCATCAGAAATGCTTCAATTTCATGACCTTTTACAGGTGTTTATAAACGCTTAAAAAGTAGGTTTTTGTTTGACGGGGCTCTTGGGCTAGGAGCTCAGTGCTGCACTTAATGTATATGCTGGGAAAAAGCTCTGTATGTATACACTAAAACCTATTTACACGGGACGAGTACCCTGCAAAACTTGTAGAAGCGAACAAAAATGTGCAATAATGAAGTCTAAAATCAAAAACCTTGCTTACTATTCGCTTACTTCTCGTTATCGCCGACTTCTTGCTGCGTGTAACGCTTCCCGCTTCATAGAATGTGAAGTGCTGATCGAGAAGCCAGCAGTGATCTACCTGTCAAAATGCTCCGTACCAGCGCTAACTACCTTAGTCGTGACGTCTGGGCTCATCCAGTCCTTTACCCAACAGTCCCATGTAAATGAAGTATTAGGCTTTCACCCTTGTCTTCCTTCAGAATGGCAAACCTCAGCTTAGTTTTTTTGGGTTTTTTGCAGCTGTATAGGAAAGCAAAGCGGACTGCACCTTGCAGCGTACTGTGTATATACTTTACAGTGGGACCCTTTGGGTGACGCATGCCCCTGTATAGGCTTACAGTGTGACACGAATCTTCACTACCAACAGATGGCTAGAATGCTTTGTACACAACATTCAACTTACAGACATATGGGCAGACTTGTGCTCAATGTAAACTGTAAATATAACTTGGTGCTTGGCACGTTGCTTCTAGAACAGTTCTCTAACGTGGCAACGGTAGAACATGCGTTTTGGGTTGTAGCAGTATGAAGGAATTGTATAACGCATGCAACCCTTCACTGTAGGCCTAATTTTGACTTGTAATCAACCAATGGCCTGCTGTCTTGTTAGTAGTTCTCAGTCTGATGGAGATTCGGGTAACAAAGCTGACTTTCATACTCCACTAATGACATTGAGAAGCCTAACAGTCCATCTACATCTGAGGGCGTACTTGCATAATGTTGTGCTGATCCATAGGCAGAATGTCTGATAAGCTGGTATTTGGAGCGAAGAGCATGTTTGCTGCTAATCACCTTGACTTAGAATTGGCACATATTCGGGGAGTGGTCCCAGACTTGTTCTGCTGAGCCAATAGTTGTTCGTTTCAGCCCAGGTTCTAGCTGCGGTATAACTTCACAAGTGGTTTTTATCCGTTGCTGTAGTCCATATAAAACTGTTGGCCACGCACCTCTTATACTGTCTAAATTGACCCATCATAACAGTGGGAAGAAACTGCTGAGACAACCCTTCACCGCAGTCTTTAGAGACTCCTCCATCCATGCATTACTCGGATGTGGCGGGTAGGGAGTTTGACTGGGTCCGTACGCTTGTCAAACCGTAATGCTGGTGTCTTTAGGCGAGCTCAGGACGGCAGAACCATCTAATGGCTGGAAAATGGGCACCGCACTCTGAAAGGAGCGATCTCTCAACATTGGGCAAAATGATTAGAAACCGCTGATTATGTCCCTTATTTCCTGCTGTTGGTGATGGGGAAAATGCTTCCTCAATTCCATAGTTGCAAAGCTATAGAAATGTAGTTGGGAAGATATGCCATGTCTGGTGCCTGGAAGGAAGGAGGGGTGTTGGAGGTTCATGCTAACAGACTTAAAGATCTCATTCCTACATGTAACGTATGTCTTGTTATAGTGTAGCAATGTTATGAGTCTTATCTGTATTGAGCAGAGTGGTCTTGTTCTTTAAAGCTGAGTTTAGTTCTTTTGACACTCGTTTAGCATCTGTTTCATATATAATTTATAAAGGGTCATAATTTTAAGATGCGTCTTGATTTTAAAGGTTTTAATATGTATATTTTAATTTTTTGCAGCGCGTTGTTTTCCTGAAGCAACTTCCGACTGGTCTCCTGTTGGTAACAGGTAAGCGTCACACTGTACAGCTTGATTTTTAGATCTAGAGCTAAATGTGGTAATGTGAGATAAGATAGAACGTTATGTCCTACATGCTCTTTAAAATGATTAAAAATGAGATCAATCTCTCAAATATTCATAGTTCGTTTGCATTTCAAACTTTATAGATTTTTTTTTTTTTTCCCCTTTTCGTGAATTAGGTCCTCTGGTCATCAACAGAGTTCCTCTTAGAAGAGCTCACCAGAAATTTGTCATTGCCACATCCACCAAAGTCGATGTGTCCAAAGTCAAGATTCCAAAACACTTAAGCGACCCTTACTTCAAGAAGAAGAGGCTGCATAAACCTAAACACCAGGAGGGAGAGATCTTTGACACAGAGAAGGAGGTAAGTAGTTGCCTGCTGAAGAGGTCAAAGATTTCTTTGCAGTCATGTATGTATAGTATAGTGATTGTTAACCTTCGAGGCTGGTACATATAGTTTGTTTGAAGGGTGTTTAAAATGTCCTGTTGTAAACTATTGACGGACATATCTTCAGGATAGGCTATCAATAGTAGTTCCTCAGGGGTTTGATGCCTGAGACCCCTACTGATCAGTATGTTTGTGCACTGAACTGATTTCCATAGAAGGCATATGGCTCCATTCTCACTGCAGTGGCCAAGCTTGGTACTGCAGGCAAAGTTACTAATAAAGTGAATGGGAACTTTGCCTGTAATAGAAAGCTGGATAAGCCAGCAATAGTTTCAAATTAGACAACCCCTTTAAGGACTGTTAAGAACACAAAGTCCTTCAATGGTTCTTTTAGACCTTCATCTGCGTAAAGTTTTCTTATTTAGGATAACTTCCTGTGTAAAGAGGAAATCCAATTAATATGTTTTAAAATATCAAGATCAAAAGGCTTGGTCCACCATTATCAGAAGAAAAGGGCACCACTTGGCTTTCTATTAATGGAAATGTAGCGCCACACATGTAACATGCTATTGATTTCCAAGGAATGTAAAGACTTCTAGTAACCAAACTTGGAGTTGTTTGTTTTGTTTTTTAATGCAGAAGTTGAGAGACTTGTGTAAGGCCGCCTGCAGATGGCTGGGTTGACTCCCACTGCAAGAATTCTCGCAGCGGGATGTGGATCTATGCTCCTGCAGAGACCTGTGGGTCACCCGCTCCCAGCATTCTCTCTGCAGTATGTACTGGCTGCCGCCCATGCGCAGAGTGGAGCCGGCCCATCACTACTCTGTGAGACCCGCACAGAAATAGAACATGCTGCAAATTGTTTTCACGCGGACAAATTAGATAATGCGATCCTATGCGCACGGCTACGGTTTGTCCGCATGAAAACAAATCGCGGCTGTGTGCATAGGATTGCGTTATTTAATGCAATCCTATGACAGCGGGCACTGGCGGAAATTCAGCGGGCAATCCCGGAATTTCCGCCCATGTGCAGGGGGCCTATCTCTAGATGAAAACCACTCAAATGCTTTGGCATTTCAAAGCGTGTCTGACTTTATTTATTTTTTAAATAAGAGTATTTAACATCACAGAGCAACTTCTGTAGAATATATCCTAAAATGATGGAAGTTAAACCAGAAAATCCTATTTGTCTGCAGCATATGTTGAGAGAAACTTATTTATGTAGCATCACTCTTCAAGGGGTTATAAAGAAAATTCATAATTGTTAATCTAATCTGTAAATTAATGAGTGTGCAGATTACATGGATGCTTTCTGAATAGTATGTGACGCTTGTATCATTTGTTCCCTAGAAATATACAGTTACACAACAGCGCAAAGCAGACCAGAAGTTTGTTGACTCTCAACTCCTGCCTGTCATCAAAAAAGAGCCCCAACTTCGTGGATACCTGCGATCTGTGTTTTCTCTGTCAAATGGAATGTATCCACACAAACTGGTTTTCTAAGAATCATCAGAGTTATTAAAAGTGTGTAAATCTTCTACCTGAGTTGTGTGTTTTTTTGTTTTTTTTTTAAAACTCCATTTTAGATTATGGAAGATTTTTTTTTTTTTCCCCCTTGCATTGCTGTGATTGCTAATAGCAAATCTTAACAGCAGAAGAAGGTAGTCCTGTACTAGAAAATAACTCGTAAGAAACAAGGCTATCATTATTGAAACACATTATTGAATAGATATTAGCAGTAATTTGCAGTATTGAAGTGTAATCACACTTTGCATCAACCTTTCCAATCCCATGTCGGGCCTGCCTCGACCTCATCATTTTGCTCCACAGCTCTGATGTCGGGACAGGCCCGACACTGCAGTGCAGGGGTGCATTTGCACCCGATCACCAGACACATCGGGTGCAGATACACTCCTGCACTGGTCCTCATCAAGGACCCTTGAGGAGAAGGCAGAAAGGGTTTTTAACCCTTTCTGCCTTCTCCTTTACACATTACATAGCGCTATGTAATGCACGGAGATTCCGCCCGGCGATCATGTGACCGGTTGTCACCTGACCCTCGCTGTTACATGATCGCCGGGCTGGGAGGCTGAAGGGAGAATGCGGAAGTAATACTTCTGCATTCCCCTGACGGTAAGGTGACCACCAGCATCCTCCTGTACTCTTTCAGATCAGGAGGGTGAAGGAAGAATTTTATTTTTTTTTCTCATCCATTCTCCCCACCTCCAATTTATTTGGAGCTGGGGAGAATGGATGAGAAAAATCAAATGGATTGGAAAGGGCTAAAGGACACACATTTTTAAAACCTGATAGATAGACTATGTATTGGACTAAGACATGGTGCTGCTTGAACCTGTTCCTAATCGATGTATGTCCTCAGTGGAAAGTAGTTCCTGCAAAATGCCATGCATTTATGTAATGGTGATCACATGGGTGGCCAGCAGTGACTGCCAGTTAAGATCTGTTGTAATGGCAGGAAATGCAAAGCTCTATCAGTCATTTTAACACCCTTAGATTGTGAGATTTCTATGAATCTTGGTGTCAAAGTACCTTAGGGATTTCTACTATCCACTTCTGCAAGGTGACAGTGGGTTGCTCTTGCAGCCAGGGTTCTAACAATGGCCCTCTCAGGTCTACCATCTTAGTACATCTACTAGGCCCTAGCGGTGGCCGGAATACAGTCTTAGGCTTTGTTCCCACGAGCGTATATCGGCCACCATTTTCAGGGCCGGCCGATATACGCTACAATGTGGGGAGTTAAAAACTGATGAACGGGCACTGAAATCAAACGTTTGTGCAGACTGCATAAGCCCCGGCCCATTTGTGCCGAAGCCGCCATAAATTGCCCCTTTCCCCTCCCTCGCTCTCCTCTGCGCTCCTTCCTGCTCGCTCTTTGCAATGGGAGGGGATGGGAGCAGAACTATGCACCAACTCCTCCCATTGCTGGCTGTGGACAATAGGCGGAAGCTTAGTTCCACCCCCGTCCTGCCCCTGGTCCCCAGCCAGCAATAGGAGGAGCTGGAGTGCCACTTAGCTCCACCCACTCCCATTGCAATCAGCTGGAGAAGAGGGAGGGAATTTAGCAGCCACGCTGCTAAACTCCCTCCCTTCAGCTGCTGTCATAGAAGCCCATGCAGCGGCTGTCTTATTCCGGTGCAAAAGATAGTTCCAGGACTATCTTTTGGGCCCGACGTGAAAACACCCGGTGCTATAATGGCCAGCCGGGCATTTTTACGCCACGGGAATACTGCCACGTGATCTGATGCGTTGGAATCCAACGCATCAGATCACGGTGTGTATCAGCGGGCCGATTTATACGCTCGTGTGAAAGAAGCCTTATACTGAAGTACCAAGTGGACAGTCCTACTAAAGTCCTCAAATGTCTGGGTGGCTCCCCAAGAAGGAATAACTAGATAAGGAGTCAGAAATCTACTAATGTCCTCTGACCTATCATGGCTGACAACCCTATGTTGCATTTCAGGCTTTCAATACACCTAAAATTGAGCAGATTCACCCTGGATTGTTTAAAGAGGTTTTCCCACTACCTAAAATTGCTTCAAAGTCCCTTTTTGCTTCCTGGTTGCTGTTGACCAGGGCATGTGACTGCTGTAGCCAATCACTGCCTATAGAAGATCACTGCTGTGGCCAGTGACTGGCTTACAGTCATGAGAAAATTGCTTTAACCCCCTTAGTGATGGCCCTATAGTGTTTTTACATCCTGACACCTGCAGGCAACAGCCCCGACACACCATGCGGCCAATCGGGACTGTTAACCCTTTACATGCCGCTGTGAAGTCTAACAGCGGCATTTAAATCCCACGACCAATGTGAGGGGGTCCAGTACGCCCTCTTTTCCCATGATTAGATCGGGAGAGCCGTGCAGGTGTCATGGCAGCCGAGGGCCTTCTGAAAGTCTCCCAGGGCTGTCTTGGCAGAATGCAATATTGTAATGCATACTGCAGAAGCGATCAAAGCATTGCTAGTTGTAATCCCCCTTCCCCACCGGGGACTTAAAGAAAATGTAAAAGTAAAAACAAAGTTTTACTACTTTTTTTTTTTAAATTAGTAAAAGTTAAAAAAAAAAAACCCTTTGCCATATTTACAATAAAAGAATCTAAATAATAAAGCAAGATACGTATTTGGTATTGCCACATCAGTAGAAGTCTGATCTATCAAAGTACCGCATTATTTACCCTGCAGGGTGAACGTCGTCCGGGGGAGAAAAAAAAACACGCTGGAAATGTGTTTTTATTTTTATTTATTTTTTTTTGTCAACCTGTCTCAAAAAAAATTCATGACCTTCTGTAAGTCAACAGACTTTGACGGGTGGCTACAGAGGGGCGAGCTTCCCAATCGATAACAAGCCCTGGACTTGGCGAGCGTACAGAGGCTAGAGGTAACATGAGGCTCTCTTTCTCTACTTCCTTACTTCTAATCCCGCTTTTCCCCATGACATCATGATAGCATACGCTGGAGGTTGCTCACCTGCTGACCTGAAGGGACAGGAAGAGGCAGAGTATAAAAAGCACCTCCCCTCCACCAACACCAGTGTTTTTCCTGTCCCTTCAGGACAGCAACGGCAGAGCTCCAGCAACGCTGTCCCATGCCGGAGGAGGACTTACCGGCGAAGCGGCAGCGTGGTTTTTTCGGGCAGCCCCGGCAAACCCAGTGGGAAGGACCCCATCTGGGAGCTTTCCGGGGACTGCGTGGGCCGGGGCCCAAGTACGGGTTGCCGGCACCACTGCGGCCGTCATTTCGGGCGGCGGCCGCCATCTCCGGTGGGCCGGGGTCCAAGTACGGGCTGCCGGCACCACTGTGGCCGCCATCTCCGGGTCCAGGGCCGACAGGAGCGCTCCAGGGGGCGTGGTTTCGGATACAGCGCGGTGACGTCGGACGCTCCGCAAAAAGGGCGTGGCCTGGCGCGGCCGGCGCCAAATTCAAAAATCTGCTGCCCCTGCATCAGCTGGTGGTGTTTCTCCACGCTAAGGAACGATCCTAAGCACAGGAAGCGTTCCTGCAAGGCGCAAGATGTCGACCAGAGAGGACCCAGAGACCCTCCTAACTGTAAGTGGTCCAGTGGACCAACCTACACCTGCACTACATACACTTCCCGACTAACAGAGTTTCCCTTGTCTTACAGGACAGGGATACTCAAAAACCGAGGGAGGCTAGACGCAGGAGTAAAAAATGTCCAGTATGTCTAACCAAACTCGACGACTCCTGCACAAAAACGTTATGCGCTACCTGCTCCGCAAAAATTATGCAGGAGGAAAAAACTTCCCTTATGGCCGAAATTCGGTCAGTCGTCCGAGAAGAAGTGCAGTCCTCCCTCTCGGACCTCCAACCTGGGCCTTCCGGGGTTACACGCAGGTCGGTTCCGGCGGTGTCTGAGTCTGACTCCGACATAGCGGAAGATGTGGATTTTGACGGGGAAGTGACGCAGGAGGACAAGAAATATCTTTTCTCTACCGCGGACATGGATCAACTGCTAAAAGCAGTACGCAGGACCATGCAGGTGGAGGAAGATGTGCAGCAACCCCGCACAGTCCAGGAGGATATGTTCGCGGGGTTACTCCCGCAACAAAAATCTTCATTCCCCGTAAACGCCACACTCAAGCAGCTGATTCTAAATGAGTGGGAGAGCGTGGATCAGGCTCCGCTAATCCCCAGGGAATTTAAAGAACGCCTGTTATTTCCGGGAGATAAAGTGTCCTTTTTGGATGAGATACCTAAAGTCGATACTGCAATTGCCATGGTATCCAGAAAGTCTGGGTTGCCCTTTGAGGATACGTCCCACTTAAAGGACCCGTTGGACCATAAGGTGGACACATCCATGCGTAAAGCCTGGTCTACCTCCGGTCTCATCATGAAAGCTAACATCGCGGCCACTTCCGTGGCTCGTTCCATGGCAATCTGGTTGGACCAATTCGCAGCCCTAGTCGACCAAAAAGCCCCTAGGGAGGAGTTCGCAAGTGGCATCCCTCTGCTGCGAATGGCAACAGGGTTCCTGGCGGATGCCTCGATGGAAACAGTCCGCCTCGGAGCCCGCATGGCAGCCCTATCGAACACCGCCAGAAGGGCAGTGTGGGTGAAAGAGTGGTCAGGGGACGCAGCGTCCAAAAATAGGCTATGTACCCTACCGTTCCGGGGCGGGCGTATATTCGGACCAGACCTGGATCGTCTGCTGGAGAAAGCAGCTGACAAAAGTCACGGACTGCCTGCCACCAGACCACCCAAGAGACCCTTCACCCCTCATCCCTCGTCTACGTACGCCGGGAAGGGGAAGACCGGAAGATGGTCTTATCCAAAGGGCGGAAGGGGTAAGACTTTAACTTTTGTCCCTCAGCCCATACTTTCGGGCCCGGTAGGGGGTAGACTGGCTCGCTGTTCCCATAGCTGGCGTAATATTACAACTAACGAGTGGGTACTGCACCTAGTGGCGGAGGGGTACAGGATCGAGCTACTATCCCGCCCCCCGGACAGGTTTATGATAACCCCAACCCAGTCTCCAGGCCTAGAACAGGCTCTGTTGGAGGGCGTACGGAACCTGCAGGGTCTCGGCGCGATTATCCCAGTCCCTAAGAAGGAACAGGGAAAAGGCTTCTATTCCCCCCTCTTTCTGGTTCCCAAACCAGACGGCTCCCACCGCACCATTATCAATTTAAAACAACTGAATAAATTCATTGAATATAGGAGATTCAAAATGGAAACCATTAGAACTGCAACTCCTTTAATTGCCAGGGATAACGTAATGGCTACAATAGACCTCAAGGATGCCTATTTTCATATCCCTATTTACGCCAACTCACAAAAATTCCTGAGGTTTGCGCTGAGGGTGGAGGGGGAAATCCGCCACTTCCAGTTTGTCTGCCTACCATTTGGAATCTCCTCGGCTCCGCGAATTTTTTCCAAGGTCGTGATGGAAATGGTGGCCTTCTTACGAAATCAGGGTGTCATGATCATCCCCTACTTAGACGACTTCCTGTTGGTGGCAGATTCCCCGTCTACTCTGAGATCACACTTGGAGTCCACATTGCAATTATTTAAGGAGCTTGGCTGGATTGTTAACGAGTCAAAATCCAACATGGAGCCAGAAACCAGGAAGAAATTCCTGGGTGTCATCCTGGATTCCAGTCTACAAAATTCGTCCCTTCCTCCCCTAAGAAAACATCTTATCATAGAGGAATGTTCCAACCTATATAAAAAACATAGGGTAACGATAAGAGACGCAATGCGGATCCTGGGACTAATGACTTCGTGCATCGGCGTGGTCCCCTGGGCCCAATTCCACAGTCGCGGACTCCAGTCACTAATTCTCCAGAATTGGGACAAGTTGCAGGCTTCGCTTGATCAGACAATCCCTATTCCTGCGGAAGCCAGATCTTCACTCCGTTGGTGGGTGTCGTCGGACAACCTGTCTCAGGCATCCGATTGGAATTTGGACCCGGCCGTAATAATCACGACCGATGCCAGCGCCAAAGGGTGGGGGGCCCACTTTGAAGGCGGTTATGTACAGGGGGCCTGGGACGTTCACGAGAAAGCTAGCTCATCGAACTTTAGGGAACTTAAAGCTGTATGGAAATCCCTGCGTAGCCTGCAAACACGATTAGTGGCGAAACATGTGAGGATCTTCTCAGACAATATGACAACAGTATCACTCATTCGCCACCAGGGTACCACCAGGAATCCTCCACTACAACGACTGGCGGGGCGGATCCTTCAATGGGCGGAAGGCACAACAAAGTCCCTATCGGCCTTTCATATAAGAGGAGCCGAGAACTCAGCCGCGGACTTTTTAAGCAGAAGGAAAGTGGACCCAGGAGAGTGGGAACTCCATCCAGAGGTGTTCAGCCTTCTTGTGGAGAAGTGGGGGGTACCAGAAGTAGACCTCTTTGCGTCAAGCGCAAACACCAAATGCCGGCTTTTCTTTTCCAGAGGCGCAGAGAAACAGGCCTTGGGCACGGACGCTCTCTCTCACCCCTGGGATTGGGACCTAGCGTATGCCTTTCCCCCTCTACCACTAATCCCGCTTCTGCTAAGGAAATTACTGCAGTCAACCCTAACAGTAATTTTTGTAGCACCATATTGGCCCAAAAGACCGTGGTTCCCCCTCCTGAGATCCCTGTCAGTGGGAGAGCCCTTCCACCTTCCAACAAGACCGGACCTACTGTCGCAGGGCCCTCTTCTTTACCCGGAAGTTCACAAGTTCAGGCTTACGGCCTGGAGCTTGAGCGGGTAAAGTTCCTAGGAAAGGGTCTTTCCCCTAAGGTTATTTCCACCATTAGCGAGAGCCTTAAACCCTCGACACACAAAATCTACTCCAAAGTCTGGAAAAAATTTTCGGAGTGGTTAGGCCAGGACATCCAGCAGCTGGATCAGCCAGACGTCCGGAAAATCTTAGATTTTCTCCAGGCGGGCCTGGATAAAGGTTTGAGTCCGAATACACTCAAAGTCCAAATTGTGGCCTTGGGGGCATTCTTCGATCTCGCGCTGGCGGAGCACAGGTGGATTAGGAGATTTCTTAGAGGGGCGAGCAGATTACATCCATTCACACGGGCCACGGCACCACCCTGGGATCTAACCATAGTCCTTCAGGCCTTATGCGACCCCCCATTTGAACCGATTACGGATCTATCCATCGCCTGGCTGACATACAAGGTAGCCCTGCTTGTGGCAGTTACGTCAGCCAGACGCGTGGGGGAAATCCAGGCCCTCTCACGAAGGGCCCCATATATGACTATCCACCCGGACAAAATAGTTTTTTCTTTAGACCCATCCTTCCAGCCTAAAGTATTGTCAGATTTCCACAGGGGCCAACCAATAGTTATTCCAGCCTTTTGCCAAAATTTCAAAAATGCAAAAGAACAAAAGCTCCATAATATAGACGTCAAAAGAGCGGTACTAGCGTACCTCGAGGCAACAGAAAGTTTCAGGAAGTCTGACAAACTTTTCGTTCAATTTCAGGGGCAGGCCAAAGGAAAGGCCGCTTCTAAAGATGCGATCGCCAGGTGACTCAGGAGAGCCATCCAGGAGGCTTACAAGGCCAAGGGCATCCCCCCTCCAGAAGGATTGAAGGCCCACTCAACGAGAGCGGTGGCATCCTCTTGGGCGGAGAGAGCGCACGCGTCGATTGAGCAAATCTGTAACGCAGCCACATGGACTTCAGGCCATACTTTCATCAAACATTATAGGCTGGACTTTAAATATAGTCAGGACGCATCCTTCGGTAGGAAGGTGCTCCAAGCCGTAATCCCTCCCTAAAAAGCCCATGCCACTTATTTGGTATTCCTCCAGCGTATGCTGTCATGATGTCATGGGGAAAACGGGAATTTTTTCTTACCGATAATTCCCTTTCTGGAAGACATCATGACAGCATACGGGCTTTTTTCCCCCCCTTACCAACATGGTTACCCTAGTTTGTCCAACACATGAGGTAATGTGTATGCTTTAACTTTGTTTTCTGAGGTGTGTGATGTCAATAAAAACACACCTTCTGGTTAAATAGCTGGTCACTGTGGTCATTTGGAACGCACTGGTGTTGGTGGAGAGGAGGTGCTTTTTATACTCTGCCTCTTCCTGTCCCTTCAGGTCAGCAGGTGAGCAACCTCCAGCGTATGCTGTCATGATGTCTTCCAGAAAGGGAATTATCGGTAAGAAAAAATTCCCGTTTTTTTTCCCCCTTCCTTTCTCTCTCTTCTTTCTCAATCTCGACTTCCCCCCTCTTCCCTAATCCCTTTCTCACACCCATTCTTGTTTAGTTTCACGCTACTATACTCAAAGTATTGCGCATCGGCAGTCATTACGTCCCAATGCTGGTTATATACAAGTTTAGAATTCAGAAGCAACGTTTGTTATAACTACAAATGAGGCAGGGGGATGTTATCGAAATTTTAGGAGATATTTAATGTTTACAAGAAAAAGATCAGAAGTGTAAAATATATATATATTAGCTTATATTGCATCTCTAATAACCACTAGGAACGTAATCTTGCAATTCTGCTTAACACGGACAGACAATATTGTAAGTTATATGTTGTAAAAATTCAATAAAATACTTTTGAACATAAAAAAAAATTCATAGTGAACAAAAATGGTACCAACAGAAATAACAGGTCGCACTGTGCAAAATGAGCCCTTGCACAACAATGTTGACAGAAAAATAAAGTTATTGTGTGTACAAAATGGAGACAAAATTTTAAAATTAAGTAAAAAAAAAAGGTACAGCAAAAAAAAATATACGTTTGGTATCGCAGTAATCGTACTGTCCCATAGAATAAAGTTATCATGTAATTTTTGTTTGTGCCTTGTAGAAACTGGACGCACCAGAAGATGGCGCACCAGAAGTTCTTTAGTACATTATGTGGTACATTAAATAGCACCATTGAAAAATACAACTGCAAAAAAAAACATTTCCTCATACAGCCACGTCGATGGATAAATTAAGGAGTTACGATTTTTTTTAAAAGGGAGAAGGAAGAAATGAAAATGTAAAAAAGCAAAAAGGCTCTGTCACTAAAGGGTTAAGCTGGCATGTACGCCAGCCAGCATACCCATGGATTTTAACCTTTTGCTGTTGGTTTATGTAATGTACGAAGTTTGTTCCAAAACCCAACATAACTCTCACTGCCAGTGTTGCATGGAATTCACAGTGGGTGGGGGGGGGGGGGGGGAGGGGAGGTTTTGGTTTATTGTTTTTTAGCGCAAAATGTGGCAAATTCATTTTGGTGCAAGGTATGTGATTTCTAATGTGTTTTTTTTGCCATTGGTGTTGCATGTTTACCCTCGCTCATGACTGCACCCCTGGAGAGGATCTATCACTGCTGGACAGAATATCTGCGAAGATAAGGCCACTCTTGCTCACACAGTGTTTGACAGCGTTCCAATGCGGCATTTCTAACGCCACAATTTTGGAACTCTGGCTGTTCCCTGTAAAAAAGAATGTCAAGAGCTTGATTAAGGCTGAATGGAAGAATCAAGATGATAGGAAATTTGTTATTCCTAGAATAATTAAGAGAAAATCTCCCTTCAGTGAAGAGTATTCCGCTTGTTGGGATAGATCTAAAATTGATGCTCCTGTGCCAAAAATAAAGATATAGGGCGCCTTCCTGACGTATTAGACTGTAAAGCAGATGGTTACCTTAAGGCAGCCTGGGAGACATCGACATAAGGTAACTGCCACATGTGTAGCTCGTTCCTTGAAAGTTTGGCTTGCACAACCACAAGAGCATATCGGAGACTAGACCCCTAGGGAGCATAGTTTGCCTTCCTTCTGTAGGATCGATGGGAATTTTTTTTTTAAGCTGGTGCGTTTGTGGCTACAATAAGGCTATCTTATAGATCCGCAGTTTTGTCTAACTTGGCTTCAGGGCCTTATGGCTTAAGCCTTGGAAGGGATATTTGGCCTCCAAAAACAGGGCTGTGTGTAATACCTTTTTTTTAGGTGAACATCTGTTCAGGTCTCCTGAATGATCTTAAAAAGGCTTCTGACCAGAAGAGAAGCTTTCCCATCCTGCCTAAAGCTGCTAATTCCTTTTGTTTTTGTAAATGACCATTCAAGAACAAAGATAAAAAAGCCACAGATCCCATGAGCTCTAGGTTTTTAAAGAAATGCTAGAGGCTTCTCATTCAAGCCACAGAATGACCCTAAGAGCAAAAGGTCCCTAGCAATGGTGGTGGTGGGGAATAATGTCTAGCACTGTTTGACCTTGGGAAAATATCCTGGCAAGGCCGTGGGTTCTTGATACACTAAGAACGGGTCTTCATCTCGAGTTCAAAAGAATTTCTACAGATTCAGGATCCAGTGAAAGAGGCCTTGGAATATGACGTTTGTTTGTTGTTGGACAAAGGGGTTTTATTCCCCAATTTATTTATTTATTATTTTTTTAAACTGTTCTTGCAGGTTTATAATCAATTTAAAAAGGCTACATTTCTTACAAGCATTTCTAGATGGAGTCTCTAGCTTCTGCTATTAAATAGCTTTATCCACGATGTCTGATAGCATCAACAGATCTAGAAGGCACGTACAGTCATGTTCCAATCAATCGTGCCTATCAGAAGTAAGTTGGTCACAGTATTTCTTCAAGGCAATTATGGTTAGTCTCTGATCTCTCACTCTCTGAGCGTCTTCACCAAAATGGTGGCAGAGATGGTGTCCCGCATCAGTAAAAATAACCTTCAAATTATCCCGTATCTTGATAACTTTCTGGTAGTGTCAAATGCAACTGCTAGAGGACATCAGAATTATTTTTATGGCAATTACAGACCTAGCTTGGAAGAATAAACAGTATGAAGTCCAACATAACACCTTCGGCCAGATGTATTTTTTGGATGTCATTTTGCCCTCAAGTAAAACAAGCGCTAATGAGATCCAGATCATTAGCCATTTTCTAAACCATTCTTGTACTATTAGACAGGCCATGTCAGTGGTGCGATTAATTACGTCTTGCATTCCAGTTGTTTAAGAACAAGGACGTAAGAATCTAAATGGACAACACAACGACTGTCATACCTCAACAGATAGAGAGGAACAAGATGACAGTCAATCATGTTTTTTACTGGCCACAACTCATCTCCTTTCCTTGGCGGTAGTCCACTTCAGGGAAAGTGACAATCGTGTAATGGGTTATCTGTTCAGTGTCAGACTGAGGGTGCATTCACACGAATGTATATCGGCTCGGTTTTCACGCCGAGCCGATATACGTCGTCCTCATCTGCAGGGGGGGGGGAGAATGGAAGAGCCAGGAGCAGGAACTGAGCTCCCGCCACCTCTCCGCCCCTCTGCACTATTTGCAATGAAAGGAGGCGGGACGGGGGCAGGGCTAAATCCCGAGAATGAGCCCCGTCCCGCCTCTCCCCATTGCAAATAGTGCAGAGGGGTGGAGAGGGCGCGGGAGCTCAGTTCCTGCTCCTTGCTCTTCCATCCTCCTCCCCCTGCAGATGTGGACGACGTATATCGGCTCGGCGTGAAAACAGAGCCGATATACGTTCGTGGGAATGCAGCCTGAAGCAATCAGCGGTGCCTAAATCAAGTGGCGTTCAATCTAATAGTAGAGAAGTGGGGAGTTAAATATTAGATTTGTTTGACAGACAATTGGAATACCAGGAAATTATGCTTTCCACCCCCTGGGTCTGGATGCTTTTCTCCCAGTCCTGGAAGGGGGAGGGATGTTCTGTTCCCACTTCCTACTTTTAATATCTCCAGTAATGAAGATTAGACTCAACACAGCTTTGGTCATTCTGATTGCTCCATTTTGGTTCAGGAGACCTTGGTCCTCATGCCTGAAAGCACTGTCAGTAGACCAACCCTGGATACTTTCCACCTGAGGGCATTTGTTATTTCCGGGTACAGTCTTCCACCCCCAAAATCCCAAGTTTGGATTTCCAGTATGTATTCTGAAAGACTGGAATTAAAACAAAGGGTTAACAGATCCTGTAATGCCTACTTTACTTGCTAGCAGAAAATGAGTCACTTATGAGATTTATCTGAGGGAGTTGAAGGCCTTTAGGAGTTTTGCTCCATGCGGGCTAGATCCTTTCAAAGAACAGGCATCCCCCTTATCCATGAATTTTTACAGGGCATTCTTGATAAAGGCCTCAAAACTAGAACTCTAAAAGAACAAATATCAGCTCTTAGCACCTTTCTGAATTATAAGTTAGCGTTCCATTTCTGGGTTAAGAGGTCTTGTATATCTTATCAATTGTGAAAGCCAGCTGGGAGCCTTGCTCAGGTTCCAGTAGATATACTCCCTATTCATATGGCAGTATTTGTCAGCCAAAACAAGAAGTGCATTCAAAACAATAAACAGGTAGAAATCTCTCCAATATACTTTTATGTAGGTTTTATTTGTGGTTTTTGGGTCATACCCGAATTCAATCTAACCCCTGGATTTATAACTCATTATACAGACACTTCACACACAACAGACAAGAGCTGTAGTAAATAGGTAGGGGTGACAGCATAGAAGGTGCAAATAAAACGTTTCTTTATTCCTCCATAGTTTACATGCAACATTTCGACTCCAAGGGAGTCTTTTTCAAGCATGCTTGAAAAATCGCAGCCGTCTGCGATGCTACTTTAACATTAGAAAATAAGCCACGTGTCCTGCAGTCCTCGTTCGCCCACAGAAGATCAATTCCTGGTTGCGGGATTCATAAATCCCGCCTTCAGGAAGTAATGGCTCTGATTGGTTCTAGAGCGCTGTTCAGCCAACCAATGTAGCGCTGGATGAACCAATGTGATGGCTGTGATTAGCTGAGCAGCAACCAAAGAACTAATCAACAGCCAGCACATTGTGGAGGCGGGATTTATAAATCGGAGGAGTTGTGGTATTGATTGCCAATTCATAAATATCACAGCCATATTTTTTTGGGTAGGACTTAACCTTATCGCGCTAAAAGTGCGTGATTTTATTGTAGGCAGTAGGTTTTTTACAAGAAAACGCATTGCATTAGCAAAAAGCAGCATGTTGCAGAAGGCGTCTGAAGGGCAGCATTTCCACTGCAAGCAGTTGGGCAATGCTTGTGTGCAGACTCTGTGCTTGTGCATAGTTGGGGTGGTATTTTTTTTAATGTTCCCATAGATGGGCGATAGTAGCCTGTAGTGTCGGAGACATTTTTTTGTCTGAATGGAAGGCACATTTCAGGACTTATGTAATAAAGTATGCTGATTTCAAAAGGCAAGACGAAAAAAAATTCTCTGAAAACCGGAACACCTCACTATTTACACTTGAAAAAAAAGAAAAATCATATTTTTATCAATAATTTTCATATTTTATATATTTATTCATGTTTATTATTTATTTTATGCCCAAAATAAAAGAAAACATTTTTTATTTATTATTAAAACCAAAAAACATGAAACATCATAACCATATTATTTGTTATTTATATTATTTCTGTACGTACAGTACAAAAAAAACATTACAATTAGAGATGAGCGAGCACGCTCGGTAAGGTCAGTTACTCGAGCGAGCCTTGCTCATCTTGAGCAACTGCCATCTGCTCTGAGCATGCTCGAGGGGGGGCAGCGGGGGTGAGAGTGATCGATCTCTCTCTCCCCCCCCCCCCCCCCCCGCTACCACCCGCTGCTCACCCCTGCCACTCCCCCCTCCCGAGCACGCTCGGAGGACAAGGCACGAGTTTTTCCGGTCATTTAGGGAGGTGTTCCAGTTTTCAGAGAATTTTTTCGTGTTGATTTTTGAAATCAGCATACCCGATTACATAAAACCTGAAATGTGCCTATCAATTCGGCCACAACACTACAGGCTAGTTATAGAGGCCTGGGTGCTGACCTGCGTCTCTCTTCGTTTCCCACTTTAGAGTAGTTGTATGTTACTTTTCAGCAGAAAACCATTGCTAGCTGTGCCAGACCTGCAAATAATTCCTAGTTGTTTGACCCGTGACTAAACAATATCTGAGGCTGCTAACAAGCACTGTGTGTTTTATATTAACCAAAACCCATTGCGAGCTAAATAAGCCACAATCCCTGGCCAATATATGTGAGAACAGAAAGCTACACAGTAGAGTTTGTATATTTGTCAGCTGTCCCTGTTTGGCACAGTGTAATTGAATTCTCACCCCACTGCTAGCTGCATAAGGCCTGCAAATAATTGATAGTGGCTGGACTGGTGATTTTGAACAACATTTGGGGCCACTTACTTCGAAGTAAGTACCCTGTCCACAGCCGTGACGGAATATCGCTAGCGATATTCCGCCGTGGTGGAGCAGGAGGGAGAGCTGTCAGATCTCCGTGCTGAGCCTATCTGCCAGATAGGCTCACCGCAGAGAATCGCAGCAAATCATGGCATGCCGCGATTTGAATCCTGCGAGCGGAGAATCACAATGATTCTCTGCTCATGGACGTCGGGGCTGCACTTTCCATAGCAATGATATGGAAAGCGTTCACTGCGTTACCCTCGGCCGTATTATCGCCGCGGAGAACGCAATGAACTATCACCCGTGGACAGGAGCCCTAAGTGTCTGTTATTGCTCCTATTTGACACCTCAACCTTAAAGGGGTTGTCTCGCGAAATCAAGTGGGGTTATACACTTCTGTATGGCCATATTAATGCACTTTGTAATATACATCGTGCATTAAATATGAGCCATACAGCAGTTATTCACTTACCTGCTCCGTTGCTAGCGTCCCCGTCGCCATGGCTCCGTCTAATTTCGGTGTCTTCTTGCTTTTTTGGACGCGCTTGCGCAGATGGATCTTCTCCCTTCGGCTCGGAAGCATCGGCGTTTTGGCTCCGCCCCCTTGTACGTGTCATCGCGTAGCTCCGCCCCCGTCACATGCCGATTCCAGCCAATCAGGAGGCTGGAACAGACACACGTCATACAAGATGAAGGATACATTTGGTGACATCATCAAGCACCCTGGCTGCTGATTGGCTGCACACTGACGTCTGTAGTAGGCATTATGGGAAATTCCTTTTTCCCTTGAATTTAACCAAAAATCAAGTAGGACGTACCCTATTTTGGAAAGAAAAAAAAAAAAAAAAAAAATCGATTTTATTACCCGGACAATCAAAACGAGCAATACTACTGCATACCATCACCTAAGCATACATTATCACATCATGATGGGCTTCTGGATATTATCACCTGCTACCTATGCATTGTGACATCATAATGGATTCCTGAATACATACATATACAAATAAAAAAAACGTATATTTTTTTTCCGGTGGTGGGATAACCGTGTACCATCATGGGTTCGAAAAAAAATAATTACCAGTTAGGGTAATCACACTTTTACCCTCTTACCTATGAAGGCATTCCTGGAGATGTAAAATAGGAGCAAGATGCTACAAGGCCTTAGAGACAATGATTTGTTTTTCTCACAGGAGGAGGAAGGTATGCTAATCTCCCAACTGTCTGGCCAGTCCGTCATTCCTCAATACCGCAAGTGGGTGACTGGACAAGAAAGGGGAGCATCTTCTCCAACACGTTTCTCTACCCATGGGAAAACTATAGAGAAGTGGGATAATATAAGTCTGAAGGCATTATTAACCCCAGCTATTCTATGTGGACATCAGGATCTACCAAAGGACACTCTTAGGCCAACCCCAAGGAATGTGGGCCATCACCCTTAGGCAGTTTGAGGCATGAGTGCTTTTATGCTGCAGTGCTTGTAGAAGGACCGTTACATAGCCCACATCAAACCATCAAATCACTGGTCATCCTCTTTAATCCATGCTACAAGGCCAAAATGACAAATCTCATTACAGCAATGGAGTGGGACTGTCACGTCTGGTTTAAGCATGCAATAATTGTAAACCAAAATAAAGTGAACTGCAAATGGTACTTGCGAACAGACATCCAGCAAGGACTGAGAAATGCTAAAACACTTACTTAAAATACCAACACGTACAAGCAGATGGAATAGCTAAAGTACATACAAGTTATTGGTTTGTATTTTGGCCAAAACACTTAAGCTCACGAGCCCACGACAAGGGTATTCATTGTCTAGTGAGTCCCTACTAACAAGACAACTCAAACCACCGGGAGTCCTACCGGCAAGCATAAGCAATCATCCCAATACGGACAGTCCCATGCTGGAACCTAGGGGCCTGACTCACCATAAATGGAAAACGGCATAGAAGCAGAACAGGACACTGTTCACACAAACAGACAAGAGAATTCCACCTAGAACCTCATACATGCAGTAACACCAAGCAACACTTGCATGACTCAAAACACCAGGGTTATGAGAGGAATGAGGAGAAAGAGAAATTACTAGCCCCTTCTAGCGAGCAGGGCTGATATTTATCTGCAGCAGACTGGTGGTGATATTGGCTGGAGAACTCCGCACCCAGTCAGCTCAATCATTCCACACCTGTGGAAGTGTGCTCCTGGAAACCCATAGAACTACAGGTCCAATGAGCACACCGTGACAGGAACCTAAAAAGGCAATATCAGAACAGACTGTTAATCACTTTAAGAAGAGCCTTTCCCAATGATTGTGGGGTTGTATCCACAACGGATCGCAGCTCTGCGGTTCATGACGGAAGAGCAGGAAGCTGCCGAAGTAGCATGGGTGCTTTGTGTCTATTCAGAGATTTCACTTTACTCCTAACAAGCAAAATGCATGCTAGAAAAAAATTGTTAGTTTTAAAATGGTGAGTCTTAAGCAGAGGTTCCCAAAGTGGTCTATATGGACCCCCATGGGTCGATTTTGACTTGCTGGGGGTCCATGTCAGCAAGAAAAATAATTGGGGGTGCACAAGATGTAAATGGGGGTCCATGTGAGAAGACTCCATTTAGGCAGGTCATCATGAACATTTAGGCGTTCTGTAAATGACATAATACAGATTGTGTACATAATACTTATAGTAGACATAGAAATGACTTACCTCTTTGATATTTCATTAAATTGTTTACGTTGCGTTCCGGCAAAACGTCTTGGTCTCTGGCTATAGACAAAACAGACCTGCGCAGTAGCTAATTTACCTATAACGTTTCTACTGCGCACCGTTTTCACGTGATCCGCCAGAGCCCAAGAGGTTTTGCGCGATCTATACCCATCTGCTTTGTGGTGGGCTAGGTTCATCTACAAGTTTTCATACCGGCAGCAATGAATCGCGCGTACCTGTTGCTTATCCTGCATTATGGACTATCGCAAGAAAGTTTTTGATAGCTTTTCCATCTTCATACCTCGTGGAAAGGGGTTTTAGCGCGGTTGCCAATCTTCTTACGAAAAAAAAAGAAAATTGATTGCAAATCCATGGACGTGGAGATGTGAGACTACACCTCACTAATGTGAAGCCAAATGTTGAACAACTGCTATCAGAGCATCCGGCTCCTCCCTCCTATTAACAGCATCATTTGTGTACTAATTTTATGTAAGAATGTTACCAGGTTCTGATTTGTTTCTTCCCAAATCCAAATATTTGCCTGCATCTTGTGTCTTTTCAATAAAGATCTGAATAAAAATTGTGCATTGTTTTTTACAATTGTCCACTCTACATAAAACTCCAAGTGAGCAGCACTGCGTCAGCTGGGAAGAACCCATTTGACCTGTGCGGCGCGAGCCAGCCGGAGCGGCCCCATTCAACAGAACAGAAGAGGAGACTGCGCAAGCGCGTCTAATCGAGGGAGAAGAAGGCTTCGGTCGGCGCCATGGAGACGGGGACGCCAACACCAGAGGGGGTAAGTGAATAACTTCTGTATGGCTCATATTTAATGCACGATGTATATTACAAAGTGCATTAATATGGCCATACAGAAGTGCTTAACACTGCTTGCTTGCGCGGGACAACCCCTTTAATAAGTTAAAGGGGTTCTGTTGTCATTAGAAAAATCAGTCAGTCTGGATGTATATAAAAGCAAGAATAGAACTAGTGGCCCTAGGATCGGTCCTTTTTTATGTGCGTAATACACAGTGCTAAAAGACTATTGATTTACATTGCGCCATTCAAAGCTGTGTTTTATATGCATGCAAAAAAACACAACATGTCCGTTTTTTGTGAGTAATATGCCCATTATAAAATGCACAGTAAATACACGTTACATGCATACTTGCTGCACACTGTGTATTACGAGTGTAATATGCAGACAGCATATACCTGTGTAAGCTTTCAGTCCTGCTTTGGTTAGTAGTGCAGTGCCTGCTGTCTTTTGGAGCAGCCCACCGCCAACCTGTGGCTCATGACCCCTTACTGTGTGACTTACCATAGGAGTCCTGGATTACGACCATATACGTTGGAAATTGATATTATTGCATATTACTACTAGTGTCACACTGAAATATTGATTAGCAAATGTTTATACATTTCAGTCTTGTTTCTCCACATTTAGGTTACGACTACATGGTAGCTTTGGCTGTTACACATGTTGAATGGCCAAGAATTGCATAATGCGCCTGCTGTTTTGCATCCTAATGTAAGTGAATTGTGGTTGCATTGTGCCCAGTTTCTGCAACCCAACAATCACAAAATATACATCAGATTGCTACACGACCAGATGATCAGGGGTCGGAGCAAAAACGCAGCTCTGTGTCGTCTCCGGCGCTCGTAATTGCAAGTGTAGCTCTCATTGAAACAAAGAGGACCCCAGCCTGCAGTTAGAAGCATAGGTCCCATTGATTTCACTGAGAGCGGCACCTGCAATTACCAGTGCCGGCCACTGCACAGGGGTCAGAGCACCTGCTTCCTCTCCGACCCCAATGTATCACGGCGGGCGCTGCTTGGAAATCCATTTAGGCTGGGTCCTAACGAGGTGAATTTACCCTGGAATTTCCATGCAGACCCTCCGCACGGAAATTCCACAGCATTTACAGTATCCGCAAAGTGGATATTTTGAAAATCTTGTCCACAAGCTGCGGGAAGAACCTGCACAAAACCCATGCGGAAATTGACATGCGGTGCGGAATTTAATTTTGCAGCATGTCAATTTTATCGTAGTTCCTGCTGCAGAATTTACTGCTTCTCAATGAGGGGTTGAATTCCACATAAAAATATGTGATAAGACTTGCACCAAATGGTGTGGGTTTTGAGTTAGATTTTCTGCTATTGATCTGCTGCAGAATATGCGCTGCAGATATTTCTCAGCAAATCAGCCCCCTGTGGACCCAGCATTAGGGTATGTTTACATGTACCGTAAACGATGGGAAAAGTCTGTGGAAAACTCTGCAGCATTTCCACAAAATAAGAGTCTTCTGCAGCAGATTTCAGAAGATACCGCGCTTCCTCTCACCTACAAAGTCTTTGTGCCTCCTTCATCAGACACCCGGCGGCCACTAGTGAGTGCAGCACTGCTGGGCAGGTGATGTGGCAGTAGTCAGTGGCACTGTGCTCACTAGAGGTCGCCGGGTGGCCAGAGTATCGGAGGTAAAATCATAGATTGTGATAACTCACGCCGCTTGATCACAGCCCCTTTAACCTCTTAATGATGCAGCCCTTTTTTTTCCATTTTCGTTTTTTCCTACCCCCTTTCAAAAAAAACGTAACCCCTTTATTTATCCATCGATGTCGCTGTATGAAGGCTTACTTTTTGCGGGACGAGTTGTATTTTTCAATGGTGCTATTTAAAGTACCATATAATGTACTGAAAAACTTTTTAAAAAGTGGAGTAAAATGAAAAAAAAGTTGACATTCCACCATCTTTCGGTGCGTCTTATTTCTACGGCGCACAAACAACAAAAATGACATGATAACTTTATTCTATGGGTCAGTGCAATTACTACGATACCAAATTTGTATAGTTTTTTTTTTGCTATACTACTTTTATTTTTTCAAAGACATTTCATTTTTATTATTTTCTGCCGCCATCTTCTGCGCACAATAACTTTTCTATTTTTTCATCGACATAGTTGTGCGAGGGCTCACTTTTTGCGAGACATCCTGTAGTTTACGTTGGTACCATTTCGGAATACATACGGCTTTTTGATCACTTTTTATTGAATTATTTCTGGGAGGCAGGGTGACTGAAAAAGTGCACTTCTGGCATTATTTATTTTTTTCAGACGACATTTACCGTGCTGGGTAAATAATGCGCTACCTTGATAGATCTGACTTTCACAGACACGGCGATAAAAAATATGTACTTTTGTTTTAGGATTTAGATTTTTTTTATTATAGATATGGCATATAGCTATTTAAACTTTTATTCCTTTTTTTTCTTTTTCATAATTAGTAAAACTTTATTGATCCGATTTTTTTTTTAGCCCCACTTAGGGAAACAACTAGCGATGCTTTGATCGCTCCTGCAGTATGTCGTAATGCTATAGCATTACATCATACTGCAATCTGACAGGCATCCCACGGGGATGGCTGGATAGGCATACTGCCAAGACAGCCCTGGGGCCTTTCAGAAGGTCCCCGGCTGCCATGACACCTGTACGACTCCCTGTGATCTCACTGCAGGGTGGCCGTACGGGACGTTCAGGGGATTTAAATGCTGTTGTCAGAATTTCTTCATACATACCCCTATGCTGCATGACAAAAATGTACATCATATAGCGGGAAGGGTTAAGATAGGGGTGCCCCACGGTAAAATGTTTTTCCCAGGGGGTGCCTCAAGGCTGAAAAGGTTGGAGAACACTACATTAGAATGGAACGTAGCAAAGCCATATTGTGATCTTTGGACGCACAACCTTCTTCTCTGTGTAAGGTCCAATGTCCACGGGCGGATTTGAATTGCGGAAGATCTGCAGTTCAAGCCTTCCATAGGGAAGCATGGGCATCCGCACTTTAATTTACACATGCAGATTTGTTTTCCGGATTCTGCATGTGCCAAACAAATCGCAGAATGCTCCATTTTAGTGCGGTTCACGTATAGACGGCTTCCATTGAAGTCAATAGAAGGCTTCCGATCCGCGGCCCATCCGCAATTGAGACTGTGGACGGGCCACGGATTCCGCGGGAAAGCAGTTTTAAAAATAAAAAAAAGTACGGTGCATATGCGCCGGCCAGCACTTTCACACACATCTGAAGTACAGAAAAAAAAGTCCCTGACAGATAAGCAGGGTCTTCGGCAGCAGGCAGGGTCGGACTCTGCTGCGGGCTCACAGGCACGAAATCCGACCCGCCCGTGGACATGAGGCCTAAGGCCAGGCTCGTATGTGGAATCTGCTTGCGGTGGCCTGCAGTGGAATCCAGCTGTGAACCCTGAGTACGGTTGCATAATGTACTGCATTCTGTATTCCACGAGCGGATTACACAATTCCAAGCTGCTAATGTGAGCAGAACTGTGTAAGTCAATGCATTTGATTGATTTGCATATTACCACCGATCAAATGCTCGCGGAATCCGCAATTCCCATCCGATCGTGTGAGACCGGCCTGACTCATCCCTGAAATTTTCTCTCCATCTTCTTGGAGCTGACTGTGGCTTCAAGGTACTGGAGCTCAGGGCCTGTGAGACTCCACTTGCGTCACATGACACACCTCTATGCACTAGCGTCTTTTATATGCAGGCATTACTGCAGCCCCCCACATTCTGTGGGCCCCCCTGTGTGCATACATTACAGTAGTCGTTAGCCCGTCCCTCACCTCTCCCCCAACGGTGTGGACACATTGCGGTGGTCGTCAGCCCGTCCCTCACCTATCCCCCCCACACACAGGATTGAGTTGGTCATCCGCCCATCCCTCACCTATCCCCCACACACAGGACTCCCCCCTGGTGTGGATATACTGCGTTGGTCATCAGCCCGTCCCTCAGCTATCCCCCCCACACACAGGACTGAGATAGTTATCCGCCTGTCCTTCACCTATCCCCCGCACACAAGACTTCCCCCGGTGTGGATACATTGGGACGGTCGTCAGCCCGTCCCTCACCTATTACCACACGTAGGACTCTCCTCTGTGTGGATACATTGCAATGGTCGTCAGCCCGTCCCTCACCTATCACCACACGCATGACTCTCCCCGGTGTGGATACATTGCTATGGTCGTCAGCCCGTCCCTCACCCATCCCCACACGCAGGGCTCTCCCTGGTGTGAATACACTAAGGTGGTCGTCCGCTCGTCCCTCACCTATCCCCTCACAAACAGGACTAAGGTGGTCATCCGCCCATCCCTCACCTTCCCCCCCCCCCCCCCCCCCCCCCACACACAGGACTCCCTTCGGTGTGGATACACTAAGGTGTTCGACCGCCCGTCCCTCACCTATCACCCCACACACAGGACTCCCCCGGGTGTGGATACATTGTGGTGGTCATCCGCCGTCTCTCACCTATCCCCCCACACACAGGACTCCCTCTGGTGTGGATGCATTGCGGTGGTCACCACCCCGTCCCTCACCTATCCCCCACACACAAGACTTCCCCCAGTGTGGATACATTGCGACGGTCGTCAGCCCGTCCCTCCCCTACCCCCACACGCAGGACTCTCCCTGGTGTGAATACACTGAGGTGGTCGTCCGCTCGTCCCTCACCTATCCCCTCACAAACAGGACTGAGGTGGTCATCCGCCCATCCCTCACCTTCCCCCCACACACACAGGACTCCACCAGGTGTGGATACACTGTAGTGGTCACCACCCCGTCCATCACCTATCCTCCCACGCACAGGACTGAGGTGGTCGTCCGCCTGTCCCTCACCTATCCCCCCCCCCAGGACTCCCCCCCGGTGTGGATACACTGTGGTGATCGTCAGCCCGTCCCTCACCTATCCCCGCCACACACAGGACTCCCCCCCCCCCCCGGTGTGGAAAAAATTGCGGTGGTCCTGTCCCTCACCTATCCCCCACACACGACTCCCCCTGGTGTGGATACACTGTGGTGGTCACCACCCCATCCCTCACCTATCCTCCCACACACAGGACTGAGGTGGTCATCTGCCCGTCCCTCACTTATCCTCCCACACACAGGACTGAGGTGGTCATCCGCTCGTGCCTCACCTATCCTCCCACACACAGGACTGAGGTGGTCATCCGCTCGTGCCTCACCTATCCTCCCACACACAGGACTGAGGTGGTCATCCGCTCGTGCCTCACCTATCCTCCCACACACAGGACTGAGGTGGTCATCCGCTCGTGCCTCACCTATCCTCCCACACACAGGACTGAGGTGGTCATCCGCTCGTGCATCACCTATCCTCCCACACACAGGACTGAGGTGGTCATCCGCTCGTGCATCACCTATCCTCCCACACACAGGACTGAGGTGGTCACCACCCTGTCCCTCACCTATCCTCCCACACACAGGACTAAGAAGGTCATCCGCCCCTCTCTCACCTATCCTCCCACACACAGGAGTGAGGTGGTCATCCGCCTATCCCTCACCTATCCTCCCACACACAGGACTGAGGTGGTCATCCGCCTATCCCTCACCTATCCTCTCACACACAGGACTGAGGTGGTCATCCGCATATCCCTCACCTATCCTCTCACACACAGGACTGAGGTGGTCATCCGCCTAGCCCTCACCTTCCCCCCCCCCCCCCCACACACACATAGGACTCCCTTCGGTGTGGATACACTGAGGTGGTCGTCCGCCCGTCCCTCACCTATCACCCCACACACAGGACTCCCCCCCCCAGTGTGGATACATTGTGGTGGTCATCCGCCGTCCCTCACCTATCCCACCACACACAGGACTCCCTCCGGTGTGGATACATTGCAGTGGTCGTCCGCCCGTCCCTCACCTATTCCCCCACACACAGGACTCCCCCCCACCCACCCCGGTGTGAAAAAATTGCGGTGGTCCTGTCCCTCACCTATCCCCCACACACGACTCCCCCTGGTGTGGATACACTGTGGTGGTCACCACCCCATCCCTCACCTATCCTCCCACACACGGGACTGAGGTGGTCATCTGCCCATCCCTCACCTATCCTCCCACACACAGGACTGAGGTGGTCATCCGCTCGTGCCTCACCTCTTCTCCCACACACAGGACTGAGGTGGTCATCCGCTTGTGCCTCACCTATCCTCCCACACACAGGACTGAGGTGGTCATCCGCTCGTACCTCACCTATCCTCCCACACACAGGACTGAGGTGGTCATCCGCTCGTGCCTCACCTATCCTCCCACACACAGGACTGAGGTGGTCACCACCCTGTCCCTCACCTATCCTCCCACACACAGGACTGAGGTGGTCATCCGCACATCCCTCACCTCTTCCCTCCACACACAGGACTCCCCCCCGATGTGGATACATTGGGATGGTCGTCAACCTGTCCCTCACCTATCCCACACGCAGGACTCTCCCTGGTGTGAATACACTGAGGTGGTCATCTGCCCATCCCTCACCTTTCCTCCCAACACACAGGACTCCACCCAGTGTGGATACACTGTGGTGGTCACCACCCTGTCCCTCCCTCACCTATCCTCCCACACACAGGACTGAGGTGGTCATCCGCCTATCCCTCACCTATCCTCTCACACACAGGACTGAGGTGGTCATCCGCCTATCCCTCACCTATCCTCTCACACACAGGACTGAGGTGGTCATCCGCCTATCCCTCACCTATCCTCTCACACACAGGACTGAGGTGGTCATCCGCCTATCCCTCACCTATCCTCTCACACACAGGACTGAGGTGGTCATCCGCCTATCCCTCACCTATCCTCTCACACACAGGACTGAGGTGGTCATCCGCCTATCCCTCACCTATCCTCCCACACACAGGACTGAGGTGGTCATCCGCCTATCCCTCACCTATCCTCCCACACACAGGACTGAGGTGGTCATCCGCCTATCCCTCACCTTTCCCCCCCACACATAGGACTCCCTTCTGTGTGGATACACTGAGGTGGTCGTCCGCCCGTCCCTCACCTATCCCCCCACACACAGGACTCCCCCCCACCCCCCACCCGGTGTGAAAAAATTGCGGTGGTCCTGTCCTTCACCTATCCCCCACACACGACTCCCCCTGGTGTGGATACACTGTGGTGGTCACCACCCCATCCCTCACCTATCCTCCCACACCCAGGACTGAGGTGGTCATCCGCCTATCCCTCACCTTTCCCCCCCACACATGGGACTCCCTTCGGTGTGGATACACTGAGGTGGTCGTCCGCCCGTCCCTCACCTATCACCCCACACACAGGACTCCCCCCCAGTGTGAATACATTGTGGTGGTCATCCGCCGTCCCTCACCTATCCCACCACACACAGGACTCCCCCGGGTGTGGATACACTGCAGTGGTCCTGTCCCTCACCTATCCCCCCCACACGCACGGCTCTCCCCGGTGTGGATACACCGAGGTGGTCGTCAGCCCGTACCTCCACACCTATCCCCCCACACACAGGACTGAGGTGGTCGTCCGCCCGTCCCTCAACTATCCCCCCACACACAGGACTGAGGTGGTCGTCCGCCCGTCCCTCAACTATCCCCCCACACACAGGACTGAGGTGGTCATCCGCCTGTCCTTCAACTATACCCCTAGACACAGGACTCCCCCCAGTGTGGATATATTGCGGTGGTCCTGTCCCTCACCTATCCCCCCCCCCCCCACACACACACGGCTCCCCCACGGTGTGGATACACCCAGGGGGTCGTCAGCCCGTCCCTCACCTATCCCCCCCTCCCACACACACAGGACTCCCCCGGTGTGGATACATTGCGGTGGTCCCGTCCCTCACCTATCCCCCCACACACACAGGACTCCCCCCCGGCTGCTCTCTCTCTCTCTCTCTCTCTCGGCAGCAGCAGGTACAGCCGCGCGGTGCACGCTGGGATCGCCTCTCCAGCCAATATGGCGTCTCGGTGACAGCTGTGCCGCTGCTGCTGCGGTCCCGGTCACCGCGCTGTGTGTACGGAGGACCCCGAGCAGTGTGCTCGCCACCGGGAGCACGGAGGTCTCTGTTTGCCCCTTGCCTTGTACGGGCGGAGGACCGACGGCTGTTTGCCCCACCCTGCGCGGTGTGATGCTGCGGGGCACCGGGTGTCAGTGAGCGGCGGGGGATGAGGGAGCGGCCCGCGGGCTGACGACGAGGCAGACATGGGCTCGGTGGCGGCCGGGGACTCCGCGCAGTGGCTGTCGGTGAAGGAGGAGACCATCTTCCTACATGACGGGCTCATTCGGGTCACCGATTTGGCAGAACTACCGAGCGAGATCGGGGTGACGGAGGCCGGGGACACGGAGCTGGAGGTACAGCCATGTGTGTGCGGGCGGGCGGCAGCTCTACACCGCAGGGCCGCGGGGAGTGTGTGATGTGTCACCGTATATAGGTACATAGCAGAGCACGGCGCGTCCTCCTGCAGGACCTTCTCTGGCCCGGGGCACAGGACATCCTGTAAGTGCAGGCTTCTATATACAGGATGTGGTCCCCTATAGATCCGTGCAGGCTTCTATATACAGAAGGTGGTCCCCTATAGATCAGTGCATGCTTTTAATTATAGGGCGGCCACCTATAGATTAGTGCAGGCTCCCATATACAGGAGGTGGTCCCCTATAGGTCAGTGCAGGCTTCTATATACAGGGGGTGGTCCCCTATAGATCCGCGCAGGCTTCTATATACAGGGGGGTGGTCCCCTATAGATCCGTGCAGGCTTCTATATACAGGGGGTGGTCCCCTATAGATCCGTGCAGGCTTCTATATACAGGGGGTGGTCCCCTATAGATCCATGCAGGCTTCTATATACAGAAGGGGGGCCCTATAGATCCGTGCATGCTTTTATAGTGCAGCCACCTATGGATCAGTGCAGGCTTATATATAGCAGTGGTCCCCCATAGATCAGCGCATGCTTTTATTTATAGGGCAGCCACCTATAGATCAGTGTAGGCTTCTCTATATAGGAGTGGTGCCCTATAGAGCAGTGTAGGCTTCTACATACAGGACACCTATAGAGCAGTGCAGGCTTCTATATGCAGCGAGTGGTCCCCTATAGAGCACTGCAGGCTTCTATATATGGTGGACAGTCACCTATAGGTCAGTGCATGCTTCTATATATGGGCACAGTCACCTATGGATCAGCACAGGCTTCTATATAGAGCAGCAGCCACCTATATATAGATCAGTACAGGATTCTATATACTGGGATTGCCCCCCTTTAGATCAGCGCAGACTTCTATATACAGTAGGCAACACCTATAGATCAGTGCAGGCTCCTATATATGGGGACAGCGACCTATAGATCAGTGCAGGCTTCTATATATGATGCAAGTACCTATAGATCTGTACAGGCTTCTATCCTATATATGGGGACCGGTCACCTATAGATCAGCGCAGGCTTCTATATATGGAACAGTCACCCATAGATCAGACCAGGTTTCTATAGATGGGGCAGTCACTTATAGATAATCAGCAGACTTGGGGACAGGGAGATCCGTGCCTGAATAATCTCCCTTTTTATGGCAATGATAATTCATTGAGGTGACGCTGACTAGTCTGTATACGGCAGCCCGTATCACCCGTAGGCTGTATAATGACTGCACGGGGACGGTTCAGGATTGGCCCTCCTGTGACAAAGGTGACATTTTTCTGATGTATGGAGGATCTGTTCTCTGGTAGGTTGTACACAAGGAGGAGTGATGGCTGCAGCCCCTATGGGGTGACTGGCTAGGGTTGGTACTGATGTGATCTGGCGTGTTCCTGCCCACACCCCAGCCCGGCTCACACTGGATCTGGAGGGCAGAGATGCTACCAATGAGCCTTTGTCTGCGGCCGTCTGCACATGGATGGGTGGCTGCGGCCTTTGTACTGAGAGCAGGTGCTGTTCTCCCCGGGCCTCCTGATGATGAGCGCTCCTAGTAATCCGCCCCGCTCTCTTAGCATGCACGGCATCTGCTCAGGTTGTCAGGCTGGGGCTCTCCGGCACAATGAGCTCATCTCTATTTCAGCACTAGGAGGGAAGAATGCACCCGTGACATGCCAAGACATGGGAAGTGCCCCGAGCATGGCATCAGTGTGCGCCAGTGCTGCTGCCCAGCTCTGTGCATGTGAACAGGTTCACAGAAGGTGCAGACAGTCTGTAGTGAGGACATCCAGTAAGGCACACGTGATATGAAAAAAGGGGCAGAAAGTTTTTTTAAGTTTGTCGCAGAGGTAATGCTGGTGCTTTATCGAAGAAATGTAATCTTGCTTGACCACGTCCTGACGTCTAGAATAAGGTGTCCAGGTGCCGTTTAAGGTGGTCTCACATCTACGGCCCGACAGTCTTTCTGCTCCATCTAGGGAGAAGTAATCCCCTGCCCAAACGGGTCAGTCGTACGGCTGAACCAAATGAACAGACCGCATTGACTATAACTGGGTCTGTTCTGTTTCTGCTCCGCTGCTGGATTTGCGTTGGAACCTCCGACCGGCGGTTCTGATGCAGATGTGAACCCGCGCTTACTAGTCTGCCTATGGATTGTTATAGGGTTAGGAGGTTTGACTATGGTGGCATAGACTTGAAACCTTTACAGCATGAATCGCCATGGGAAGAGTGTGCGACTTCATATGTGCATGCATATATAAGTTAGTTGTATTCTGGCATAAAACATGTCTTACTCTGTACACTTATAGCATATATATGCATTAAAAAGTCTTGTATAAATGCAATCAAAATTATTCAGCCCCCCCATTGCAAACTTGGTTTATATGCCAAATGTACAATGTTTGCCCCCCAAAAAAACAAAAAACAATCTAAAAGATCAATTTAAATAGCTCCTCACAAGTCATGTAACAAGTGGTTTCTCCCAAATCCACCACAAAATACCGCTTTAAGACCTCATGTCCACTGGGTAAGTGGAATTGCGGATTCCGCGGCGGATTTTGCCCATAGGGAATCATTGCCATCCGCAGGACCATTAAATTGATTTTTGCACCCGCGGATGGCATTTTAAAAGAATTGCGGTTTTCATGCGCGGGAGAAAAAACACGGCGTGCTCCATTTGCCGCGGATCGGCAACATTGCTATCACATTGATAGCAATGTGTGCGGATACCTGCATGTAGAAAAAATGCCATTTAAAGCAAATCCGCGGCAGATGCTGCGCGGATTGTATTTTTTGAGTGGACATGAGGCCCAAGGCCTCCCGCAGACGGCCGGGTTGGATCCCGCTGCGAGAATTCTTACAGCGGGATGCCAGCCGTGCCCCTGCAGTGACCACTGCGTCTCACCTCCTCCTGGCGTCTCCCCGCTCTGCTGTGTGTCGGCCAGCTGGCACATGCGTATACCAGAGCCGGTGCGTCACCAGTGACTGCGAGGCTCGCACAGAAATAGGATATGCCGCGTTTTGTTTACCTGCGCGGTCAAATCGCTGCCGTCTGCATTATCTAATGCAATCCTATGGCAGTGTGCACGGGCGGAAATTCTGCAGGAAATCCCACCAGTGTGCATTTAACCCTTTATGACTAATGCGTTCTAAGAATTACTCAACTCCATGACAAGCGTCTTCGGTACCTAGTGGGGCGCCCTTCTGCTCTTATGACCGGCTGCAAATGGAATTCATGATTGACTCCATCTTGCCCTCCACATATTGCAGGCTTCCAGTGCTGCCAGAGGAAGCAGAGCAGCCCCACCGAGTCACCGCCATACTGCGCTGCAGGCAGGGTGTTCTATGCAGTGTAGGTCTCCTCCTCCAGACATACCGCTGATCCATAGGTCTGCAAAGTTAGTTTTGTTTTTTTGATCCACAGAGCAAAATCCTAAAACTTGTGTCTCTTCCTCTATATGGTGTTGAGCTTATTGGAGCAGACGGTCTTGTGCTTGTTCACTCAGTAGAGGTGGAAGTTTTGGAGTTCAGGAATTTTGCAGTCACTCAGGGGTTTTTGAGCACCTACCTCATCAGGATTGGGTGGCAGCCGGTGATAGCTGCCTCTTTCTGCCATCTCTGGGTAGTGTTTCACTGTGAACTATGCTTCCAACTGTATCTCTAGGAAGATTCAAGGCATTTACGATCTTTTTGCCACCTCTCCCTTGTTTGTGCACCGCACCGATCTCTTCTGCTGCCTTATTTCTAACATCAGTCAACAAAGCCCCAGCCAGTCCAGATATGGATGTCTTTTATATCAAGCACACCTGGTGCAACTAATGAAACCCTTGATTAGTTTCATCAGGTGTGCCTGAGGCAACAGCTGATTTGCAGATATGTGCTCTTCTGACGGTTTCTACTAAGGTGTGTGTGCGTGTGTGCGTAATTCTGAGACTGCAGTACTCATTAAAAATGGCATATTCTCTTGAATTTGGAGGAACGTTTTTGTTGCTTTAGTTGTGTTGAACTATTTAAAAGGAGTCTGTCACCATATGTGAGCACCATGGACCAAGTTAGGCCTCCTGTCCACCAGCGAATTTTCACTGCATTCCCCGCGGTGATAATCCGGCCGCGGAGAACGCAGGGAGCGCTTTCCATAGACTTACTATGGAAAGCACAGCCCCGCTGTCCATGAGCTGGATTTATATCGCAGCATGCTGCGATTGCCGCGGTGAGCCTATCTGTCAGATAGGCTCAGCGCTGAGAACCTTCAGCTCTCCCTTGCTCCCCGGCGGCGGCTCCTGCGGCAGAGATCCGCCACAGGATATCGCTACGCCCGTGGTCAGGAGCCCTTATAGTGCTCATACGGCAGGTTCCCTGGAGTCCGGGGAGGTATTTCTTATACTTGCCCAGCTCCCTTGTCCAGTGCTGTCATCCACAATAGTCAGCGTGGACTGGCTGCATAGTCTGCATTGACTTTCTGGGGTGACGGCACTGGATCAGGGAGCCAGGTAAGGCCTCCTTCCCACAAACGGATTTCCGCCGCGTTGCCCGCAGCTATTGGGTTCTATTGAACCTAATAGCTCAGTGTTCACGGTGCGGAATTCCGCACCGTGAATTCACCCGTCCTCACCCGCGGACGGCTTCCATTGCAGTCAATGGAAGCCGTCCGTTCACGCTATCTTCCACTGTAGCATAGCGGAAGATAGCGTGAAAACGCTTCCCCGCCCACCGCCGCCGCGTCATGTGACATGATGCGGCGGAGGTGGGCGGGGAGGCGTCATGCGGGAGCGAGGATGCCGGATCCGCAGGTAAGTATGGGGTCTCCTGGGGGGCGCTGTGACGGGCTCCGCTGCGGAATTTCGTGGCGGAGCCCGTCACGGCCGTGTGCAGCCGGCCTAAGTACAGGAATCTTAGTTTCTGGTGCCCATACCTCTTGACAGGTTCCTTTTTAAAATTTTCTTGTTTGTTTTTCGCAGATACTGTAATAATAATAATCTTTATTTGTATAGCACCAACATAATCTGCAGCGCTTACATAGCCAGGGGGAATACAGGGAGACAAAGGTTACTTAGTAATCAGCTGATGGAAACAATAGGGGCGAGGGTCCTGCTCCAACGAGCTTACATACTACATGTAATGGGGTGATAGAGAAGGTAAAGGGGCTGGAGATGTGCACAGTATGGCGGGGTGGAGATGTGCGCTGTATGGCGAGGTGGAGAGTGAGGGGTGATATACACAGACAATGGTCAGACATTTAGCCGTGTGACGGCAGGATCAGTATGACTGCAGGAGCGGTTTATGATGGCTAGCAGGGATTGCAGTCAGTAGGTCAGGGAGCATGTTATCAGGCGGAGTACAGAGGGGTTTGTTTAGGGAATTCGGTATGCCTCCCTGAAGAGGTGCGTTTTTAGAGCACGCCTGAAGTTCTGCGAGTCCTGGATTGCTCGGGTAGCCTTTGGTAGTGCGTTCCAGAGGACCGGTGCTGCTCTGGAGAAGTCTTGGAGGCGGGAGTGAGAAGTTCGAATGAAAGGGGCGCTCAGTCTGGTTTCATTAGCAGAGCGGAGAGTCCGGGCTGGGTGATGGATTGAGATGAGGGAGGCGATATTGTGGATGAGGGTAGCGAGTTTAAATTGAATTCTGTATTTAACGGGCAGCCGAAAGATTGCTGTAGCTGAAAGATTGTAAATTCGACAAATAAACGTCATTTGCACAAGGGGTTGAATAATTTTGATCGCAACTGTATTTCGTAATAAAGTGTAAAGGGCCGGTAGTGACATAAAATTCATTGTTTTAGCTGTACGCCCCAAGGGCTGTACTGAGGCCTCTCTCACACAGCCCGCTTTTTACCACGATCAGCACGGCGTTTCAGACGGCGCGTTAATTGTAAAACAACGCCTCCATTGATTTCAATGGGGTTTCGCAGACTCATGCTCGAACACAACTTTTCGAACGCTGTGATTTTCGAACGCTGTCTGCTCTGTTTTTGTGTGTTTTAGTGCTTTTAATGCACCTCCTCACCCATCACAATGATGGGGTGTGTTTAAAAAAAACGCTGTACAATATGTTAAAAAAACGCTGCTTGAAATCGCGGTAATACACTGCGGTTTCGTGACCGCATGTGCAATCCATGTATGGACGTAGCGTTTACAACTCAATGGGACAGATCGATTTCTTTCTTGGTATCGGGTGGCGCGCCGCAATTTATTTACTTTTGGATCTATACAAAATTTGACACAAAAAACTTCTTTTATCCGTTTCTTTTTTAAAGCAAATCTATAACAGTTGGGCCTCGTCCACATCAGCGATCGGTCAGTGAAGAATTCATCTTTTCTTCTTTTCAAAGCAAAAGAAAGAGTTTACCTAATACAAACTAAGGAAAACGGGTCGGTCAAAAATGGGGAGTTAGTTTCTGTTTGCACCAGTTGGGGTCACATTGCTGCTTTGGCTTCCATTTACCTGCCCCATTGGCGGAGCAGAAAAATGGAACCCAGTGTCAAAGCAGAACCGTGATAGGATGATGTAAAATGGACCCCGTTGACTATAATGGGGTCCTTCCAGTGTCTGCCTGTCACTTTTCAGGGTGAAGTAGCGCTGCTTGCAGTGTTATATTGTAATGGAGGCTCTGGGACCTTCACCACTGATGTCATGCGGCCCAAAAATATAGTTATGATGAGATTTTAACGAACCGTTTTATTGTTTGTTTTTTTGTAAATGTAGTTCTATTTTACATGCGCAGTCGTATTAAATGGAGCAAAAATGGATACAAATGGAGTGGTTTCTGGCTGCCTTCTCATTGACAGCTTTTTATAAAAACTTCATTCAGTTCTTATTCCCAGGCAAAATAAGAAACACTCAAGTCTTGCAGCTCTTTCTTTTTTTGTTTTTTTTTTTTTCTGTCAAAAAGACAGAAACCAAGCAGAACAGAGGTGAACTAAAGAAAAGGAGGGTGGGGTGGTTGTAACTAGCGTGCAGCTCATGAATATTCAGGCCTCTATACATGTGCTGCCACTGAGAAAAGGCAAGTTTCTCCAAAACTCCTGCACAGATCCACACAGCAGACACATTACTGTAATCAGTGTGCCTGCCACTACCTTATGGTGCTGTCAGAGGGGTGCAAAAAGATGGTGACAGAGTCTTGGTATTAGTGTATCTTGACTCCACCAGAAGTACAGGTGGAGTCAAGATACAAGGAGTTTGACCGGGGGTTGACGCGCCCTGTTACTGATTGGGTATCCTGCATTCTGGGCGTCCTCGTCATTACAGGTCCTGTAGCCAGCGCCTGGTGCCGTGGAGGCAGCGCTCAGGACTTCTAAGTGGTTGTGGCCAGCAGACGAGGCCGTGGAGGAAGTGGTGATCGGTCTGCACTGTGCACTATATTACAGATTCGTTGTATGGATCCATGATTTCACACCTGGTGTCATTGGATGCCACAATAAGAGGACGTCTTTGTACGACGCACCATACGGTCTGCCTGCTGCAGTGTGATACAGACCACAGGGATCCCTTCTGCATCACCTCTTGGATCACCACCCTTATATTCCCCAGAAGGGGTTGTCCAGACATGGTCTTCGGCAAGGCCCATTTTGGCCGGCTTCACACAGCCATAAAACCACATGAGATTTATGCATTGCGAGATTCTTTTGAATGGGGTCATACCGCTGAGTGATGTTTTCCTGCATGGCACCGCGATGTGGTAAATAAATAACAGCATGTTCTATCTTGTGCGCGCTCTCGCATCGACCATTGTTCTCCATGAGGCCGGAGCAGCATTGCACTACGTGCTAGGTGCACACAAGGCCATTGAAAACCATAGTAGAAACTCCGTGATCCTCTGCCGTGGCTGACAGCTGCACCGCAGGATTCCTGTATCCCCGAAGTGATGTAAGGCTCGCATCCTCAGGGAATTCACATGGTGGGGAGCGCGATGTTGTGGTGGGATTCACGGACCCATATTGCGCTCGCCCGTGTGAAGTTTGCCTCAGGTGCATGCGACAGACTCTGCTGTGTACGAGTGCAGCCTAAGGGCTCATTCACATGGGCGTATTTACACTTCGTATTAAGTGGATAATACGCAGTGCTAAAACCCCATTGATTTGTATTGGGATATTCAGACGTGCTTTTCACATGTTAAGGGCGCCCACCCACTGGCGTTTTTTTTTCCCTGCGAAATTCGCAGCATTTTTTTTCGATTTTAACATTACAAGTCCCATAGACCCCTGCAGAAAAAAATGTTGCGAATTTCGCAGGGAAAAAAAAACGCCAGTGGGTGGGCGCCCTAAGGCTGCATTCCCACGAACGTATATATTGGCTCGGTTTGCAATAGGGAGAGGCGGGTCGGGGGCGGGGCTAAGTGGGAAGAATTAGCCTCGCCCCTGACCCGCCTCTCCCCATTGCAAACAGTGCAGAGGGGCGGAGAGGAGGCAGAGAGGGGGCGTGAGCTCAGCTCCTGCTCCTGGCTCTTCCATCCTCCCCCCCTGCACACGAGGACAACGTATATCGGCTCGGCGTGAAAACCGAGCCGCTATACGTTCGTCTGAATGCAGCCTAAAGCAGCATGTCCTACTAGGGTCCGTATTACCGACTGAGGTAGCCCATTATGGGAGTGCATACATAATAGAGTGAATACGCCTGATGCAGATTCGATGCATATTTATGCATAAAATCCATGAGGGCTACTTGCATTCACTCGTGTAAAAAAAAATAAAAAGTATGCAGGTAGAAAAAAAACGCCATGCACTGCGTATTTCATGGTCCGAAACTGAATACACCTGTGTGAATGAGCCCTTACGGCTACAGGATGACACACCTCCTACCGTAGTAGCAGGAGAGATGATGTAGATGGATGCTTTGCACTCGTCTCATCAGACCTTCATCACACATGAGATGGCAGAAGTCAGAAGCTCACTCGGGCAGATTTGCATTGTGGACTCCGCAGCAAATGCCGCCCATAGCATGCTATGGCAAAATGTGATTTCTTCTACATAAGCGGAAACTGAACACGATTTTCTGCCCGCGGAAGAGAAATCACAGAATGCTGCGATTCTATGCAGCTTCCGTGCGGACGGCTTCTATTGAAGTCAATGGAAGCCTTCCGCCATGCGACCCTCCCGCAATAATCATTGTAAAAAGGTCACTGGATCCACGTAATCGCCTGGCGACGGTGCAGCATAATCTGTACTGCGCCGGGGCGCTGGCACATCCACAGCACAGATTAGAAGACGGCAGACAGGTACGATAGACTCATTGGTCGGATTGCACTGCGGTATCCGACCCGGCCGTGTGCAGCCGGCCTAAAAACTCTTTAGAAGACGGACTCTTCAGAGTACAGTTTTTAGTGTAGCATTTTTTAAAATTTTGTTTTAAACATTGGATCAGTGGGGCACCGACTGTTGGCACCGCTGCCAGTTAGCGGTTTGTATAAAACTATGCAGCATGTCCTATATGGGCTGTCTTCACCGGAGTCTATGGGAGCATCTACGCCAGCACGGATGGCACATGCCCCTGTGGCTTAACCCTTAATGTTGTGGATTCGCTGCACATTTTATCCTTTCTTTTACACGCTTACATCCGTAGCGAGCGGTGGGCATGCTGTGGATTTATAATCCGCAACGTATATCCATTCCGCTGTAGAATCTTGTAGGTTCATTAGCCCTCCGCACTGTGAATGCAGCGGACTGCCTACTGGGAGCACTGGTTAGGCCTCACCCGCAGGCGTTGGTACTAGGGCAGTCTGGGTGATTCTGTGATTGGTGTGCGGCCCGAGGCAGGGCTTCATCTCCTTGTGTTTGGCGTGAAGGAACATGATGTATGGCCACTTCTCCTAGCTGGGTGATTTATGTAGGGGCTCCGGGGATGGACAGATGGTTTACCGTACGTGTTCTCCTGTATGTATGTAATGTCTGGTTTTGTCTGCACATGTACAGTGCTGCCCAATATGTTGGCGCGATGTAAAGATGACTTATTGCAGCAAGAAGCTTTGTAGGACCGGACTCACACCTTGTAAAAGGGCAATAAGATGTTCATCTCTGGTTTTGGGCGCTGCACATGACCAGGAATCAAAAAGTCTGATGTTCTTATTGAAACAGCCCCAAACCTAAAGTAATATTTTTACACTTCTAGGGCTCTTACCCACTTGCGGTTTTTTAATGCTGCGATATCGCAGCGTTTTTTCTCGCGATTGTCAATGGAACGTTCTAATGTTTAATGCATCACAAGTTTGTGCTTTGCAATTTTTGTGCGATGCGTTTTTAACATAAGAAAGTCCCATTGACAATCGCGTAAAAAAAACGCAGCGATATCGCAGTGTTAAAAAACCGCAAGTGGGTGTGAGCCCTTAAACACAAAATAGAGCATGCTGACTATTTAAAAAAGATGAGAATGATCCCATTGAAATCAATGGGCTCTATTCTGCGCGTATTGCACTCGCTAATACATCCGTGGGAAACCGCCGTAAAGTATAATTTTTTTTTTAGGAGTTGTAAAACCTTCAGCTACTCTCACACAGGCGTTTTTAACAACTCTGCTCTGAGCCTCCATTGATTTCAGTGGCGCTCCTCAGACGGGCATTGTAGTGCGGCGTTTCGAACGCTGTCTTTCTATTTTAGTGCGTTGCAGCGCTTTTTAACGCTCCACATCGCCCATTGCAATAATGGGGTTCGTTAGAAACGCTGTTGCACACGTTTGAAAAATGGCGTTCCTAAATGTTGTAAAATGCCGCGTTTAAAGACGCAGCACTTTTACAAACGTTTGTACAAGGCTGGCCTCTAAATAGGGTGAAGCCCCTAAACTAGAGGACCGTAAGACCTCTATAAGGACCCATAATGGTACATTCAGATTTTATAGGTAATTAAGTTAACATTGACAATGAACCCATTAAAGCAAAAGGTAAACATAAGTAACTTTTTATTGCCACTTTTTTTTTTCCCCTTTTGCCTTCTGTAGCGGAAAAAAAGTCTAAATGCGGAGCCAGATCAATGAATATTGATGAAACGCGTGATGTGTTCCGTCTTCAGGCGCTTAGCATCTTGTAGCTATTGTGTGTTTTCTGCTTTCCCTTCTGTGGGAAGCGTGCCGTGTTCTTTGACGACCTCCCATGACCCGGCGTGTGCGGAGGACAGATAGCAGCGGGCGCGCCTCTCGGGACACCAGCCGGCTGCCAGTAATAGATGAGGCTACAATAATATTAGTGGCATGTCTGCATCAGTGCACTGATGCCACTAATGGCTGGCGCACACATGGAGAAGCGTTCACGGGAAAACGACTGAACAACCAACGAAAAAAGGGCTCATTAATCAAGGAAATAATTGTTTCCATGGACATAAAAATAATAATTTGCAAATCCTAATTGATCGGAGCAGAACTACCTAGCGGATGTTTAGAAAATCCTATTCTGCTAAAATGTATAATTCTATTAATCATCGTAAGGGCTCATTCACAGAGGCGTATTGTCAGCCCGTGTAACATGCGGTGAATGGAGGCGATGAAAGACTAGGGACTTTCATTCTTCCATCCACACCTGCGTTGGAGCTGCGACACTGCGTGGAAAATGCAGGAGAAATAAATCGCAGCGTGCGCTTCAAGGGCTACATATTGTAACGCTGCCCCTTCGCAGTGCCTTTGAGAAAAAAAAAACCTCACACCGCCCATGTCAATGACGTCAGGATCCCGGGCATGCGCAGTGCCAATCGCAGCCCGTACGCGATATCTGAGCCCTATTCTCTTACTTTACCTTAGGAAATCACTCTAGATTATCTCTGCTACTGGGTTATTAGGGAAAACACCAAACTTTCAGTTTTTGGGCTTATTCACACGTTCGTATATTGGCTGGGTTGTCATGCCCGGCCGATATACGGTGTCCCTTTCTGCAGGGGGAGGAGGCGGGACGGGAGCAGTGCTCTGAGCTTCCGCCCCTCACCACTGTTTGCAATGAGAGGGGTGGAACGGGGTAGAGCTAAGTTCCACCCCTGTCCCGCCCCCTCCAATTGCAAATAGTGGAGAGGACCCAGAGCTCAGAGAACTGCTCCCGGCCAGTACCGCCTCCTCCCCCTGCAGATAGGGACACCGTATATCGACCGGGTGTGAAAACCCGTCAGATATACACAGATCTGAATACGCCCTTGAGTGGTTCTTATTATTTTCCAGTAAATCTGTGCATTTCTCTTGGAGCCGGGTTACTGATTGGGATAGAACTAAAGTAAATGACATTTCATGTTTGTGCCAGACAGCTCGGTGGCAGCTTATCTGCGCTATTATATCTTTAGATACCCATTAGAGCAGATGCTGGAAGTTTCTGCAAGACAGATGGCTTCTATACCTTGATAAAAAGTGTATATCGGGCCATTTACATACACAAATATATACTTATTAGAGCTGTACCATTTATAGACTGATGCAGATTTTGGTTTTCACTAAATTTTCTGCTTGACTTCTCTACTGGCAATTTGCATTACCTCTAGATCGTTATAAAGGGTGATACATTGTTATAGATTGCAAAGTCACTCCTTGCTATGAAAAGTAACGTGATCACAAAAAAAAAACATTTCCACTGAATTTCGGCCCCGCCACAAAATGACATGCTAACATCATTTCTGTGATGGGAGATAACAAGGATAAGGCAGCTGATATCAGTGTGTCATGCTGATTGTGTTGCTCTACAAGTTGGTGCTTAAAATAATTGTTTTCTTCTGTTAACCATTAGAGATGAGCGAGCATGCTTGGATAAGTCAAGTTACTCGAGCGAGCCTCGCTCTTCTCGAGTAAGTGCATTCTTGTCCGAGCGTGCTTTGGGGGGGAGAGATCTCTCTCACTCTCTCCCCCGCCACCCCCCTCCCCGAGCAGGCTCGGACAAGAATGCAGTTCCCGAGAAGAGCGAGGCTTGCTCGAGTAACTGACTTATCCAAGTGTGCTCGCTCATCTCTATTAACCATGGTTACCTCCAAGGAAATGTCCAGTTATCTTTGCTTTGCATCAAAAGGTCTTTACAGGCAAGGACATTGCTGCTTGTAAGGTTGCCCCTAAAGCAACCATTTTTTGGATCATCAAGAACTTCAAGGACAGAGCTTTAGTTGCTGTGAAGGAGGCTTTAAGGGCCCAAGAAAGTCTGACAAGTGCCATGACCGTCTCCTAAAGAGGGTTCACCTACGGTATCTGGTCAGCACCAGTGCAGAGCTTGCTCAGTCAGGAATGGCAGCAGGCAGGTATCGGTGCTTCTGTACACAGTGAGGCCGGCCTGGTGTCAAGAAGGGAAGCAAAGAAGCCACTGCTCTCCAAGGAAAGCATCAAGGACAGTGAGATTGTGCAGGAAGTACAGGGATTGGACTGCAGAGCGCTGGGGTAAAGGTGTTTTCTCCGATGAAGCCCCCTTTGGAACATCTTGAGGAATGATTGTCTGGAGAAGAAAAGGGGAGCTCTACCATGAGCCCTGTGTCTGCCAACCGTAAAGCATCCTGAGGTCATTCATGAGTGGGGTTGCTGTTCATCCAACGAAGTGGTGGTTGTTAGCCGTTTAGGGTGCACTCACCAATTCCACTAATCCTAAATCACACTTAAATGACACACTTTAGAAGACAGCACCCTCACTTATGTTTGCTTATCTATAATACTTCTGCTCCTGTATTGAAAGACTACAGGCTAGTGTATAGTAATATTACGCTTACGGCCATGTGAGCCCGGCCTTAGCAGTAAGGCCTCGTTCACACGGGTGACACGGCATCGCCGTGAGAAAATCGCAGCGATGTCGCATCGCTGGTCTGTGCGATATCACTGTGGTTTCTTGCGGTGATATCGTGATTTTGTAGCACCAGATGCGAGGATTTTGAGGGGGGGGGGGTGGCCTTGAAATATAAGCCCTACCCCGAAAATAAGCCGTAGCTAAAGAGGAAAAAAAAGTATACATCACCTAGAAGCACTGTCTGTGGCTCCGCTGCAGCTTCTCCCCGGGTCCCCGGCACTGGACGTCTTTTTCTCTTATGGACGGGGATTGAAAAATCCCCACCTCCTGGAAGCGCTTGCTGTGATTGGCTGGCGCCTAGCCAATCACAGACAGCACTCAAGGAATGGCAGTGATTGGTTCATCAAACGCTGGCTGTGATTGGCTGACGTTTAGCCAATCACAGCCAGCAATTCCAGGAAGCGGGGATTTTTCAATCCCTGGCCAGAAGATGATGAAGAGAGACCGTGCAAGGACCCGGGGAGAAGATGCGGCCGGGCTGACAGCGCTTCTAAGGTGATGTGACTCTTTTTTTTTTTTTTTTTTTAATTGTTTTCCTGCAGCCAGGGCTTAGATTAGGGCTTTGACATTAGGATTTCCTACTGTCAAAGTTGAATCGCACCGGCACGAAAAACGCGTTTTCCTGGTAAAGTTCAGGGCCCTTTGATCTAGAAGAGGCTCTTTAGCGTCCGGACCTTGCGGGCCACATAAAATGACATGGAGCTCTGCATTCGGCCGCAGGCCTCGAGTTTGACACGTGCTATAGATGAATATCTCTCCCGAGAACGAGTCCATGTCATGAACTCATTAGGCAGTAGTGTTGGCATTCATAAAAGTACTCCTCCAGGTAGGTCTCCATTACTGCCTCTGACATACCATGGCAGATGGCCAGAAGGATAGCAAGCAACAGACATGTCTCCTGAGACTGCCACGGCCTGACGGAAGGACACTAATAGAATTGTATATGACCCTTGTACACTCATGCTAGAAGCTATTAGGCTTTTGTCTGTATTGTATGGGCTCGTCTCCCTGGGGTCTGTTGTATATCACATGCAATAGATTAGGAAACTGGACAAATCCTACATCTGTAATGGTTAACCTCTTAGTGTCCCATGCTGGAAATGTTGTCCTGGAGGATGTGTGTTTGTAGGACCAGGAGTGGACATGTCTGTAGGAAACGCATGAACTCCCATTCTGATATTGGCCGTTATCATAGCAAAGTGCACAAAGTCACCCAAAAAGAAATCATGCCGGTTTCACATCTGTGTTTGTTTCTCCGGTCGGAGGCTCCGTCGCGGATGCGGCACAAAATACTGGGGGAAAAGAGCGTTGCATGCAGCGCTGTTTCTTCCGGCTAAAACTGAGCAGAAAGCGAATGGATCCCATAATAGTCAATGGGGTCTATTTGGCGCTGTTTGGAGCCGTTCCACCAGGGCATTCCCCTTTCCTGTTCTCTGAACGGAGCAGCAAGCAGATCTCCGGATGCAGATGGGAAAACACTATGGAGTGCGTTTATAAAGCAATTTACATCAGTTTCTGGCATAACATTTGTTTTGTGGGTCTTTGCAAAAATGTTTTAAACTATTTCTCAGTTTGCCCTGCCCATGCCATTTATACCAAGGCCTCATGTCCACGGCAGGTCGAATTCCGCTAGCGGGAGCCCGCAGCGGGATCCGACCCTTTCCGCAGCCATGGACATTTTCTTACCTGTCCGGACGCGGTACAGGTCTTCTACGTCCCAACCAGATCTTCTTTCTTCTGCACGGCAGATTCGTGCCGCCGCGCGCATGCGCTATACATTTTTCAATTTTTTAATTTTTTTTTAAATCTCCTGCTTTCCCGCAGATCCGCGGCACGTCCGTAGTGTTAGCTGCTTGTGTGCCGCGGATTGGATGGCTTCGGGTGACTCCAATGGAAGCTGTCAGTGCGAGATACGCAGAAAAATGGAGCGTGCTGTGATTTGTTTTACGAACCGCAAATTAAATCTGTATGCTTTAATTAATTTGCGGATGCCAATGCATCTCTATGGACGGCTTGATTTGAGGATCTCCCGAGCGGATTCCGCAAATCAAATCCGCCTGTGGACATGGGGCTTGGGGAGGGGACATTGCCGCCATGGACCGACAGATTTATGTATAATTTACGGACCTGTCGGACCTGGCGTGTATTTAAGAGTCTCTCAGAGCTGCTGGGATGCATCTAATACATGAAGAAACACGCGCCTCATCATGCATTAAAAGCGCTGTGCGCCAGGAAATCCTACTGAGCCCAGTGTTGGAAATGGTGGGCTTAGTAAATTTGCCCCTTTTTGTTTTTCTGCAAAATGAAAACCTTGCATACATTTTGCCATTTGCTCATTTGCCCGAGTACCGCTGCAGTCCTATAAATGGCCGATTCATCTGGCCGAGACTACAGAGAACGGAAGGTAAAGATTCCCAGCATGCCTTATTGTAAGCTACAGTTCATCACATCCGCCAGTAGTTGGCGCCACTGCAGCTTGCTGACCTTGACAGTCCCTGCGTATTCCATAGCTCTGTCAAACCCTCTATGTCTATACAATGCTAACAGCCAGGGAATGTCTCAAGACTTTTATTACACAGGCCAGTCCTATAGACAGGGGAAAAAAGCATCACAATCGCAGGCAAATCGCACGGCATGTGAGTGCAATGGGGTGTGTGTGTGTGTGTGTGCGTGCGTGCGTGCGTGCGTGCGTTTTTTTTTTTTTTTTTTTACTTTTACGCTCCCATAGAAAATAATGGACAATAATTGAACCAGAATCGATCAAAAATAGGACATGCTGCTATTGCTCTTTCTTAGACTATTGGTCCAAGGGAAAAATTACTTGTGTGTATTAACCCACTAGCACCAGTGTTTCAGATGGCGTAATACACCACTTACATTCACCTATATTCACAATATAATATGGTGAAAGGGATTGGACTTGGAACCGAACAGACCCTATGGACTATAATGGGGTCTGTTCACATTCCGCGCAGCTATCCGGCGTTTGGTGATCACAGGTCCTAAAACATGCAGAGCCTGACAGCAGCCGTGTGCTGCTCTGTTCTGTCCTGAGACAGAGCCGTTCGGCCAGGGGATTCCCTCTAAACAAGTGCAGTCAGGGATCCTTGCAACTGGTTGTATTATCCCCACTGCATCGGAAAGCGCCCATGAGGGCGGCTGTAAATGAGGATGTGCTGCTGTCAGAAGCTGGAGGGCACATGGCGGAACTAGCAGACTTGTTACTTTCCCGGCCCGGACATCTGCTTGAGGAGCAGCACATTGCTAATGAACTGTAACTATAAGGATAGTCTTCCTACTGGTCCGAAGCGGGACAGATGGCAGAACCAGGGAACTAATACGGCGAAGCCCTAGCTGTAAGGCTGGGTTCCCACGGGGCGCGATTTCCATGCGGACTTTCTGCACGGAAATTCTGTCGGCAATTTTTATCCCGGGATAAAGCGACGAAGTTTGCAGACTTCCCCTAGAAAATAGGACAAAACCTATTTTGCCCCTGTAAATTTTGGCAAAACGTCAGACTGCTTGCCGACTATTGATTGGCTCCCCATTGCAGACATCGGGGGCTGTTCGTTTCCGATATAAGATGGAGCTGTTCAGCCATGGGGGGGTCGAATTGAGCAGGAAAACGGAATCCCCTAACGCTGATGTCAAGGAGCCTTAGAATTCTCGCAGCGGGACCCGACCCGAGCCCCTGCAGAGAGCAGTGCGGCACTCACCTGTTCCCGCGGCTCCGAATCTTTCATCAGCCGGCACATGCGCAGACCGGAGCCGGCGGCTGGGGAGTGACAGTGCTGTGCGGGGCTCTGCGAGACCCGCACAGAATTAGAGCATGCCGCGATTTGTTTTCTGCATGTGATTTCGCGCAGACAAATCGCGGCCGTCTGCATAGAATTGCGTATTGTAATGCAATCCTATGCAGGCGTGTACGGGCGAAAAAATCTGCGGGAATTTCCGCCCCTATGCACGGGGCCTTAGAGTCGCTCTTTGCTCGGTTTTTGGAGGAGAGAAACCAATATAAAACTGAAATGAACTGTTCCGTTTTTTTCTCCGTTGATCTCAATGGGCTTTCAAAAAAAAAAAGACCCGCTAGTGGAGGTCGCTGTGATGTGGCTAGTGGGCTTATAAAATTTTACCAAAATGGAACTAAGAACCTCATGTTCATGTTATGGATCAATGTATAATTTGCGGATGTGCGGTCCATGCTTTTCTTCATATAAGTCGCCCCACATTCTTATGTGCCCTGTATGCAAATGGGCGATCACCACAACCAAAAACCATCCACTGCTATTACACTACCAATGTGCTATACCTGCTTTCTGATTGGTCAGAGTAGCTCAAGTAGTCAACACTGGCCAATTAGAGAGCAGTGCATAGTGTGTATTGGACAGCTGAAAATGGGGTCCGAAACCAGATTGGATGGGTGGCAAAGAAGAACTGCTGATAATTTACCCCCCGCCCCTCTTTTGTCCTGGGTCAGAATTTGGTGCAAATCCAGAAGATCACTTTAAAGGGAACCTATCATGACCGTGCAACCCCATAAACTATGTTAAAGGGGGCCGAAAGGTCAGAGAATGTGGAGTCCAGGGGGTTGTGTTACATCGCTGTGTCACTACGAAGTTGTTGTGTGCATGTAGCGTGACTGTTTACAGCCGGCTGTGCGCATGCTCTCGTTCATCTATGGGGGAGTGCGCACACAGAGCGAGCGAAGAAGAGTTACGCTGTGCTAGCGGGGGCACAGTACTATAATGGGGCGCCCGGTGAGTATTAAGCACACCTCCCCGAATCCCCGTCTCTTACCTTTGAGACCCATAATATAGTTAGTGGTGCTCAGGAGGCCCTTAAAGGTCCCTTATAAATGTGTATTGCATTCGTCAGCATTGTTAGTACAACGCACAAATCTTCCAATACAATAGACACGCTGTTTATTTTACTGTCTCTCTTCTGTGATTGTACGGCGCTGGGTGCTACGGTCACACTGCCGCCAGCATCCTGTCTGCGCAGCTCTTGGCCACATACATTTTCTCATTCGTAAGTCACTGGTTTCAGATGGCTGACACCTACAAGAATGCAGAAGACCTTTCTTGTTCTGGTACACAAATCCTTTACCTTGAGTGTGACACGTCTGTTCTGCTTTAGGCAATTGTGTTGTCCTTATTCATTTAGTACATTGTTGTGTTTGCAGATGCATAAATTAGTATCCAGCAGGGATGTTGCTTGGGTTTTCAAGGACCAGGGGCACAAGCCCCAAGACATGCCACCACCCCATCCCCCACAGAGAAAAAGAGAATCTAAGTCAACTGTCAGAACAGGTCCGCTCAGCTCTATGTATGGAAGTATAGTGCTACGTAATGCAGCCACCAAATAATAGTCACCAGTTCTATCTAGTGAGAAGTGATTCCAGTTCGGCTACCTCCAGTGATCACAGGGGACGTCTCCTCTGATTAGAGTTCCTCACTTTCCCCTTTCTTCCCTAAGACCCATTTAGACACAACGATTATCGCTCAAAATTCACTTAAAAGCCATCTTTTGATCGATAATCGTTCTGTCTAAACCCGCGGCCATCATTCACTGTTCGTTCATCGCTCATTTCTAGCCAGCTAGAAATAAGTGATGAGCCTTATCAGTGTTGCATGCTGATTTTCTCAGCAGGCGGCACTGATAACATTCTTTCAGCTGCTATCCCACTGGGACTTCTCAGCAGGATACCAGCTGAAAGCTTTGAGAATAAAGAAGCTGTATACAGAGGACAGCGCTCCAGCTGTCTTCTGCATACCCGGCTCGGAGAGCTTAGCTGTATACCAGCTGAGCACTCCGAGAACACAGCAGCTGTATAGTGTTCCAGCTGTCTACTGTATGCCCTACTCGGAGCGCTAAGCTGTAGACCAGCTGAGCGCTCAGAGAACACAGCAGCCGTATATAAAAGACAGCGCTCCAGCTTTATGACTTCTGTATATTTTATTTCTGATTTTTACTGTTCCCATTAAAGTTAATCAGTGATGAATCCACAACTTAAATTGACAAGTATTGAATTAAAAAAAATAAAATTCGCCCTACAGGTCCATTTCCACGTTGAAAATTCCCGCAGTATGTAGATGAGATTTGTTTAAAATCCTACGTACTTCACTGCATTGCACGGTGGATTTTGTGTGCCACTCGGATCTGTGGAGAGAACCTGCGGCCACTTCCTGCCCACACAGGGCACATTGACAGCTTTCACTGCCTATAAAGGAAGACCTGTCAGCCGCGCTGTGTAGGAGGGGAAGCAGGACTTACAGGTTTTACACAGGAGTTTGCTTGAGAATACCCAATCAAATCATATAAAAGTACATATCCTACAAGCTCTGGGTGCAGAACCGTGACACAGCTGCTTTTTGTTAAAGCCACTTATTTAATACATTCCCTTTTTGGGGCATTGCTGATCGAAATCATTATGGGCATTGTTGGCCCTATTGTCATTAGACATTGTGGTGATGGAATGACTCTCTGGAGAACACATCACTAGGGCCCTATTGTGTACATGTCTGCAGCATTTCACCAGAGAGGGGCCATTTTATTTAATTTTTTAATCTCCTATGTACTTGTGACTCGGCTTCATTAAAGGCTATGGACACCTTTGGGGCAAATTATGTTTTTCACTTAAAGGGGTTTTCCAGGGAGAATACTACTCCTCAGGATAGGTCATCAGTAGTTAATCCTCTGGGGTCTGTCGCTCGGGACCCCGACCGATCAGCTGAGTAGGCGCATGCTGTCAGCGCCACAAATACACAGAGGTTGGAGCGGACGCAGCAGAAGTCTCTGCACTGACCTCTGTGTAGTGGCCGGCGCTTGTAACTGCAGGCACTGCTCGCATTGAAATCAACGTAAGCTATGCCTGCACTTACAAGCAGCCACTTCCGTTCCGGCCTCTGTGTATTTGCGGCGCTAACAGCATGCGCCCAATCAGCTGATCGGTCAGGGTCCCAAGCGACAGACCACAGCCGATCAACTATTGATGACCTATCCTAAGGATAGGTCATCAGTAGTATTCTCCATGGAAAACCCCTTTAAATGCATGTATTTTGGGCCGCCAATCATCATTTTTGCAACAAGATTTAATTAAAGGCCCACTCCAGTGATCTTTTTTCATTTATTATTTTACTATCCCCCCAGTATTTAGAAATTGGCTTATTTATTATCTTGGTTAGTTATTCCTTTTTTATCTAAAACTCCTGCGGGCCGCTGCCTCAGGTGGTCATGTGATTTCATTTCTGACATCTCAGGTTTAGGCCCCCTGTCCACGGGCGTTGCGAAGTCCCGCGGCAGATGTCCGCTGCGGGAGCCGCCGCCGGTCAGCCCTATCTGATAGATAGTCTGGCCACGGAGAATTGGGGCAATTCGCAGCATGCTGCGAAATGCCCCCCACGAGCAGAGAATCACAATGATTCTCCACTCGTGGACAGGGACCGGCGCTTTCCATAGCGATGCTATGGAAAGCGTCGGCCGGCGTGACTCGCCGGCGGTTTACCGTCCGTGGATAGAAGCCCTTACTTGGGTTTATATATTCTCAAACTACTCAGTTTCTCAGCCAGCATAACTCCTGTGATATTACATGGATCCTACCACAAAAGCTCTTTAGAGGGGGGGGCACAGATAGTCCTATCACAGTTACTAGTGGTGAGCACAAAGCTGCTGTCACAAGATCACGGCTCATCCTCCTGACTGTATACTTGCGGTCTGTAGCTTATTTAGGTTAATACAGAATGTAATAGAAGTGTTTTCTGTGCAGCAGAGATCATACAGTCTCATGTAATGCTGTGCCGATGCATCATTACTAGAGATGAGCGAGTATACTCGCTAAAGACAATTGCTCGAGCGAGCATTGCCTTTAGCGAGTACCTGCCCGCTCGAGACTGAAGGTTCGGGTGCCGGCGGCGGGCAGGGAGCTGCGGGGGAGAGGGGGGAGGAACGGAGGGGAGACCTCTCTCTCCCTCCTGCTGACAGCCGCTACTCACGGCTCACCCGCGCCGGTACCCGAACCTGCAGTCTCGAGCGGGCAGGTACTCGCTAAAGGCAATGCTCGCTCGAGCAATTGCCTTTAGCGAGTATACTCGCTCATTTCTAATCATGACATTCATGGCACAGAATAGTGAAAGCAGAAATCTTGTTATCAAGATGCAGCCTAATAAGGAGGCTGCACTGCATGGAAGTGACTGCAATATACAGAGAAGATCTTCAAAGTGTGAGGGGTGCAGTGATAGAAAAATGTGTTTCTGCCAGAGTGGCCCTTTAAATATTTTGCATAATTTGTCTTCCGCAGCTTCTGCATATCACTGTATATGGAACCTGCAGATGGAGTCTCCATAGGAGATCTGCCAGTGAAGCTGGAACGACTTCTCAGTTTTCAGCCTCTATCTCTCTTTTCCTGACCCTTCTAATCAGCTAATTAGGGACCACAACTAAAGGCCCATTTAGATGGGACGCGTGTTGGGCAAACAATGCCCAACACTTGTCTCGGCACATACTAGCTCCTGTGCTGCTACACGGGAGCTACTATCACTGGCTCACAGCGGGGAGGCTGCAGCAGATTTCTCTCCTTTCTCTCCCCTGCCCCTCTCCATTGACTTCACATAGCAGCTGTTCAGTACTGAACAGCCGCTATTTACACTGAGCGATCAGCGTTCAGTTCATGCTGCATAAACGATGGGCGAAGAGCTGATCGCTCATCGTTCAGTGTAAATAGCAGTTGTTCAGTATTGAACAGCCGCTGTGTTATGTCAATGGAGAAGGGGTGGGGGAGAGCGAGGAGAGAAATCTCATGCAGCCGCCCTGCTGTGAGCCAGTGATACTAGCTCCTGTGCAGCAGCACGGGAGCTAGTATGTGCGGGGATGAGTGTGGGGCATCATTTGCCTGACATTTATCCATGGACCTTAAGAAAGTTTGTGGCTGTTAAAAAATGGCTTACAACACTGAGGCTTCACATGGGTGAGAAAATCTCACAAATATGAACACCATGCTTTTGAATGGGCTCACACACATGCGCCATGTTTTACGGCACCGTGGTGCGATGCAGGAAACAAATCAAGGCATGTTCTATCTTGTGCGTGCTCTCACATCGCATCTCCCGTTGTTTTCAATGGACCCGGTGACGGCATCGCACCACAAGCTATGTGCACACGTTGTGAGGTCTCGCAATGAGAGGAACTCCAAGACCCTTCACCGTGGCAGAGCGTCGCGACTTCCCCAAAGTGATGTGAGGCGGTTTTGACATAAAAATGTCTGTCATCCGTGGGTAATTCACATGTTGGCGAGCGCGGTAACGGGCAGTGATTCACCCGTGTGAAGTTAGCCTCAGGAGAAGATAGAGCAAAGGGAAACTAAGCAGTCATCTCAGTCTCTCCTATTGAGAATCAGCCTGCAGGTTCTGTATACCGTGATACGTAGAAGTTGCAGAAGACATCTGCAAAATTTGTAATTAACTTCTATTGAAAGTGTTAGCCCAAGATGCATGCACCCAAACAGGGGTGTAACTTGAAGTTCCTGGGCCCCAATGCAAAATCTGTAGCAAGGCCCCAACTATATTGCTTTATTCATAGTACAGGGCTCCCTATATGGAGAGGAGAGGCTTTATGGGCCCCCTAAGGGTCCTGGGCCCGGGTGCAACCGCATCCCCTGCATCCTCTATAGTTACGCCAGTGCACCCAAAAGCTCTCCATAGTCTTTAAGTAGCATTTTAATCTATTTATCTAAAACGCAAACAATTCTTAGGAAAGGCAGTTAGTTTCGCCGTCCGTGGGATCGCTCTAATGAACTTTTCTTATAAATCACGTAACAGTATGATTTGTTCTTTTTTCTGCCCCACTTTTGTTGGTGCGATGATCTCTTGACATTCACCACATTTTAATTCTTATAAGGTAAAAATATCTATTTCTTTTGTAGATTCTAACATTTGAGACCAAGAACCCTACAGAATTAGCGGAACGCCTGCGAGCCGTCTGCGGTAACCAGAGCAATGCTTACGCACGATTACTTGAGTATCGGCTCAATGCTCTGCGTGGATTATGGAACGCACAGCGGCAGTTGGCTCTGGAGGAACAGCATGAGCGAGACGGCTCCGACGAGGAAACCATCGCATTGCTCAAGCGGCAAGGCTTGTTGCAGCAACCGGAACAGGCTCCATTCACTTCGCGGATGGGGCTCTTGTTGGTCTTTCCTCTTATTCAGTCTCAGAGTAAAACAGACCCCTCTCTTTGTAACATAACTGCTGAGGTGCTATTGAATTGCCTTCGGGACTGTCAGCCATTAAGTCTGATTAAGGAACCAGCGGACTGCTTGAATGGGATCGAGTCTCTACTTTGCTCGTGGTTAGAAGACACCTCTACTTTGGACCAACAAGTCTCCTACAAGCAGAAGGAAAACTCTGCGGCCGCTCTAGTTGCGTTGGCATGTGCTAGGTAGGTGAAGTGAACCTCCTATAGTACTGAACACCATTATTTACTACTTGCTTGGAGGAATGATGTGTTTAAGATCTTCTGTTTTTTTATTTTTTAAAGGGGTTGTCCACTTATAAAACAAGTTTTTAAAAATGGGTTCAATGCTGATAAAATAATAGCAGAAGTAGTTACCCATCCTCAGCCCCAGCCCCATAGGTAGTTACCCATCCTCAGCCCCAGCCCCATAGGTAGTTACCCATCCTCAGCCCCAGCCCCATAGGTAGTTACCCAACCTCAGCCTCAGCCCCAGAGGTAGTTACCCATCCTCAGCACCAGCCCCATAGGTAGTTACCCATCCTCAGCACCAGCCCCATAGGTAGTTACCCATCCTCAGCCCCAGCCCCAGAGGTAGTTACCCATCCTCAGCCCCATAGGTGGTTACCCATCCTCAGCCCCAGCCCCATAGGTAGTTACCCATCCTTAGCCCCAGCCCCAGAGGTAGTTACCCAACCTCAGCCTCAGCGATTCAGCACTGCAGCCCAGTGGTTCTCCCAGTCTTTGTTGGGAAACGGACACTATGTGACTGCTGCAGCCAATCAGAGGCCACAGCATCACCGTTCTGAACCCTTGGCATCATGGTGCCCATGATGTGAGCGCTGATGCCATGAGAATGGGTGATGATGCTGTGCCCTCTGGTTCATTTTACCATAAAAATGGGAGGACCATGGGGCTACAGCAATCGATCGCCTGGTCTGAGGATGGATGAGTACTTCTGTTTTTATTTTAATAGCATTGGACTTTTTAAAAACTTGTTTTGTAACCAGACAAGCCTCTTTAATAGGGTTTTCCAGGTAGCGCCAGGCGGTCAGTGTCGGGATACAGCGAGGTCAGAGCGGCAGCCACTGCAGATACCCCTGTGTAGTAGCTGGCGCTTGTAATTGTAGGCACAGCTCTCCATGTAATCAATGGAAGCTGCACCTGCAGATACAAGCATCGGTCATAGTAGCAGCTTCCACTCTGACCCAGATGCATCCCGGCACTGACAGCCGGCGCTACCTGGAATACACCTTTAAGGTGGCTTCACACTGCATTTTCACTTACACTTAGTCCTTCTGTCTCGGGATTTGATTTGAATAGCTAAAAACTGGACTCAACCATGAATCGAACCATTATCTTTAATTGGCCTTCACAGACTGACTCTTACTAGTTAAAACATAACTTTTATTAATCTCCTTTTATAAAAATAATAGTGAAGAAGGCCTCATAAGAAAAAAACGTATAAGTGAATGCAATCTAATGACATGCACCGTGGTACATTTGCTCCACTGGCCCGCAAATGGCTATTGAGAATGGGGCCAAGGTGTACCTTATCAACTAGAGCCAACGTAAGTGGCCAAAGTACCTATTCTGTGCTGAAAGATATGGGCCAAAACTATGTTTAGTCACACAAATACCCAGGGTATTTGCACAACTAAATGACAAATGCTCGAGTAAATGAGCCCTAATAGTGACCCCCCATAGTAGATACAGTAGTAACCGTGACCCCCATAGTAGTCCCAGTAGTAATAGGAACCCCCCCACACACACACAGGGCAGCATCCTTAAATGCATTCTACTCCTGTCGCCTGGAGCTTTGGTGCGGCGGCAGCCACTGCTAAGCCTATGACCTCTCACCTCGGTGTCTGCTCGGCATACTAGACCGTGCATGCAAAAGCTGGGGGTCAGAGGTCAGCGGTCACAGACTCCACACTGTTGCCAGCTGACCGAACCTGCAGGCAGGGCAAGTAGAATGCCTGTTAGGTCTGCTGCACAGCCAGTGGGCCACATAAAATGAGGTAGCAGGCTGGATTTGGCTTGCAGGCCCTGTATTTGACATGCATGGCTTGTAGGGTTGCTTCTTAGGACTGACTTGACAGCACCTCTATCTGAAAGGACACCTATCGCCGCTTGAGGGGGAAGTAGACTAATAATTGTTCAAAAGATAGGTTTCGATCATTTGTTTTGCATAGGCTGCTAATTGACACTAATGTCCATTAGCAGCATATCACCTTCATTTGCATGTTAATAACCCTCTGGGAGCTGTATGTAGAGAACAGGTGGTCTGTTCTCTGCATACAGCTTTATTGCTCTGCCATGGGGCTGCTGCTGTCTCTCTGCTGAATACAATGTAATCAGCAGCTCCCCATGGAGAATTTAGCACCATAGACAGCGAACACAGCATATGGTCTGTGTTTTCTTCACTCCGGCTGAACGATGGATTTTATGCACAGCTAAAAATCATTGTTCCACCAAAGAGTGATAGGAGCATTTACATTCAACGATTATTGCTCAAACTATGGCTTTTGAGGGTATTTTAAGCGATAATCGTTGTGTGTAAATGGGCTTTATCTGGTGATATGCAGCAGGGGGAGTGATACACATAAGTGGAATACTTATACTTATGGTGCTATACAAATAAAGATGATGATTATTATTACATTCAAGGGATTTGGGGAGCTTCAGGCAGAAAATGTAGAAATGGGTCATTTGACACTGCCCAACAGCCCACCCATGATAGCACAGGTTACCAATGGCGCCGAGAGACTCAGAAGGGAACAAAACAATGAAGTACTTTTAAATTAGCAGTTAATGTCCTTTTGAGGCCCTTTAATATGAAACTGATTTGTAGGATAACCCCTTAAAAAATACTAATAGTCTTTATACGTTAATCACTTTCAAAGCACTTTAGCAAATATTGATATAATAAGCTATAAAAGCCCATCGGCAAGAAGCAATTATTGTCAAGACATGAATAATTAGGACATTCTTAACAGTAACTGTCCATTATAAACGAGGCGAACAATCAGCAACATATACAGATTTCAGCAACCATCAGAAAGAAAGCTAATCGGCTGCACATGTAACATGATGTCGGGAGAGCCCAAGCGAGTACAGAAAGCCAGAACTGCTCGCCCGTCTGCCGCTCCTGCCAGTACGTCTTGTAGGAGGCAACCAGATAGTGCTTCATATAAGGAAGAGTTCAGACAAATCCTGAAGCAGTAATTTCTTGGAGATTAAAGAACTAGAATATTCTTGGCTGATTCTTCCCCTCAGCACTCTGATCTGCGGCCCGCTTATGCCTGTCTACCAAGAAGTCACTCCATACCGCTCCCATCTGTATGCACACAGGCAGTAAGACCTTTCTCTGCGCAGAAGAGGATGGGTGCTGGACTGTTTGTCCGGTGAAGTGATGGAAGCGGATGGAACCCCTTATAATCAATGAGTTCTGTCGGGTGTTGCCAGATCCCATCATATCGGCCGATCCGGCAGCGGTTTTATATTCCTTTTTCCATTCCATAACGGAGCGGAGGAATGAAATGTGAACAGAGCCTTAAGCTTTTTATCCTTTGAGGAGCATGTATAGAGCTAGGCCAGCTTCACTCTACAAATGCCTCACTATGTACTGCGACTGTTTGATAAAATGCATCCGGGGATATAGAAAAATAAGTGATCTATACAGTGAATGACCACTTTATTAGAGACACCCGCTCTTTTGTGGATCAGTTTGTGTAAAGCCACATTAGGCCGGCTGCACTTGGGCGACTTTGCATTGCAGAATCCGGAACAGGCATCTGCTTCTGGATTCCGCAGCAGATACTGCCCATAGCATGCTATGGAAAAGTGATTCTTCACGCACACAAGCGGAAACCAATTGCTTTTTCTGAAAAATCAAAGCCTGCTCCATTTTTGCGTGCGTTGAAGTCAATAGAAGCCGTCCGATCCACGGCCCTTCCGCAATTAAAATTGCGGAAGGCAGATTCTGCGTCATCACTAGTTGATGACATGGGAAAAACAGGAGTTTAGAAAAAAAAAATCTGTACTGCGCATGTCCGACGGCTCGCCGTGCCGACCATCTGCAGTACAGAGAAGAGAAGAAGAAAGCAGGTACATGCAGACGCCCCTACTGCCAGGGCCGGATTCCGCTGCAGGGTTTTGCATGTGAAATCCGACCTGCCCGTGTGCATGCGACCTCGGATGGAAAAGTGGAGCGATCTGAGGATCTTCAGATAAAACATGGGCATCGGTGCTAGACCAGCCTGAAGTGGAAGCTTGAACGATCCTGAACAATAATCATACCGTGTAAATGGGCCATAATGGGCTGGGGAATGTTTTCTTGGTAACTTATTACTGCCAAATGATTTCAACACTTCCTGCAGTTCTGAAGGCCAAATTTTGATGGGGGTCTCTCAAAGAAAAAAAAAGTGTCCGTTCAGGGTATGTTGTTCTACCCTAGGTGTTCTGTAGGGGTTTCATCAGTGCAAAATTCTGTAATGACGGAAGTTTTTTTTTTGTTTTTTTTTAATTTATGTTTTAAATGTATTTTGTATTCTTCACCGTTTTGATTATCTATTTGTGTTGTATTTCAGAGGATCGTTGAAAACATTCATTCACACTGTACACCTGCTACAAAAACAGACTGACTTAGGATCCCTGCCAGTGGCAGATGTATTGTATAGGTGAGTACAACTCGTTGCGGTGTTAAAGGGGGTTGTACTATAACCAACTTGTATTACCTTTCCATGGGATAAGTAATATGTCTGATCACGCAGGACTCAGCAATGAGAAGATGCAGACAAGGGACCCTCGTTCTCAGGATTGGTGGGGTGCGAGTGGTGAGGCCCGATCAGACTTTTAGCACCTATCATCCTATGGATAGGTGATAAAGGACTATTTTGGTCTAACGCCTTTGGAAAAAAAGGTTTTATGCGGTAACCCCTTAAAGGGGTTGTCCCGCGCCGAAACGGGTTTTTTTTTTTTCAACCCCCCCCCCCCCCCCCCGGTCGGCGCGAGACAACCCCGATGCAGGGACCTAAAGAAAGCTTACCGGAGCGCTTACCTGAATCCCCGCGCTCCGGTGACTTCTATACTTACCGGTGAAGATGGCCGCCGGGATCCTCTTCCTCCGTGGACCGCAGCTCTTCTGTGCGGTCCATTGCCGATTCCAGCCTCCTGATTGGCTGGAATCGGCACGTGACGGGGCGGAGCTACACGGAGCCGGCATTCTGCACGAGCGGCTCCGTTGAAGAGAGCAGAAGACCCGGACTGCGCAAGCGCGGCTCATTTGGCCATCGGAGGGCGAAAATTAGTCGGCTCCATGGGAACGAGGACGCCAGCAACGGAGCAGGTAAGTAAAAAACTTTTGATAACTTCTGTATGGCTCATAATTAATGCACAATGTACATTACAAAGTGCATTAATATGGCCATACAGAAGTGTATAGACCCACTTGCTGCCGCGGGACAACCCCTTTAAGAACCAGGGTGTTTTGATCCTAAAGGACTAGACAGTTTATGGATTTTACCCATATGGTGGTTTTACTGCCCTATTAACTTTTTTTCTTTAGCTACCAAAATTATTTTTGCTGCGTTTTTTTTTCCTGTTACACATTTAGGGCAATTTTTTAATACCTTTTTCCACTGCCTTTTTTTTCTCCTTGTTTTTTAGTTTTATTGCAAGTAAAAAGCTTAAAATCTTTTTTTTTTTTTTTTTTTACTTTATTTTTGGAATTATTTTTTTTTTAACCATCTATGACCCCTATGGCATCATATAAGACCTCTGGGGGGCATTCACGTTGTAATTTTTTTTTTTTTTTATTCACACTTTTCCACTGTAGCTGGGGCTTCCATAGGAGCCCCAATTACAGGGAAAACCTGCCGCTGTAAAGACAATGGTCACTGGCAGAGCTGGTCAGGGGCTGCTAGGACTCTCTAGCTCTGCTGAGCCAAGGGTGTCCGGCTGTCACATGATCTCTTGGTCGCATAGTGGAAGTTATAATCTTTAGTACATACCGGTAGCTTATTAAGCGCTACGTAGCATGAAAAGCAGACGGCAGAAGCGCTTAAACAGTTCTCCCTTCTCCTCTGGGTTCTCAGCTTTGTTTGGGTGTAATGTGTAAAAGGGAGTTTTAGAAATCTCCTTTATTAAAAATTAACCTCTTGCCATTACTTTAAGACATGAACAACTCCACATGTGAACTTTACTGAACCACTTTGGTGAGGATTTGCATTACTTTTAGAAACTTTCTTCGGACCATTCTGAAGCGGTCATTACTTGGGCAGTCTGTTCAGTGTTGTTCAGTCTGAGCACCCGAGAGCTCAGTGTGTTACCTGTTTGGTTTTGTTACTCTTGTGCGATAACCTGCGGAGAGACAGTCCTGGTAAACTACTTACCTCCTTCTTCCTAAGGTTGCTGCTTCTGGAAGGAGGGCCTGGATCTCCCTCTTGTTTACTGGGAAGCAAGCACATTGTATCCTGGGGTTTTGAGGATATGCTTCCAGCTCCTGATGGGACCAGTGGCTCCAACAATGAAAACAAAGGTAATCCCCATGGCTACCAATCATACAGGATGCAATGGTCTATAGAGTATACTAGAAATCAATTCACTTGACTTCCTACATTTTTGAAATTGGTGGGTTCGGCCGACATTGTTCACATGACTGTTGTAGCCAATCACTAGCTTCAGCGGTCATGTGCTATTCATGAAGCCAGTGATTGGCTGAGAGTTCATATGTACAATAAATGGTGTGTGGCCATTACAGCAGTTTCCATTACAAGAGCATTGCGGATTGGGGCTCCTGCAATCAAGCAGGGGGACATCTAACAGCTGAACATCACTTCTTTTTTCCATTTCAGTCCACTCCCTGCCAAAACACTGGTTTTTCCGGTGTATAAAAAAAAAGTTCACATGTAGCGGAATTGGTGAGGATTTTGCTGCAGATCCACAGCAAAAAATGCATCAAAATCCATACTATTGGTGCAGATTATAATGCAGTTTTTGACATTGTTTTGATGCTGATTTTGCTACAGACTTTCCTCTGCAGCAAACCCCCACCATTTCCACTACAAGCTCTAAATTCCCGCACACTTTCCTTCCTTATCACTTCCAGATGCAGACTTGGGTCGCTGCCTTGCATCTGATGGACTTTACCTATACACAACTAACTCGGTGGGGAGAGGCCTCAGTAAACTTGGCTCTGGATTACATGGCACTTTACGGTAAGTGCGTCTACCATTATATTGGAATAACAGACAGCTAATTTCTGAACGAATCTTCCTTTATGGTCGGTCTGTCTTGGTTGACAATGTCATAGGTTCAAAATGACTGATTTGATCTCTGCAGTGGTCTGTGATCTGGTCTGAGCTTCCTATAAGGGGTTCCACATTTGGCATTTGACATGAACAACTTTTTAACTACCACACCCTAAAAAATCCAACATGGCAGATCAACATCAACAGCTATCGGTTGGCATCTGTCAAACTCGTGTCACGCAAAGGCACCGATGATTGGCAAAAAGCATCTAGTATATGGGCACCTTTTAGGCTATAGGGTTCTAGAGTTTGCTGTAAAATTATGTGTGCCACTTGACAAAATAAAATCCAGTATGGCCAGAACTCTTACAACTGTTAAAAGTTATCCGCAACTTTCCCCTATATTAAAAAAAAAAATGAGATCAAGTCACTGTTACCATAACTGATGGTGACTATTATGTCAATAATACCTGTGACCCTTAAATAGTAAAATACAACAAGAATACATGGCTAAAATGATAAAAAGAACACTAGAACTGTAAAAAGAATCTGTATAAAAAACAACATTCAGAGTGAATGTATTGATTCCCTGCTTTCAATCTTACACTTACCCAAATATATATTCTGCATTCACCCTTGTAGACCCTTCTACATACTAGCATCTAAAGCCCCGTTTACACGAAACCATTATCATTCAGATAACAAAACTAAATGATATCATTCAGCTTAAACACGAGCCAATGACTCAATAGCGAGCGAGAATTGTGAGGTTCTCCTTCGGCATTCAGTTTTGTCCGGCATGAAAACCGATGCCGGCTCAGGTACTTCTCGTGCCGTTTGAACACTAATTGTTGAGTGTTTCACATAGAAATGTGAATCTCTAAACAATAAGTGTCTGAGGCCTGTGTGACTCAAGGAGAATCATGCAGTCTAAACGGGCTGTCCGAGTGTGAAGGAGCTGGAGATGATGGGACCAGCTCGTTGCATTGGGCCAACGAGAATCGGGAGATGTAAAAGGACCATAAGAGAGATCTTGCAAACTCTTAGGCAATCCGCTGGAGAAATCTTCTGTTTTGCTTTCCCATCTTGAGGGCCCCTGAAGTCCGCTTAGAGGGGACTGTTCTTTGGATGCACTTGCTATAAGGGCATGTCATATAAAGGGGCATGTAAGGAAGCCGTAGTCACTAACGCTGTTAAACTTCTTTTCAGGGGGTTTGTCTACTGTCGGAATGAGGAGCTGGAGACCGGCTGGATTGCTTACGGCAGCGGGAAGCTGTTTCACCGACCAGTATCTTTTGACAACAAACCTCATTTTCTTTTCCAAATAATTGATCAGTACTCCCTACAGGTAATGGCGATGTGAGGACGCGGCTGACGGGGTCTTACATTGGGCTCGGTTATAGAGAACCGTGCTGTCTTGTGCCGTACTTTAGATGTGTAAGGAAATGAGTTGTATAATGTAGAAGCCTCTTTGGTGTTTGTTAATGTTATACTGGGCAACGGAGATAAATGAGGGAAATCATTGAGAGCTTTTTATTCTTTGCTATGGGACTTTGACCGCAAGTGGCGAGGCCTAGATGACTCCAAGTTCCTTTGAGACGTTGGACAAATCCTGAAATACAATCCCGTTGTTAAAGAAAACCTCCAATTGTTTGGTATAGTTCTGGATTAATCAAGCCCTGCTTGAAGACTCAATCGGAGCTGTGCGGTTGTGGACTCATTTGAACTCACTGTGTCTGGTGTAACGGCAGGCTTTTAATGACAGTCTGTTGCTACATCTTATTGGAATTTCATTTATTGACCCTAGTTTGTCATTACCCACTAAAGGACCATCTGATTTGTGTTGGTTGGTCCTGGTCCACAAACCCTTGCCATTGCATAAGTATTCGAGCCTCTATAGGTCACAGGTGCCGGAAGCAGTCTTCTCAATAAGTGACCGTTTGCATGTAGTGGAAAGGGCGCTGATTTTTTGTAGGAAAGAATCAACACCAAAATACGTTTCAAAAACCGCACCATGGTTGTGGATTTTGGTGCCGATCTGCAGCAGATTCACCCCTTCTATTGAAAGTTGTGAATCTACACCAATATCCGTCTTAAAATCTTCACCAATGATACGAATTTTAACGCAGTTTTGGATGCAGAAAATCTGTACTGCTTCCACTCTATGTGGACGTACTCTAACTGATCTTATACAGTAGGGGCCATGGAACTCGGACTCTAGTTGCCTTTCATGAAGTTTGGCAGACACATTATGGAATAAAGTACTGTGCAAAAAATCCCTCCTAAAAACTGTTCTCGCCATCCGTTACCCTAAGGGCTTATTCAGATTGGTGTATTTAATTTCAGTCCCTGAATGCGCTGCGTATTCACGGACCGAAATCTTGCATATTTCCTTCACATCTAGCCCTGTTTGGGTTTTTTTGCGCCCACACGCCAAAAAAGCACAACCAGGTCTCATTGACTGCATGTGTAAATTTGATTCTTTCATGCATATTCACTGCACATTTACGCAGTCCCATTGACTTTGGAGAACTATTTTGGTCCATAATACGGTCCAAAATAGGACATACTGTGAAATACAGTTCTGAATACCCCAATGCAAATCATTCGTGTTTCATTACTTTATGTTATGGCTTATTCACACACACACGTATTGTCACCGCGTATTACAAACACATATTTCCCAGTGAATGGAGGCAATTCGTCTATGGACTTTTCATTCTTCCATTCACACCTCTGGGACCTGGATCTATCTCTAGTTCTGCCTCCGGCCCAGTTGAATCCTGCAGCCAGGGTGGATGGGACTTGCGGAAACAGCCGAGCGGGGTTCTCTACCCTGTGTCTGCAACTCCCACAGGAGTCAATATGGGGTTACACAAAAAGCGTAGCACAGGGGGCTGTCTGTTTTTGAATCTTGCAGCTTGGGGATACGGCCTACCTTGCTGTGTGCTATGCTGTTTACGGAGCCCCATTGACTTGTACAGCAGTTACAGAAACAACAGGGTCGTGGGCGATGCGGTCCCACCTCTGGGACCTGCACCCATCTCTAGCTCTGCCCGCACTTTCATGGCGTACCCTGTGCATATACCGTGGACGTCTGCGATTGGAGTTCCCCTTTTAAGCCTTCCTAATTCCACAGATTTGCCCAAACCCATGCATGCTGTGGATTTCCCCCTTTGTATTACAAACAGTGGGATCATCACATATTAGGGCCCTTTTACACAGAATGATTCTTGTTCAGATTGTTGCTGAATTGTGGGAATCTGAGCGGTAATGGTTCAGCATAAACGCCGGCAGCGTCTGGACAACAAACGATGATTCTTTAGGCATTCGTTTTCTGCAGGCATAGAAATGAGATGCCAGCCTGTCTAATATGAATGGAGGTAGATGGCTAGTAGTGATCTGCAGCCGGCTCTGAGGGATAGGGGCCATTATCATTGGGACGTGCCCGACAATTGTCCCACATAAAAGGGCTTGTAGCCATGTTTTGGATCTGAGAAACCCATTCACGTGTATTACACTGGACACAGGCTGGGTTCACACAGGGCAGATATGCCGTGGAATTTCCCTGCGAAATTTCGCTGCGGCAAATCCGCTTGCGGACGCTAATCCCGGGATTAGCCAGTCATGTAGACGAGATTTATCTAAAATCTCGTCCACATGGGGCGGACAGTCTGTCGCGGCAAAGCTGGTGCTGTGGTGCGGATTCCTGGGACACAGCATGTTTTCAACCTTTTTTTTTTTTCCGTTGCTGCCTCGCTCCTCTCTGTAAAAGAGCCGGCTGCAACGGAAAAGCATGCGGCGAAGCCGCTCCAAAACCAGTGGCTAAGTGCTACGGGTTTTGAAGCTGAGTTTATCCCGTGGAAATCTCACGTTTTTTTGCTGCGGCAAAACAGCGAGATTTCCGCTGGGGACGCGTCCCGTGTGACCCCAGCCTTAGTTGCAGATTTGTAGTGTGAAATCTGCAGCAAATCCACCAGCAGCTGAACGCGGCCGCGCCGTTTCTTTAAAGTACCTTCCCGTCTCTGGTGCTTCTGTCGGACTCCTTCCCAAACTGCATCCGCAGATCTGCTACTATTGCTATTTAGATCTGCATTGTGTTTTGCCTTTATACCCAAAAGTGCTGAGTCCTCTGTTGCTTCAGCAGCTTAAAATTAAAATAACTTTTTGCTGAAGCATGAAGCAATTTGATATGCCAGCTAAAGAAGTACCCGGGGTATTGTCGTAAGAAAGCACAATATAATAATAGCCACCCTTACAATGCAGATCCCAGCACACTATTGTATGTCTGCTTAGGGGAGAATGCTGACACAGCACTTCTGGCTTGGGGGGTTTGCTAGGAGATGTAGAAATAGGGGAAGACCTGACAAAGGATGCAGATAAACATTGCTAACTATTATATGTTCCTCATTACTTCGTGTTGGCTAATGATGGGTTTGTTGTGTTTTCAGATCTCTCAGATAATCACAATGCCAGCCAATCATTTTCCTGTTGGGAGCAACATGACGACTGTCCACCTTTGTTCTGATGGCTCCTACTTTTACTGGATTTGGTCTCCAGCAAGTCTCAATGAAAAGACTCCAAAGGGCCACTCCGTTTTCATGGACATCTTCGAACTAAGTGTAAGCTGCTTATTGACACTTTGGGGGGAATTTAGGATTGTTTGTATGCCAGAAATTCAGCATTAAAAGAAATGCACACTTTGGCACTAGTACCAACTGCAACGGATGCTGCAACTTATTCTTGTTTCTAACCTTTTTTTTTTAAAGGGGGTGTGGTTTCACCAGACGGTGTGTGGCCACACCGGACAGGCACACATGTATAATTTGTGCCAGAAACTAACATAAATGATATTGGATATCTATGCCGTCTCCTAGCTGGCATAGGGAACAAAGATGCGCTTAATATGTGAAGACGCGTGGGCACTGACAGCAGTTAGACTAAGACCAATGTTTGAAACTCCGTCTTAGTATATTTCCCCCTTTTGTGTTTTCTCTGCGCACTATGTGCTATAAATGGCAATAAATGTCAGCGGTGAATGTTCTTCGCGGAGCCGCAACGGATACAGTGTATATTGGTCCCTCTATGTAATAGAAGCATTCTGGCTCTCAAATCAAAAGAGTGTTTTTCCTGTTACAGTATTTTTTTTTATGATTAGCTTTCAATGGACAATTATTTAAGCTACTAAAGAAACTTTACATCTCTTTTTAACCCTTTCCAATCCAATTTGTATCCTGGTTTTCCTTGTGGGCTTACTCTTTCTGCCGTTATACAACGGCGCTATATGCTGGCTAAAGCCATTACTGCATGAGGTGACACATTGGATAGGATCCGACAGCAGAGAGGCTGGCAATATACAGTAAGAGAACCCCCGACGGATGTCTTCCAACATCGGAGCTGTACAGCCTTAAATCATAATGTCTTCAGACGTCAGACAGTGGATTGGAAAGGGCTAAATGAATGATCTTCACTATTTTGGTAGTTAAGCCCTTAAGGACCAAGCACAGTACAATTACGGTGCTTTGTTGTGGGCTTTAATCCTGGCCGATGGTAAAAATACGATGCGGGGTTAAAGCTTCTGCAGTGTAGCAGAAGCAGGTCAGGTCCTCAGCTGTGACTAACCGGGGCCTGGAGGAAAAGGCCAAAGCAATTTTTAACCGTTTCTACCTTCTCTCTTGCAGACTACATAGCGCTTAATGAGTGTTATGTAGTGCAGAGAGAAAGCGGAAATGCTACTTCTGCTATTGAACTTGGCGATTTATGTGACCGCCAGGTGTCGCCTGCCACAGCGGAGATGCAGGGTCCTAGCAGTCCCAGATCAGCTCTGTTAGTGACGACTATGGACACCCTAGCGACAAAAGTGTGAAATAAAAAAAAATATATATATAGACCTCCAGAGATCTTAGACCTCATGTCCACAGGCGGGTCGGATTCTGCCTGCTAGAGCCCACAGCGGGATCCGCCCCTGCCCGCAGCCGATTACACTTTTTTACCTGTGCGGGTCTTCTGCGGATCTGTCCGGGTCTTCAGTGGATGCGTGCGGGGCCCTCGCAGTACCTTTTTTTTTTTTTTAAACCGCTGCTTTCCCACGGTATCCGCAGCCTGTCTGCTATTCAATTGTGGATGGACGGGCCGTGGATCGGACGGCTTCCCTTGCCTCAACGAAAGCCGTACGTGTGGGATCCGCCGCAAAATGGAGCATGCTGCGATTTGTTTTCCGCACCAGAATGTTCACAAAACAAATCCGCATGCTTTAAATGAGCTGAAGAAAAGTAGTGCAGTAAAACCACCACATGGGTAAAATCACTAAAAAGTGCCTTTAGGACCCAAACACCCTTGTCCTTAAGTAGAGCTTCACAGATAGTGAAGAACACTTAGTAAAGTTGCAGTTCAGTTGGTGTGATTCCAGGGTGTACTGGGTGAATCCACCTTTCATTTATTAATCTATCCTTCCAGCAGTCATTTTCTGATCCACTCCAAATCTGCATAGCAATTAAAGCCTACCCGCACTTTAGAGAACTCCTTGTTTAGCAGCCCTGCTGGACTTAAGAACACAGAGCTGAGATGCAGGTCCCTGAATATTCCTTTTTAATGTCTGATACATTAGCATCCATGTCGGTGCCTCGCAGTATTTAGTGTGCTACGTCCCTGTTACATTTATTGCATATCAAGCGGTTTAGATTGTATTACTCAGTTTTGTTTGATTTGCATGAAATTAGTTATTTAGTATATCATATTCTTGCAGTGCCGCGTTTGGGCTTCTGAGACAATATTTGTTAGTATTATTTAATTGATGTATTCTTTAGGTTGAAAATGGCGTGTACACAGCGCGGCCTCTTCATGAGCGCATCATATTAATGAGAAAGGAGGGCGAGTCTGCAAAAAGTATCAACGAGATGCTCCTCAGCAGGCTGTCCAGGTATAGGGCTTCTCCTTCAGCAACGTTGGCAGCCCTCACGGGCTCGACAATCTCGAACACCCTAAAAGAGGACCAAACTGGTGAGTCTCTCCCAAGGTTTTCATACAATGGATGGGTTTTTGGTTCATGTAATGTAATGTCTCTTTCTATTTGTTATATTTATTCTCTTAAAAGAGTCTTAAACTCCCACATTTTATCATAAACCCAATGTGTTCAGGTTTGATACTGCTAGTAATTGTACTTTTTACATGAAGGGGGTTAGAGTGATCTATCCTCGGCAGAATAAGCAAAATCAAACTTGATCAAAGGGAGTTTGAAGTCCCAGCTGATATCTCAAGGGTCAAAAATCACAAATTTTCACAAAAATAAATACTTCTGTTCTTTAAATATTAAGACCTAAACTTTAGATAAGTTAAAAATAGTTGAAACTAGAAACCCTAATGTACACACTATCTATTGAGAGTGCCCACCCTTATAAGGACGACCCTGATCAAGGCGGGGGCGCCCTGACTGGGTAGTGTTTCCGCATTAGGGTGACATTAGGGTTTTGAAGAGTTTTTTTTCCCCACTATATTAAAACTTAAGTCTTAATATTTCGAGAACAGAGGTATTTATTTTTGGGAAAGTTCTTGATTTACTCTTTGTCTGCAGTCAGTGTAGAATACCGCCTAGCAGACCCCTACAGTACAGTACTCCTTTCTGCCATCTTTGAGGAGCGTCCTGGTGGAATTGGCATCAGATTTTCAGAAATGCTGCTTTTCAAACAACTGATTTGTTCGTCCATGGTTTAAATATATTAAACAGACCATTAAGGTCCTGCATTGAGTCGTGATGACTCTGGAGGTCCCTTCCAACTCTACCATTCTATGATTCTAAGATACTTTTTAACGTGGCGATTATCGCCCAAATTCTTGCTGAAAACTGCAAATTTGCAGAAATTAAAAGCCAAGTGACTATCAGGTCGTGTAAACAGGGGGTGCTCAATGTTTGAGTGACTCCTGTTTACTGTGAATGGAGGTGGGCGGCCGGACACTTAAACGACTATCGCTCCTGTGTAAAGCAGAGGAGCGATACTCAGGCGGTAGCCTGTGAGACCGCTGTCGACAGTCGTCTTGTGTGTAAAGCAAGCTTAACTAGTAACACTGTGCAACAAATTTTTGGGAAATTTTCGTAATAGAAAGTAATTGTTATGTTTCAGTAAAATTAAAACCTGCTGATTACACTGGTGAAACTGAATAATAGCAGCATGTCTAATTTTCAAGTTGTTTAACCCCTTAGTGACCAAGCATTTTTTTTTGTTTTAAAAAATCGTAACTCCTTTTATTTATCTATCGACGTCTCTGTATGAGGGCTTGTTTTTTGCAGGATGAGGTGTATTTTTCAATGGTGCTATTTAATGTACCATATAATGTACAGAAAAACTTTTTAAAAATTCTAAGTGGAGAGAAATTGAAAAAAGAAATGACATTCCGCCATCTTTCGGTGCACAAACGGCAACAAAAATTACATGATAACTTTTTTCTATGGGTCAGTACAATTACTATGATACCAATGTAGTTTTTTTTTTTTGTACTTTTATTTTTTTTCAAAGACCTTTAAATTTTTGTTTTTTAATTATTTTCTGCCGCCATATTCTGTGCGCAGTAACTTTTTTATTTTTCCGTCCACTTAGTTGTGCAAGGGCTCATTTCTTGCAGTACGTCCTGTAGTTTGTGTTAGTACTATTTTGGAGTACATACGACTTTTTGATCACTTTTTATTCTTGCATTTCTGGCGTTTTTAATTTTTTTTTTTTCGGACGTTCACTGTGTGGGGTAAATAATACATTATTTTGATAGATCAGACTTTTACGGATGCAGTGATACTAAACATGTATTTTTTGCTTTATGATTTTGATTCTTTTATTTAGTCTAACCAATGACTTGTAAAAACACAGTTCATTAATTACAATTTATTGGTGGATGATCCGCAGTGTTTAGGCCACGTGGAAACATACCCTATATGTTACATAAACCTACCCTTATAGTGTTCAGTCAGCACGCAGTGTCTAACAGTGATTGCAAAATAGTTTACTATCACTTTTGTTATTCTTTTTATTTAGCAAGGTTAATGACAAGCCTCCTGAATTAATTGTTTTGGCATATTTCCAAAAAATACAATACAACGGCAATTGGATTACTTTATTACCCATGATTGGAAAACCTTATGTGGCAGAAAAAACGGATATCATATTTTAATTCAGCGCACTAAAGTTACTATAAGCCATCTATCTGCTTATTGGTTACAAAAATTGTGTTGCGCAGTGTAATCATGCTGAAAACCTGAAGGTCAGGCAGGCCTCCGACCTTGTCCTTGCACGCTAACATATAGCACATGCATAATGGTTGATCAGCTGATTGGTCCAAAATTGACCTATAATTGGCCTATTAAATAGCTTTGACATTATAGAGATGTCTGAAATTCTCACTGAAGTTAATAAAATCTCTGAAGGGTGATGCTTCGTAGTGAAATAATTGGTCCTGCCAATCAGATCTTTATAGGTTAGCCTCTGTTCACATTTCCTATTAGACCAACCATTGCAAATTTAGTAGATTTTTAAAATGTAGTACACCACGACAGGACCTCAGCAGACCCCATTGTAAGTCAGTTGGGTCAATCAGTCGCTGTTATTGGTTGTATGATAGAGCCCCCAGACAGATATGAACAGAGCCTTAAAGGTACATGTTCCGTTGGTAACTAACCCCTTACAAGTGATCTGTTTGTCTCTTGTTAATGTAAAGTCTGATCATTATGTAACTGATTATCTTGTAATATTTTGTAGCTGCAAACACAAGCTGTGGCCTTCCTCTGAAGATGTTAAGAAAGACTCCAATGTATACGTGCGGCACATACCTGGTACTAATTGTACCACCTCCAGGAGGCTCAGGAAGTTCAGCAACAAGGTCTCTGTTTGGTGGAACCAGTGGCTTGTCATCGCTAAAAAGTAGGTTATCAGAGCAGTTCACTCATTCTGACTTTATGCTGGGTGTGCACATCCTTTAGTTTGTCTTCTTTTTGCTATGATACCACATAATGCCGCTTTACGTGGAACTATGCAACTGTCAGACTTAGACTCTGGTCTTATCATGTACTCTCTACAGGCCAGTGTATATCATTGATGGTAGTAATAGAAAGGTTCTGCTCACCACCACATAGATTTCCCAAGCTTTCTAGATTTTAATATACATCGTGACATTAGTCTTTTTATGGTCTAATATACTATGTCCATCTAGTTCAGCCTAATAACCCTCCCCAATGTTGATCCAGAGGAAGGCAAAAAAATCCCATGAGGTAGAAGCCAATTTTCCTCATTTAAGGGAAATAATTCCTTCTTGATTCCAAGTCTGGCATTCGGAATAATCCCGACTCCCTCTTAAGTAATCAGTAACTATAACATGTAATGTTGTAACACTCAAGAAAGGCGTTCAGGCTCCTCTTAAACTTTTTTATCGAATTAGGAATCCACACATACTCTAGCAGAGCGTTCCATAGTCTTACTGCTCTTACAGTAAAAAAAAACCCTCTGTTTCCCACCTTTGAACCCGCTCATGCTCTAATTTGTCCTTGAGTATCAGTGCCCAAAATTGCACACAGTATTCCATGTGTGGTCTGACCAGTGACTTATAAAGAGGAAAAACAATGTTCTCGTCATGTGCCCCTAGACCTCTTTTGATGCACCCCATGATCCCATTTGCCTTGGCAGCAGCTGTCTGACACTGGTTGCTCCAGTTAACAGTTTACAGTTAATTCAAATCCCCAAGTCCCTTTTCCTTGTCAGTTTTGCCCAGTGGTTTCCCATTTGGTGTGTAATGGTGACATGTTTTTCTCTGCTCATGTGCGTAACCTTGCTTTTATCAGTGTTAAACCTCATTTGTCATTTTTCTGCCCAAGCCCCCAACTTATCTAGATTTGCAAACATATTTTAATCTCTTTAAGGTGGCTCTGCACTTCTTCCCGGCTTAAACTGGTGACCTTTAATGGAGAGTTTACTTTATCACTCTGCATCTCATCTGACTTTTTTTTTTCCTCTGTGAATACACTGAAGAAAAAAACTATTTAATGGGTTTGTTTTCTCCTTATTACACTGTAATAAATAATGTAGAAGGTAAAAATTGTAAAGCACTTTCAGTATTAATCTTTTTTTACTATTTATATAATTAAAAAACAGTTTAGGGTTAGTTTTACTCTCTTTGGCAATGAGTTTCTGTCTCCACCTTTGCTGCTTTATGCTAAATGACTGCATGAGTGCTGACGTCGCCACTAAGCTTGTCCACGCTCCTGCAGATCAACGCTGACTATCGCTGGCTTCTCGCTTAGCTCTTCACATTCTATTCTACACGCAGCGAGAAGTCTGTGATCCAGTGATGATTTTTATGGTGGTTGAAAGCCGGCAATAGCAATAAGAAAGCGAATATTAAACGATGTTTTAGCATTTAGGTGTAACGATTATCACACATTTTTGTTCTGTGGGCAACATCACCCTGCAACCTTCTGTCAGAAGAGAATCCTCCTGAGTAAAGGCAAAAATGCTGTGTGAACGCTGCCTTAATTACTCCGCACCAGCACAACAGCATGATGCTATTAGGCGCCTAAAGGCTGTGTAGTACCTGCATCGGGCACATCTTACAATCTGACAAGTATGCTCCCTTTGTGTCACAAAGTTTACTTCTCCCATAGTGCTCCTTTTTTGCCCCCCGACTCCGCCTCTTCCTGACTGCTCTGTACATCTTCTAGTAAGTTGGTTTCTTCCCTCCTCTGCACGGCGCAGCATTGTGTTATCTTCAGCTGGTTTCCTCTGTCTGCTCCATTTCATCCTCTCTGGTGCCTCCTTCTCTGAGATGTCGGATGAATCAGACAGAAGATGTCACACTGCCACATGGTGCTCCTAGGGAAAAAGTGCAAAACGTATTAAAAGATTTACAATGTTGGTGTGGCCTGCGGGCCCGCTTGCTTAGGGGCAAGTTTAACTGCTGAGCCCCCTATAGCTGCGCCACTGTCAGCAATTGGTCAATTCTGTTTTTGTTGTATAATTAATTATGTATATGTCTATCTATCTACTAATTAGTTGTCGTTCTTTCAGTTTTGGCTTCCAGCCTGGTGTTTAACATTTCTGATGGACAGTTCACCAACAGGGCCGATCTCATTGACGCTGCTGGCAGCTCCTTGGGCCGTGGGGCCCTGGTCACTGGACTTGGTAAGAGTTGAAGCATAGTAATGATTTATTACATAAAATGAATGTAAGCTAAGCTATATTCTTTTAGATCAGGCAGTTTCACACTTGGCCACTTGGTTGGCTCAGCTAAGGAGTTAGAAATGATGAACTAGGAGCATATATGTAATCTGTAGGGTCTGCTTATGTTTCATTTCTCTGTCTAGTGGAAGAAATAGCTTGGTACTTTTTGTAGAGGTTTTGTAGAAATGAAGTAATCGAGTTTCACTCGTTGCAGGGGCTTGTTATGATACTATGAATAACATGATCTGGACCTGCTCCAATGACTACATTGACCAGTGGTGCAACCCAGGAAATCAGGCTTTCCATGTTGTGTGCCAGAGACTTGGTGTCACTCACATCATTGCTGACCCCAAAGGTAAACTGTATGCACTTTTTTGATGTGGTCTGAAATTTCATCATGCACGTGATTAAATAATGAAAGTTTTTTTTTTCCAAAATATTTTGTGAATAATTGACTAATTCTCAACCTTTTTGCTGGAGCCCCACTTAAATGCAGTTTTAGAAACACTGGATGTTTTCTGTAGTTAAAAAGAAATCTGGCTGCAAAATATATGTTGAGATCGCCAAACGGTAGATTCTTCTCCACTGCTGCACTGATGCTCGTCTGGTGTCATCACAGCAGTAATGATGTCATTTACTGGCCAGTGAGCTCTGTAGCTAATTACTGGCAGCACTGGTCACATGCTATATTTAGTGATGTCATGGCTGTGGCTAATGATTGGCTACTGCAGTGTAAGCAGAGATCAGCAGGGACAACAGTAGCATGGCGCAGCAGGGAGTTTAAGGCTGGGCTCACACAAGGGGGTCAGATTCTGCATGTGGATACCCGCAATGAAAGACCTGTGAGTGACCACGGAAACGAATTGCATATGGTTGCATATGCGTGTGGTTTTCTGTATGGTTAGACAGTGTATCTTCCGCGTGGAAGAAAGATCACAAGCAGGGAAGGACATCAGAAAGTAGCCCAGCCCCCTGGAAACACCATTCTATTGCTCAGGCGACATTCTCTTGTGCTGTTCTGAGAATCATGTCTTCAGAGCAGGATACTGCTCCATTTGCTTGGCTGGTTTAGACTACTTTTTTGGAAGTAGTATAAACCATTTAAACAAAAAAAAAACAAAACCACTTATTCTCATGGAGGAAGACCCCAGAAGAATAAGCGGAGGTTGCAGACAGTCTGGAGGGGTGTGTTACTCCCCAGACTCCGCTTGCATTGTCTGTCCACAAATTCCTGCTTTCTTTATACCATTTGTATCTGCTTCCATATGCAATGTTAATTGCTTATGCGCTGCAGATCGAACGCATCAATGGAGCCCATATACGTGGAATCCGCAGTAAAATAGAGCATACTGCTATATTTCTTCTGCTTGAGGAATTCGCAATTCCTACCAGCAAGTGTGAGCGAACCAGCGAAAGTCAATGCATCTCAATGCCTACGTATTACCGCATATTATATGCGCGGACGGAATCTGTTGTATGAGACCCCCCTAACAGGTGATTATTGTCTTGTCCTTTTTTTATTTTCTTTTATTCGTGTCCGGGTTTAACTTTCTCTCCTATCCACAGCATAGGGAATAACTATATGATCTATGGGGGTCTGGCAGCCGGGAACCCCCACCAATCACAAGATTAGGGTTCCCCAATGAATGGAGTAGTGGTCAAGCATGTGCTTTGCCTCTCCGTTTATTTGCATCAGACTGCTAAAAATGGCAAAGCACTTGAACTCTTTTACCTCCAGCAGTCCCATCAAAATGAATGGAGTAGCAGCATACCTGCTTGGCTGCCATTCATTCACACCCAGCTATCAGATTATTTGCAAAACCCTTTAATGCTAACACGGAGATGAAGAATATCATAACTTGTTGTCAGCTCAGTGCCAGTCTCGTTTTTCAATATAGTTTAGTTGCTAGGGATTTGCTACCTAATAACCACAGCCTTTATCGCCAGGGGTATGCGATATAAGCAATATTGAGCTCCCAACAGAACGGACACTCGAACCATGGTGAGAGAGGCAGAGTATGACCCATGAGACTTCTTAAGATTTGAGACACCTCTTTCTCTGTTGCCTACTGTCCTTTTAATCCTATTCTTGTAAACATGAGTTTCGGTGGAGATCTTTTGGACTGTTGCGTAGCATTTCTTGGCACGCATAGTGGCCTAATACACTGGTTGGAAACAAAAAAGTTTTATAGTAATAAGCCATTCTGGATTCATCCAATTTTCTGGAACTGTCTAATTGCCAAGTTTTATTAGTTTAGCTAGTTTGTTTATTCTACACATCTAATGCATACATATTCTGCAGTGCCGTACATCACTTGATGTCCCCGTGGGGACTCGATGTTCTAAGAATACTTTGTGTCTGTTCCCATTTCATGTGCATCTCAGAAAATCTTTTTTTTTTTCTCTTCAAACCATTTGCTAAGTTTTTATATTTTTGTGAAAATTCGCTGTTCGAAAGCTGTTTCACAGCAACCAATCTGATATTCTCATTAAGCCGTCGAGAATATTTTAATTCATTTGTGTTTAACCTTTGAATGCTGCATAATTCTCTTCTACAGGAGAAGCTGTAACCACAAACGAAGTTATAAACCAATTACTTCATCATGTGGGAGCCATGTGCATTCATCAGCTCAACCTCTTGGCCAACAGCAACAGCTTACCGATCACAAACTTCCTAGGAAAACAACATCCCATTGAATCGCATCATCTGAGCAGTATATGTGATATCATGGAGAAGGCCATGGTTAATGGCGATAAATGTATCATCCGCTGCATCCTTGTGGTGTTTCAGGTACTGCTGAGTTTTCTTTTCAAGAGTAAAGTTTTCAGATAGTTTGGGGTTTTTTTTTTAAAAGAGATAATTGGACAGTAATCTTTTCTATTAATGGCATTTTATGCAATTTATGTGAATATTTTAGTAGTTAAAAGTTTTGTCTGGATTATTATTACTTTTTTTTAACATGGGTGCAACTGTGTTAAAGCATTAAGTGCAATCATACTCGCCCTTTCGTCCCCCTGGTGATCCAGCATTGCAGCTCCTGCTGCCCTCCTGGTATTTATTTACAAATGATTTCCACCTGACCGCTGCAGCCAATCCGATGCCACAGTAGTCAAGCGCCGTTCTCTTGGCATCACAACTCCCAGGATCTGTGCTGATGCCAGGAGAATGGCACGTGATCACTGCAGCCTCTGATCAGCTGCAGCAGCCAGGTGGTAGCCATTCAGAAACAAAGACCAGGAGGACCACCAAATAGCAGTGAAGGATCAACAGCGGAACAAGTGGATGAGTATGGCTGCTTTTATTGTTTAAACACAGTTGTACCCATGTTTAAAAAAAATTATCGGCACCCAGACAAAACCCTTTTTTATATTCGCATCTTATATATAACCTTACAGTGGCCTGCAGTTCCTTCTGTCAGGCCACATTTCCAGTTAAGGTCCATTTAGAGAGGACAAATGTCGGGCAAACGATGCCCGACACTCGTCCCTGTGTGTCCTCGCTCCCGTGCTGTTGCACAGAAGCTAGTATCGCTGGCTCGCTCACAGAGCAGCCAGCAGGGGGGCGGGGAGGCTGCAGAAGACTTTACTCCTCGCTCTCCCCCACCCCTCACCATTGACTTTATAAAGCAGCAGTTCAGTACTGAACGGCTGCTATCTACACTGAGCGATAAGCGATCAGCTCATCGCCCATCATTTATGCTGCATAAACGATGAGCTGATCGCTCAGTGTTAATAGCGACCGTTTAGTACCGAACGGCTGCTATGTTAAGTCAATGGAGAGGGGTGGGGAAGAGCGAGGAGTAAAATCTTCTGTTAAGTGATTGGAGAGGAGTGGGAGAGCAAGGAGAAAATCTCCTGCAGCCTCCCCACTGTGAGCCAGCGATACTCGCTCCTGTGCATCAGCATGAGAGCCAGTATGTGCAGGGGCGAGTGTCGGGCATCGTTTGCCTGACAGTCGTCCCGTCTAAATGGGCCTTTACACAGTAAATAAGGACAATAAGCAGGCATGCAGCTACAAGTCTGTCTCATCTTGGGAGAGCAGCAGGCATAGAGAAATCGAATAGGTCAGAGCAGACAAAATGTCTCCAAACTAGCAAGAGCCTGTCCACTCATCACAGTTAGGCCTCATGTCCACGGGCCCGCAGACATGAGGCCAAAAAACCCATTATACTCACCTGTCTGGACGCTGCGGAGCTCTCCTCCGTCGTGGCGGGATCTTCTTTCTTCTCCACGGCTGATGCGCTTGGGACGCTGGCGGCATGCCATGCCTTCTCCTTTTTGCTTTGAAACTCCTACTTTCCTGCAGTCCACAGCACGGATGCAGTGACAGCTGCAGATGTGCCGCCGATCCGGACGGCTTCCATTGCCTTCAATGACATCTGCAGGTATTTACTTACCTGCAGGTGTCCAATGATTCCCTATGGGTGCGGGAGACCCACGCGGATTTTGTAAATCTATTTATGCCATGGACATGAGGCCTTAGAGTATTGGTTATTTTCACACTGTTATCCAGATCAGAAAATTCCAACATAGATTTCAATAAAATTTGCATCAGAATTTAAATGCAAATTTTATGCAACGGATTTGCATTAAAAACTCCTATGGATACACACGCGGATTATTCTTACGATGTGGAAAACTCTACCTTAATTCTGTGCAGAATTTGCTTCATTTTATTTAATTTTTTGTGCCATATAGACAACAGCACAGATTTCCACTCAAATGAATGGGATATCTTTTTGATGCAGATTTGATGCGGAATAAGTGTGGATTCCGCATCAAATTTGCAGCAAAATACTCCTTGTGAATGTGGCCTTTATAGCGAGAAAATGTACGTTGATATTGGTTCTCCAAATGAGTCTATATGATACTCTAATAGCTCTAAGCTATTAAGTCCAACTGCATCCACTGAAAAGGTTTGTCTGTCTTATCACAGGCATGCCCTTTAAGAAAACGGCTGAGTGGGTATTGCCATGGCCAGCTCGTCACTATTTTGTGCACTTTTTATCTCTTGTCTTTTTATATTTATTTCTATGATGCAATTGAGTTTATTTGTATTTAGAATGTGATAACTCTGGTTGAAGTTGGAGCTAGTCTGCCATAGTGTGCATAACCCTGTGTATAGATGGGCACCATAGTAATTATTCTAACGGTACATTGCTGTGTTTGCAGGTAGTGTTCAAATTTTTTCTTAACCCTCAAACTGAGAGGAACAGAGATACAATCCGAAGGGCGGGCTTGTTGCTATGGCAGCTGCTTATGGCACCAAAGGACCAAATCTGCCCTGAAATTCAGAAGGAGGTGTGCCTGGCTATTAGGTAGGTCATTTGGGCTAGAGTTACATATGTTCCAGCGTATACAGCCACTTTGTCATGTCCGTTTGTTGTTCTTCCTGACTACCTGAGAGGTTTATTGTTCCTAACCCTTGCTGTATTATCCCGCTTTCCTTTTATCCACAGTATAACTTTATTCCCAAAATGTTAGATTAGAAATGACAAAATATTCAAATTATTTGGCTACAAAGTACACTTTTCAAAACTATATCTTAATAGTGGAAAGCATGAGCTATTTCTTCTTGCCGCTCACGCTTTGTAGGAAGAAAGTCCATCCGGTTTCAGTTAACATAGTTTTTTGAGGGTGCATTAACGTGCTATTTTTACGCAAAAAAAATTTTCAATGCATTTTAAGAAAAATAACTGCAAAGTTTTGAAAAAAAAAAAAATATCACAGAAGCAATAAAACTGCAAGAAACCGAATGTACCCTTATGGCTCCCATGCAAAATACTAATCCGAATTGAACTATAAATGATGTACAATAGAGCTGTCTAGGCTATGTTCCTGTAAAACAGACATACGTTAACAAAGTTCAGTTATGTCTATAATATTATTCACCCTCTGCTATACTTTTGTTCAGACGCACTCAATATATGAACATTCACACAGCTTTTCAGTGTATGCTGTGCCTTTCCTTCCCTGAGTTGCATCTGAATAGCCAAAAACTGTATTCAGATGGAACCCTGAGCAGAATCATTGACTTTAGTTAGTCAAAGGGGACCACAGGTGCATATTCTAGTTTCTTTTTGACTTTTTTTGTTCATTTTTGTCGGTAAGGCCTCGTTCACACAAGCGACACCGCATCGCTGCACGAAAATTGCAGCGATATTTCATCGTGGGTCTGTGCGATATAGCTGTGTCTTCTCGTGGCAATACCACGATTTTGTAGCACCATATGCAAGGATTTTCAGGTGGGGGGGCCTTGATATGTAAGCCCTTCCCTGAAAATCAGCTATAGCTCATACATCACCTCTCCCGCACTGTCCGGGGCTCCGCCGCATCTTATCCCTGGGTCCCGCAACTGATCTTCTTCTCTTCTGGACGGGGATTGAACAATTGGCTGATGCTTAGCCAATCACAGCCAGCGCTTCCAGAAGATGGGGATTTTCAATTCCCGGCGAGAAGATGATGAAGAGAAACAGCGTCGGGACCCGGGGAAAAGCTGCTGCAGCGTCGGAGAGCACTTATAAGGTGGTGTATGTGTTTTGTTTTTTTTTCCTGCAGCCAGAACTTAGATTATAGCTTTGACAGTAGGATTTGCTACTGTCAAAAGTTGCATTGCATTGCAACAGAGAGGAAGGCTCCATAGGGAAACATGGGCTACAAAACCTCACAAGTCGCCGGCATATTGCCGGCCCTGCAAGGTTTGTGTGTGGGGTTGTCACATGCTACAAAACATCGCATGTGTGAAGGAACCCATAGGAAAGCATGGGCTTTACATACATGTGATTTGTAGCATTGTAGCAACGCCACAAAATCGCGCGACTTTGTCGCCCATGTGAACAAGGCCTAATGGAGGACGGAATAGTGTGGTCCACTATGCTATTCTATTCTCAAAAAATTATGGAAATGAATGGCAACCAAAGTTTGCAACTTTAATCTTCACTAATGAAAGTCAATTATTCCGTTCAGGGTTTTTTCTGGATACAGTTTTTGGGACTGAGAGGCACAACATACATTGAAAAGCTGTGTGAATGCGGCCTTAATATAATGCAACTAGTCCTCTATACATCTACTTCCAGAATTCTAGGAGCTCCTGGTCCTAGCTTACAAGGCTGCTTACCATCTGTGAATGGTTACTTTTTACTTCAAATCAGAATCCTTTCTGACACCCTAACAAAATGATCAAAGCCATCCTTGTGCCCTGAGAGAGTGAACGTGATGTAGAGACACTTGATTGTATCAGCCGAGGCAGACATGTTGCTGATCACTACATGATATATTACACAAGTGAATATGCAACCATCTTGAAGGCTAGTAATGTTATCTATACTGTCAGTGTTGCTTCTCAAGGAAGCCATCCACAAATCAATATCTCGGCCCAGTTGAGTAACCAGGCCTCATGTAGAGGGCCAGTAACCAGCATGCCTGACAGTCAGGAATATTCATCACTGCCTGGAGCAGAACATAGTAGGTCCCTGAGCGATGTCTGGTGAGCCTAAGTAGCCTTCTCACACTCTATGTAAATCTGCTGTAGAGATGATTCAGAATGACAGATCTACAAGCCTAATTCCACCCATGCTGTACTCGGAGATTTACAATATCTGTTACAGTAAATTATCCGACTGTAGAGAAAGTCTCAATTAATGGACGTCCTTTGATGTTAGTTTATCTTGACCTTGACTTTTTTTTTTTTTACTGCAGCTTCGGCTTAAACATTTTAAACCCAGGAGAGCTGGAAATCAATAACTTACTCAAGCTGATTTTAACAGAAGGTAAGAAAGCTTTTAAATGGCACAATCAATGTTAGGCATTTATTTAGATAGTGATATTTTATTGGTCGTGAAACCTAATGGGTATCTCTGGCCAGACATGATGATGATGGCCACTGACTGTGCAGTCTTCATCTGGGCCACAAGAATTCAATTTTTTTTTATTTAAAAAGAGAAACTATCTTTATTCTGTGTGTCTTTAGTTTTTTTTTTTATGTGGCATTCCTTTTTTTTCTTTGCTTCTATCGCCATCTTTCAGCCCCCATAACTTTTTTTTTTTTTTTTAATTTTTCTGTCGCAACGGCTGTGTGAGGGCTTGTTTTTTTGAGGATGATCTGTAGATTTTGTGGTACCATTTTAAGGTATATAACTTTTTGATCATTTTTTTATTAAGTTGTTTCCTGGAGGCAGGGTGACCAAAAACGCGCAATTCTGGCATTCCGTACTTTTTTTTCCCAACTGCATCACTTTGCAGAATTAATTTTTTATGAGATTTTTTAATAAATTGGACCTTTACAGATGCAGTGATAAAATGTATGCCTATTTTAATGTGACAACTGGGAAAAGGGTTTTTTAAAAGACTTTAAATATTTTGTATTGTTTTGAGAAAAACATGCTTTATTTCACCGATTTTTTTCCTTTTTTTTTTCAACCCCATAAGGAACTGGAACTTATTATACTATATTTAAGCAGGCTTCCTTTTAAAGACTTGCCATGGAGACATCTGAATAGGCAAGCAATCATGGAAGGCCTAGGCTGCCATGATATTTTTAGGGCATGCCCACAATCTTATCGCATTGGGGTCATTAGGTACCGTATATACTCTAGTATAAGCCGACTTTTTCAGCCCATTTTTTATGCTGAAAAAGCCCCCCCTCGGCTTGTATTCGAGTGAGGGTCCTGAAAAATAAAATCTATACTTACCTTTCCGCTGCTGCCGGGGGCTCTGCACATCTAGGCGCTTGGGTCCTATCACTGTAATGAAGTAGTAGTTGAGCCCTGTGACTAATCGCAGGCAGCGCTCAGCTGTCATTCAATGAATGGCTGAGCGCTGCCTGTGATTGGCTGAGCACTCTGCCAATCAGACGCAGCCCTTTCAGCAGGCATGGATTTAAAATCCCCGCCTGCTGAAAGAATTTCATTACAGTGAGGGACCCAAGCGCCTACACGTGTGGAGCCCCCGGCAGCGACTAGGTAAGTATAGATTTTTTTTTAACATTTTTTACTACAACTAGGGATGATTTTTCAGGGAAAAGCTTATATTTAAAGCCCTTACCCGAAAATCACTGCAGGGGGGTGCTAGCTTATACTCTAGTCAATAAGTTTTCCCATTTTTTTGTGGTAAACTTAGGTGCCTCGGCTTATATTCGGGTTGGCTTATACTCAAGTATATACGGTACATTTAAAGGGGTTGTCTCACGAAAGCAAGTGGGGTTAAGCACTTCTGTATGGCCATATTAATGCACTTTGTAATCTACATCGTGCATGAAATATGAGCCACACAGAAGTTATTCACTTACCTTCCCTGCGCTGGCGTCCCCGTCTCCATGGCTCCGTCTAACTTCAGCGTCTAATCGCCCGATTAGATGCGCTTGCGCAGAAGGGTCTTCTGCCTTCGGGTCTGTCCGGCAGCAGCGGCGTTCTGGCTCCGCCCCCTTCTACGCGTCATCGTGTAGCTCCGCCCCGTCACTTGTGCCGATTCCAGCCTCCAGCACAGGGAAGGTAAGTGAATAACTTCTGTATGGCTCATATTTAATGAACGATGTATATTACAAAGTGCATTAATATGGCCATACAGAAGTGCTTAACCCCACTTGCTTTCGCGAGACAACCCCTTTAAATCCCAATTTACCCAGTTTTAAATGCCGTTGTTAGAATTCACTGCAGCATTTAAAGTGTTAACAGCTGCAATTTAAGTTATCTTCAATCGCTGTTTTTGCGGGCAGGTTTTGGCTGTTGAGCAGCCAATACTAGCTGTGTATGGAGCGGGATGGGCTGCCAAGCATGCTCTATACACCGCATATGCCGTGGATGTCTATTTACGTCCTAACTGCCTGGGGCGTATGCAGTTGGTATGTATAGCCATATGGCTGTCAGAAAGGGCTTAAGTAATGACATCTCTCAGAACTTATTGCAGTGGATCTGACCTCTGGCATCCCCATTAATCAATGAAACAGAAGGGCTGCTCACACAGTATAGTGGTCTGGTTCAGATCTTGTTTCTCTGCAGGCTGTCCTTCCTAAATTAGCACTTTATAGATACTGCAGCCCAGCCAGATTAGTGTAAGTGGAGCTATTGCAGTTCTCGGCACAGTGCCTGGCCTGGAGCAGATAAAATGCTGTTCTAATGATCAGTAAGTGTTTCAGTTGTTGAACCTCACTGATAAATTAGTAATGGCATCTCCAAGCAAGACCAAACGCACAGGAGCATATGGAAACTCTGTGTTGTGTCCAGGGCAAAAAACAGACTTTTTTTTTGTGTGTGCGCGCTTCTCTATGCTGTGTGTCTGTTTTTTTTCTCTTTGCCTCAGTGGGTCATCCATTTTTCACATTCCCGAAAGAAACCGAGATGGGCCCAATTCTTTTTTTTTTTCTGCATTTTTTTGGAACAGGTTCATGAAGTACGGACCGCACACAGACTGTGTTGTGCTCGCCGTTATTTTTGCATCCCTTTTGACTTGAATAAGGAAGGCAAAAAAAAACAATGAGGCAGAAGCCAATTTACCCCATTTTGGAGGAAAGAAATCCTTCCCGACTCCATACTGGCAATCAGAATAATCCCTGGATCAACATTTGAGAGTTCTACCTACCACCAAGACCTGGATCAGCAATCCTGCTAGTTATTTAATGTCTACATTCTGTAATGTTGTAGCGCTCCAAAAAGATGTTTAGTCCCCTCTTCAACTCCTCCATTGATTTAGCCCATTACCTGTTCTTCAGGCAGAGAATTCCGCGGTCTCACTGCTCTTACAGTAAAGAACTCCCTTCTGTGTTGGTGATGAAACCTGCTTCCTTCTAAGACGTAGCGGATGCCCTCTTGTTACCGACGCAGTCCTGGGTATAAACAGACCATGGGAGAGATCCTTGTATTGTCCCCTCATGTATTTATACATAGTTATTTGGTCGGCCCTTAACCACCTTTTTTCCTGGGTGAATAATCCCAATTTTGAATACCTCTACTGGTATTCCAGTCCTCTCATTCCCTTTATTAATTTAGTTGCCTGCCTTTATACCACCTCAAGCGCTGCACCATCTTTCCTGAGCATCGGTATTCAGAACTGTACGCAGTATTCCATGTGAGGCCTGACAAGTGCCTTATATAGTGGAAGGATCATTTTCTTGTCTCTCTCTCTCTCTTCTACCTCCTTAATGCACCCCAAAACTTTTATTTGCCTTTGCAGCAGCTGACTGGCATTGATTTAGTTATAGGTTAGTCATAGGAAGTAATGGGTTTGTCCTGTTGAAATAGGAGTAGTATCGGCATAGGCCTGAAAATCCAGGATTCTCATTTTCTGGAAATGGTCTGACCTTGTCTTCTGCTTCCCTGGCTTTGCCTGGTACAAAGAGAGAACATTTTGAAAAACTTGGTCTGTTTGAGGTACATGGAAAGAGACGCACTGATCAGGCTGTCAAGTAAACCACATTATAACTGTATAATTAAAAACAAGATTTTTTTTGTTACTCACCGTAAAATCTTTCTCGTCTGTTCATTGGGGACACAGAGGAGACCTAGGGTATAGCTACTGCCACTAGGAAGCGGACACTAAGCAAAAGAACAGTTAACTCCTACTACCAGCCTTACCCCTTCTGCAGCCACTAAGCTAAATCTATTTGTACACACCCAGTAGGCGGCATCTCACATCACCTTTGCACTTCTGGTGCCGCCCTGATGGTTTATACACATGACTACCGTCGCATTGTTCCTTTAAATGCGGATCAGGTGTCCAACCAGGATATGAGATCCAGATGTCAGGCGAGTTCAAGAACATTGATCCGGAGAGACAATTTCGAGCTGGTCCACTGACCTTGCACTGTCAAAATGCCAAAGAACCCTCCCCATCCAATGAGACTGGCATCCGTCATTATCACTTTCCATCAAAGTGGAAGAAAGCATCTTCCTTAGGAGAGGTTGGGGGACGTCGGCCATCAAAGCAGAGAGGGGCGGACTGAGTGAAGTAGGAGCAAAGGGTGATCCAGGGACTCGCGTCACCTATTCCAGCTGGAGAGGATGGCTTGTTGTAATGTGAAAGTGTAGAACTGCGCATATGAGACTGCCTCGAACACGGTTACCATGAGTCCCAGCACCCACATGCCTTGCCAGAAGGGCAGGGGTGAGCAGGACTGCAGAAAGTGGACATGTTGTTGAAGGAATGCCTGTTTGTTGTCCTTCAGAAGCTGTACCTTCACCTGAACTGTGTTGAAGAACAGGACGAGAAAGGTGAGTTGGTATGATGGGGACAAGTTGTATTTCAGACAATTGATGATCCACCCAATACAACTGAGAATTTGTAGCATGATCCTGAGGCTTTCCACATTAGCCCTGAAAGGAGGGGCGTTGATCATCATATTGTCCTGGCAGGGGATTACCACAATCCCCCAGTACTGGGAGGATCTGGCTGGATCTGATGGCGGAGTGAAATCAATGAACTGAAAAAGCAATCTGGGGGAACAGATAGAAAATCAATAGCATATGTCGAAGACCCAATCTTGCGCTTCCGAGAATCATGGACATGAGCAAGCCACATGTCTAGCATGATCCCTCATCATTTCTCACCTCCCTTTGGTGGGGGAGGGGATCTGTGCTGGCGGGTCACAGCAAAGTTAGAGCTTCTCTGCGCCAGCTTGCCTTCAGAAGTAAGGCAATCAACAGGAAGGTTAGAGAGATCCTGATTTCCCTCCTCAGTAGGGTAGTAAGGGGATTCTGTCACCATGTGAACCCAAAAATCGAGGAAAGTCCAAGATGTGGAAGACCTACAGAACAAAGGTCTGCCTCTTACAAACACTAAGATAAAACTGATATAGCTTAGTGGTATAGCTGGTAGGAGGAGTTAACCCTTCTTTTGCTTAGTGTTAGCCTCCTAGTGGCAGTAGCTGTACCAGAGGTCTTCCCTGTGTCCCCAGTGACACAGACCAGAAATATCCTAATCTGTGGAGGGAGAATGAGTGAGGGGATTAGCGATACTCTGCTTTTTGAATTTTATCTAGAGCACTTCAGAAGGATAAAACGTGTGCCAACAGGAAGGAAACCCGTCCTTTTCTTAGCTTATTTTTCATGAGCGCTGCAACCCCTTTGCTCTTCTGATCAGTTACACCTGAAAATATAACACATCAATGATCATAGCATAGGCACTTAATGTATACTCTAGGAAACATACTCGACAGTTGGAGACTATCCTCAAGAAAACATAAGCTGTTAACTGTTATATTTGTCAAAAAGAGACTCCCAATAGTCATAGAAAGCAAAAGACTGTTAGCACAAGATAGGGGAAGAATGAGACCACCTAATACCACTTGCTTTTACAGGTGACCGGAATAGTGGGCTTTCCCAACTCCGAGATGTTATTTTAACAAATTTGACCGATCAGCTTCAGAATAACAGGTTTGGGAGTGATGAAGATGAGCATTACAGGTACATCATCACAGCTATGACTATCATAAGTAAATGTGTACATTCAATGTTTGCTGCATATATTTTAAAACCAAATGACAAGATTTTTCCAGAATAATTCTAATTACATGGGATAAGACAATGTTAAAGGGGTTGTCTCGCGGCAGCAAGTGGGGTTATACACTTCTGTATGGCCATATTAATGCACTTTGTAATATACATCGTGCATTAAATATGAGCCATACAGAAGTTATTCACTTACCTGCTCCGTTGCTAGCGTCCCCGTCGCCATGGTTCCGTCTAATTTCGGTGTCTTCTTGCTTTTTTAGACGCGCTTGCGCAGATGGGTCTTCTCCCTTCGGCTTGGCTCGGCAGCATCGGCGTTTTGGCTCCGCCCCCTTGTATGCGTCATCGCGTGGCTCCGCCCCCGTCACGTGCCGATTCCAGCCAATCAGGAACCGGCACACGTCATGGGGCAGAGCTACGCGATGACACGTACAAGGGGGCGGAGCCAAAACGCCGATGCTGCCGAGCCAAGCCGAAGGGAGAAGACCCATCTGTGCAAGCGCGTCTAAAAAAGCAAGAAGACACCGAAATTAGACAGAACCATGGCGACGGGGATGCTAGCAACGGAGCAGGTAAGTGAATAACTTCTGTATGGCTCATATTTAATGCACGATGGATATTACAAAGTGCATTAATATGGCCATACGGAAGTGTATAACCCCACTTGATTTCGCGAGACAACCCCTTTAAATCTGTTTTTGTTCTGACACATATATATATAGAAGGGTTTAAAGTACAAGTCTGATTCCCTAATTCAATCCCCACTAGCTATAAACTCTAAGTACTCTTTTCTTTCTTTCCTTTACATCTTGAGTCCCTTCTAAAGGGGCATTGCACCTCGCATTTGACTTTGTTAATTGTTAGAAACGGTTCGTAAGGCATAAGCTAGTCTATGACAGAAGATGGAGTGCAAGAACCAAACGTAAAGAAATGGTAATCCGTTTATTGTTTGCAATCTTAAGACAATACATTATTATAAGACGGCCTGGATTGTAGGCCTCTAGTGTTATGTGCGTTATATACATGTATACAAAATAAATAAACACATTTTGAACCATAAAGTACAAGTCTGAAGGTACTTTTCTGGTTTTTGATGTTGTAACCTTGGTGGAGGATGCACAGCTGGAACAAGGCATTTTAGTCCCTTAAGGCCCTTTTACATGGGACAAGTGTCGGGCAAATGATGCCCAACACTCATCCCTGTGTATGCTCACTCCCATGCTGTTACGTAGGAGTGAGTATCGCTGCAAGCACGGCGACTGGAGGAGCTTTTTTTTCCCGCTCTTTCTCCTGCCAGCCTTTATTCACTGTAAGCAGCAGTTGTTCAGCACTGAACAACTGCTCTTTACACTGAATGGCTAGTCGTTCGGTTTTCAAGCATCCTGAAACTGAACGGCTCTCGCTCAGTTGTTCAGTCTCTGCATACATTTACACGGGACGTCTATTGTTCAAAACTCTGTGGGAGCGCTGGGTTTTGAACAACTACCAGCAATAATCATCCCGTGTAAAAGGGCCTTAAGGCAGATAACTTTATGGCTGGGTGGGAGCCAATTTTCCTTAATTAAATTGATAGAGATTGGGTCAGTGATAATGGAGTTACTTTGACCAGCAGTGATGTTCCCATTAGGAAGGTTAATAGACACATTTCTGAGTAAAAAACATGGTGTCCAGTGGTTTACTCACATCCCCAGCTCCCAACGCTGTCCGGTGCCCCAGTCACTGGCCTACTAGGCCAGCAGGAGATGACGATGCACGGATTCTGCTGTATGACTGCCAGGTTTGAGTGGCAACATTAGGTTGCAAGAAGAGGTGTGTGTGTGTGTGTGTGTGTGTGTGTGTGTGTGTGTCTGTGTGTGTGTGTGTGTGTGTGTGTGTGTGTGTGTGTGTGTGTCTGTGTGTGTGTGTGTGTGTGTGTGTGTGTGTCTGTGTGTGTGTCTGTGTGTCTGTGTGTGTGTCTGTGTGTGTCTGTGTGTGTGTCTGTGTGTGTCTGTGTGTGTGTCTGTGTGTGTGTCTGTGTGTGTGTCTGTGTGTGTGTCTGTGTGTGTGTCTGTGTGTGTGTCTGTGTGTGTGTCTGTGTGTGTGTCTGTGTGTGTGTGTGTGTGTGTGTGTGTGTGTGTCTGTGTGTGTGTCTGTGTCTGTGTCTGTGTGTGTGTGTGTGTGTGTCTCGTTCACACAGGCTATACTTCCAAGCAACGCTAACCTAATGCATTCCATTCAAAAGTTGTGCTTGACGTATATTCTTCACAACACTACAAACTTAATAAAGACCCCAGATTAAAGCCCAAGATAAGTACACTCTCCATTAATACAGTACAGATCCCACCTGAAAATAAAGACCAAGACCCCAAAATAAATACAGATCTCACACCAGGCCACAGATTACATACAGACATCAGAGCCCTGAATAAATAGAGGCCCAAGACTAGGCCCTTTGAATAAATACATTCATCAGACCAGGTCCCTGAATAAATATGGACCCAGAATAGATTCCACATGTTAAAGTAAATACAGATCTCAGAAAATCCAGAATATTTTAGACTGCACCACAGAATAGCCTAATAAAGACCCCAGATCACACCCCAATACTATTTACACCCCGCAGATTATCCAGGCTAGATAAAAAAAAAGGGACACAAGAATACACGCCTCAGATCAGACACTAAAATAAACCCTGTAAATCAATATAGATGCCAGACCCCTGACCAGACTCCCTAAATACAGACCCAGGCAATTGAACAGGATGAATTTGCAGTGAGAATCCACAGCAAACAACTCATACACTGCATATTTAAAGGGCCACTCTGGCAAAAATATATTTTACCATCCCTGCCTTGTCACCTGATTGTTTGTCACACTCTGAGGTCTCCTCTGCATATTGCACTCCCTTCCATGCAGTGGAGCCCCCTGGTTTCACTTTCACATCAATCCTTTGATGCATCAGAACAGCATTAGCTAGAGGCTCTACAATGCAGGTGGAATAGTTTAATTATCTTTACCTACTATATAACCCTAAATAAGATAGAAAACTTAAGTATAGAGTCAGCAGTATGAGCTATGATCTCCTCTATTATAACTGTGTAAGGGCACCTTCACAACCGCACAACATCCCAGGGAGCCGTTTCGGACTCCCGAACATCAATTGGGACATTCAAATGCTGCTGTCAGAATTGACGTAGCACTTAAAGGACTAACCGCACCGATCAGCGGCGCTGCTGATCAGAGCTGTTGCGGACGGGTGTCAGATGTAAGAAACAGCCGGTACTCACATTGCATGGAGCGGGTTTAACCCCCGATTCCACTCCATGCAAACCTGAATCTGCATGACGTAAATGTACATCCTGGAGCATTAAGGAGTTATTAAAAGACCAGCGATAAACACCATTCTTGAGGTTCAAGCCCTCTTATTCAGTATTGCTGGTTATAGTACAGTGATAGCAAGACAGGTGCAGAAAAACAATGATACAGAACAGAATCAAAGGGGAAAAGATTAATTACATTTAATTTAAAGATGCTGTATGGAATTGGGGGAAAAAAATAATAAAACCACTGTTTAATAGAAGATAGCGAAAAGAATGGTGGCGTTATGCCATGAAGTAATGAAGTAAGGCCGAATGAAGGCAGTGTCCATCTAGTCCAGCCTGTTTATCCTCCTGTTGTAGATCCAGAGGAAGGCAAAAAAAACCCCAAGGCCAGAAGCCAATTAGCCCTTTTGGGGGAAGAATTCCTTCCCGACTCCCTAATGGCAATCAGACTAATCCCTGGATCAACCCCTAATAGTTCCTACCTGCCTATATACCCGGATTAACAATTAACCTAACATTTATATTCTGTAATATCCTTCTGCTCAAGAAAGACATCTAGTCCCCTTTTAAACTCTTCTATGGATTTTGCCATCACCACGTCCTCAGGCAAAGAGTTCCACAGTCTAACTGCTCTTACAGTAAAGAACCCCCTTCTATGTTGGTGATGAAACCTGCTTTCATCTAGATGTAGCGGATGCCCTCTTGTTACCACCGCAGTCCTGGAAATAAACAGATCATGGGAGAGATCCTTGTATTGTCCCCTCATGTATTTATACATTTGATCACCCCTTAACCGTCTTTTTTTCCAGAGTAAATAACCCCAATTTTGGTAGCCTCTCTGGGTTTTCCAGTCCCTTCATTCCGTTTATTAGTTTAGTTGCCCTTCTTCGAACCCCCTCTAGTACTGTAACCTCTTTCCTGAGCCCTGGTGACCAGAACTGTGCGCAGTATTCCATGTGGGGCCTGACAACTGCCTTATATAATGGGAGGATAATGTTCTCGTCCTTCGCCCCTATACCTCTTTTAATGCACCCCAAGACTTTATTTGCTTTTGCAGCAGCTGACTGGCATTGGTTACTCCAGTTTAGTCTACATTCCACTAGTACCCCCAGGTCTTTTTCCATATTACTTTTCCCTAGCAGTACCCCACTTAGTGTGTATTGGTGACATCCGTTTTTCCTGCCCATGTGCATAACCCTACATTTTTTAACATTGAACTTCATTTGCCATTTTTCTGCCCAAATATTATAGGGGAATAGCTACTTAATGAATGGGGGAAAAAAGAGCGGCTCTTTAAAATCTGCGGTGCAGGTGAATTCCATTGTGGATTCCGTGTGGATGTATTTTTGCAGTATGTGGATGAGATTTGTTAAAATGTCATTCACTTTTTGCTGCTGTCAGCACAGAGGATCTTCCACATATAATTTTGCTGCTGAAAATCCAGTGTTTACGCCTCGTGTGGTCGTATCCTAATAGGTCTTTTATGAATTAATTTTATATGGGACTGTAAAAATCCTTTAATTATTAACTATAGAATATAGGGTGCTGCACTCTGCCCCACATTGTATCCTTTTTTTTTTTCTTGCAGGCTAAATGATGAACTATTGCACTATATTTTAAAGATTGTTGTTCGTGAATCTTGTGTTCTGATCACCAAGTGCCAAACTGTGTCTAAAGAAGAATTCCAAAGACTCTTATCAACTGTGCCTGTAAGACCAGTGCCCTCTACATTACTTCTTGTTTTGTTCTTCTTTACACTATTGCTTCCTTATGTTACCTTTCATAGCATGAGAATGAGCAGTTACACCCTTCTGCTTTAGCTGTAGATTAGAGTTCTCTTCACACACTAAGGCCTCGTTCACACGAGCGTTGTTTTGCACACATCCGTGCTGCGCAAAAAGCAGCGCTGCATGGATGTGCAAAAAAATGCATGAATGAAGCTCCGTGACCATTGCTTTCAATGGGACCGCTGCTGCTACCGGCGGCCTCATTGACAGCAATGGGCTGCAGGCACCAACCGCAGTGATTTTCGGGGAAGGACTTGAAACATAAGCCCTTTACTGAAAATCATGTCTAGCTTGTGTAAAAATTAAAAAAATATATATACTGACCTCTCCGCTGCTGTCAAGGCTCGGCGCGTCTAGCCACTTGGTCCCTGCCTCCTGAAAGGGCTGTGTCTGACTGTCTGAGCGCTGAGCCAATCACAGGCAGAGCTCAACTATTTATTGAATGACAGCTGAGCGCTGCCTGTGATTGGTCACAGCGCTCAGCTAATCACAGGCAGCACTCAGCCATTCATTAAATTCAATGGAAGCTGTTTGTGCGGAATCTGCACTAAAGTGGAACATGCTGCGATTTTTTTCTTCACTCGCAAAAATCTCAATTCAATTTAGCAAGTGTGCAGGAAGAATTGCTTTTCTATAGGATGTAATGAACGGTATTTGCTGTGGATTTGCGGTGCAGATTTCACAATGCAAATCCATTTGTGTGCAGACAGCCTAAGGATCCTTTTGCACATGATGATTGTTGGGTGCTTAAGCGCCTGACAGTCGTCCCAAAGATTATCGCTTCTGTATTTTCACCCAGGGGTGATGATCACTCAGTGAATGGATGCAAAGCAGGCCGGAGACCACTACCCACCTCCAATCACAGTAAACCGGTAGTCAGTCATAGATGAATGACTGCCTGTTTACACAGGCAGATTGTCGTTTGCTTTTTATGCCTGCAGAAACTAAACAATAATAAGCAAACAAAGTATAAGGGCCCTAAGACCTTAAAAAAACGGAGACTTTAATTAGAGCTGCCAATGAGGCTATACAAAAAACTCTGCAGACCTCGGTATTGCATAAAATGTCATTCGTTTTATGCTTGGATTAGTTTTTTTCTTTATAAAAGTCCCGTATAAGGAAACTAGTTTTAGCACTTTGCTGCAAGGATTGATGCAGCTGTGAAGGAGGTTCTATTTGTAATGTGCACATATTTAAAATGTTTTTGTGTGTTTTAAGGTTGCCTCACCATGCCTGCGCTATCTGATGGCTGTACAAAATCACCTACTTAGTAATACTGTCTTAATCAAACCTGATGAAAGTGATGACAGTGACAGCTCCCTGCAAGGGGAGACATTGAAGGTACAGGTAAACACCAGACTTTATTCTAATAATGTTTTAGTTTTGTTTGTCAATGTCACTTGTAGAACATTCCATTGGCATCTACCGGTTTACCATATGCTATGGCAATGTGAAGTAGTGCATAGCGAGAAGACAAGAAGACTGCACTACCATCCAGGCTTTCCGCATCCGCCTGTTTAAAAAAACACGTGAAACTCCCAGATATCGGGACAGTAGATCTGGCAAAACAGTTTGGTATAATGAAGAACCCCAGACAGACCCCTCATCAGATCGCCAACGTTGTCCTTAATAATTCTCCTTCATGCCCACTCAAGAGGTTTAGACCATACTAACTTATTATATAAAACCTTGCTGAGTAATCCAGACTTGACTGGCATACAGCTTGTATTTTTTAAAAGATGGCATAATAATGCCACCACTTAAGTGACTTATGAACCAAATCTACCGACATACGACATCTTTGTCTTGGCTCCCAGGTTTTTAGATTTGTATACTTACAGGCTATGTACCTACGTTGCTAAGCTTAGGGTGGAGTCAAACATTTCAATCTGTCCTTCTCACTCTAAATTCTACTAGAGGTCAAATCTCAACCCATTCTAAATATTTACACGCCCCAATTAACTCCAAATCTGTGATCACTGGCTGGAGGCTGGCTATTCCAGAACTTAGTATACCAGATCTATTAACGATGGCAACATATTCCTTTAAGGCTCGCTCTTTGTTCAGGTATGTGGAGATGACCCTGAAGATTCCACACAAATCCTATATATTGCCAGTAAAGGAAAGGAAAATAGGCATTTATTCTTTGGATACATGTTTCAAATTGTGGAGAAAAAGGGGCTGATATCATCCATTGCTTGCTGGAGTGCGGGGTGATCCAGACTTTTTGGAATGGTGTCAAACGATTTACGCAATCTTAGCTAACTACCTTTTGTCCCTTACTGTATACAGTGGGGCATTTTTGGATGAGTAGACCCAACACAATACAATTGTTTGATTTGGGACCAGAAAGTTTCTTAATTTGGTTTATGGTGGTGCGCAACACAGAATAAAAAAAAAAAAAGCTATTCTCCAGACTTTGATCTCCCTCATGTCCCCTCACGCAGATCGTTTCTAGAGACAATGTTTTTATTCTTCAGGATGGATTGGGTGGAAGCTACCATTTTGAAGGAGGAATTAGCAGTGAATTTTTTTTCAAATGTTGGAAATCAAATCAACACTTCCATGATACCACTTGGTATTTGGAACAGGAAATTGGAGGCGACCTCCTAATCGTTAACAAAGTGCCTATTCATGGAGTATCTGGGAGTCCACAGAACAATCTCTTCCTTTCTTGTCTCTCTCTTTTCTTACATCCGTTTTTATTCCTTTGTTTTTCTCTCTTCTTGAGCAAGATGAGATGGTTATGAAAACGACAAGCTTTTTTTGTGTTTTTTTGTAATCCAGTACATGGTCATAGTCTGCTTTGCACAGTAAAGCACTATCTTGCAATGGAAATAACAGGTGACCTTCTGATTTGGCAGGAGTCACCATTTAATTACATGAACCACACTTCCCGGAGTCTAAAGAAATCTCATCAAGCCACCTATCCCTTTTCAATACAAAAATGTTTGCCTTTTTTTTTTCTTTCTTTCTTTTCTTTTTTTGAAACGACTTCATTGTTTTATATGTTTGTATTGAAAACGTTAAAATTGTTTGGTTGTGTATGTTTAACCCAATAAAGACCTTTCAAGCAAAAAAAGACTGCACTGCAATCTCAGATTTATTTTTGTGTATATATGTTTATAGTACTCGGGTCGTTCTGATGCTCCAGGCTTCATATTGATGCTTTCTCACAATTCTTGGTTTGATTATATCTAGATTTTAGAGATGAGCGAACGTACTCGTTTAGGGCGATTTCGCAATCGAGCATCGCTATTTTCTAGTAACAGACTACTCGGGTGAAAAGATTCGGGGGGCGCCGGGGGTGAGTGGGGGGTTGCAGAGGGGAGTGGGGGGTGGAGAGCTCCCCCCTGTTCCCCACTGCTACCCCCGCTCCACCACACCGCCCCCCGAATCTTTTCGCCCGTGTATTCAGTTACTCGGAAAAAGCAATGCTCGATTGCGAAACGAGTATGTTCGCTCATCTCTAGTAGATTTCCTTAATCACCCATACAGTGTGGTTTTAAAACAGCAGTTTAGAGCCTTTATTCTGGAGCTTCTAGTCACAGCCACAAAATAGTTTTAGAGATTCACAGAAAAGTGTACTGAATCCTTTAATTAAAACAAAAAACAACTGAACCCTATGCATACCAAAATATAATATCTAGATGAGCAAGCGCAGTGACCGGCCCGAAAAGGGCAACCCACACCGGCTTGGCCTGCCTCTCCCTATCTTTCCCTAATTAGAAATAGGGAGGGGATAAAAGAAGCGAGAGAGTAAATAGAGACCTGATCCAAAAAATGCAAAATAATAACAAATCCAAAAAATATTAATAGAAAATGCTAAGCACAAAATAAAAAAATACAAATAAAAATATTTATCAAACCCTCGTGACATCAAGCAATACAGATGTTTTTTTTTTGTTTTTTTTTTAACCCTACGTATTTCATTCCTAAGTTCAAAGGGCTCATGAGGGATCTACATTCAATAACTGATGCCACGAAAGGATATAGTTTAGAACACATAGCCAGATATCAGTTGACAAACATTTATACCAAATTCTAATGGATCGAATCTCCGATTAAGGAAGCTCCGAAATATACACTGTTTCTACATCACCAGTGCAGGTACCAATAGACTGTGAGGAGAACCAAAATCGGCTCACATAATGTACCCCTATATACTTTGTGTGCCGCACTGCCAATGTTCCCATCATGTGGGCCATATACCAGCCTTTCCAGGAGATCTAACTCTAAATGTACTGCAGCTCCTCTTGTAAACCGGATTAGACAGACTGTTTAATCTGCTTCATTGATAAATGTTCTTGTATGTCTCCCCATTGGCCACTGTCAGTTCGTTCCTGTCTTTTTGCTGACCATTGCTAAGCTTGTTTTTCTTGTGGGAAGGATCTAAAACACATATTTACAATAGGCAATATATATATATTTAAGTATGTACGCTTATTTTTAGGTTACGGTATTGTTAACTAGCATTAGCTGGATTTATTTGTGATTACATGAACTCCTCTAGGATTTGTTTGATTATTTTTATTCCCCCATCCCCTCCTTTTTATTTAGGAACTTCAGACTAGCACTTTAGGCTTAGCAACACAAATATTAACAGGATGTGATGAAGTCCTTGAAATGCTCCAGCGAGTCACAACTGCTCTCATCAACAGCGAATTTCCAGACAAAGATGTTAGGTATGTAAATCTATTACATCTGAATCTCCTTTTTTCCTGTCCTGAAGTAACCTACCTAACTATCATTTGAAGTGTCATAAAATACACATTGTGCACAGTATTTATTTTTTTTTAAATGATACTTTTTGGTAACTTGTGCAACACTGCAGTATTGTTCTAAATAGGGCATCTAAGGGTTAAACAGCTGTGATTTGCACTAGCTTGGATTGCAGCCTTTGCCAGTGGCTGTTAACTGTTGAAAGCAATGGACACCTGCTGCCCACTCATCACACCCCCACGACTGACGTATGTTTTTTGTGGTTGATAGGGGTTGATGGCTATTAATACTTTTGTACTGTCTTATTTTTTATTGTTCATTTGATTTGATTTCTAAATGCCAAATTAAACAACTTTGTAAATAATCTTTATTAAGAATGTGCTACCATTGGTGTATTGCCTTCTGCTCGCTGGCCGGCCTGGTTGACGCAGATCAGACACTCTTCTCCCTGTTGTGTCTCCATGCTCCTCTTTCTTTTCTGTGTTGGGCGACATTCACGGGACAAGCGCGATATCCAGATGAAATACTCTGCCCAATATTTCATTTGCCAGCGTGCCTTTTTGAAGGCGATGTCTATAACTAACTGTATTTTGTTTCAGATTAAAGGGTTTAGAACAAATCACAAAGTCCACCATGCTTGGCCATCTCCTGCCTGTTCTGCTAACATCCCTCATGCACCCAAATCTACAGACGTTAACAATGGCAGATGCTCTGATGCCCCAGCTTGTCCAGCTCGTCTTGTACACCAGTCAGGTAAGTCTTATGTCATCTGCAGTGAGGTGGGCATGTTGTACAGTTTGAGGCACATTAACCCCTTGAGTGGCAGGTTTCCTACCACCCTGTCGTGCCCACCAGGGCAGGTTTTTTAAAATGGTCTAATCATTGAATTTCAACTAATTTTGCAGTTGCGTCTCAAGAGCCATAACTTTTTCATTTTTCCATTGACATGGCCATATGAGGGCTTGTTTTTTGCGGGACAAGTTGTGATTTTTTAAACAGGGGGGAGGAAAAAAAGAAATGGGGAAAAAAGAAAAAAAGGGGCCATGTCATTAAGGGGTTAAATAATGCATTAACTTCCTTCTCTGGGTCATTACGACGCACACGGATACCACATGTGTGATTGTATTTTTGATTTTTTACAAAGTAAAGGGAGAAAAGTGTTTTTTTTAATTTTTTTTTATTTTTCCCCTTTTTTTTTATTTTTTATTTTTTATTTTTTTGTCCCTTTAGGGGACTTCCACAGGGACCCATCAGGACCCCTGATCACATTCCGGGGGTCCGATGGTGACAGCCCTTTACATGCTGCAGTGACAGCCCTTTACATGCTGCAGTCACATAGACTGCAGCATGTAAGGGGTTAACACAGCAGAGATCGGAGGTTTTCTCTGATCTCTGCTGTAAGAGCAGGTACCTAGCTGTCCTCTGACAGCCAAGCACCAAGCTCTCCCTGCCACAGAGACCATCGGCTTGCTTCTGACAAGCCGATGGTCTCTATGGCAACCTGTAAACAAAGCAGGAGGTTGCCGACATATCGGCAATATCTTCTGCTGGTTTTTCAAAGCCCTTGCACTGCTCTGTGTGGGTCTGTGCAGGCAGAGCACAATGTCACAGCTTGTGGCATTGTGCTCTGCAGCTCCCATAGTGATACATAGCCCGGAAATCTTCCGGGCTATGTTGCTATGAGCAGTGGAGCTCGTCCCGGAAATTTTCCGGGCGTGCCACTCAAGGGGTTAATGGATATTAGAATGATCACGTTCTGTGTAATAATTTACTAAATATTATAATATTTAATACTTTTCTATAAGCAAAGTGTTTGTGTTTTATATGGTAAAGCCTTCTTCTAATGACTAATCTTGTTTTTCCTTTGTTTTCAATAAATGTTTTTCTTTTTTTTCCGTTTTCCTGGCGTTTCTTCAGACTGCTCTCCTTCTGAAGACCCAGTGCACCGCGCTGGCAGATGTTGGGAGCTCTCCAAGTGGAATTTCAGACCAGAAGAGCAAATTGTTAGCAGATAACAGGTAATATTTCTTCTATTGATAAGTAAGGGCTCCTGCACACTTGCGTTTTTCTTACGCTTTTTTTTTCACACTATAGCTGCATTTTTTTTCACACAATTGTCAATGGGACTTTCTAATGTTAAAAACGCATCGCAAGTTGGTACTTTGCAATTTTTGGGCGATGCGTTTTTAACATTAGAAAGTCCTATTGATAATTGCGTGAAAAAAGGTTTTCCATCATGTGAAGTACAGTTTGTGACCTGAAGACGTTATTCTTGGTGGTACCCTGAGACTTCTGTCTGTATATGCTCAGCTTCAGGAGAAATCGTTCAGTCATTCACATTCACTGTGAATGAGAACGACTGAACGATCGGTATTTAAACCGAACGACTAGCGAATGAGCCAATGATGATTTTTATGGCTGCATAAAATGTACAAAAACCAAACGATTTATCGTTCACCATTCAATCGTTGGCTGCGCTTACACTGAACGATTATTGTTCGTTTTCACTCGTTTGAATGATTATTTATTCTTTTTTTTTTTTTTTTTAACAATAATCGTTCTGTGTAAAAGATCTTTAAGGGGGGCCTACAGAGGGCCTAATGAGAGGTCACAGAAACAAGAGATGAGCACCAAGAACCTGGTCATATGACCACATGTGAGGCTGGCTTAAGCCACCTGCACACAAATGGATGTTTGCTGCGGAATCCACGGTGGTCATCTGCAATGCGCATCTGCAGCAAATACTATTGATAGCACGCTATGGAAAATGGCTTTTTCCTGTACATGAGCGGAAATCAATTGCGTTTTCCGTTCTCAGAGGAAAAATCTCAGCATGCTCCATTTTTTCAGCTGATTCCGCTCGGACGGCTTTCATTGAAGTCAATGGAAGTCGGTCGACCCGCGGCCCGTCCACAATTAACAATGCGCACAGTTCGCATATTCCGCATCATCGCCTAGCATCAGCGGGTAAAATAAACTTAAAAAAAAAATTCTGTACTGTGCATGCCCGATAGCGGCTCACCGTGATCATGCGCAGTACAGAAATAGAAGAGAGAACACAGGTACACAGGGTCGCTGGCCGTGGTCAGAGCCAGAATCCATTGCAGGAGACGGCTCTGCTGTGTGCAGGCAGCCTTACAGATTAGTTTTCAACTACAAACTCTAGTAATACATCTGACTACAGTTAACATATTTTCACAAAGATTTTAAAGATTGAAAACCCCTTTAAGGTGAGGACTAGTTGATGAGCATTTTGTAAGACCCTTTTCTTAGAGGCTCCTAAGATGTAAATCCTATAGTACTACTTATCTTCTATGTCCACTTACATTTTTTTGGTGGACCTTATATATCCTTTGCATTTTTGTAGGATGTTGGAAGAAAGGGAGGAACCAGGCTTTCTGACGGGACTGAAGATTCCTGCGCCATGGGCTGCTGGAAAGACAGTGGAAACCGCACATCCCGTTAGAGACAACTACAAGTTTAAGGAGAGCGTTCACATCCCAGGAGCTCGCTGTCTGTATCTCCGCTTCGACAGCAGATGTTCCTCACAGTATGATTATGATAAGGTTCGTGACGCTTTCAGCACTCTTATACAGTCAAATAGTTAGATTTTTTTAAAGATAATGGATATACATATTACATTAGAATTACAGCTCAACTGTGTCCTTTAGATGCTTAGGAATTAGTAAGGGTTTATCTAATTTAACACGTTTTCCTTCATTATAACTACAAACAGCTGGTGATCTATGCTGGGCCCAATACTAACAGTCGGAAAGTAGCAGAGTATGGTGGAAACACTTTAGGATATGGAAGTAGAAGTGTCCTAGGAACTGGCTGGCCCAAAGACTTGGTGAAGGTAGGTTTGTAATATCTGCTTTTTGCTTTTGTGTTACTACTTGCTGCCCTATAACAAGGCCGCATAGGATAGAAGGTAAGAAGCTGAGCTCTGCGGTATATTAGTTTGTGATTTAGTGTAATATTCTGAGTGACATGCAGAAAACACTTCGTGAGAGCTGCTAGTTCCACCCACGCACATTGATTGACGGCTTTTCCTACATGATTGTGTATACAAAAAAGGTTGTTAGTCAGCCTATGTGGGCAGGAAACTCATCCCACAATATCTTTTCTACAGGTACTTTAGGGATTTTCTCAGCTTTAAAGAGACTCTGTCACCATCCTTTGCACCTCTCTGAGGGCAGCACAAGGTAGTGCCTGTCTCACTCATTACAGTAATGTGTCTGCTGTATAAATGTGTGCAGTAGTTTTGGAGAAACTTGCCTTTTCTCAGTAGCAGCACATGCACAGAGGACTACTTGAAGTAGTCCTGGATATTCATGAGCTGCAGGCTAGTTACATACACCCTGTCCTCCAGCCAATGATTCACTGCTCTCTGCCTATTACTGTGCATAGAGAGGCAGCTGTCAATCAGGGGTGGGTGTGGCTAGCCTGCCGCTCATGAATATGCAGGATTAGTTCTGTGTTTGGCTGCTACTAGTAAAATAGAAGTTTCTCCACAGATCCACACAGCAGATATATCGCTGTACTCGGAGCGACTGTCACTACCTTTATGTTGCTCTCAGTGAGGGCTGCAAAAAGATGGTGACAGATTCACTTCAAACTCAGAAATTCTGCATCTGTAATGGCCCAGAGTTAGAGCCACTACAGCATTTGTCTAGCTACCATATGTGGAGTGTCTATACGTCTTTGTCTGAGTTAAATGTATTGTTTTTCCTGTTCGTATAAAGGGCGCTGTCCGTGTCAACCAATCCATAAACATTATATATATATATATATATATATATATGTATAAAATATTGTGTGTGTGTAATATAACTTTTGCTGAGATCCTCTACAAGTTTGTTACATCTAATGTCGAGTAATTGTATAGAGATTTGTTCATTTTGCCCCGTTGTATTGTTGGACTACCTGTCTGAAGTAAACTGTGTGCCTTCAGTTTACCACCATTTCTCTGGACTTGACTATTTATTTTATACACCACATCTCTTTATCATTAAAAAGGCACTAGCATCATAAGACATTTTAGACTTCTCGTGGTGTACCATCATTTTTCACTCTTATGATTTTCACTGGAGCCGTCCGACCCGCTGCGAGTGTCACCATCCCTCCAGTCGGAGGAGCCACCACCGTGACAGAGAATTGGAGCGCTCGCTTGGGCTCCTCAGGCCGATGTCAGACCTCAGCTGGGTTTCGGGCCTTCTGCACATCTAATTATTTAAACCTCTAGATAACGGAGACATGTTTCTTTCAGTCACCATACGCTGCTCAGATAAGCAGCATAAATCACCTGACAGGTTCATGTTAAGGAACAACCTTGCTTTTAAAAACTATTTATTTCTTAAACTCTTTATGTCTCCAAAACATAAATATTTATGATATTATTCAGGTGGTATAGAAGCGGCAATAGCCTGCAAGATAGTGTCCAAAATTATATATTACAAAGTGGTGACAGATAACCCACAAGACAGAATAACAACTATAGTGAAACTATCTAATGGAAGCGGGCAATAGAAGGGGCAAGAACATTGCCGTGTTTGTGGTAATTCATGAAAGATGGGGTGCTCTTTGCTTCTCCATGATACAAATTGATAAACCGCGTCTTGTGTTCAAGTAGCAAATGATGTTTATTATGTGTTGTCAGGTAGAGGGCGACACCGTTACCTTCTCCTTTGAGATGAGAAGCGGTCGTGAACATAATACCCCTGATAAAGCAATGTGGGGCTTCTCCTGTACGGTCAGAGCTCAGGTGAGTTCATTTATGTTGACCAGATGTTTAACATAGTTGTGAATGTTAAAAATGTAGAATTCATTGGTTTCCATGGTCCGTAGTCACTTGTTACATACAGTATACAGACCCTACCATCTTTGATGCTAACTATTACGGATGATAGTATCTAGTAGTGAGGTGCATTAGGCCTCCATCTATGAGCTGGAATGGAGAGCTGATAAATGGGAGCATTCATTTGAATGGCCAGTGTGTAATGCTCCATTTCCCATATGTGGCTTCCCAAGGTGATCTTTCAGCTACCTTTTGTTTATAAAGGGCTTACCATCATTAGAACCTTGGAAATATGGAAAGTTCAAGGTGTTGCCCATGAATAGAAAAACTACTACAAACATGGTAACGCATCCATGTTTTTCAAAACCAAAGAAGCCCCTTTAACCCTTTGCAATCCACTGTCTGACGTCTAAAGACCTTCTGAGTGTAGGCTATACAGCTCCGATGTCGGAAGACGTCCGACAGGGTATTCTTACTGTAGATTACTGGCCGCTCTGTTGTCAGAGGCCTCTCCAGCATGTCACATACCGCAGTATTGACTCTAGCCAGCAGATGGCACCATTGTATAATGGCAGAAAGAGAAAGCCCCCTAGGAAACTCTAAATCCAAAATTGGATTGCAAAGGGTTAAAAGTGTACTTTTTTAGTATTCAAGGAGCAGCCCTCACCCAGCAAGCACTACTAATTCGTAGTAGTAGTAGCGCTAGGTGAGGCATGTCAGGGCTGCTGTGTGCACTGCAGTGAAAGACGAGAAACTACTGATTGTGAGATGAGGCACGGCAGGGCGAAGTCAGCAGCGCATCTTAAGCTTATTTTGAGTCAAAATCTGCATCAATATTGCAAATTTTGTCTCTGTTTTTGTTGGGAAAATGCTGCATAATTTCTGCTACGTGTGAACATGCCCACATCCTAGCAACTGGAATACTCTGTCTGCTTTTGTTAAAACATCGTTAGCAACCTAGAAAGATAATAATCTAAATATATAATTTATAAATTGATAATTGCTATATAAATGCTATATCTGCACACTCGTAGTCAAGAGCTCTGAAGTCTCGCAATAACTAGCAAGATCTCATGGCCTTACACTGTATGCCTTTGTGGGTTATGGGAAGGTGCTAAGCATGATGGGCACTTCTTCATCAAAGGTTCCGACCTGATTCCTGCAGTGAGCTGGGTCAGTTACATCCTGCATACAATACTTATATAACGTTTTTGATGCTTTCGAGCTGTGGTGTTGGAGAAAACCTCTACGAATCCCCTGGGTAGCTAGGGTCACCAACACAACTGTGCTGGGCCATATCAGCCCAGAGGTGCCCCTGAATGCAAGACAGAGATTGACAGACTTTGGTCATGTGATGAGGGCGAATTCACTGGAAAAAGATATGCTAGTTGGTATGGTCAGTAGTAAAGGGAAATGGGGAAGACAAGACGCGCTGGCTGGACACCATCATGAAGGACACGGGAATGGATATCAGGCATTTGAAATCCGCCATAGAGAATAGAGAGGACTGGCCTACAGAGTATCCAAGAGTCAGACATGACTGAATGGATAGAATTGGAATTAAAATATTTAGATGTAACTTTTCTATCCACCTTTACTTCCTTCTTCCTCTTATTGCAGGAGTCCTCAGAAGATGTTTCGGGAGGACTCCCATTTCTGGTTGATCTTGCTTTAGGATTGTCTGTCCTGGCTTGCTCTATGCTCCGAATATTATATAATGGCCCAGAGATCACAAAGGAAGAGTTGACTTGCCATGATCTTTTAAGGTCAAAGCTTTTGCAGAGGTAAGTCTCTTTCCTCTAATGTAGTTTATAATGGAACTCGTTTTGTCTTGCTCCCAAGTATTCGGTTCTTGTACTGACCCTCTCCTCATTACTGCTAATTTTTGCCGAATTAAAAATCAATTTGTATGTTAATATAGTTTGGTGATTCTCCATAATCTTGTTCTCCATCCTCTCCAGTGCTTGTGGTTATGTACATATACGGGTTTTTGTTTTATATTGGAGTTCAATGAGCAGATCCACTAAAATATTTTCTTAAATTAAGCAACCTTGAAATGACAAAAGTTACTGTAACTTAAGTATCTACAAGCATAATATCTTCACTAGTTTTCCTTTTAACACTTTAACTCCCAGCTGCATTTAAGCTTTTCAAGGTTTTCTTCCATCTTCACCTTTCAAGATCCATACCTTTTTTTTTTTTTATGACATTTTTTTGCCTATTACCATTTAATGTGTTGGATAATGTATTTGAAGTTTCAGACTTTACTTGATATTTGGGGTGAGGACAGATGTAGCAACGATAGTGTGCAACAATAAACCATGCCCACATGTAGTAGCAAATGGGTATTACCAGCAAAATTATGTTGCTCTTGGCCACTGCATGTGGGTATGGTTTGTGGCTGCAGCTTTGTCTGTCCTCGCCCTTATTTCTCTTACTAAATTACAATAATTTAGATTAAAATCAGTTTATTAGTCTTGGATGTGTAGTTTTAGATGTTGCTCATGTGTTGATTACATGTTGGGTACTTTAATATCTGGGTTTATCTCTGTTTTAAGGTGTCAGTGGCAAGTGGAGGCAAACGGCGCATTATCTCCAGCACTTACTCCAAGTCCCTCTCCTCTGCCTCTTACCATAGAAGAAGACCGAGAGTTTACTTATCCTTCTGACATTTTGTTGCCACCTTCTGGAAATTACTTTGAGCTGCCAAGAATCAGGCTTACTCCTGGAATAATGATCAAGTTGCGGGAAATATCTGGTCGCGCTCGGCCTCAGTTCAGGCCAAGTATAAAGTAAGATGTGAAGATTTGACAGCACGTTTATTTTCTTCACAGTTGCCATATTTGTCTTGTTTTGTTAGAAAAGTGGGTATTTATTATCCTTCTATGAAAGGATTTCTCCGGGGCCTTCTTCGAATTGGCTCGAAAAACGAATTTCTTCACTTTATTTTCACCCATGACCTACCTTTAACGGTACAAGACAGTAAGTACATGGTCATATTTGTGCTGGGCCAGCTTGCATATCAAAAGGAACATATGTTTGGTTGGAAATGTACCGTATATACTCAAGTATAAGCCAACATTTTCAGCAGTTTTTTTGTGCTCAAAAAGCCCCCCTCGGCTTATACTCGAGTGAATACGGTGCCAACCATGCTGCTTACGTATTCATCGGTCTCTCCCGCTCATCTGGGTGCGCCTGCAGCCTCTGTGTGTGGTCCGATGATATCGCCGTTCTTAATTTCTTCTGCACGCCGGCCGCAGCTGTTTTGTCCGTGCCAGAAGGGGTGTGTGTAGCCAGGTGACTCCCCCAGTGGCTGATGAGCTGCACTCACCATTCCGGCGGTGACAGCTTGGATTCACCCCTCCAGCGCTGCAGAGACTTCTTCCTTGGTGGCTGCGGTGAGTGAGCTGCTGCTCTGTTCCCTGAGGCGTGCAGGGCCTCCCTGGTGGTGGCACTCACATCCCGTTTCTTCTATCAGCGCTGGGGGTGGAGATGATGATGATCATGATGCAGTTTGTGGTGGGATAGAAGGACAATAATGCAGTTTGTGGAGGGATGGAGGGGCGGCTATAATGCAGTTTGTGGTGGGATGAGGGTCGGCGATAATGCGGTTTGTCGTGGGATGGAGGGGCGGCTATAATGCAGTTTGTGGTGGAATGGAGGGGTGGCTATAATGCAGTTTGTGGTGGGATGGAGGGGCGGCGATAATGCAGTTTGTGGTGGGATGGAGGGGCGGCGAGGATGCAGTTTCACCTGAGCCCCCGACAGCGGCGGAGAGGTAAGTATTTTTTTAAATTTTTTACACGTTAGGGATGATTTTCAGGGAAGGGCTTATATTTAAAGCCCTTCCCCAAAAATCACTGTACGCAGCCCATTGCTTTCAGTGGGGCCACCGGCAATAATGCACGGACCTCAATCGAGTATAAACCCACCCTAGGCTTATACTTGAGTCAACAGGTTTTCCTAGTTTGGGAGGGGTAAAACTTGGTGCCTCGGCTTATACTCAAGTATATATGGTAACTGGAAAAGCCTAACAGTGTGAATGTTTAAAGCATTTGTAATATTTCCCCCATTCCTAATATACATCTGATGACCAAATCATGCAGCTTTCCTGTTGCCCATTTTTAATTGTAGCATGTGGACATGGGGAAAGTAAGATCTTAAAGAATAGCTACACTTTCAATTAACTTGTGATTAGAGATGAGCGAACGTACTCATTTCGAGTAATTACTCGACCGAGCACCGCGATTTTCGAGTACTTCAGTACTCGGGTGAAAAGATTCGGGGGGGGGGGCGGGGGGAGGCGTGGCGGCGCGGGGGGTAGCAGCGGAGAACAGGGGGGAGCCCTCTCTCTCTCCCTCTCCCCCCCCCCACTCCCCGCTGCAACTCACCCACGGCGCCCCCCGAAACTTTTTGCCCGAGTACGGAAGTACTCGAAAATCGCGGTGCTCAGGCGAAAAAGGGGCGTGGCCGAGTACGCTCGCTCATCTCTACTTGTGATGTATCACCGAGAAATGTGAAAAGTATTGATCAGTTGGGGGGGTCACGTTGCTGAGACCCCTGCTGTTGGTTAGAACAAAGGGGCTGTAGCTCTATACACTTCTGTGCGACCACGTTCAGCTGCTGAAAGGAGGCGAAAAGCAGCAAAGATGGCCAAGAGGGAACGGCGCTCTGGTGAGCAATAAGTAAGGGTATCAAAACTTTTGACATGTCTCTATGAAATGTCAGAAGTTAGTTAAAAAAGTATAGTTACTCTTTTTAAGACTTTTCCTGTATTTTCATTTACTCCCTCTTATTTTCATTTATAAAGAGATGTAAATTGTTTTCCTTTTCTAAACTGGTAACATTATCATCCACTTCTCACCATACAGGGAGGTAATCCAGCCAGACATAATGGAAGAAATGGTAGTATCCTGTGTCATTAAGCACTTAAATTTGGTTGATGCTCTCCAATCCTTGATAAACTATCAGTACCGAGAGGAGCACCTAGAGGAGTATGATCTATTGTGTAAAATAATGGGAGAAACCTTCAAGAAACTGAATGCAATGGAGAGACAATTACAGGTATCGGATTGTTTGGCTTCTATTGTAAAAGTTGAATTAAAAAGCAAATATTTCAGCACTTTGAGCCATTTAAGTAGAGAGAGCAATATGTTCTTAATAGTAGCAGAAATATCATGCATTTGGTTGCATGGGGTACAAAAGCATAACAACGCTGGGTCTCATGGTATGGCCCTCTCATTGCTGGTGATATCATCTTAAGGGGCTAGCTGAATGGCTGATTGCAAAAGCTAAGCCAGCTCCTTAAACCCTTAACGCTACAGGACATACAGTTACATCCTGCAGCATCTGGGTGTGTATGAAGGGAGATTGCGGGGCGACCTCTCTTCATACAGCACAGGCCTCAGCTGTTTATTACAGCTGACACCCGCGGGCAATAGCTGCAATCAATATTGTCAGCGTCATTCAAATCCCCCAAACGATGTTCGGGGGCCCGTACACCCCCCCCCCCATTCATACTGCAGGAGCGATCAAAGCATCGCTAGTTGTGGTCCCATTAATTTTAAAAAATTAAATGTCTTTGAAAAAAAATAAAAGTAGTACAGCAAAAAATATAAAACTTTTTAAGTTTGGTATCATAGTAATCGTACTGACGGATGGAATAAAGTTATCATGTCATTTTGTTGCAGTTTGTGCGCTGTAGAAGGAAGACGCACCGAAAGATGTCGGAATGTTTTTTTCATTTTACTCCAATTAGAATTTTTTTAAAGTTTTCTTTTAGTACATTATATGGTACATTAAATAGTACCATTCAAAAATACAACTTGGCCCGCAAAAAAACAAGCCCTCATGCAGCGACGTCGATGGATAAATAAAGGAGTTGCGTTTTTTTTTTTTTTTAATGGGGTAGAAAAATACCATAAAACTGACCTAAATTGGGTTATGTTCACATATAACGGAAAATACTGCACATTTGCTGCTGTGGACATTCCGCAGCAATTTATAGTATCAGCAGTTTGGACGAGATTTCAAGAAATGCTGTGGAAAATAATCTGCAGCATAAGTGCACCTATGGTGCGGATTTTAAGGCCTCATGTCCACGGGGAAAATCAGGCCCACCGCAGATTCTCCATGCAGAATTCCGCAGCGGGTTCCTCCTTTCCCGCGGACATGAGGCCTAAAAAGATTTACTCACCTGTCCGGACACTGCGGATCTTCCCTCCGTCGCGGCCGGATCTTCTTTCTTCGGCATGGCGGATGTGCTCGGCACGCCCATCTTTTGTTTTATAAATTCCTGATCTCCCGCGCTGGAGAGCAGGAATTCAGCTGCGGGTGTGCCGCGGATACGGAGGGCTTCCATAGGCTTCAACAGAAGCCTGCGGGAGACCCGCACTAAAATGGAGCATGCTGCGAGTGTTTTCCCGCACACGCAATCCGCACCTCAGGGGAAAATGACATCCGCAGGTATTTAACTACCTCTGGGTGTCCAATGCATCCCTATGGGGCGCGGATCACACGTGCGGGTGACCCGCTGCGGATCTGTCCCCGTGGACATGAGGCCTAAATCTACAGTACATCAACTTGCGCTGTAAATTTTTAGTGCAGATTTCACCTCTTCCAATATGAATTATAAGTCAATCCTATCCTTTCATGAAGCTGGTCAAGCCTACTCCTCAGATAGTAGCTATGGTGCCGATCAGCGATGTCACATAATGTTTGTACATTTTAATTTTTCAGTGTAGACTCTTGCTTTGGCCTCTTTCATTCTATCATTTGATTACCCTGGGAATACGTTCTTATGCACTGCTGTATATAATTTTTAGCAATAGCAGATTATCTTGTGTACTCCATTCTATAAAATGGGAAATTAGTAATTTGCCTTCCAAATCTACTTTGTTTACCAGAGTGTTGCTGAGCTGGAACAGAAATGGCACAGTGAGGTGGAAGACGCAACTAATGGAAAACTGGAGAACAACGCCCCCTTCTTTTACGACTATCATTTTAACGAGGTAAGCAGAACCCTATAACCCTTCCTATTCACCAGACTTGACTTGATTTCACATCTATTTCTCTAAATTACTACAAAATTATCATTACTTAATTCCATTTTTTTTGCTTTTATCCTCAGAACAAAGTAAAAGAATTAGAGCTGTTGTGTTCAATGAAAGAAATTCTTTTTGATGGCAGTGATCCCGAGAATATGGTTTTATCTCTCAGGTAGGTCAACTAAGACCTCACTCACGTGAGCGTATTGTCACTGCGTATTAAGAATGTAACATGCGTATTTGCTGCGTATCTTTAATCCCATAGCCTGTATTGCTGCATATTACGCTTCGACATAGGACATGCTGCATTTTTTTTCATGCATGTTTGAGCGGCCCAATAGAAATCAATGGGCTCTGATGACAGCATATTACACATGGTAAAAATATGTGGGCCAAATACGCCCATGTGAGTGAGCCCTTAACGTAACTGGAAACTGTAATGGCCAATCATTGTGTTCAATTTCCCATGCAATGATATGAGATTTTTAGTAGATGAACTGTATAGATTCTTCGGTGCGGTTGATTTACACAGGAGTCCTGTGCACACACCTTGTGTCAGTATTGTCCCTTCCATGTCACATGAATGACCCAGAGGATCATTTACATAACTTGGGCCACGTCATGCAACAGGCTGCCTGTGTGCATCGATCTGAGCTATTATGTATATTTATTATGAAAGTTGTGTTACTTATATATTCAGTATAATTTGTTTTGTCAGAGAGAAGTTTTTCCAAGAGGTGAATTCCAGCACCCAGAAATCCTCACATGCCATGGCAAAAACAAAGATTCTGGTGAAGAGTTTGATGAATCGAGCAGAGTTACTGCTGCATGTTACCATTGCAGCACAGTCTGGCATCACTAGAAGTATATCTAACACTCCTACAGAGCCTCCAGGTATAACGATAAATGATCCCTGCATCACAACATCTTGGTTTTGTGGGATGTTGCCTGTATACAGTAGTTAGTATATACCAAAAGTGATCCAAAGAAGGACCACTGGTGAACTAGCAACAGGGTCATGGGCACGCAGGTCTCACTGATGCCCATATAGGCTAACCGGTCTGGTCCGGTCCCATAGAAAAAGTACTGTAGCACAAATTGTTCAAAAAGTTGTCACAATTGTACAGTCCATGTAAACATTTCTAGCTATACTTCTGTTTTAAATTAGCAGTTTCACTATTAGGCAAGTTTTATGTACACTGCCGCACTCAACAAGAATAATCTGGGCGGTGCTGCAGCAGCAGTACATAATGATGGTGTGCTTCTTGTTGATGATCATCCCTTCCTTTATTTAAAGTCCTGTTTGGCATGTGACCAGCCAGGACACCACCATGACTATTTACTCCTGGAGCACTACCCAGATTACTATAGGTGAGCAGCACCAGGGGCATGGTTAAAATGGCATTTACAAACGCTGTAACATTATAACAGTGGTTGATAGAAAGGTGTTAGAACACAGCAAGTAAGGGAGATGGAACAATACCTTTGCAGCCCCACCTACTGGATGGCAACATTCCTTCAAATTAATGTCTGACCCTTTATACTGGTCTTTGAGCACAATTCTCAAAGTGCCCATGTTGACGACTTTGCACTTGCTGATATTTCCATTATAGACCTATCTGTATTAAATTTGTGATATCAGCAACAACAATCTATAGGGGGTTTGTCTGACACATTATGAAGGGTCTTTCACAGATTTGTGAACAACAGAAGTGTTTGTTCTGAGATAATCCGTCAGAAACATAATCCAGTGACTAAAGAATTCTCTGCTAGACTGGCCCTGCTTCTGGGGAGCATCACTGACCCAAACCAAGCAGGTTTCATGGCAGGTTATGCGGCTCGTGACAACAGCACTAAAGCGATTAACTTTATTCAAAGAGCCCAACTTTATGAAGTGCCCCTTACGCTCCTTTAGACTGATGCCGTAAACTGGATTTTGGAGGATACTATTTGCAGTATTAGTCTGAAATCCAATCTGCTGAAATCAATGACTGCTCTCTATGCTGGGCCCTCTGCGAAGGGCTGGGGTAATGGTGTTCTGTCAAAAGATAGAACTGTGTGTAACGGCGCGCAGCAAGGCTGCTCTTTCTCCCCCCTGCTATTTTTGTTTCTTACCCTGGAACTCTTGGACATAACTGGTATTTCAGTGGGTGTGACTATAAAGTTGCGGCTTACGTCTGTGATCTTCTCTTCTTTATTACTAATCCTTCCATTGCTCTTCTGAACCTGTTACAAGAGTTCTGGAAATTCTCCCTACTTTCTAATTTTAAAATCAATTTCCCCAAATTGGAAGCTCTAAAATTTCCCTTCTTCCCCCAGATTGCAGCATGCATTAGCACTCTCCTTCAGCTTTATACAGGCCCCTCATTCTCTTAAATATCTAGGTGTCTATTCATCTTGAGATCTGCAGTCTTTCTGTTCCTTAAATTTTCTCCCACTGTTAAAATCAGTTCAAGAGGAATGCTCAAGGTGGCGGAAGAGGATGTTTACGTGGTTCAGGCGGTGCCAAATTTTTAAGATGAATGTCCTGCCCCTATTTCTTTTCTTGTTTCAGGTCCTCCCAATTAAAATTCCCACAAGTTTTATAATACTGCTTCACTTGATACAAACTCATGAGAGTGAAACGCGCCCTTCATAGCAGAGACAAACACAGGGGGAGCATAGGGCTCCCGGACTTCAAAACTTATCTTGTTTCCTACTTAGTCTGTGTCATCGATTAGGTCATAACATTTTTTGGCAGCATGAGGGGAACCTACACAATACTAGGCAGGTGGTATTAATGTTATAACTAATAGGTTTGCATCCATAATGTTTTGTAACGATTGTTTGTATGCTGTTGATCTATTTCAGCCTGTAAATCTACATCTGAAGCCAAGGCGATATCCCATGCAATGCGTCAGCCAGTCTTCTTACGGAGCATGTCTGCACCCTCTGATCTAGAAATGATCGGCAGTAATGACCTGGAGTTTAATAGATCAAATTCAAGGTAGGCATCTGTTATAAGGCATTTCAGCAATTTGTGTTCATAGTTTTTACAGCTAGCACAGGATGCAGTATTTCAGCCCAACATAATGATCCATTTATGGTTAGAAAATGATTAACCAAAGCAATCGGCAGCAAGTTGTAAGATCTGCTTGATTGCTAATGAAAGGTAAGAATTAGACTCCCCTCATGTGTCAGTGGTACCAAAAGAATAGGATCTCCAGCCATCCTGATTGATGAACCTTCTAGTAGTGTATGGCCACTTCCATCAGTTTGAAAGACTCGTTTTTAACACTCCTCTCTCATTCACTTCTGTTCGGTTATTTCCTAATGACCTGAAAGTTCAGGCATTATGAGAATCCATAATCTGACAGGAGTCAGAAGAAAAGGACTCAAAGGAGAGGGAGAAAAGTCCCCCTTTATCATGTTTGAGAAAAATTAAAGTAAAATGAGTCTTGACCAAATAAAATTAGTTTCTGAATTATGAAGTATTGCAGTTTATTATTGAAATGATCAAAGGATCGCAGTATTAATCCCTTAGTGTAGAAATGGGGAGGGTGTTTTTAAACTTAGTTTTTCTAGACCTTTTTCTATTTTTTTTTTACGTTTTTCTTCTCCCATAGTGAAGTGTATTCTCTAAATTGCTTGTACAATACACTACAATACGTATGTAATGCAGTGTATTGTGTCTGTGTTGTCTTTTTGTTACACCCCGGGGAGGAGACAGACAACCATTGAGCACTTTGTGATCACTGACAGAGGGGCATTCCTTCCTCTGTCTAACAGCTTAAATGCTGCAATCAACATTCACACAGCATCTAAGGGATTAAACAGCTAGGATCAGAGTTCTCTCCAGACTTGATCACTGCAGGGCCTGGTGTCCACTGTTTAACACAGCCAATACTTACTGTCTATGGAGCAGGCTCCACTCCTAAGCCCGCTTCATACAGTCCTTGCACATATTTGCCATACATACAGCAGATTTTGCCATGACTGTATTGCTAAAATTTGTTACATCACTAAGGCACTAAGATCTTTCCCCAACTACTGTATATGTACTTAAAACAGATTCTTAATCTTAATCTGTTAAAAAAAGGCATTTTTAAAAGGCACATACAGCTGCAGCCAATTGGACTGCACCACTGAGGCCTTGGAAAATCTTAATATGATTGTCAGTTGGTTGACAAACTTTTACAGCTTTGCACATGTGTATTGATGTTTTCCAGGAGACGAAATGCAGCGAGTCACAGAAGTAGCTCTTTTACACTTCTCCAGTCTTTGGCTATTGAAGATAGCAGAGATAAGCCAACTTATAGCGTCTTGTTAGGTCAACTGTTTGCATTCATTGGGACCAATCCTGACCAAGCTGTAAGTCACACTCTATCTATTTATGTTTTGCATTGCATTTTTAGTAATAGGTGGTGTTTGGTCACATGGTAATTTGGAACCTATATTTATCATATTCCCCCAAATGTAGGTATCCAGTAGTAGCTTTTTACTTGCTGCTCAGACAAGATGGTGCCGTGGAAATACCCGAAAACAGGCCTTAGTGCACATGAGAGAGTTGCTAACTGCTGCGGTTCGTGTTGGAGGAGTAACACATTTGGTTGGACCAGTTACTATGGTGTTACAAGGAGGACCAAGGCAGGATCATTTTTTCTACTTAATTATTGTTGATTAAAGTAACATTTAGTTAGTATCTGTCACACTTTCTTCTGCACTAGCTGAGGTTCTTAAAGAAAAAGGTGAAATCGCAGTGTTTACAAATGTTTATGTAAATTAAAGGTGTTATCCGGGCTTTAAAAATGAATGGCCTCTCTTCAGGATGGGCCATCAATATCTGATTGTTGGGGGTCCTCCACCTGGGATCCTCACCGATCCAATTGAAGGGGCTATAGCACTCATCCTGGATAACCTCTTAAAGAAATCTAATTTTATTCTAACGGACCAGTCAATTATTTATTTTTCTACTCTTTAAGACAGCTGTTATGAATGCAAAAGAACTTTTTTTTTTGCAGTTAGCGAAACCTCTGACATATTTTCATCCCTGCATTAATGTGCATTGTCTTGATATGGGTATTGATATTGGATAAAATAGATACTTTAAAGGGTTGTCTGCTTTACACAATTTTCCATATGCTCTAATAGTGAATATGAATATATAAACAGGGCTTTCTATTAGATCAGGTGGAGTGAAGCTACAAAGAACAGTTTTCCTTTTCGAGAACTCAATTTGTCTTTGCATTAAACAAGATGTTTCTTCATAGAATTGAAGAGCTTACATGTGGAGGAATGGTGGAACAAGTTCAAGAAGCCTTTGGAGAAACCATGACTTCAGTTGTTTCTCTTTGTGCCCGCTATCCTATTGCCTGTGCGAACAGCATAGGCTTATTATGCACCATACCATATACAAGGTAAAGTTACACACAAATTTACTATAGAATATAAATTATTAACTCTTGAGACCGAGACGGAACCAAATTTATTGAGTATATGGCAACTATTGGGGAGGGAGCGGTTGAAGAAATGAGTAGTGTGTCATACGTTTAGTTCGGTATATGCTTTGGAGACTTCCAACAGAAGATCAAGAGACGGGTTGGCCTTATGATGCTGTAATAAGAAGAAATAATGCACATCCCTATCCTTTAACTCCAACACCCGTAACACCTTAGCTTTAGAGGTCACTTGAATGAGTTTCCCCCTTACTACTGCCTTATGGGCCTCCCAGTTAGTAGAGTAATAGGTGTCCTCAGGGCGACTGAGCAAAAAGAATTCCTCGATGGAATGGGATGACCTCTGTGTATATTGATTCATTGTTAAGGAGCAACTCATTCAAGGCTCAATGTCTTGCATAACTTGCAAAGTCTGCAAATGAGATCAAGTATAGGGAATGGTCAGAACACAGGCATGCAAGAATCTTTGCTTGACTTTAGGAATTAATCTGGTATAAGTAAAGACCTGATCAATTCTCGTATGCACGTTTTGTGCCACCAAGTAGTATGTAAAATCTCTAACCGTGGGATGACAATTCCACCATATGGTCAAAGGCATGTAGAACTTTAGCAAAACGGAGGCCAGATGCAGTAGGAGGAATGAGTCTAGATGTATCTGAATTGAATTTATCAAGTGAGATGTCCAAATCTGCTTTTTTCTTGATTGCGGAGCACCACAGAGGTAAAATCAGCCTAGTAACCCCTGATTGAGGGCCAAGTTGCTGTATAAGGAATCCACTTCCTGGAGCATTCACCACCATTCAGACAAACTTTAGATTTTTTTTTTACGACCTCTTCGGGCAATCCACTAGTGGTAGGCACTTCGAGTATGTTAAACTGCTGGTTGAAGTAGAAATATAGGTGATGGCACTGAAGATAGCTTTGTGGGATGGTAAGGAGCTATGCAGCTTGGCAGCTACATCACCATCATGTGGAGCTACAGACGTGCACCAAGTTGAAGAAGCCTTAACAGTGCAGAACCCCAAAACTGAGGATCCTTAGGAAAATTGCAGTCACACTCCTAAGAAATATTCACAATTCAAAGACCAAAGCTGTATAATAGCTGTGCACTAGGTGTAGGGAAAGTATAGCGTTTTTCTGTCAACTGTAAATTTGTATTAAGAGCTAAAGTTCTCTGATATTGAAGTGCAAACATTTTCCACCAGTTTTTCTCCTCTACAGGCTATCTCTAATTCTCAGTTTTCCCTGAGCTGGTGGGTGGAAACAAGCTTTTATTATGGCTTCAATAGACTGCACACAGGGGAGCAGGATCTCTTCTTCTATATCTCTCTGTAGTACACCATCACAAGTAGCAACATCGTGGAGAACATTATATAGCAGTACTGGTCAGTGTAGATGGGATTTCAGTAGCTGTGCCATAGTAAACACTATCGGCTGTAGCATGATGTCTGTGTGAGTCTCTCTCTCCCTCCGGCAGCTTCCTCTCCCCCTCACTTCTCCATAGACTTCTACAGGCAGCATGAGATGGCAACCCACACCACTTCCTGTAATTCATCTCGTTGTATCTGTTGCTAGAGACAGACTTCACATGACAATATGCAGTGAGCAGCAAATTGGAACAATGTGCGACCATTAGTGGCCAGTACCATAAACTGATTTTTGAGCACAAAAACATGTATTTGGATAAAGTGATTTGCACTTTTTGCTAGTTATCACATTGGCTACCACATAAGCACAAGATTGTTGAAAAGTTAGATACTAATTGAGTGGTCCGGCCTCTTTGTGTCTAATGCATGTTTTTGTTTGCATTACTGATTCGTATAGAATGTAGGGTATTTTTGTTTTTTTGTGCCAAAGTCTAAATTCATGGTGTACCACCAGTGTTGGGACATGTTTTATTGAAAGGACAGTAAACACTATATTGGGTTTATTCATGATGCTTGTATTTCACGTGTTTGCATGTGTTAAAACATGAAATTACTGTTTTGCTTTGTTTTCTTTGTGCTTGTCATAAAGGAGTGAAGAAAAGTGCTTAGTGCGCAGCGGCTTGGTACAACTCATGGACAAATTATGTAGCTTGAGCAACCAAATGGAGTCAAGCTCCAGCGAAAAACAGACCAAGAAGCAGAAAGTGGCAACCATGGCATGGGCAGCATTCCAGGTGCTAGCCAACAGATGTGTAGAGTGGGAGAAGGAAGAAGGTGAGGGCGCGTTTCTAGCTAGAACATGTATAAATGTGTATGTATGTGATGAAGTTGCAACCTTTCAAGTTTTGGATTTTGTAATACATACTGCAATCCCTGTGAGTTATAATCAACCGCCCCCTGCAGTCACACCGATTCAGCCACTATATGGCCCAACCTGACCATTGTCTATGTATATAGCATCCCACACTCTCCACCTCGCCATACCGTGCACATCTCCAGCCCCTTTACCTTCTGTATCACCCCATTACTTGTAGTATGTAAGCTCGTTGGAGCAGGACCCTCACCCCTACTGTCTCCATTAATTGGATTACTACATGTAACAGTGGTCTTGTTTTTATTACCCCTGTCTTGTAAGTGCTGCGGAATATGTTGGTGCTATATAAATAACATGTATTATTAATACATGCTCTCTCTTTGCCTTCTGTAGCTAGATCCTGCCATTCCTTAGATTTTCTTGTGCTTATTTTAGTAAAGACATAATGTATAACGCCAACTTATTCCGCAGCGTTTAAGACATAGTTTTTTTATGGTTATTTACACTCTGTATGGCGTACATGTCGGTTTACTTATCTTTTTAGGGAGGCCTACAACATTCCCTAATTTAAGCACTTCTCCATCTATATTGCTTCTACACTCCCTTTTAGAAAACTGAACCCCTCCGCACTGTATAGCACCTATTACCTACCTATACACAAATGCGGCTGGTGAACGACTCGTACAGCTTTGTGCGTTTATGTATATATTTATGTGTGTGTGTGTGTGTGTGTGTGTGTGTGTGTGTGTGTGTGTGTGTGTGTGTATATATATATATAATGTATATATGTATGTATAATGTACATATAATTAATTTCACTCTTAATTATTTATTAATTAGCAAACGCGAATGTTATTGACTGTTTCTTCTGTAAATCTTGGTTGCTGGCACCATCTAAAGGAGGATCCACGGAGGCTGTACATTCGGGTTTGGCTCGACAAGTGTCCACTCTCCTTACCAACCATCTGGCACGAGCCACTGAGTGCTGTGGCAACCAGGCTGCTGGGAATGATGCACTTCAAGACGTTCTCAGCCTTCTTAATGATCTGTCTAGGTAATCGATGCATCTTCAGTCTATGGCATTACATTTCATCTTACTTGCTGATTAAATGTTTAGCTCCTCTTTTCCTGAGATATGTCACATGGTGCTTCAAATTCTGCGAGTTACTGCAGAGCACCTGCCAACCGGCTGACACATTGGCACATGTTGGCAAAGTGTTAGTACCCTTTTACAATCTTAAAATCGTTCAGCTTCTCGCTGGATCATTCGGTGTATATACTGGCATTGATTGAATGATTTGTTCATCTTTTGGTTTCTGCAGATATAAAAATCAAATGTCGATCAACTTGTGTAATCAAGCCATTGTTCATTTATTAACGATGTCCTGTTTACTGTGAATGAAGACGGGCGACAATTGCCCATCTCCATTTAGTGAGCAATCCTCATTACTGTGTGAAAGCACAGGAGCGGTCATCGCTGGAAAGGCTGTTGGGCGCTTAAGCGTTCAGCAGTCACCCCGTGTACAGTGGCCCTGAGTCGCCAGCTTCTATACCACAGCCATATTAGTTCTCAGTTGTGCACAACTCGGCACTTCCCAGGGTGACACAAATTCTGCCCTTTATCTCAGACATTATATTGTAAGTGCATGTTACACATGTATATCCTAAGAGAAAATGTGCGATTATATAATGTACACAAGGAATCCAAAGTGTTACAGTATAGAAGTGCAGTGCATTTTATAGAGAGGCCACACACTCCATGTTGAGCCAACAGAGAATCATTTTAAAAGTGGAGTAGAACATTGCAGATAAAATAATCTACAGACACAAAGAGCTAGGATTTTAATCAGTGGGGCTCCAACTATTGGCACCTCCACCGAGCCAAAGAACATGGGTTTGAAGGGTCACTACATGAATGGAGTGAAGGTTGTGTAAGCACAATTCTACCCCATTCATTTCAGTGGCAGTGTTGGAGATTGTCAGGTGCATCACTCCCATTCAAATAAGTGGAGCAGCACGCATGCAGGGACCTTCAACACCCGGCCTTCAGACCACCAGCAGTCTTATAGTTATCCCTTATCCTCGGGTACAGACATGCTCTCGGAGAACTAGAGTTAGAACTGTTTAAAGTAGAATGACCTCTGTTCATCCAAAACTGTAATGTCCCTTTTTTTCAGAATGAACTAAGCATGTCCAAAACTGCCGAGGGGAAGGGGGGGGGGGGGGGGGGGGTTAAAGAATTAATAAATAGGAACCTGATTTGGCCAACGGCTGTGGTCCGCTAACTATACGGATATTACTTATGCTTTTTATCTGTTTATTTAAAGAGGACCTGTACTCTCTCTGGATATATCTGCTATAGTAAGTAACTGCATTCCTCATAATATACCATTCTGGAGCATCATTTCTTAGAGCTCTGCATCCTGCCATTCCTCCGTTATTCCTGCTAGCTGTCTACAAGTATCTGATGGGCTGTCACAGTGCAGAGGGGTCAGTCCTATTCTCATTTGCACAAGCAAAGACTAGAAGCAATGGGATGAAACTGAAAGGGAGGAGACACAGATTAGATATTAGAGAAAACTTTCTGACAGTGAGGGTGATCAATGAGTGGAACAGGTTACCATGGGAGGTGGTGAGTTCTCCTTCAATGGGAGTGTTTAAACAAAGGCTGGACAAATATCTGGGATGATTTAGTAAATCCTGCAGTGAGCAGGGGGTTGGACCCGACGAAATGCTAACACCCATTTGTCAATTCATAAATTTCTAGGTGTAATAACAAAGGAATGGCACAACACAGAGTTGTAGAAAAAAAATGATCCAGAATTATCTCATGGGGAAATACATTGGTTTACTAAAACAGATCTACCAGAAGAGCTAGCAAGTCCTGTTTAACATTATGTCAAATGTCAATTATGTCAAATTCACCGTAATGGTCCAGAAATCACCATACTACCCTTGTCATGTAGTTAGGCTTGTGAAAACAATATGAAATGTATGTATAGAAGTGGAAGCCATTTTCATACTCGCAACTCACAACATTAAGCATTTGATTGTGACTTTGCACTGTCCTTGCACTGTGTTGCAAAAAATATATATATATATAAATTTTTTTTTTCTGAGCAAACATTTTTTTTGTTTCCTACAGAGCTTTGGGTACCGATTCCAAATTTTTGCTCAGGTTTTGGTTGTCGAGAACTGATTTACAGACAATAACCTTAAGAGTAGAATAAAGATGTGTAGATAGAATTGCAATTACATTTTTTTTTATATAAATGTTCTTATGAACAGTATGCCCTGAAGAGGGTAACCTACTGTTATAAGCGTGACGTAAGATCACCAGGCGGCAGATGTAGAATAGCAAAGAACTTCAATAAGTGGCATGAAAATATGGCAAGTTAGATGCAATGCCCGCCAGTGTTCTCCCTTGGAATATTCCAGCAGTAATCAGCCGGCATCGCAGACGGTCACTTTCCTTCATACTGTCTTTCCGTTGCACATATGTCCTGGTGAAATCTTTCACCATGCTCATCTGATAAGTCAGTGCATCTCTCCGGGAACTACTGGTAGACAGTTGTGATAAATAAGGCAATGGCTTTCATGGCCAATATACTGTAACAAGATGGTACAATATTGACTATCCTACTTTCTAAGGATGTCTACACCATCATTGTCTTGCCTGACAAATAATTTTGGTTGCTGTACTTGGACCGGCACCCTCAATATAGGGAAGAACACGGATTTTCACACAGAAAAATCTACCCTTGTGACACAGTGTAACAGATAGCATACACGTATGCGCTAATATTTCGCTGAATAGAAGTCCGTCAAGCTATGAAGTCAGTTACGTCAAAATGCTGAATTGTGGAACTAACGTGTGTTTTGTTGCATTGGTTATTTATTACAAGCACTAATTGTAACAACTTATTTACACAGGAGTCAAATAGGGAAAGCAATACTAAGCCAGCCCGCTTGTGTCTCCAAGCTTCTCTCATTGCTGCTGGATCAGCGTCCATCCCCAAAGCTTGTCCTCATAATTCTCCAGCTGTGCCGCGCAGCTCTGCCTCTCATGAGTGTGGAAGATTGTGGCAATGTGGAGCTTCCACCATGGAGCTACTCTGTGCCATCGCTTAACAGCGAGCAAGAAGACCCCAGTGACCCTGCCTCAAAAATTGCATCACTGCTTCTGGCGAAACTGGCTGATTATGTGGTACCAGGTACATTGTAAACGTATGTAGGGTGTCAAGTACTTGGGGTTCTATGTGTTCAAACAGTGGTGTTGTCTTGACCAACGAACAGATGCCTGTCTTCATATTTTACCATTTGTGTAAAAAATGACAATAGCAGTAATCGGTGTATACGCTTTACTTAATTGTGAGCTGCTATTACTTATTACTTACACTTCTGAGATCTTCATCTTGTCTTTTCCGTTTCAGGATGTCAGACGATTCTCTCCCCCACTGCATCTGAACCAGATAGTAGTTTATCTAAAAACAGTCCTAAAGGCTCTCAGAAAGGTGATAAAGACACTGGAGAAGAGATTGAAGCGGTAGACGGTAAACTCTCAATTTTCATTCACAAACGAGAAGATCAGTCATCTCATGAAGTCCTGCAACCTTTACTAAGGTAATAAGCGGAGTGTAAGGGGGAAAATACATTAAAGGCGTTTTCACATTGCTATGAAAGCTTTTCCAGCACCTGGGCCTGCTATAAAATATAAAAAAATAAATGCCTCTGCTCGGACCCCCGAAGCGGAAATGAGCCGCTCACACTGTCCTGGCGCCAGCTTCTTGGTATACAGCCGGGCAGAAGCATGTGACTGCTGCAACCAATCGCAGGCTGCAGCATTACCGTTTAAGCTGCTGGCATCAGCGCTCATATTCTGGGCACTCTGATGGCAGGAGATTGGGGATGTGATGCTGTGGCCTCTGGCTGCAGCGGTCATGTACTTTCACCCACCCAGGCATCTACCTGGAAGCTGGCACCAGAACAGCGTGAGCCTCTCAGCTCCGAGGAGAGGTGAGTATTATCTATTTTCTTATTTTATAACTGGCCCAGATACTGGAAAAGTTTTGATAGCAGTGATAAAACCCCTTTAATAACTCATTGATGGTTTATAAAAGCCTATGTTGGTCATTCTTCAAAGCTGCTTGCCTCTTTATTACTAGTGTATAACATGTCAGTATATACTACAAAAACAGGCCAGGAGGTCCCAGATCTTAGAACAGATTTTGAGAGGGTGCAAAGTTTTAGCATTTTCAACTCTGAATCTAAAGTGGGTCCTCTGACCTTAAAATGCCGATTTTAGTACTTTCTGCTCTTGTGTGGGAGAGGAGTCACTGAACCTCTGAGGCTCTCGGGCCCAAGTACATTTGCAGTCTGCGTTCCTCTTTAGCCCCTTCATCCAAAAACATATACATACTCCGGGTGTGGGGTCTCTATTTAGCGGGATCAGAAGCCGATCCCACTCCATTTGCGGCGGGTGCTGGCTGTCTTTGACAGCTAACAGCTGCGATTAGCACTTAAGCTGATTTGGGCTATTAACCCTTTCAATACTGCTGTCAATTCATGCAGCTGCATTTAATGCCCCGCTCGGTGTTCAGGGGTACCAAACTGCCCCATCAGGATGAGATTGTTTGATTATGATGGCAGCCCAGAGCATTCTGAAAGCCCCCAATGCTGCCATGTATTTCTGCCTATTAGAATGGGCCTGTGGTATAAGTGATCAAACAATAACAAGTTCAAGTCCAGTATGCAGATTGGATAAATAAGTGGGGTAAACCACCACGTTCTTAAAAGTCCAATCGATCAAAATAATGCGTGAATTATCTTTCAGAAGAGAAATGCACAGTACCAGAATAGGTCTTTTTTTAGTCACATTGTCGCTAAGAAAAAAATATTAAAAATGGATCAGGAATTCATATGTACTGCAAAATGGTAACAGTAGTCCCCAATTATCATTTATTTCTCTGTTTTATAGTAGTTCCGAGGGTCGTCCGTTCAGACTTGGCACTGGTGCAAACATGGAAAAAGTGGTGAAAATGGATCGAGATATGACTAAAGTTAGTATTTTTTCCTTTATTGAATTTGAACCTTTTAACTTCTTGTATTTGTTAGTGCAAGCTGAAAACTATTCTTTCTGATGTGGGAAATAGCTGTTTAGTAAGAAATGAAAAATGTATGGGATAAGGCAACTGTCCAAATGGATACGATAAGACATACAGGACTTTGGACAAATGGTATAATGTCTGTCTGGCAGTACCTAGGATGGTAGTGACAAAAGAGGCATATAATACAGTACTTGTGAAAGTAACACTGATTGTGAAAGTTTTTTTCCCTTGGTGTTTGTATACTTTTTTGCTTGTTGTTTTTCGCATTACGACCTGGAATTAATAGGTCTTTTTGTGAGGTTGTCTTACACAAAATGCTGACCACTTTGAAGGTGCAAAATATTTTTTTACTGTGACACAAATTAAATGACAAGGAACAGAGAACTTTAATGTACATACGTACTCCCCCTGAAAGCCACTACTTTGTAGAGCCGCCTTTTGGTGTGGTTAGAGATGCAGATCTCTTGGGGGTGTCTCTATTAATTTACCACATCTAGACACTCAGATTTCTACCCATTCTTCCATGCAAACGGCTCCAACTCCTTAAAGTTAGGTGGGTTGTGTTGGTCTTCAAGCCATGCCATAGATGCTCAATTGGATTGAAGTCTGGGCAGTGACTAGGCCAATCCAAGACATTTAAATGTTCCCCTTAGACCCATCCAGTGTAGCTTTGCCAGTATGTTTAGGGTCCTTGTCCTACTGGAAGTTGAACCTTTTTCTCAGTCTCAAATCTCTGGCAAACTGACACAGGTTTTCTTCAAGAGTCGCCCTGTATGTAATATCATTTCCTTCAATCCTGACCTGTTTTCCAGTCTCTGCAGAGGAAAAGCCTCCTCACAGCATGACACGGCTACCACCATTCTTCACTGTGCGAATGGTGTTCTTGGGGTGATGGGAAGTGTTGGGTTTGTACACACACAGCCTTTCCTGTGATGGCCAGAAAGTTCAGTTTTAGGGCTCATGTCCACGGCCGTAGTTTCACCGAGTATCACGCATGCATGACATACACGCATGATACGCAGTGAATGGAGGCAATGAAAGTTGATGGACTTCTATTCTTCCAAGTAACCCTGATCTATAACTCTTTGCAACGTCTGTCTTTGACCTTGGTCTTCATGTTGCTTCCTTAGTGGTGTTAGACTCGGGGGGCTTTCAGCACAGGTGTATTCATACTGACATCATGTGATAGATCATGTGACATTTTGCACACGGGGGCACTTTATACGCCTAATTATGTGAGTACCCAAGTAATTGGTTGGACAGGACCTTATTTAGGGTTTTTGTAGCAAAGGAAGTAATTACATGCACACTCACAGTTTTTATGTATATATTTTTTAAACAAGGAATCATTTTATTCCACTGTAACAATTTGGACTATTTTGTTATGAAAATCAAATGTAATTCTACATTGTAATGTAACAAAACAGGGGGGAAAACAAGGGCTGGTGAATTGTTTTGCAAGGCACTCTGTATGGTATAAGCAGCATATACTTTATCATCTCTTTGCATTCTTTAAGTAGTATAGTAGATACTATGATGATCTTTTTTGCACAGTAATATATATATATATATTACTTGGAGTAGTGTTATTTATGTGTGATTTCACTCTGCAGAGCGGCTGCTGTGAAGTTATCACCGAAGAGTCAGCCGCTGCACTGCGCAAAGCAACCAAATGGGCCCAGTCTGGTTTAATAGTGAGCGTCGGGCCCCCAGTGGAAACTGTCAGTCCAGAAACTGCAAGTGGGCTTTCTACAGGAGACAAGAAGAAAACTGCCCAAACTTCTGTCTGTAGAGAGAGAAATTCTGATCTTGCCAGGTACGGATATATGTAACTATGATCAAATTAATTTTGTATGTTCGCATGGTCTCACGAAAACGCACTGCCAGTTGGCGAAAAATGTTCATTGTGGATGGCTAGAATTTGTAGTGTATGACCAACTTTACATATCTTTTGGTCCTGCCCCACAGCAGAAAGCCTTCCATTTACCTGTTATGATATATGGATCAGATCTTATTAGTTTTCTAACTTTATGAGTGATTTTGCTGAATGATTTCTGTTCTTCCCAGAACTGATCCCGTACGTCCTTTCATTAGTGGACATGTAGCGAACAGCATGGCTGCTGAAGTCATTGCCTTACTTCATAGTTTGCTGATGGCACCAGAGTCTAATGCTGCACAGATATGGACAACAACAGCAGAAAAGGTGACATTTTCAGGGTTTCCTAAGATTTGATGGCTTTCTTTTTTTTTTTATAATTTGGTAATTCTACATTGTCACAACTACCTTTTAATTTTTAGGCATTATCTGTTAGATTACAGACTGATTTTTCATTTCTTTACTGTAGGTTCTGTCTCGTGCCCTTATGCATATTCCACAGCTGGGCAAGTATGCTGAGAGCATATTGGAGAACGGGAGTGGTAGTGGCAGGAAGCTGGCCAAACTGCAAAGCATAGCAAGACAAGCTGTTGCGGCTCTCTGTGCCCTGGGAGGGTTCAAGGAGACTATTAAGATAGGATCTGAAGTCCAGGTAATGCAGTTGGTTTGCAATGTATTCATGCTTAACACAATAGACAAAATGGCTATATTTTGTAATGCAGTGTATTAAAAAACTGCATTGGAACAGCACCTTGTTAACTAGCCATATTCCTTTAGGTCATGCTGTTTTTTTTCTACTACAATCACATTATAGAAGAGTCGCATTATTCTGTGTTTAAAATTTGGTCTGCTACTCATGTTGTATGAGAGACTTTGCTAAAGTAGATTTCTGGTCTTCTCCATAGTGCAGCATCAAAAATGCCCAACAGTAAGACTCTTTGCTGCTCTTAGCAACCAATCAGAGATCAGCTTTCATTTCTAAAACAACAACAATAAGGGGCTGGTGCTGCTGCTGCCGGTCCCATTGTGAACATGTGGAACCCCTTGGATGCGGCAGCCTCGCATCACTGCGGGCCTGAAGGAATACCCTGGCATGGCTGTCACAGCTGCTGCAGAGGATTGCAATGTTCTCCTATTGTTTTCAACGGGAACTGCGCTGCTGCCACCGGCCCCATTGAGAACAATGGGCGCTATTGCTAAAAGAAAGAACATGCTGCGATTTTCTTTCACGCAGCCTCGCAGAAGTAAAAACCTCGCAAATTAAAGCATTGAAAATCATTGGTTTCGTAAGCATGTGATATAGCACCCACCCAATTTTTTTTCTGTCTTAACAAGCTATAGTTTTTTGCTCCAGGAGGAATCCCTAAAAGGGTTTTATCATTAGAACAAAACCCCGTACCCCAGCTGGGCCTGCCTAAAATTAAAAAAAATTAGGCTATACTCCCCTCTCCTGGAGCTAGAGGACGCAGCTGACAGTCGGCAGCAGTGAATTCCGGGTAGATGGCAGGACAGAAGCACATGATCACTGCTGCCAGTTATAGGCTATGGTGTCACCATCAGTCCTGCTGGCATTAGCACTAAAATCCAGTATGTTGTGATGCCAGGAGTTCGGGGACGTGACGTTGCGGCCTCATTTTTTTTATTTTAGGCAGGGTCCGGCTGGGGGACAGAGTTTTGTTCTAATGACAAAACCCCTTCACTCTTTTCCGATTCTTTTTTAGCGCCATCTTTTTCTTCATATGGTCTGCATTATTTTGCTGTCCTGCGTTAATTTGTGTTTCTCTTACTGCTTTTCTACAAACTGATTTAGCTCCGTGCCTGTGGGAGGAGCTATCATTTTTTTCTGCTTCTTCTCCACCTCCTAGTGGTAGTGGCTATATTTAAGGTCTCGTTATGTCCCTCAATAAACTTGATGAGAAGTGCATTTAACGGTAACAAAAATCCAGTTGTTTTGGCTACCCCGTCTCCAAGAAAAAACATCATAAAAACTGTTCAAAAAGTCCTATGTAGTCCAAAATTGTACGAACAGAAACTACAGAACGTCCCACAAAAGAGCCTTCACACAACTATATTGACAGAAGATGGTGGCAGAAAAGAATTATTTTCCAAATTTTGTATAGTCCGTCGTACCAACCCATAGAATAGAGTTATCATGCCATTTTTGCTGCAGCTTGCATGCCGTAGAGGGCTTAACTGTGACCACTGGCATCTTTTGAAGCAGCAGAACATAAAAGGTTTAGAAGCCATCTGATGACAATGTATCATTTCTGTTTTCTCCCCCCCCCCCCCCCCCCCCCCCCCATTCCTATTTCTCCATCGACGTAGCTGTCTGAGGGCTTGTTTTTTGCAGGATGGGTTGTATTTTTCAGCGCTACTATTTGATGTACCATATAATAAGATGAACATTTTTTTAAATAAATTCTAAGTGGAGTTAAATGGAAAAGAAACACAACTGTGCCATTTTGGGGGGGCGCTTGTTTTTATAACTTACAAACTACAGTGAAAATGACACGGCACCTTTATTCTGTGGGTCGGTGTGATTACGATGATACCGAATTTAGTTTAGTTTTTTTTTTTTTTTTTTTTTTTTTTTGCTGTACTAATTTTAAAAGCTAAAATATCCTATATTCTGCTATACATTTTCTTATTTTTCCATTGATGTACCTGAGTGGGGGCTCTTTTATTGGGATGTCCTGTGGTTTCTATGGGTACAATTTTCTGACAATTTTCATTGAAGTAATAAGTTACTTTAATCGATCGGACCAAATATGTTTTTGGGTGTTCCTTTTTTTAATTATAAATATGGGTAAGGCTTTTTTTTTTTAACTGTTATCCTTTCTTTTTTACAATAATATTTTTTCACTTATTTTCACCATTTTTTCAGTCCCATAAGTGGACGTGAACTTGCGATCTTTTGATCGCTTATACCATATTCTGTAATGCTTCACTATTATGGTATATAGTATTTTCCCTGGTATTGTATTAATATAATAATCTTTATTTGTATAGCGCCAACTTATTCTGCAGCGCTTTATTAAGACGTGTTGCAGGCACTTCTTAATAGGCAGAAATATGTGTCTGCTTTGGGAGCCTTCAGCTGTCAAAGTCTGTGTATGAAGCTGGCTCGGATCTAAGACCATGTCATTTTAACCCACACATGTAGGACATACATATACATCCTGGGGCATGAAGGGGTATTCCCATCTCAGTGTGTTATCCCTGCCATTTCTAAAATATCTCTCCCGCATGTCCTGAGTTCAAGGGCTTGGCTATCTCTGATGCTCAAAACTACACTGGGATGTTATCTCGGGATAGTTAGGGTCCCAGTGTTCGGACCCCAACAGAATCAGCAAGCTAGGCCTTATCCTGGGAATAGGGAATAACCTAATGAGATGGGACAGTTTCCCTTTTAATGACTTTGGTTTCATAGACCCAATCTGTTTCCAGAATAACACACCGGTCTCCTAGAATCTTTAAGAAGGGGAAATAAACTTTGCAAATGAAGACCATCTTATTTGTAATGTTTTATAGATGTGACTGACATGTCCTGCACTGTATCTGCTGAATTGGAAATCAACTAACACAAAACTCTATTTAAATCATCAGTTAAAAGCAATGAAATTCTCTCCATCTCTACTCCTTTTGATGCTGCAGTTTAAATGTGAGATATCTGAAGTGTTCTAGCCCTATCTGTGTGACCAATGTATTTAGTATTCATGTCGGCTGTGGTTTGTCAGGCACCCAGTGATTCACATACCTATCCCCTTCCTGCTCCGTTAGGTACTTGGTATAGGTGTATCTGGCAGTGTTGGCGTGGTTGTATCCATAAATGAACAAGAAGGTATTGCAACTGTAAAATTTCCAACCTTAGACTTTAGAAAATCTTCCAAAGCATCTGATACACTGACTATCCCATTGTTTAGACTCTCTGTCCCACGCTCAGAGGTAAGAACTTCTATCAAGTATATATATAATTACAGCATTTGTAGAACACTGTACTTCTTGGCTTGACTGTATTCAAATGCCTTTAAGAAGCCATGAGGATGCAGCTGCGCTCCGGAGTAGTCACACTGGCCACCAGTCCCCTTTACTACCTAAACACGGAGTACGGCATCACAAACCGCCTCCAGTGGCAATCTCCACATGAACAGTAAAGTGCATTGCAATGGCCTCGGCTTCATTTGTGCGTGCACCAGATGCCACTGGAGGTGGTTTGTGATGATATACCCAGCCTGTGAGACCTCAATTTATCTTAAGAAGGAGACTAGCCAACATGAATATTCAGGAGCGGTTCCACCCCCCAGGACTACTTAAAGGTATTTGAATATAGCTTTCAAAGTTCTTTTTCTGCCAAATTTGCTAGAATATAGAAGATCATCATTGGGAACCTGTTAACTTCCTCGACAACGGGTTTGTAGTGTTTTGGAGGCCTATATAGAAATCTAAATTGGTGTGTGTAAATGGTCATCTGACCTGATGAATACATTTTCTGCCACATGAGCAATATTTTTTATTTGCATGTGTGTGTGTGTATATATATATGTATGTATGATATATACTTGCAGTCACCATTACCACTATGAGTGAACTGTGGAAATAGTGATCTGCGACAATGCTCAACTATAGCAGTAAGGCTGCCTGCGCACGGGTGGATTTGCATTGTGGAATACAGAGCGGGCATCCGCCTCCGGGTTCTGCAGCAGATACCGTTTAGAGCATGCTATGGAAAAGTGATTCTTTCTGCACACGAGCAGAAACTAATTGCGGTTTCTGCTCGCGGAGAAAAAATTACAGCATGCTGCATTTTTGAGTGCATTCCACACAGAAGACTTTTTCTATTGACATTGCAGAAAGGTCGCAGGAAAAGCAAGAGTTTAAAAAAAAAATCTGTACTGCATATGACCGACGGCGCGCCGTCTGGACTATCCACAGTACAGATGAAGATAAGGAAAGGCAGGTACGCGCCGCTGCTGCCAGGGTCAGATTCCACATGCGGAATCCGGCTCTGCCGTGTGCAGGAGGCCTAATGAAAGTATTTGGTTTTGTTCAGATGAGATAAAAGTTGAATAAAGAAAATGCTAAAATGTAAAGTTTTTTTTTTCTCCAAATGATTACATTGTGGGTACAAAGAACCAGCTCAGCCTGAATGTCCAGCTGTTGATCCGATTGTATTTGTGTGTGAACCCAACCTGTTTTTGTATAGTCGTTGTTGCTATTATGTTTAGCATAATGTGTTTCTTAAAATCTTGCTCCGTTATCTATCTGTATGAATGTCTGCATTGTTTGGTGCACAACCTCCATGAAATTAGTATCTTAAACCCTAGTTGATTACAGTAACATAATCTGTAGTTAGATATTACTTAAGATGTATATGTATCCTAAGCACTGTGTATTTTGGGAGCCACGTGCGTCATGTTGGCCATGTCTATGTGGCTCCTGTCTCCTTAATGCCACACAACAGACAAGTTTGTAGGACTTATTGATGCACTCTTAGAACGCTCCAATAGAAGAGATCAATCGTAGATCACTTTGGTCCTATACTGATCTAATCAGTTAGCTGGTCACCGCTGTACTATAGTATACTAATGTGTACAGTAAGTACTCGGCTATTCCTAAACCCTCCTAGATGAATACTTGTTGTTGTACCAAACTTTTTATGAATTAATCAAAGAATGGATTTCTTAACATTGTAAAGACTTTGACGTTAGAAAAAAAATAAGATGTGTCTCAAGATTGCCTGAATAAACCAATTCAATAATGGGTGCTTCTTCTCGTTTCTCCGTTTGCCAGTAAGGACCACAAAATTCCATAGTAGTCTGAAGACTGATTGAACCCACCGTTTATTCAGGCATGAGCGATACAACTCATTTTCCCATAAAATGGTGATGCACTGTCATGTCCGCATGTCCTGTAGATGACTCTAACAGCCCAGCACATGACAGTACACCGTTTTATTGATAACTACATGTAAGATTCCTAATTTTATAGTGGAGATTAAAACAAATGAAAAACTCCAGCTAATGACATCCCTCATTTCTTAGAAACTAACTGCTTGAATTTAACTTTTTGCCGCACCAATATCCACCCCCATCAGGCATTGCCTCTTCATAAACTGTCCATTACTGAGAAGGTAGTGCAGGCAGTCCAGTCCATGTTACTCCCCCAGGAGGGATGCCTGTCTATTCACACCTCACTTCCTGCAACAGGAGATGCCTCAACTCCCGTTATGGCAGTGGTTCGGCTTCTTGCAGAGATCAGGACAAGGTAAGACTCTACGCTGCATTACTACGCACTCGTATAGTATATGTTCTACATACTACTTATTAGTTCTGTTCCCCTTAAATGTGATTTGTTTTGCTTTTCTATCTTGCAATATGTATTCTTCTTTCTCGTTCTGCAAATAATTGCACTATTAAAGGGGTCCTTTCATCTCTCTTGTTAGGGGTTTCAGTAAGTACTTGTATTCATGACGTCCTGCTGTGTGCAGTCCCTCCCTTAGGCCTCCTAGTATTGTATGAATATATTGACAACTGGGTGTTACTACACACTGACTGTGTCCAATCAGTTTCAGATTGTGTAGGGGAGTCGGTTTATCAATACATCTGTAGGAGGTATAATATAGGAATGGCACAACACAGGCCTCGAAGAAAAGATCCATCTTGTAGGGAATACAAGTATGTACTAAACCAAACATGTCAGGAGGGGTAATGGATTCTCTTTACTTCTAGTTTAATCTACTTTAAGACACTGAATTGCCTGCTATACATCTTCTACCGATATCTTGAGTCTTATGCTATTGTTTTTGTACTAGTGTTCTAGCTCTTATGCTATCATTGTGATTGTTTCTTGTTTTCCCTCTCTTAGAGCTTGTCTGGTCATGGCTCAGCTCTTAGAAGACAGTTCATTCTGTGAAGAGTTCATACAGCAGTGTCCTGCTGCTGTAGAAGTACTAAATTTAGTAGCCCAGGAATGTAGTCCCGGTAAGTCTGCAAAATTGAGAAGGGCTAAGATTCCCAAATCGGACCTTTTTTTCCCCACTGACTGCTTACTATGAAACTTGTTGTCCCATTTGGTTAGCCCTTTATTTTACTAAATACAAATACTGGGCAATCTGGTTCAGCAGTTGAAAACTGCTAAGAGAGAGAAGCTGCGGGTGGCTATACATTTACACTGCAGTGACCTCTTCCAGTGAATTGGCAACTATTTAATACATGCTCAGTTTTAAAGCATGTTATTATACAATCATTTTAACCCCCTAACATATTAAACTTGAAAAAAACCCATAATGCATTATTTTAAAAGATTGCACTTTTATGCACACAATGATACTAAATGTGTGAGCTTTTTTTTTCTTCTTCATTTTGTACCTCAAGAATGGGGAAAAGGGTTTTTTTTATAACTCTTTTTTAACATTTATTTTTTGCAGCACGTAAAAAGTCTTTTACTTATTTACACTTCTCGTTTTAGTCCCCATAGGGGACTTAAACTCGCACTCATTTGATTACTTATACAGTATGCTACAATACTTCAGTATTGCAGTGTATTGCACTTTTGCAGGCATTATATTAAGATATGCCATAGGGAAAAAGCCATGGCTGGCCTGGGGATCTTCATAAGGCATCAGGCTGCCATGGCAACTAAATAGCACCTCATGATGTCATCATGGGTAGCAATTAAGGAGACAGAGGTAGCTCCCTCCCTCTGTCAAGCCATTTAAATGTACTGATGGTGACATGCAAATGGTTGAAGCGTTGTGATCAGTGTTATTTCGATCACAGCCATTGCGGCCAGATGGAAGTTGTCAAAGATAGCCGACACCTGCTACGTGTGGAGCTGCCTCTGTTCCGTACAAAGCCGGTACACATCCAAGATACATATACATTGGATGTTGACAAAGGGTTAACTCAAAAGTGAACATAACTTTTGGATTTTTTTTTTTCAATTTCAGGTGAACGTTTATCTGTGGTGGAAGTACAATGCGAAAGATTGAGAATGTTGTATCGGGATTGTGCTCGGCCACCCCCACCACCTCTTCAGACTGAGCGTAGACTGGTAAGTTTTTGTAAAATTTTGTGTTTTTCATTGCTTATAGTAGTGCATATTGATAATCCAATCTGTTTTCTGGAACAGCCCAAAGAGATTACATGGTGCCCATCCCGTGTGTTCCCACCAGTGCGAGCCTGCATGTTTTCATCACATCTGACAGCTGTAACTTTCCTGGCTGACCCAAGTGCAGGAGGAGGTTTACCACGGGGCACCTTCATCTATGCAACCTCACCTGTACCAATACAAGTAAGGATTTTGTGAAACAGTTTTATGAGCAGCTTCATTTCATTTTTAAAGGTCTCTGAACTTTCAACAAACTTTGCATAAATCAATAGTACAGGCAAATATAATTAAAAATAACTGAATATAATTTAAAAATATTTTGATAAGATATATCACAGTTAAAGATTTTCAGTCCATTAGATGGTACCATTAAAAAATACAAACCCTCATGTGCCCATGTCGATGGAAAAGTAAAAAAAGTCATGGCTCTTGAAAGGCAAAGATGAAAATTGGCTGGTATTTAAGAGGTTAAACTGCCAATTATAATCAGTCTAAACTATTTACTGCTTTCTTCAAAACCATAGTAGTAATTGCATAATATAATTAATTATTCTTCATGGCCTTTCTGCATTTTGAAAGCTACGTAAGTAGTAATATGAAACAAAACAAATCATAGTACATATGTGTTCAGCATCGCCTTGACATGTGCTAGTTACATACGTTTCTTTTACCAGGCTCCATCTTTTTATTGGGAAATTGAAATAGTATCTTATGGAGACATAGACGATGACACTGGTCCAATTGTCTCCTTTGGATTTGCAACAGAGGCAGAAAAGCGGGATGGGGCATGGACTAACCCTGTGGGTACATGCCTATTTCACAAGTAAGTGTCACAGTCTTTGAAGACCAATCTGCCTGCCATTACATGTGTTCTACAAAGCTGTTACCTACAAGACAATGCAAAAAGACTTTATGGTACCCGATTTAACTCACTTTTGCAAGTTTGGTACTTTAAAGGGGGTTTCCCATTAATTAAAAATGCTTCACAACGACTCTGTCCTTCCTGGCTGCTGCTCACCAGGACTTGTGACTGCTGCAGCCAATCACTGGCTATGGAAGGTCACTGCTGGGGCCACTGATTGGCTGCAGCAGTCACGTGTCTTGGTCAGCAGCAACTAGGAAGGACAGAGTGGTTGTGAAGTAATTTTAAGTTGGGAGGAAAACCCCCTTAAGTGGTTACATTTATATGGTAACGGTAGGGCCAGGTAATTAAATTAATTTGATTAATCGCCATTTTGCCGATGAGAATCATGAAATCGAGATTAGCCCTTTTCCCTGTGCTGGGGCTAATATCAGGCTGGGCAAAAGTGGTGTGTACAGAACACTATGATGGAGGTTGTGATGGGGTGTGTGCATAGCACATGGGGGCTGTGATGACTCCAGGATATGGAACTCCATCTTCATGTTTATACCCCATTCTTTTACATAAGAAAATTGCATACACAGCAGACCTCCTACTCTGCAGATCTTCTGTCCTTTTTTTTTTATTCTAGTTTTATTATTTTTTATTTTTTCCTATCTAGCTGGAAATCAGGGATCAGCTAACTTCCCTAATTACCCCCAGGTGGGGAGGGCAAACAGTGCTGCATGAGACACACTATTACTCCCTCCTCCAAGGAGACAAAGTGGAACAGAGTGGCACTTAACTGCTCTCTATCCTTCCAGCCCTGGGGTCACCTGAGATTCCTGCCTACTCCCCCCTTCAATTCTAGCAATCTCTCACCACTAAGTGAAACTGGTTTAACCCTTTGCAATCCACTGTCTGATATCTGAAGAAATTCTGATTGAAGGCTGCACAGCTCCGATGTCGGAAGACGTCCAGCAGGGTATTCTTACTGTATATTACTGGCCGATTTGTTGTCGGGGGCCTCTTCAGCATGTCCCATACCGCAGTACTGGCTCTAGCCAGCAGATGGCCCCATTGTATAATGGCAGAAAGAGAAAGCCCACTAGGAAACTCTGAATCCAAAATTGGATTGCAAAGGGTTAAGGGGTGCCCCTGCTGGTACATCAGGGGAGCTGAAGCGAAGAGGATGACTAAGAGTTGAGTAAACTGGGTTCGGTAAGTATGGCACTACTGCCCTTCACCTCCCTAGCTCACCATCTCCCCCTCTTCCCCAAGCTCCAGTGGCACTTTTTTTTAAAGTGTCCCCTTGCATTGCTCCCAATCCAATTACTGCTTACTTTATCCTGCTTTCTGTCATAATCCTTGGTCCTTTGTCGACTTCAGGGGTCTATGGCTATCTGTGGGTCCATGTGCTGCACAGTCTCTGCTGCCCAGGTCTTGTGGCTCCCATCTCCCGATAGTTGGGCCCAACCTGGCAGTTGGGCAACCTGGCCTTTTTCCAGCACTTCCTGTCTCTGAAAGGCTCCTCGACACTGATTCACTGTCTTCTACTGGGCGTTGTACTTGAACACCCTTACCCTCCCCCCTTTCCTCCATACTCCAGTGCCACATCCAACACCCCTAGGTGGGGCACACTTCTACCTTAGCTCCCAGCTTCTTAGGCCTACACAGGTCTAGGTCGGCAGGCAGGACTTGTAGTTTGCATACTACAGCCCACAGCTTGCACTCCTTTTCTGACACCCATAAGCCAGGCACAGAAACTTCTTGTACGGCTGCTGTATGTAGGGTGGGGCATCCTGATGAGCACTCATCCTGCCCTCCCCCAGTGCACTTCTATTATCACTGGGGGGGTTACTATCAAGCGGAAAATTCTTGGACTTGAAGCCCCCTCCTTGCCTGCCTGTGTTGACCTCCCAGTGTAGCTCCCAGCAATTCTCCACAGTACCACAGTTCTATTACTTTCTATATAGTAGGATCTCGCAGTTTCGGGAGTATCAGATTGACATCATTATTTTCTCTTAAGGCGGCATCATCGTATAGTATGTTGCTACATTCCGACTCCCATTAGTTATGCTATTTTTGCTGAATAGCTGGAAGGATTATCGCATACAGTCAGTCCACATATAATATGGTTATAGCATGTTCACATATATCAGTCAGACGGTATCTTCACATCCACACTGCTATGACCGGTACCTGACAGCTCATTTCCTTCTTCCGCAGCGCAGGTTATCATATGCCTACTAGGCTCAGACAGCTTACTCTGTCACATTCGCCATACAGCCTCGTTAAAGCCTCCCATGAGGAAGTATTTACATTGCGGCTAATTGATACCAGCAGCTCTTCTAATATCTACCTTCTCACTCTTAGGGAAGCAGTTTTGGATGGCAGGCTGTCTTCTCTCTTCAGGCTGTGTTTCTTAGGTTGATGTTGCTCAGCTAGGATGTTGCACATAAATCTTTTATTCTCTCCCCCACCCTTCCCCATACACTGCATATCACTCAACGCCAGGTTCCAAAAAGTCTTGGTAGCACAGTAGCTGGGCGGATACAGTGTGATGGGACGTCCTGATTTCCACTCCAACCCCTCGCAATTACTGGCAATTTTTTGACTTCTAAAAGGACATATCTGTTTTCAGCAGTCTACCTGTTAAAGTACAGACATAACTCCCCAATTGGTAGTTTGGTAGTCTGCATGCCCTCACCACCATCACTAGCACTAGCCAAACATTTATTAAGTAGCTGCACAACTATGATTAGGGGATAATAGATAGTTGCTATTAAGGCTGCCTGTCCACGGGCATTATTAAATTGCGTTCCCCGCGGCAATAATTCGGCCACGGGGAACGCAATGCACGCTTTCCATAGCAATGCTATGGAAAGCGCAGCCCCCCTGTCCACGAGCAGAGAATCATAGCGATTTTCCGCTCGTAGGCGGCAAATCGTAGCATGCTGCAAATTGCCGCGATTCTCCGCGGTCAGCCTATCTGTCAGATAGGCTGACAGCGGAGATCCGTCTGCCGGCTCCTGATACCGCAACCCCCGTGGACAGGCACCCATACTCTTACTTTGCAGAAGCACTTTATTCCTTCCTTTCAACAACTGCTGCCACGTAGTTAACTTTGCACCAAAGTTTTTTGGGTTACAACTCCTTCATGGTTCTCACACCTGGAATTTGCATTCAGGAACTGTCAGAGCTTCCACATTGCAGCCTCCATAAAAGTAGAGTATTTCCCCACATCATTCTTTCCACCTTCCCTACCTGTCTGTTGTAGTTGACTACAATCTGTTAAAATGATTTTCCATGAATACATACCTAAGAAACACCCTGCCTTGTCTATTTGCTTTCTTTCAGCAATGGGCGTGCTGTGCATTACAACGGCTCCAGTCTTTTGCAGTGGAAGAGCGTGCGGTTAGATGTAGCTCTGTCACCCGGTATGAACTTTGTGATTGACAACCCAGTTGTATTAATGTATGCATGTTCTCTCCTAAGTTCCTTGTTAAGTACGGTCTAAAATCAATCAAAAGGTTAGGTTATGATTATTTCAGGTGGTTAATGTCCACTTTTATTTACTGGAGAGTTGGCACCATGATGATAAGATAAATGTAAATGTGCTTAGATTTTTGTATAAAGGTGTATTTGTATATCTTTTAGGGGATGTTGCTGGTATTGGTTGGGAGAGAACAGAAGGCACGCCACCACCCCCAGGCCAGCCTGCAAAGGGCAGGGTTTACTTCACCTATTGTGGCCAAAGACTCATACCCTACTTAGAAGATGTTTCTGGAGGAATGTGGCCTGTTGTGCATATTCAGAAAAAGGTAGATAGTTCCATCTTAAACTGCAATAGGAGAACTAGACCATTAACCCTTTCCAATCCAATTTGTATCCTGGTTTTCCTAGGGGGCTTACTTTTTTTCTGCCGTTATACAATGGCGCTATATGCTGGCTAAAGCCAGTACTGCATGAGGTGACACATTGGATAGGCTCCGACAGCAGAGAGGCTGACAATATACAGTAAGAGAACCCCGACGGACGTCTACCAACATCAGAGCTGTCCAGCCTTAAATCATAATGTCTTCAGACGTCAGACAGTGGATTGGAAAGGGTTAAAGGGGTATTCTGGAGACTAGGCAACATTTTAGAAATTTCTCTAATGTTTCCACTTATTGCCATTATTCCAAACACCCATCTAAATTGTCAACTCCAGTACCTTTTTTTATTGACCTGCGCCACTACTGCTTTCCATCAATGTTACATGTTATCACCTTATGAAGCATAGAACTTTCACTTTGAATAACTATCTTCTGTGGGTTCGTAAACAGAAAAGCGAATTCCTAAAAGGGGTTTTCATGGGAGCACTCATTGCTGGTCTATGCTTAGGATAGTCTCAAGTTGGACATTTAACCAACTAGCAGAACACAGAAGCCCTGGCACTTGATAAAGTGCTGCTGTGTTTTCACTGTTTGCCCAGGCACAGAGTTGCATCTACACAGGTACCTGTACTCCCCCAAACACACAGTGATTGCACAGTGATGGAACGAGGCATCCAATATGTATTCCCTTTAAAACAAAGTAAGTGATTGTAGGAAGTCATGTGGAAGCCATCATTTATAACTTTTTTTTTTTTTTTTTACAGAATACAAAGATCCGGGCAAATTTTGGATCGCGCCTGTTTGCATTTGCTGAAGGTCAGGCTCATCGCAATGCTGCAGATTTATGCATTGACCTGGCTGAAGAAATCAGTGCAAATTTTGAAGCATTACCATTTGCTATGGCATCTGACAGTGACAATGATGCTGGAACAAGCATCGCATCTGACCCAGGAACTCATGGCCCGCCATGCCGCATTGCTGCTGTGGCCACTGTTTCACAACGTAAGCACTATATCTGTTTAGGAATTGCTCAGTATTAGACCTATTGCTCTTCACTGGTATGCATTATATTGTTTCTGTCTTATTTCAGAGTATGACAGTGATGCCTCCTGCAGATATAAGGTGGAATTGAGCTACGAGAATTTTATTACATCTGGTCCTGATCCACATCCACCTCCTATTGCAGATGATGAAACTGATGATGATGATGACGATGATATGCCAAGGGTCAGATATTTTAAAAACAAACAATTGCAGTTGTAATGGCAGGAACCTACTTGTCTGAGGGCTTACAACCTTTACATGTTGGGGTTTTATATGCATATTTACTGGTTTACTGCCATTCTGAACTTTGGTTTCATATCTTTCCTGCCACTCGAAAAAGATAAGTGGGGAGATGATAATGTAGTAATTATTGCACTGTTAGCCAATTTTGTATCCATGGTGGCATTTCAGTACTGGTTGCCAACTGGCTCCTGCAGTTTGACATGTTATCACCTAGGATTACAAGTCATCGCATAGCTTTGTCAACAAAGACTGTACTTAGCTTTTCAGGTGACTTTTCAGAATAAGCTGCCGTGTGTGTGCATGAGTAAAATAACACTATTCGTGGCCGTTATGACATATCTTGTATTTTTCCCCATTTGCACCTCTGCAGAGAGTAAATCTGATTCTCAGTCCTCTTAGAACTTTTGGGAGGAGCCTGGCTTCTGTACTGTGTTCTATAGACTGTACACAGAGAACTGCAGAGCCTGCTTTCTAAATCTTTGTAACACACAGACATAAAATCATATGTTAGTACAGCGTATAGCAAGAGTGAGTAGTGGAGATGTGGTTTCTGTAACTAAATAACAGTATAAAGAGACTTACTATTACTTTGCAGGCATATTTTGTGTGAGTCTCTCCTCCCACTCCCCTTTGCTCTGTATGCATTTCAGTGAGCAGGATGGGTTATCCTAGTTCCCCCCACCCCTGTTCTAACGTCTCCTCTCAATCATTTGAGAGCAGGCAGTGGACAGCAAGGTCGGAGGACTGCAAACAGCACTTTAGAGTAATTTTTCAACACAAAAACGTCATTTTAGGTAAAGTAAATAGTTTTGCCAGTTATGACAGTGACGGTACTGGTGTATCTTGTCTCTACTGGATCTATGGGTGGAGACATGGGTTGGCCGCTGTCAGTGACAGGGAACACGCATGGCAAGTGGGTTGGTCAGATTTACACTGGCAGGGAATGGCCCACAGAGCTCCCGCATCCCCTGTTACATTCGTGGGTCTGCTCGCTGGCACATGTGCCCTGAGTGCCATATGAACTTTAGTTCCCCCCTGGCAGCGTGCCTACTTCTGTCCTTCGCTCCCGTTTCCGCTGCAGCCACTGCTGAAGTCAGCACTGCAGTCACTTTCCCCGTTCACCCTGCGCCCACTGCTGTTGCCACCGCTGTCACTCTCCCCGTTCCCACTGCCACCAGGGCCGCTGTCAATCTCGTCCCCATTAAGCGAGTCGCTTGTCCCCGGCAGCCGCTGCTGCCAGGCTCACTGTCAGATGACACTTTCAGCGTTCCTCCGTGCGGCCGCTGCAGCAGGCCCCGCTGTGGCCTCCGCTACGATTCCCTTTGCGGCCACTGCAAGGGGGACTGCTGTCACTTCACCCTCGCTCGCACAGCTGGCAGACCAGCAGCAGTAGCAGCCTCAGCTCCAGGGCTGGCCCCACTCACATTGGCGGGGTCGGCCCGGGAAGCGAGACACTCACAGCAACAGGATCTTAGCGAATGGAGATCGCGGACCTTGGCGCCCCGCTGAAGTTGCGGCCGCAGCTTTAGTGCCGGGAGTATGAGGCAGCAGCCAGAGCTCAGGAGAGCACGTCTGCGGCAGCCAATCAGCCACTAGGGGCATTCCAGAGCTCAGGAGGGCACGTCTGCGGCAGCTAATCAACTGCTGGGGGCATTGGCTTCAACTGAGGACTGCCAAAGCCTGACATCCGGTGTCAACAAGATACACCAGTACCCACAGTGACTATCCTTTAAGCGCAAGTTCTTCAAAAAGTTAGGGCTCATTCATAGTAACATATTTATATAGCGTATTCCGTGCGTATTTCTGCCTATCGGCTTTTATTTATGCGCCTAAACAAAACACAGGAAATCGCATTGATTTCTTGCTGAAATATGTAGCGAATCCACAGGTTTCCAGCATATTTACGCATGCCCATTTACTTCTATGGACTATTCACTATATGCACTAGGATAGAACATGCTGTGTTTGTTTGTTTTTTCACACAACCAAAGTATGTGTGAAAAATATGGACCGTGAATGAACCCATTGAAATCCATGGGTTCTATTCACTGCCTAGTAGGCCCGTAAAAAATATGTTCATAATATGGTGCGTAAATACGTTCTTGTGAAGTAACACTTTGTGTCTATTTAAACACTTGTGGCATGTCCATAGGTGGAGGTTCCCCCACCTCCGCCTTTCCCTGTTCACCGATTCATAACAGTTGTTATCCCTTTAGAATTCAATGGAGAGGTAGTCTGCTTGCTTAGCTCTTTCTGTAACTACCATAGACTTCAACAGAAAGGACCTTGTAGCGTGCTCTAAAAAAGAGGATGGCACGAAGTCCAAAAATACTGAATTGTCTGTTTTTTTTTTTACTCATTGTGATAAACTTCCCTGTGTCTTAAAGGAGGATCACTATGCCTTACTGGTGAAAGCTTGGGAAACCAAGGTATTTCCAACGATTCGGAGACGTTTTCGTAATGAGGCTGAGAGAAAATCAGGCTTGGACCAGATAAAGGGAGCTCTGCAGCTTGGTATGAAACTTGTGCCAGATATCTAGAATTCCGATATTTGATGATATATATGTGCATTGTAATTGTTTTGTGACATTTATGAATGCAACAAGGTTTTTCCCTGTTTTTATTCATTGCCTATATTATTAATGTAAAGCAAAATGTAAATGTTACATATGACTGTAAGTGACCGTACTTACTGATACATTATGAGAAAGATCACATAGGTGTAAAATACTGAACATATCCAGTGAAAAGCCCATCATCCAAGAGGGGTGGCTGCTGACTATAATAATAGCACACAGATAAGGCCATTGACTGGAATGGCTGATAACGTCACTCATGAGTGGAGCCACTGGTCCTGCTTAATTTATTGATCTTTTTATGGTTCCAGCTCCCAAACTCCCCAACAGCACTACCAATTGTGTTAGGTTATGTTCACAGCTGCGTTCAGCTATTCTGTTTTCCTGCTTCGTTATGGGAGCAGGAAAGGGGAATCCTCTGGCCGAACAGATTGAGTCTTATGACGGAACTGAATGGCGCCAAACTGACCCCATTAACCCTTTCCAATCCACTGTCTGACATCTTCCTACATTCTGATTGAAGCTCGTAGAGCTCCAATGTCAGATCGTCCAACAGGGTATTATTACCGTCTATTGCTGGTCACTCCGCTGTCGGAGCCTTTCTGGCGCACACACACTGGCTTTAGCCAGCAGATGGCACTGTTGTATAACAGCAGAAAGAGAAGGCCTTTTAGGAAACGCTAAATCCAAAATTGGATTGGAAAGGGTTAACTATAATGGTGTCTGTTTTGTCTCTGTTCAGCTGTCCGGCTTTTTGCCGAACAAAAAAGTCCTTCATGGAGGAATTTTTCTTCTAGCATTTTGTGACAGATCTGCGACAGAACCTCTGAACGGAGGCTACTAATGCAGATGTGAACATGGCCTTACATGTGTCTTACATTTTACTGACATTTGATAGCGCTTCATCATTACACTTGTCTTTTTATAAGCGTCATGTTATTTTGTATTACAGGAATGGTGGATATAGCAAGGCAGACGGTTGAGTTTTTGTATGAGGAGAATGGTGGAATCCCTAGAGATCTATATCTCCCAACCATAGAGGACATCAAGGACGAGGCAAATAAATTCACTATTGACAAAGTTCGCAAAGGTATAAATCAACCCCTTAATGACCAGAATGTTTCGGTCCTATATGACCAGATACATCTTAGTGCTCTTATGCATATGGTGGTTTGATAGCCCTATTGTTTTAGGGGAAAGGAATCAAGCTTCCATAGGAAATGCAGTTACAAGGGAAATTGCCCCCCTAAAAAACAACAGTCACTGGCAGAGCTGAGCTGGTTCTTTTAAGACCCAGCAGCTCTGCCATGTCCGAGGTCTCCAGCAATCACTTGATTTATGGGCCCGATAGAGGAACCAGCACTGCCACTATATAGCACTCATTGAGCAGTATGTATGTTGCAATACCATAAGACAAGCAGATCTACACCACATCTGTCTTCTTGATGGGGTCTCCAGGTGATTCTGACAACCAAGCACAAACCCGCTCCTGCAGGAGCTTTAAACCCACACTGTATATTTACAATGCCACAGGTTTAAAGTCCAGGACCATGCATTATCAGAACCATGTTAAAGAAAAAAGGGGGAGGCTTAATTGTAATTATAATACTAGAAAATATGCCACATACACCATTATTGCAATACATTGTGCAATTACCTTCATGATCCTTCCTCCACCCATGTACACTTGGAAGCAGCATGTAGCTGGGAAGTTGAGACATGGCTGTTCTTCAAGAATTTGGAAACGCCCCTAATTAGAAATGATAAAAAATGTTTTACTTCGTGGTACTGTTTTTTTGGTACTAAATTGAAGTAGTTTAGATAGCTGTTGTTTGTAGTTTTACCTGATCATTGCGGAATACATTGTGTATAATATCCCGTACTTCAATACAGTAATCATCAATATATATGGGAGGATCACACTGAACTTATAAACTTATTCATCTCAAGTATACTTTATTTCTGTCAATTTCATCATAACTGAATTGTCATTGTGTTTTTAGGGCTCACTGTGGTCATTAGATCACCTGACAGCAACAATGTTGCCAGCACTGCCGTGGGAACTGCTCTACCAAAATTTGCCATCAGGGGTATGCTCAAGACCTTCTCTCTGCATGGAGTGGTCCTGGATGTGGATTCGGTGAGGGAATGTGGTATTTTATTGTTGTATTAATATGTTTGTGCTTAATGGGAACCTGTCAAGTCTCCACAACATCATAAACTTAACCCTTTCCAATCCACTGTCTGACGTCTGAAGATATTCTGATTTGAAGGCTGTACAGCTCCGATGTCGGAGGACATCCGGCAGGGTATTCTTACTGTATATTACTGGCCGCTCTGTTGTCAGGGGCCTCTACAGCATGTCCCATACTGCAGTACTGGCTCTAGCCAGCAGACGGCGCCATTGTATAATGGCAGAAAGAGAAAGCCCCCTAGGAAACCCTGAATCCAAAATTGGATTGCAAAGGGTTAATGATAGTTCTGTTAGGGGGCGTGAGAGGGAGTCGGGTGATGTATTTTCTATACTGTACTGCTCCCACGGTCCAGTGGTGTCGCCCTCTGAAATCGTCACGCAGCATGAAAATCTGACTCTTCAGAGTCCCGTGCATGCGTTCTCTCATTGACGTCTATGGGAGAGCACACGCACAGGACTCTGAAAAGAGTCAGCTTTTCATGCCATGCGCCCACTTTAAAGGAGAAAGCAGCTGAATTGAGGGAGCTGGTGAGTATAAAAAAATCACACGGCTCCCTTTCATGTTCTTTAACCGCACCATAACTTTGTTTAAGGTGCTGTGGGGTTTTGACAAGTTCCCTTTTAAAATGGGACGCTTTATGTTTTAATATATTTAAAAATATATATATTTTTTTGTATTTATACTAGTGGCATGCTACAATGATTTTCGCTAATGTCCTATTCTCAGGGGCTGTAAAATATCTCATCAGTTACACCTTCTGACATTCATTGAAGGGAGGGCTAACATTCAGTTGTCTCTGGATTTTGGTATTTTAACTGAGAAAAACAAACCAGCATTTTTCCGGCCAACTACCGTATTTTTCGCTCTATAAGACGCACTTTTTCCCCCTTCAAAGCGGGCGGAAAAAGTTGCTGCGTCTTATAGAGCGAATGTGCCAAAAATTTGTTCCGATCGCCATTTTTAGCGATCGCGAATTTAACACACAAACGCGGTTTAGTTAGTGCAATTGTGCGTTAAACTCGTGATCGCAAGAACAAATGTGTGATCAGTCCGAAGTTTTCTCTCCTCCCCACTGCTGCGCATACTTACCGCTGATTGGTGGGGCGCGTCGGCGGGTACTACTGCTGCTCCCCGCCCCCACCAAACGGCTTCTTACCTTCCTCCTGCCGCACAGAAGCGCCGCTGTGACATGGAGAGCCGTTTTTTCAGAACCCTGCTGCTGCTTCTCCGTCCCTGAGTGAGTTAAAAAAAATTTCCCCTATTTTTCCGCTCTAAAACGGGGGTGCGTCCTATAGAACGAAAAATACGGTAATATTTAAACTCTTTAGTCATCATAACCGAATATGTAGATTTTAGATGTAAAAACATCAAATGTTTCCTAAACCCTCACACACTCTTCCCTATTGTATGGCTATGTCTATGTATTCGGTTACTCCTAGTCGTAGTGATTCTACTTTGTGTTCTAGCAGGATGTGTTTGTATGTCTTTAGGTAAATGAATTGGTGCAAGTAGAGACATATCTCCGGAGTGAAGGTGTCTTAGTCAGATACTGGTATCCTATAGACATGCTGGAGCGTCCACCAGTGGGATACAGAAGAATGGCCACCAATGGTTTAGTGACTTTAGATAGCACAAACATCCAAATTCACAGGTAAGTGGGCAGCTTATAGCAAGAATGAAAACTTGTGAGGTATCAATGCCATGTAGGATCAACTAATCTGTGGATTACTTTTCTCTTATTTCTCATATTATGATATGATATTAAATCTTACAATGGATTAGATGCTTCTGGGTTACCTACCTGACTGATGGAGCAGATGATTGCTTTAGAAAAAGGAATTGATATTGATTAACACACACAAGTATTAGTAATTCGCTAAGGTCGGATACACTTGCATATTTTCCAAAAACAACTCGCGTAGCTCAATAAAATAAACCTTTTTTTTCTTGAATTTAGGGAGCTATTAAGATGTGAATCTGCACTTGCCAGGCTTTACTGCCGTGTTGCATTACTCAATATCTTTGCACCAAAGTCTCCACACACATTTACTCGATTGTTCCATATTCCTGCTATCCGGGACATCACACTGGAGCATCTGCAGCTACTATCAAATCAACTTCTCACTCCTCCCCTTCCTGGTAAATATATACTTTGTCTCTATAGAAAATTTTACCTAAACATGTGATAATTTGATATTGATTCTGCTGCCTCCATTTGTTGAATTAATTAGGGTTGACGGTCTATCTAGTCATGCAAGAATTACACTTGATTTTCTCAGCTGTGCCATTGGGAGACACAGTGAAGACCTTGGGTATAGTTCCTGCCACCAGGAGACTGACACTAAGAAAATGAAGAGTTGACCAGCTGTACTGCTTCTTTAGCCACTCAGCTAAATCAGTTTTAGCCTAGTGTCCATAGTAAATCAGTTTTAGCCTAGTGTCCATAGTAAGCAGGTCATCAGGTCCTAGAGTTCTTGGACATTTTTGGTTCACAAGGTGACAGAATCCCTTTACTGATGAGGGACACCAGAGTTTCTACTAACTTCCCTGCTGCTTCCCTACCTCCCAAAGGCAAGGTGGCACAGAGAAGCTCTAACTTTTCTCTGATCCGCCAGTGAAGATTTTCTTGCTTAGACCCCTAGGCCCCCCTCCCCAAGTGCAACATCCCACTCAGCAATCCCCTCTAGGGACAGCTCCCGCTCCGAGGGCGAAATATTGGATTTTGACTCTTCCTGGCAGCCATCAATTCCATTTGTGCGTCTCTGAGCTTGCTGCGTTATAGTGCAGATCTCCCTTCCTGTTATTTCATCAGGACAAGGCAGTCCTCTGCCCTGTTCCATCCTTCCTTCCCAAGGTGATCTCGTCCTTCCACTTCAGCAAAGACAATGTGCTGCTCTCCTTTTGTTCAGAGCCTTCACACCCTACGGACCTTCATCTGCACAAGCTTGACGTTGTCCGCATCCTGCGGATCTATCTTTCCCATACTGAATCCTTCCACCACTCGGATTCTTTGTTCCTCATCCCTGATGGCTCTCATCGAGGTCTGGCAACCTCCAAGTCCACCAACGTGCCCGCTGGATTAGGTTGGCGATTGCGGAGGCCTATCGTGCCAAAGGCAGGACTCCACTCCTTCAGGTGACTGCTCACTCCAGACACGCGGTGGTTGCATCCTTGGTGGTGTCCCATAACACTCCATATTTACAAGGCTCTAACCTGGTCTTCGCTTCATATGTTCACAAAGTTTTACAGGATACATACTATTGCATCTTCTGATGCTGCTCTTGGTCGCAGGATTCTGTAGATGGCAGTACCCTGATCTCATCATAAGCTTATTTAGCCCACTCCTGGGACTGCTTTGGAACATCCCAATGTCCTTGTTGTGTCCTCCAATGACACAGCTGAGAAAACAGAATTTTTTGTTACCCACCCATTGTCTTGGGAAATCGTCTGTTTCTCTGTTTGGAGATTCTACCTTCACGTCTTCGTTTAGTTGTTTTTCTGTTACATATTCTGTTAGTCTTTTGGCTCTTTCCTCTCCTCCTGCTTGTTTACAAACTGATTTACCTTAGCGGCTACAGGAGGGGTATGGCTGGTAGGAGGAGTCAACTCTTCCTTTGCTTAGTGTCCGCCTCCTAGTGGCAGGAGCTATACCCCAGGTCTTCACTGCGTCCCTAAATAAAAATTCGAGAAACAGATTTCACGGTGAGTAACAAAAAAAATTCCTCTTTTTTTATGATTTTAAAATATGCTGTTTACTTCACAGATGGCACCATTACCTCCTCCTCTATCCTTATAACACAGTCCTTGCAACATTGCATCCATTCTCAGAACTGTTCAACCACTGACCTCTTCTACCAGGGCAATGCTCAAGCAATTAGAGAATGGCTTGGGGTGGCCATCACTAGAGCCTTACATCAAGGAGAAGACAGTCTTCTGGACCTTACCAAACAGATCTGTTCATTCCTGCAGGTCGGTGCGCTAATCATCCTAGTCCACTTATAAAGTTCTTACCTCGTACAATGCTTCTCATATAACATAAGACTGTTTTGTTTAATTAACAAATGTGTTTCTAATTTCATATAATGTCCTGCTTACCATGGTGAACTTTGGTATTGCTGCACTTAAGAAAAATGTATAGTCTTTGTGTTCTAACTTTTTAAATTGTTTTTTTTCCCAGAATGCTCCAGAGCAGTTTCCATCAGAAGAATTCCCAGTCACTGAATCCAAAGTCAGCATGGACATTAATTTTCCTGGAGCAGCATTTGTCGTGGTGTCTTGTCATGAAAGTCAGTCTGGTTTCCGCAAAGAGTGAGTGACCCAAACTGCCGCATTGTCCCCTTTAAAGGCGTATTCCAGTTATTTACAATTGATTGCTTCTCCTTCGGCTAGGCCTTCAATAACAGATCCACATTAGCATTCTGTTCACAAGCCCCACTAATAACATAAGTTGATTTACTTGGGCTGATTTGACTGTAATGAGTATTATTGCCAACATCTAGCATTTCTTTTTGTTCTAGCTCTTCTTTATATAAAGCCCCCTGGGCTCGAGTTCTACTATACGGCCTTGGTCATAAAGTGAAGAGAAATGGACAGCTGAATTTAATTGAATCCGTGTGCTACCCACGAGATGCCTCCCCCAGCAATACAGGCCTCACACCACCGCCAACCACCAACCAATACCCACCTGCAATCATTCCTACCGACAAGATCCACGTCAAATTAGGTATATAGCACCTCTAAAATATCCTTCATGCAGACATCAATTTATTTTTGTTCCTCAAATAGTGTTATTCAAGCCGAATTTTCCGTGTGTACCAACATTATCTTACCAGAGTGTTTCATCAGAGCAAATCAGCTGAGAGGTATTCTCTTCTTGGTAGATGATGGTATTTCCCTAGGATATGCCATCCCTTTATAACTGGCAGAGGTCCAACTTCTGGAACCCCTACCCATCCGGAAAATGAAGGGGCCACATCCCCAATTTAGGCCCAACGTCCACAGGCAAATTTGAATTGCAGAAGCCATGTTCATAGTCTGCAATTCAAGCTGCCCATAGGTAGACATGGGCGTCCGCAGTTTAATTAAAGCATGCAGATTTGTTTTGCAGAACTTTTAGTCCGGAAAACAAATAGCAGCATGTTTTGTTTTTCTGCGGTTCCCGCACAGACAGCTTTCATTGAAGTCAATGGAAGCCGTCCAATTCACAGCCCGTCCGCAATTGAATTGCGGACAGGCCACGGATTCCGCGGGAAAACCGAAGATTTTTTTTTAAAAATTCTACCGCGCATGTGTGGCGGCGCGCTGGCCGGCGCTTCCACACACATCCGCAGTAAAGACCCGCACAGGTAAGCACTGTCCTCTGCTACGGGCAGGGTCAGATACCGCTGAGGGCTCCCGCATGCGGAATCTGACCCGCCCGTGGACATGAGGCCTTCGGAAATTTAAGGAATGGGCCAGCTGTAGTTCTCTGCACAGTCTTGTGGCCAGAATTTCAGGAGGTGGGAAAACTTAAAAGGATAGGAAGCCCCTTCATTCTCTGGGTTGGTGGTACCCTAGAAGTCTACCCTGCCTGATCATAAAGGGATGGAAGATCCTAACTATATGTCACCCCTTTATAAGATGGGGATAGCCCTTTAAGGTTTATATGTACCAAAATGCTTTGTTTGCTGCAGAATATATTAGTGTACGCTATATAATATATCAATTGTAATATATAATTGAAATTCATTTTATAGGTGTGTCTCCAGCTCCGGGAGCTGTGCTGATAATTCATTCCCTTCCGCTGGAATTTCCACTTGCCATGGCTTTTACAGAGCAGCTCCTAACATGGAAGCTTGAAGACTTAGATGAGAAGTCAGAAGATGAACTCGATACCGTTCCCCCATCTGTCCTCCTGCAAGTGGTAGAATTCTTGAGTAAGAAAATAATATATAACATTTTTTTCTATCAGAATGATGGTTCTTTAACATTTATCAATTAATGGAGGTCTCAGCATCCGGATCATCCACTGATCAGTATGACATGTCAGAAGTATGAAAAAAGTTAAGTTACACTTTAAGAAATTGTTATACACATGGCCATTATGTGCCACTAACTCATATCCTCCCTCCAGTAAAACATTCCATGGGATTTTCTCAATTGTGTCATTGTAACTTCATAAAGCTTCGTGAGCATAGGGTATTCCAACATATAAAGTGATGGCATGTCACTTTTGGTTGGGGTCAGACTTCTGGGACCCTATCAATCCTCAGAATGAAGGGGCTACAGCACTGGTTTAGTTCTGTATCCCTTCCCTATACAACGGCACTGCGCTGTCCAGGTAAAAAAAACAGTAAAGAGGACGCGCAGTTCAGCGGAATATGTGTTTATAAGAGGGAGATCTGTAAAACCTGTTTGATAATGAAGTATGTTAACCTTACTGTAATGAACATTTAGGTATACATATTCCATGTGGAAACACTAAAAATTAATTTGTGAATTTCATTTAGGTAATTTACTGTGGGCAACCGACTTGGCTGCGGTTGTAAAGGAGTTATTGTTCCACTTGCTAGCTGAACTGCTTCGAAAGGTTCACCACCTAGAGCAAAAAAAGAACCCTGCCGGCTTGTCCTCCTCCATAGCTCTTCAGCTAAATCCGTGCCTAGCGATGCTTATGGCTCTACAAACAGAGTTACGTAAATTGTACGATGAGGAGACCCAAAATTGGGCTTCTGGAAATGCCTGCGGAGGCTCTGTGTCCGGAGTTACTGAGCATGGACGGTTTTCTACCTATTTTCATGCATTAATGGAGGTTTGCCTGTCTGTGGCTGAAGTTACTCTTCCCATTAATATGAGTTCTGCAGTCATTGTAATGGCCTCAACACCTGCAACAAATCTCAGTGACTCGTCTTCATCATCGTCTTCTTCTCCTGGGCAAACTCCACAAAGTCCAAGCCTGCTTTCAAAGAGGAAGAAAGTTAAGATCAAACGTGAAAAAACGACATCTGCAAAGCGCACATCTGCCCGAGGTGCTGAGAATGACCCTGCCTTGCTTAGTATGGGTGGCAGTAAGCCTGAAGATATGCTGTGGTTCCACAGGGCCCTAACTCTGCTCATGATCCTCAGACATCTAATTAATAAAGATCCACAAGGTCTGGGGGTTACAAATGATGCCATAGCAGATGCCAGCCAGGCACTTGTTGGACCCACGGCACATAGCCGCTTACTGGTTATTTCTGGTATTCCAACTCACCTAGAAGAGTCTGTTGTCAGAGGTGCCATTCGGAAAGCATGCAATGCCCATGGGGGTGTTTTTAAGGATGAGATCTACATCCCCCTTCAAGATGCAGAAGCAATAAAAGCCAAAGAGGGAACTGAAGGAGCTGAATGCAAAACCGGAGCGGAAAAGACTCCTGGAGTCCAAGTAACTGATAACATGGATATTAGTAGTTCCAGCAGTGTGACACCCGCCGTTAGTGTCAGCGCTTCTGCCTCCACAAGTCAGGCTTCCTTGTGTAGTTCTCAGGGAGTTTCACAAGCTACCAGTGAAGCATCCATGGAGCAGTTTGTGCCGGAGCTTGCTGTACCGCCAGGTCTTCTGGAACCCAATGCGGTGTCCAGCCAGGAGAGCCTGGACCTGTCCATCTGCAGCACAGGAAGTATGGGCAGCTTAGGAAGTCTGGTAGAACAACTTGATAATGTCGAAACCACCTCTTTACCAGACGTTGCAGGTTTACTGGACAACCAGCCTTCAATGTCCAGGCCCATCAAAGGATTTGCAGTTGTGGAGGTAATTATCTGTCCATGTGGCAAATTCATTTTATCCGGTAGTTCCATAGAGGATAACTTTTAATTCCATTTAGTTGTGAAGTTACCTAGTGTTATAACTCTACTCAGTCCTACATCGGTAATGCTGCACTCTGCTTTTCAGTAAATCGTCAACCATGTTGGAACCATGGGACGTCTCTGAAAAATTGGACAAAAATTTTTTCGTTGCCTTTTCTAAACCGTAGTTTTATATAGTTTTTATTTTAAAGGGGTTTCCCCCAATTTTTTTTTTTTATGGCCGAGGAGCTAGTTTATATAAAACAAAGATCTCTGGAAAACCCCTTTAATGAATAGTACAGTTGAGAGCACTGGTAGCATTCTCTTAATATCCTTTTTTTTTTTCTTTAACAGGTACGTTCTCGAGCCAAAATCGAAAAAATAAGAGCAAGTTTGTTTAACAGCAGCGATCTTATTGGTTTATCCAGCCTGGACGGTGAAGATGAGCTGATGGAAATGTCAACTGAAGAAATCCTTACAGTGTCCACTGTAAATCAGAGTTTATTTGATACTCAAGGAATTCCGGGTTTGGGAGACTATTTCACTGATAAGTCCTTGAAAGGTGCGCTGAACTTGCTCAATAAATCAATTGCCTGTCGTCATGTTATATTGGTTTATCTAATGAAAAGAACTTCTTTAAGCACCCAAACTAAAATGTATTTTAAACTACTCTAAATCTTAGAACTGTTTATGGGTTGATCATCCAATATTTTCTCCATGGTTTAGATGGAGTTCATGCGGACTATTGTCCCACTGATAGCTAGTCTTAAGACAACTCCTTGCCTTCTTGGTTGCAATAAATACCATACGTTTAATAGCAGCAGAGACACATTATATTTGCATCATTTGATTTATTTTTTTTTTTTGTCCCCCCCCCTCCCTCCTTTCAAGTTTAAAACTATATGGCTTGTCTTTTATACTAGTATATGCATGTGACAATACTAGTGTTGTATTAATTGGGGTTTTTTTCTTTTAGGGGATAAGATAGTTCCAGAGGCCAGAGATGTCCTCACAGAAATATTCAAGAGCTGCATTCTTGCTGAGCAGATGTTGAGCTTGACTCCTACAAAGTACATTAAAGTATCAGATATTTATCTTAGTAAAGAGCAAATCAATTCCCAGACTCCAGGAAATCTGCTCCACACCTTTTTCACAAATGTTCGTCCGCCAAAAAAAGTTTTGGAAGATCAGCTGACACAGGTGAGCTTTCCTTGTCTAAAAACAACAACACGGACACGTTTGATTGCAGTAATACAGCCCATTGTTCATTGTATTACACTTATGATAAAGTAGCTCACCAAAAATGAAAGCTCAGTTTTGTATTGAATGTAAAATATTGTAGAATAACCCTTAAGCCCCATTTAAACACACAGATGATCGCTCAATAATAAGAAACTGACAGTTTTGAGCGATCCTTTTGCATTCGCTACTAATGGGCTAATCAGCCCATTAGTAGGTAACCAGCTTAATTTGCATGTATTTAGAGAACAGTTGGGTGATCTGTTTTCTAAATACATTGCTATTGTTCTCCAGCGGGACAGCAACTGAAAGAATGTTCTCAGTGCTGCCTGCGGAGAACTCAGTGTGCGGTCCCTCTTATCAGGGATGACGGATTTTAAGTGCACAATGGGCATGCATTTACAAGCAGTGATTATCACTTAAAAGATGGCTTTTGAGCGATATTCGTTGTGTGTAAAAGGGCCTTTACACTCATATCATCACGCATAAAGTTTCACATTGGTGAATGATTATTCATTCTGTATGATCACTGTCGCAGTCTTTTATATTTCTTTTTACAGGTGCTAGGCAATGCCTTTTTTGTTAGAAGGTTGGCATGGCAGTTGTGTATCTGACATATTTTATGACTGCTCTACATATGAAGTGCCTTCCATTCCTTTTTTGCATATTTCTGAAGAATCTCAGGATCTCTACCTTCACTTTCATTCACCTTCGCTGGATCATACTAGGTTCATGTGTTCTGCCTTCAGTACTTCCCATTCAGTTTAGACATGCTACTCTTCACATAGGGCTGGGCAATTAATGACTTTAATTAATTTAATCACCATTTTGCTAAGGCACGATTCTAACTTTCATCATAATCGTGCAATTGAGATTAGCTATGCCCCCATTTGACCTGGCCGAAATCCAGCTGGGGTCAGTGGGGTGTGTAGGACGCAAGGGCGTAGGACTGTGATCACTGGAGAAGGAAAGTACATGGAAGCTGTGATGAGGAGGAAAAGGACAGTATATGGAGACTATGATGGAGTGGTTGCATAGTACATGGGGGGCTGGGATGACTGCGGAGTGTGTGTATAGAACATGGGGGCTGGATAACTAGTGGTGTGGAACCCTATCCTTCATGTGAATATAACTAAAGTTTGTACCGCATCTTTTATATAAGGAAAGTGTATGAACAGCAAATCCCTGATGAGTACTGATTATCAAAATTGTCCTATTCAATTCTGATCAGTATATATTAAGGAATTGCTGTGTATGTGATTCCCTTATTTAACAAAAAAAAAGGTGTCTTGGTATTTTTAGCTTTTTTAGCAACCAAAACAAAAAAATAAGAAAATTGAGATTAAATCAAGAATAGAGAAATAAATCAAGATTTTAATTTTTGGCCAAATGGCCCAACCCCAACTCTTTCTACAAGTGTTGGGTTGTGATCCTCACAGGCTCCAAAAGCAGTTCTCCAGACTGGGGTCTGGACTCTCCGATGTCCGTCATCTTTATACTCCTCAGTAGCCATTATGAAAGCATTTCTCTTTATCAGTTGCATTATAGGTTCCAATCTGATCCTGTGGGCTCACATTTTCTCCAGCACTTGAACCATGGCCATTGGAAATCTCTGAAAGCTTTACTAAGCACCTGGGTGGCATGCACACCTCAACTCTCTCGAAGGAAGCAACTTATGTTTAGGTCTTATCTGCAGTCCAAATTTTTGTGATGGACATTCATGTTACAGACTATTTTGGTTGGGAACAACTGGACCCTGGAGAGTGCGCTTTCCATCCCATTGCCTTTGCCTAGATCTGTAAGCATAGGGCATCTCTGAGATCAACCTTTGGCTTTGTGGATACTTCACAAGGTTTTACTCCAGGACTGTGATCCTGTTTTAGTCAGAGCAGATACTCTGGTAACCCCACAAACTTTGTGACCTCAGAGACAGGCAGATCTCCAGGCTTTCTCCTCTTACTCTCTTTGCCTCTTGGTGTCTGGTCATGATGAGAGGCTTGTCCACTAGTCTGCTGAAGGATCTAAACCCGGCCTCTAGCCCCATCTATAGTCTTCTTTCTAAATAGTTCTACACTCAGTTTTTCTACTCACGTGGGATCTGTATCTGATCTTGCATGTTTTCCAGTTTCCCTCTTTTCCGGCTCCCTCCATCCTGCTAGTCTCTTACGGTTCTCTACCATTGATCCCACTTTTTATAATTCTACAGGACAAGGTGGACCTGTGTCGTGTGCCTTCCTTCCTCCTGTATATAATCTCCACCTTCTACCACAGTAAGGGTTGTGTTGTCCCCCCTTATGGTACTTCATCCTAGGGAGTGATGCTTTGGATTCACTCCACTATGTTTGAAGCATATTGTGAGAATGCGCAGAATCACTTTTCCCGGTTATGGCGCTCTTCCCGGAGCAGAAGTGATCCTGTGCTGTGGTGGCGCACTACATAGGGTGCAGCTCTCAGACTCTTGACTCCTTCAGGTGTACAGGGCAGCTGCTTGCTCCTTCATCTATACCTTCTTTTCTTTCTACATGGTTCGCACTTTTGCCCCAATATGTTGTTTGTAGTTTTCACGATAATGACTTTTAATTTTTCTGTTTAAAGATCCTACGGAAATATGGTGTTCCGAAACCAAAGTTTGACAAAAGCAAATATAGTAAAACTGGGAAGGAGCAGCACCCTGTAAAAGTTGTAAGCACAAAGAGGCCAGTGGGAAAGCCTTCTACGAAAGACAAAGCGGTCCTAAATAGTGTTAGGTGAGTATTCTCTAATGGTTTCAGCTTGATGGAAGCTGAAGTGGAGATGTTAAATCTCTTGAGATGATTGTATACACAAATATAATTGTACACTTTAACGTTCCTACCAAGATTTGTTTTAACTGCACAATTTCGCAGTGTTACTTGCTAACACCGGGGACTATTTAGGCAGCTCAGCTGCGCAAAAGTGTACAGTAAAATGTGCGGCACGTGATCACGCTCCATTCACAGCGTAATTGCGTCATCCTCACGCGAGCATATCCATTCATATGCTCCTGCGAAGGAACCCTTAGAGTCTCAGTTGCATTATTTAAGGAAATAGAAAACTGCACCACAGACTTTATTGAGAATCTAATATGTGTAAAAATGAAGAAGGAATCCATATGTGAAGTGCGTGTATGACGTTTCAGACTAAGTCATTCTGTATGGAGTTAGTAGGATAGAAAAGAATGATTACATTATAGAATCCTTAGGCTGGAAGGGGTTTCATGGAAGGGGGTCTGATCCCTAGAGTAACACCCCGTGCTTGCATATTCATGTTTCACCAAGCTTATACCGTAAATACGGCAACAGAACCAAGCCCGTACTGTGCATACGGCACTCGGAGCCTGTGGAGCAGATATGGCACAAAATCCTGAGCAAGATAGCGCAGTATGCTGCTTGCTAATTTGTCTGGAAGATTGCTGGTGGTATGACAGAAGCTGATGGGACCCCACTGTAGACCAGATCTACAGCTCAGCAGTACTCCGCACCATGAGTACAATTTCCATATTGTAATGGTAAACATATCCTAGACAGACATAAGAAACTCATGTCCCTTCAAATATTGCATGAGATCCCTCCTTGATGGATGGATGGACCTATTCTGGGATGCCTGTTGATGTTGAGTGTGAGCTACATTGATTGACACATTGATATACTGCAGACTCAAAATGGGAGCTTCTGGGGTTTGGTCCATATCTACCTATGTGAGTACAACACACGGTATATATTTATACTTGGTTCTATATACAGGTTAGTGCTTGGGGCGGATTAGGGTGCAAATAGGTTTTTTTTATTACAATTAATAAATGTTATGTTCTTTTGTATGATACAGCACGCCCTTCTGCGATTTTTATTATAGTATATAAGCAATCAAACAATTTCAGGTACTAATTCCATATTGGGGTGAATAAAAAAAATAAGATTAAAAAAAAAGATTTTTTTAGTTTACTATAAAAATAAAAAAATTAAAAGTAAAAAAAAAAACTTCTCGGTCATTGCATCTAAAAGCTGGTATCGTACGTACATATGTAAAGGTCCATTAAAAAAAATATCACAGAAATCATCTCAGTTCATGAGTGTATTGAGCTGGCAAACACCTAATCAGCATGGGTCTTGAGTGGGGGACCCCTCTGGCATCTACTGTTGATGGCCAATCCCAAGGATAGTTGACATAGGATAGGCCATCGGTAGTTGACAATTCGATAACCACTCCAAACTACTGGCTTCAATTTAACAATGTAAAGCAACAATAGCATGGTGCCAGCTCGAGAATACTTTTCCCTTTTTATCCAATTGTATGTAACGTCACATGGCGTCAAATTAAGAAAAGTAAATAATAAATCCCTTTTACAGAACTGCCCTAAGTGAAAAGAAGCCAATTGTGAAACCAAAATCTCCTGACAAGAGTCGGCCGGACGAAAAGGACCTTGACAAATCTCCGACAAAGAAGCAAGAAAGTAGGTCCCTTATTGTCGGTGTGCCCGTGCATACGCCATGTTGTGTTGGTCATGTAACCCATCTGTCTTTCTGCCATTGTCCAGTTGCAGAGGAGAAGTTTCTAACTCTAGATGGATTCCAGAAATTTGTGGTTGACAAAGCTAAGCAAGATATTAGAAGCATCTGGAGGGCAATTCTGTCCTGCGGATATGACCTCCACTATGAACGGTATGAACCAGTGCCCACTGACCATCAGGGCTGCAAGGAGACTTTTTTTTTTTCCCCTCTTTAAGTGTAACTTTTCAATTTTAACTATCCAGTGACCGCTGCAGTTCACAGGGGCGCACACAGTTGTATCCTGTATCATGATAGCCGCCAGTCTACCACAGAGACTGGTGCTGCTGCCTTTTTTTGTTTTTGTTCCTGCTATCTTTGGGGGGAAACTGGGTGTATTTATCTTGAACTACCTAGTGATAGAATTGTCTACCTCCCTCTCTCTAAAGGTTATGATTTCTCAATCTGGGGACTAACCGTTTAGCTGGAAGCTATTTTTCCTGGGGGGAAACTGGGTTCATTTACCTTGATCTACCTAGTGATAGGATTATCTACCTCCCTCCTCCTAAAAGGTTATAATATCCCAATTTGGGGATTAACCGTTTAGCTGGAAGCTGATTTGTTTGTAAAAACTCTCTTATGGTTCCTGATGAGGCTACGTAACAGGTAGCGGAAACGCGTTGAACCACTGATTTTTTTGAACCTACAAAATAATTGAGCTGGCAGTTTGGTGTACTGCATTATAACTTTTGTTTTGGTGGCTACAACTCGCAAAAAACGTTGGCAAGCTACAGCATTCTGATATCAGCTTTATATCGGATTTTTCTGAAACTAGCCAAAGTAGCGTGAATATTCTCTCACCTACGGCATTGTTTGACAGTCTATGCATTTTTCTCTATTTGGGAGGAATAACGCACGTGCTCTACAAAGCGGATACAAGTCCCCCATCTATTGAATATCTATAGCTGTCTATACAAGCTGGAACACCATTCTTAAATGAGCCTATCCAACTAGCTCTAGGATATATACCACGGAGAACAAAAATAGAAACTTTAATTCCGTTGGGAGAAAATATCGGTTCCTAGGCAACGTATATACTGCTTTCCCCTCATTTGACATAGGGGTGCAGTTTTTTATTTATTTGTGTATTTGTGTCTAGAGTTTAGGACTTTGTGTTACAAACTCCTTTTTATTTAGTTTTTCAATAAAAGCTATGTTTTAGAGACTTAACTGAACCCTACTGTGACATATCCATTTTTTCATCGAGGTGTTCGTCCTGCAACTGTGAAACCCCACAGTTGTATCCTGCAGCTATAGTATAACCCTTTCCAATCCACTGTCTGACGCCTTCCTACATTCTGATTGAAGCTTGTACATCTCTAATGTCAGAATACATCCCGCAGGGTATTCTTACTGTCTTTTGCCAGCCACTCCGCTGACGGAGCCTCTCTGGCGCACACACTGGCTTTAGCCAGCAGATGGCATCGTTGTATAACAGCAAAAAGAGAAGGCCTTTTAGGAAACCCTGAATTCAAAATTGGATTGGAAAGGGTTAAAAGATAAAATTGGAAAGTTGCGCTACAAAAAGTGTTCATGTAGCCCCAGCCTTAACCTTAAATTATTTCTAATTGTATTTTAAATATCGTGTTTTCCTTTTTCGCTGTATTTCACTGGCTATACAGCCTTATCATGTCTGTTGAGAGTCATCAGTTTCTTTCTATAGGTGTGCCTGCATTGATACACGACATGCGCAGAAATCCAGTAGAAAATGGACACTTGAAATGGATGTGGCTCTGGTTCAATATATCAACCGGCTTTGCCGTCACCTTGCAATAACACCCGCCCGGCTCCACCCTCATGAGGTCTATCTGGATATGTGTGATACTGCTGATCCCAGAGTGTCTTGTCTACTGAGTAGGTGGCTTCTTACTTGGATATGTTAGGCACATGATGATGCATGCTTCCTAGATAGTTTAAGACCTTTTTGCCTGTGTACAGACACAGGTCGGGTGTTAAAGGGTTATTTCTAGAGATGAGCCAGCATACTCGCTAAGGGCAATTACTCGATCGAGCATTGCCCTTAGCGAGTACCTGCCCGCTCGGAAGAAAAGATTCTGCTGCCGGCGGCGGGGGAGAGCGGGGAGGAACGTAGGGGAGATCTCTCCCTCTCTCCTCCCCGCTGCTCACTGCCGCAACTCACCTCTCACCCGCGCCGGCAGCCGAACCTTTTCTTCAGAGCAGGGAGATACTCGCTAAGGACAATGCTCGATCGAGTAATTGTCCTTAGTGAGTATGCTCGCTCATCTCTAGTTATTTCTTTCTTATCCCAGATCTCTATTGAAGTTAACACAGATTTTTCTATAAATTTCATAGACTTCAATGGAAAGGGCTATATGGACAACTCTATTGAATCCATAGTGCTAGTGATATAGATTTAAAATGTCCATGAAATTCAACCATTCTTGTATCCATTATATATCATTCAGCAATGTAGATCTAACCCTCAATGCCATTTTTTTTTAAAAATAAGTATCTAACCCTTTCTAAATGCTGCCATTGTCTATATCATTACTACCTTTTGGGGTAGGGCATTGCTTAATTGGACTACTGTAAAGACCCATTTAGACACAACGATTATCGCTCAAAATTCGCTGAAAAACTATCTTTTGAGCAATAACGTTGCATGTAAATGTGCCCATCTTTAACTTTTCTGCCGAATGATAGATCTCAGTTCGGCATGAAATCCATCGTTCCGCAGAACAGCTGATAAGATTCTGCCCAGGGAGCGCTGATTACAGCTGATTACATTGTCTCAGCTGTCAGCCCCATGGCAGAACAAGGGGAATGTATTCAGAGAACAGCGGGTGGTCTGTTCTCTAAATACAGCTCCTGGCAGCTCACACGCTACTAATTGGTACTAATAGGCATTAGTACAAGGTAAAGATTTTTTATGCAAAATAATCGCTCAAAAGCCATCTTTTGAGCGATCATCTTTGTGTCTAAATGCACCTTAAACTGCAAAGAACACTTTCCTATATTGATGTTTGGAATGTCCCCATGTCCGCTGTAGTGTTATGTTGGGGTTTCCATCATGGGTTTTTATTTCTCTTTTTATACACTCTGAAATCTTCTTTGCTGATTGACATTGAGTACTGCTGCTCAGTAGAGATGAGCGAGCGTACTCGCTAAGGCAAAGTACTCGAGCGAGTAGTGCCTTATACGAGTACCTGCCCGCTCGTCTCTAAAGATTTGGGTGCCGGCGGGGGAGATCTCTCTCTCTCTCACTCTCTCCCCCCCCCCCCCCCGCTCCCCCCTGCTCACTCCCGCAACTCACCGCTCTTCCCTGCCGGCACCTGAATCTTTAGAGACAAGCGGGCAGGTACTTGCATAAGGTACTGCTCGCTCGAGTAGTTTGCCTTAGCGAGTACGCTCGCTCATCTCTACTGCTCAGCTTACTTGTAACCATAATACCCAAGTCCTTTTCCTGCTCTGTTACCATATAACGTATTGTAAACATAGGGTTTCTAAGTGGGGTAAAGTGGAAAATACACAGTTGTGCTGTCTCTGGATGGCGAGGGGGGGGACCTTTGCTTGGCAGGTCAGTAAGATTACTGAGATAGATGTAGTTTGTTTTTTTTTTGTTGTACTAGCTTGAAAAAATAAAATACTTTTTTAATTTCTTTCTTTCACCACATTCTGACACCCTAATTTTTACTTTATTTTTGCACTGATGGGGCCTTGGAAGGACTTGTTCTTTTTGTGGGGCGAGCTGTAGGGTCTTTTTGTGCAGTTCTGGGGTACATACGACTTTGGCAGAAGAGATGGAACCTGCATTTAACGTCAGATATTTATGGCCTATCCTGTTAAGGTTTTAGGTGGGAATACCAGGGATTACTAGATACAAATAATAAATGATATTATGGTAAATGCATATCATCTAAATTTGTAACTTTCTTGTATCGCTCAGATGTTCCCATTGAAAGTCTTCGCCTACGGTTTGCCCTTCTTCAGTCGCTGAACACTACTTTAGAAACCTTCTTCCTACCTCTTGTGGAATTACGGCAAACAGACATGTATATGCACAGCATCGCGGCCTTGCTACAACAAGCAAAAGGTAAGGCGGGAAAATGTTCCCGTACGGAGTTGTAATTTGAAGTGCTCATCACTTGCATCTCGCTCTGTGGGAAGCCATTGTACTATGGCCTATACTTCTAAAGGGCTCGGATCGAGATACACGGATCTTTTTTACTTGTGTGCATTGTATTAAACCGGATTGCCTCTTAACCTAGTTTTGAGGCTAAATGACTTAAAAGTGACTATTTTATGGTTGTTTTTCTGTAAGAAGATGATAAATTTCTGGAGGAGCCTGCATTGTCTGTGGCTGATGCCACACTGTGGGTTATTTAATAAGCACGTTCACTAACTGAATTAAAATCCTATTAAACAGATTATGTAGGACAGATCTGTCATTTTAATTCCTTTATGCTACTTTGATTACTGCGCCAGCAATAAAGTTATTAATGGTATTAAAGGGGTAGTATGTACTGATCGCTTTGTCTATTCCGCAAATAGGACTGATCTTCTATGATACAAAAGTAACGGTGATGAATCGGGTGTTAAATGCCACGGTGCAGAGAACCGCTGACCATGCAGCACCGGAGATCAGCCTTGATCCACTGGAAATTGTGGGAGGTAAAGAAATGACATGTTAATTTCTTATTTATGGAGTACAAATATTGTTTAAGGCTCCTTGAGTATATAGTAATGCAATGACTTGTCAAGTACACAACGATAACATTTATGTATGTAGAAGGCTTCAGTGTCAGGGAATTAACCACTGGGCTTATGGTATAATCTTCACAAAACACAGTTCATCTTCATGTAACTCATTAGCTTCTTTTTAACAATAAGTGCTTTTAAAGGGCCACCCTGATAAAAACACATTTTTCCATCCCTGCCCCTCACCTGATGTCCTGTCACACTCTGGAGGTCTCCTCTGTTTATTGCAGCCACTTCCATGCAGTGCAGCCTCCTGTCTGATGCTTATCGAGCACCATCTTGAGAGTGAGATTTTTTTAACTTTCAGTTCCACACTAGTCCCATGATGCATCAGCACAGCATTGGCTGAAGCTATACCCCTTTGCCTTCCAAGGGGATTGTTTAATTATCATTACCTTTTATATTCTGTTAAATAAGCCACAGACCATAAGCATACGGTGAGGAGGATGAGCTGTGATCTCCTATATTATTACTGTGTGACAGGAGTTGCGTGATCATCATCAGTAACTGTGGTAGGAGACTCCGTGTTCCCTTCTAGACAGATTATGTGGTAGGATTCATGTAACAGCATCACTCAGACTGTGAAATCGACTAGTTTCAGACATCATAACCCCAAGCAGATCTGTGCTGGTCAGAACTGACATCACACAACCATCTAAGGAAAAAGAAGCCAGGAGTTTGACAGAAAGAATCAACCAACTTACTGACTTAAATATACTGGAGGGGGAGCCTAATTCATGAATAAATGAAACCACTAGAGTGGCTCTTTAATTACACCGCCTTAGTTCCATACTGTTCTAACTCCACTTTTGGATGCTTGTCTGTTAAACATCCGTGTTCCAACTCTCAGAGTTTGAGGAAACAGTATTATGTTAGCTTGCATTGTATGTCCTGATCCAGAAGATAGTTTTTCAAATCCCTAAAATTGGACTGTCCTAGTAAATGTTGAACATTTGGGACACCTAATCTGAATGCTCACTGCTACTAAATGGAGTATGTCTTGTGTCGCTGTGTGCTGCAATGACTACTAAAAACTAAAATAAAGAAGTGCCAGGATACGACATTTAATCGTAACATTATTGGTCTTTGCTTCCATCTCACAATGAGTTTTCTATTGCCTATATACTTTTGTACCTCTGAAATGTGATTGCTTCTCCCATAGGTGAAATTCGGGGTTCAGAGAACTCTTACTTCTGCCAAGCAGCTCGACAATTGGCATGTATACCATCCTCACAGCTATGTGTCAAATTAGCTAGTGGAGGTGATCCAACCTTTGCCTTCAATATTCGCTTCACTGGGGAGGAGGTGCATGGAACAAGTGAGTGACACGGGGCCTTTCTGATTGTGGTCACATGAACAGGATCTCCTCTCTTCCCAGTCATCACATTATTGTAACTTTACAAAGGAAAGGTTGTGCTTGAAACTGCAAACACGGTGCTTTGTGGGCCCTAACATCACTGAAGAGATCACTATGAAACCTTCTGGCCATTGTTTAGTGGTTCTTAAAGAACACCGATCACCAGGTGTGAGCACCATAAACTAAGTTATGATGATCATACGGCAGGTTCCCTGGAGTCCGGGGAGGTATTTCTTCCTATAGCTTTCCCAGCTCACCAATCCAGCGCTGTCACCCCCAAAAGTCAGCACTGGCTGCACACTGTGCACGTGCACTCCCATAGCAATCAATGGGAGTTTATTCGCTTAGCCAATAGCCCGGCTGACTTTCCGAGGCGACAGCGCTGGATTAGGGAGTCGGATAAGCATAAGAAATACCTCCACAGAATTGAGAGAGCCTGCTGTATGAGAACCAAAACTTGCTTTCATACCTGGTGACAGGTTCCCTTTTCTTGGGTCTCATTTTGATATTTTTTTTCTTACTATCACAGTGTAAATGATAGTAATAAGCATTCATTGCGTCATCCTTAAATATCATAATGATTACAAAAATGTATTTATAATATATATAAAACCAGAAAAGTAGTAAATAATGCTGGACATTGTTCTTAGGTGGGTCGTTCCGGCATTTCCTCTGGCAGGTGTGTAAAGAACTCCAGAGCTCCTCCTTGTCCCTCTTGCTGCTGTGTCCCAGCTCTGCTGTTAATAAGAATAAGGTGAGAAGTCAGCAAAATGCCTTTTTAGTTACTATATACAGGGAAAGCTGAGCTCATGAAGAACAGTGTGTTCTTTTTGTAACTTGCAAGCTCTAATTCCTTCGTCTGGCAGTGAGAGCTTGACTTGGTTTTCCTAAAGGGGTTTCCCATTACTTAAAATTGCTCCACAGGCACTCTGTACTTCCTGGCCGGTGCTGACCAGGACATGTGACTGCTGCAGCCAATCACTGGCTATACTAGGTCACTGCTGCGGTCAGTGATTGGTTGCAGCAGTCACATGCTCTGGTCAGCAGAAGCCAAGAAGGACAGAGTGGCTGTGGAGCAATTTTAAGTAATGGGAAACCCCTTTGATAGTTCCTGTCTGTTAATGTGGGAATGGGGTAACTGCATCGACTTTCAGTCTGGTATAATGCTGCTCAGAGTGGGGCCACATAACACTCTAGATGAAAAGATCTGCATTTATAGGAGAGGCGAGAATGAGCCTACAAATTTGGCATAGAGTCTTACCTAAAAGAAAACAGACAGACATGTCCTCACTGACAGAACTGCTCTTGATCACGTATTATGACCATTACCTTTACTGGTTTTAATCCTTTTCTTTTACAGGGAAAATACCTTCTCACTCCCAGCCCTATAACCTATGCAGAGGAGCAGTTGCTCCATTTCTTTGGTCAGCTCCTGGGTATAGCTATCCGAGCGGATGTGCCCCTTCCACTGGATCTCTTGCCTTGCTTTTGGAAGATGCTTGTAGGGGAACCAATGGATCCTGAAACTGATCTTTACGAAGCTGATATTCTAACCCACAACTACATCAAAAAGTTTGAAAATGTAAATATTCCAGTTTTTTTGTTTTGACTTACCTATCTCCTCCTTTTGCTCTAATCCTGTATTTATGTATCTTACACCTATATTAAATAACATATACACCCCTTGAGGGTGGATTTTAACATTGCAAAGTACAAGTATTGCACTATAGAGCAAACCTATTTCCTGTAGTTATCAATAGCACGTCTTTGGGGTAGGGTTGTAGTGCTGCACTGTGTTGGATATACTCTTGAGAAAGGAGATTATGGTCACCAGTCACTGAAATGCGTTGAGCTGCCATTGAATGGTGTGCTGATCCATTTGGGATGTGGCTGCTCAGTTATCATATTGCTGGCCCTAATAGGGAGTTTTATGCCGTTGTTTGCAGTTCTGTGCAATTATTTGAAGCTTTTGCATGCAGTGTGGCATCTACTGGTGCCACATACCCAGTGGGTATACTTTTAGATTATTAATCCTCTATCTATTTGATGCTGTGTTGATTTTTCTATATACTCCTTTGAGTTAGGCAGATGTCAGAGACTTCCTGTCCGAAGTTATGCATTTTTGTCAAAAGTATTGGCTGGCCCCATGGTTCTACTAAAGGCAATACCTTAGTGCTGCAGCACACCATGATGTTTTGAAGAATTGTTTGCTTCCAGCACTGTAACAATAGTTTGGGTCCTTTCCTATATGGCTAGCACAGAGTCCTAAAGAGGATGGATGTGCTTTTATGCAATTTCTGTTTTATTAAAAAAGAACGTTCATTCACTATAAAAACAATATAATTTTTTTGTTACCTGTAATATCTTGTTTTTCTTGCTGAGTTCATTGGGGAATACAGAAGACCATGATACACTATCTGCTATCACTAGAAGAGGGACACTAAGAAAAAAAATGTTAGCTCCTCTTACTCGGGCTATACTCCTCCTACAGACACAAAGCTAATCCGTTTGCAGCTGCAAGTAGAAGGAACCAACATAAGATGAACAGGAAAAACTAGAACAAAAATGTTGATGGCTTAGAATCAAGAAAAAGTAGAAGCCAAACCAGTAGAATCCCAAAAAAGAAAGATACCTGGGTGGGAGCTGTAGCCCCCTAAGAGCTCAGCAATAAAAAGATTTTATGGGTTATAAAAAATTCTATTCTTTTCTCTTGTGTCATTGGCGGACAAAAAAGTCTGTGGGGCGATCTAAAACCATTCTGGGTGGAGGGAAAACCCAATTGTTCAGTATTGTATGCAGAACTTACAACTGAAAGAAGTATTGGAGAGTGTTAAGTGCTGTCAAAATGGATAAATTACTACCCACTAAAGCCCCATTTACACGCAACGATTATCGCTCAAAAGCCATCGTTTGAGCGATAATCGTTGTGTGTAAATGCTCCCATCTTTCACTCTTCGGCTGAACGATTATTTTTAGGTGAGCATAAAATCCATCATTCAGCCGTAGAGCTGATAGCAGGGACCGCATGCTGTGTTCTCCACGAGGAGCGCTGTTTACATTTTATTCAGCTTGCAGCCCAGCAGCAAAACAAAGGAACTGTATACAAAGAACAGACCACCTGCTGTTCTCTGCATACAGCTTTGGAGGCTAATTTACATGCAAATGAAGGTAATAAGCTGCTAATAGGCTTTAGTGCCTATTAGCAGCATATGCAAAATGATCGCTCATTCTGCCTATCTTTTGAACTAATTTTGAGCAATCATCTATGCATGTAAATGGGCCTTAAGACCAGTCATCACTCCAGGATTATTCTGCATACAGTCAAGAGCTCTATGGGGAGGCATTAATATCTCACACAGAGATATGGTGTGATCAAAAGCACTCCAATTTTAATGTGACAAAATACATGACACTTGAAAAAGACCAAGTGTCGAAACGTTGTATTTCTTCTACCTGCAACCACTGGGAGGAATAAAGGAAGTTTTTGAATGAAGCACCGTGTATGCTGTCATCATCTCTCTTTGTGCATTGATCTTTGCGGATCCCTATCCGGATCAGGATCTCAAACAGGTGGCTATGCATTTTCTTGTCCAAACCTACACTGGGTTTTGAGGAGTGCTGCAGACGTCTATTTCTTCTATATTAAAATACATGACTTTGTTAGTCTTCCTTTTCAGTAAACAGTCTACTGAGTTTGCGCAGAGAATGCAACAGCGCTTGCAACATTATACCTCATGTAGAATGAGAGATAGGTACAGAATACAAATATGTGCTCTTACACTTTTGAGCAGAGACCCAAGGTAGATCATTCAAGAGGCCTACAGAGCTCTAACGCAATGTGTTGCGAGTTAAAAAAAAAAAGCATTTTACCCTTGTAGTGGCTATCCTGATCCGTTGAGCAATTGTAGCCCCGGATGCCATGCAGCTGATGAAAGAAGAATCACACCGGTGAAAAAAGAATGTTTCGGATCTGAAGGACAACTACATCTAGATGGAAGAAAAGGGGGAAAAACAGAAGATCAGCATATCTTGGTGAGCACCAGAGAGGGAGAATAGGAAAAGATCCTAACTGAGGCACCCATCAGATGAAAGAGGGGGCCACCAAAGCCGCTCCCTTCCAGGGAGAGCGATCAAAAAGAGGCCCAAAACATGCCTGCTTGGCTGTTTGTTAGATGATAATAAAAGGTGCTGCATGGAGGACCTCCTAGATCAATGGGCCTTATGGAAGATTTGCAGGATAAAGGTCACTGAAAGAGGATGGAAAAGGTAGACCCTTGCCCCACAAGGAAATTAGGCTAAAGCCCTACTAGTGAAAGACCACAATTTTTAAACAATCAGAACATGAAATGTGGAGATTGTAACAGCTGTTCGAAGACTGAAGTCATCCCAATGAACATCCAGATCAAGCTGGAGAATCTGACATCAAAAGAAACTAGGTGTTTGAAATGGAATGACGGCAAGTCATTTTTTGGGGTTCCCCTCCAAGCACATGACTGGTAAATTACATTTGGAGGAAGGGTCTCCTCTGTTGGGTGCGGATGTTTTCTGCTAAAGGAGTCTGCTACCCATTTATCAACTTCCCAGAATGTAGATCCAAGCAAGAGCTGCATTGTGGGAAGGCACAGAACATGATTCTCCATTCACAATTATATCCTTTTTGACACTGACATCACTACTGTGGATCCCACCTTGATGCTACAGCATTGCCTGACTGGACCTGGATAAAACAACCCTCCCATATAGAGGAATCCAGGGAGGAAAAGACAAGGAGTTCACTCTGCGTTCTAAGGATGTTATTTGGAATTACCATCTCCTCCCTTGACCAGGAGTCCTATAATGAGAAAGTTTAAAAGATTGTACAGCATAACAAGGTTATCAATGTGGATGGAGAGCGGGAGGAGAAAGATTAGCCAGAGTATTAGAAAGCTATCAAGGCTTTTAGAACCGGAAGACTCCTTCACCAGGATGTCGGCCAGGAATTATATGACCAAAGTGGCGAGCATTACTGCGAGTCGGGCCCGGTCTGCCGTGACAACCTATCAGTGATTGCTTCGGGGCTGATGGAGCAATATAGGGAAGCGCCCCTGTCTAATGACATCTATTTAACACAGCTGGCACCCACCATGTATGGAGCCCACTGCAATGTATGACATACATGTACCTCATTGGTGGTTAGGAGGTTACAGGAACACTAGACCTAGAAATAAAAGTAAACCGTAGCTATACGTGTCCTTTATGTTTCAGTCCGCAGTATTTTCTTCCTGATTGTAAAGCATACAGTCTTGTAGAATACACGGCTTAATCTCTGCTGGTCTGTTCCGTTTCGGCTTGTGGCAGAGCAGCAGGATTAAGCAAAGGGGCGGAGCTTAATCTTTTTGTCCGGCTGCAGACAGTAGAGGGGGAGGAGCCTGCTGCAGCCAGTTGTCTTACAGGCAGACACAAAATTGTGCAGAAGAGGAAGGGGGAATATGCCCTCCCTCACTAATGCTCTAAGGTCCGAATGGATTCACATGTCGACTACCACGTTGTGTGGTCATTTGCTCCTACTATTCTATATTCTGGATCCTTTGTATTTGTGCTGTTAATCTCTAGAGTTGACTCCTCTAATATCTTTCTCTTGTCTGCTCTCTAGGTCAATGATGAAGCTGAACTTGAAACTCTCTGTGCTGAAATAGCATCGCAGCATCTTCCTACTGAGAGTCCAGACTCCCCCAACAAGCCAAGCTGTAAATTTACCTATCCAACAATGACCGGGGAGGAGGTGGAGCTGTGTACAAATGGAAGACACATTCCTGTCATGTGAGTACCCGATGAGAGCTGAGAGTAAACAATGATAAACGGGCAAAAATAAATGATAATCCGTGTAAACGCAGCCAATGACCAAACGATAAATTGTCCGCTTTTCGTTCATTATATGCAGTCATAAAAATCTGTTGGATTGTTCGCTAATTGTTCGGTTTAAATACTAATCGTTCAGTCATTCTCATTCACTTATACAGTGAGTAAGAACGACTAAATGATTTGAGCAAGCCAACAATGTATCTGCCTGTATAAACAGGCTGCATGACCGAACTCTGACATCATTCGCTCATCCACCCGATAAATCGTTTCGTGTAAATGGACCCTAAGGATCACTAAATCCAAATCATTCATGTTTTATAATATGTGACTTTATGTATATTTTGTGGCAGTCCATGCTACATTTTAAGTAAGAATAGCTCATCTGAACCACAAAGGTCTGTAAATGTTACAGGGTATAGAGAAGGGTTTAAAGGGAACCTGTCGGCAGAAATATCAATCTACATCTGCCGCCATAGCGCTATGCAGCATAATATATGCAGATCACACGTGTTTGTATAAAAGTAGCTTTTTTAGCTTCACCCCAGAATCTTACTTGTAATGTTGCACATTCTGTATGCAAATTTGCCATCTCAAGTCAAAAAGGTGGTCCCACCATCACTCCGAGTCACCGCATCATCACAGAAACCCAGCCTTTCCTCTTGCTTGCCGCCTCCCTGCGTCTTGACATCAGCGCTAAAATCTCACGCATACACCGCGTCTTCCCTGCACATGCGAAGCAAGGTGTATACACCTGAGCATGTAGGGGGAAGACGTAGCCTTGGGGCCCCGTGTGTGCGAAAATCTTAGAGCTACAAGTGCTGACGTCAAAAAACGAGAAGGAGATGCAGGCTGTGTCTCCGAAGATGTGGTGACTCTGGGTGATGGTGGGACAATCTCTTTGACTCAAGATGGCTTCAGGATTTTACTCAAGTTTAACCTTTTTTTTTTCTTTTAAATCCCCCTTAATAAAATATCTTTGTAACTAATCACATTAATTTAGAAATGTTTAGAGTGGAACAAACCAAGTTAAGGGGATATCAGAAAACTCATCTGGCTCCTATACCATTTACTGCTGGAACATACGAAAACTAAGCCTGCTAACAGAAAAATGTGTGTGCGCTTGTCTAAACCGCTTCTGGCTTATTATTACAGCTGGGAGAACAAGGAGATATATGCAGCGGGAATCCGAAACCTCCGCATGCGTGAGCTAAAGAACCAGGATTGTATGAATGCTGTCCGTGCGGGGCTGGGCTCTATCATCCCACTGCAGCTTCTGACCAGCCTGACCGCCTTGGAGATGGAGCTCCGAACATGTGGGCTGCCATTCATCAATTTGGAGTTTTTAAAGGTACAGATCTTACAGCCTAGTGGAACAAACCTAAATGGGATTTCTTTCATTCTATCAATGAATGCTTCATTCTTTTGTCCTGTTTTAGGCTCACACCATGTATCAAGTCGGTCTAATGGAGACTGATCAGCACATAGAGTTTTTCTGGTGTGCTTTGGAGATGTTTACTCAGGAAGAACTTTGTAAGTTCATTAAATTTGCCTGCAATCAGGAGCGCATCCCCTTTACATGCCCATGTAAAGATGGCGGCCCAGATACTGCACACGTTCCTCCTTACCCCATGAAGATTGCGCCACCTGATGGAGCAACAGGTAAAAGCAGACAAATGATCATGCATAAGAGTTTCTCCATTGTTTTATTGTGTATTGTGCACAGACAATCTCATACTTCCCATACTGCTACCTAACCGAAAAATACCCTTTGCAGGTTCCCCAGACTCAAGGTACATCCGTGTGGAGACCTGCATGTTCATGATAAAGCTCCCACAGTACTCTTCTCTGGAGATCATGTTGGAGAAACTGAGGCATGCCATTCACTACCGAGAAGACCCACTCAGTGGTTGAACCCGATCCTAACAGACCAGAATAGAACTTGGAAGAGGGAACCGGACTGTTTATATGGGAGCTCCTCCGGCTCACAAGCTTGCCCCATGGACAGAACGCCGAGGAAACCAGATTACTGAACTTTTTTCTTTTGTTCTGTCCAAACCTGCACATTTACCTTTGTATTTGTGAAGTCTCTGGTGGGGTTTTTGCCTTGTTTGTGAATTGTTTGTAGAATACTTTTAGTACTGATGGTGTGCGCAGATTATTTGATTTACCCCCCAAATGCAGAAGAGTTTTACTGCTCTTGATGTTTGGGGCAGAATAAAAAAAAATATTTTATACACTGACTGGAGGAACATGAACAAATGAGAAATAGGTTATCTGTAAATAAGAATACACAACATAATATAATTTAATGATAAATTATTTCCAGAGTACAGGAATGTAACACACTGGATATAGAGCTGTGAAAAAAGTTTTTTTTGTTATTTTTTTATTTAGTTATTTTGCAAATTCCTATTTAAGTTCTAATAGTTCTACTAAGCACTGGATACTGCTGGCTGTGAACAGTCCCATGCTGAAGGGAATTCACCATTTTAATATCCTGAGCTTTACTCCGTATATAGGAGCATGAGCTGCACATGAGTTTTTTGGTTTTTTTGAGAAATATTTTTTTATTTTAAGCTATTGGTTTTATTTCAGGTTTGCTGGTTCAGTTATAGATTGGGATGGGTCCAGCTAATGGTGAACATTCTCTGGAGAACTTGAATCTGTGGCCTTATGCTGGTGAGAATTGGAAGGTGTGGGAGCACATACAGTTATACACAATGCACTGTATTTATTAAGGGCTTGGACCATATGCAGCACAGAGAAATAGCAGATTAGTCTTTTGGGTGGGTGGATTTTTGCAGCTAGTTTTGCCCCTCCAGCTTTGGGATTTTCGGAATAAGCACAGGACTTTATAATTGTCAGTGGAAAAGTGTTACTTTTCTGAGGAGCTTCCCATTAGACCAGTTGATTGTTAGTGTTCATATGGTAGAGAACATGAAAACTAGGGATGTTGAGAAGTATTATGGTATCATTGGTGTCATCAAATGACCTGTCACTCATCCCACGGATGAGCTAAATTATTCTGACTTGTTTCCAATAAATGAGTAGAACATGTAGGAACATTACTAGACGGACTGGAGCCGAACCTCTGTGTCAGGAGAACATAACCTTATTTCAAGGAAAATGTAATGCATACTGTAAGAATGCAGCAAGAAGGTAAGGTTTTTGCCATGAAGATCCATTAGTGGGTAGATGCACCCTAACTAATCTTATATTTACGATTTGGTGCGTACAATCTCTTGCTACCATTAAAAAGAGAAGTAATAAAGGTGATGGCACAGATTTAGTTAGTCAATGCCTTAAGCTTTGGAGTAGAAAAGCTTGGATTGACTCTGAGTGTCCGATCTCTTGCACCAACTCGGAGTATGTTTCCATATGCAGGGATACTTTAGTACTATCTATGCAGAGACACCTGGCTCAGCAATACAGCAGTGATTACTGCTGTAACATTATATATGTGCTGATATGATGGTGCTATTGATCAGCCTACAAGACATCCATCTGAGTGGTTTCTGGTTAGAGATGGCCCGTATCATCGTTCAGGATTTTACCATCTCCTGGAATGGACTTGTTACTTATGATATTGTAGTGAAGAAGCATTGCCAACCTAGAGCCATCCACTAAGAAGACTGTAGAATACCATTATTTACATGAAGGAGACCTAGTTTTATCGACCGATTCACCTCCAATTACAAGGTGGTGTGGAAATCTCTTTATTTTAGATGTTTGCTGAGAGTCCTGACAAGTGGTCCACATCAGAAAGTAGCATTAGGCAAAAGACAGCTGCAATAAAAAGAAAAAAACACTATAGTATTGTCTTATAAGCTGGAAGAACAACCTAGAGCTCAGCTCTTCTTCATGGAGGAAAGTAAATGTGATAGCCTTATTATAGAACTGAGACTGGGGGTAGCAGCCAGAACTGCTTTACTCCACACTGCAGCCTCCAATAAACCCCACCAGTCTTGCCAGATACAAGGCTCATTATGATGACTGCGGGTGAAGTGGCCCATATGACATAGAAACACTTTAGCAATGGGTTTAAGTGCAACATATCTACTTTTTGAGCCCTAAAAGTGTGCTGTACAGTTGATGTATATTTATTATTGCAGTTATCTATGGTTGCATTTAACAAATCCTTTAACTCAATGCCATTCCCCTTGTCTGTACTGGTATTTAAAACACTGCTGTGTAAATGAAGCATACTAAACAAGGAAAGTGTCATGAGAATAAATAAACTGATTTTGAATGTCTTCCAGTCTCACTTGTTTCTTACTCCCTACACTACCAACCTGAGATTGGGGGGGGGGGGGTAGAGTGGAACTGCAAATACTATATTGACAAATATGAACATGCTGTATTAGAATACACTTGCAAGATAACAGTAAAGCCCAATGTCCACATGCAGATTTAATTATAAAATCCGCGCGTGTCTCCTGCCAGGGAGATTTGCAGCTCCAGAAGCCCATAGGGATGCATTAGCATCCGCAGGGCAAATTAATGCATGCTGGTGTGATTTTTTTATTTTTTTTTCTGATGTGCAGGAAGAAATTGCAGCATGCTCCATTTTCCTGCGGATCTCCCGCGGCTTCCATTGAAGTCAATGGGAGCCATCCGTACCTGCGGCACACATCCGCCTTGCTGAAGAAAGAAGATTCGGCCGCGATGGAGGGGAGACCCGCAGCATCTGGACAGGTGAGTATGCTGTCATTTTTGGCTTCATGGCTGCAGGCATGGGTGGAAACCGCTGCGGGATTCCACCACTCGTGCCTGTGGACATGAGGCCTAAGACAACCTTTTGGTAATACCTGGATTTCTGCACTGATTAGAAATAAAATGTGTTCAGCTTGTTATCCTAATCACAATGTATACAAACAGAACAATTTAACTGAGGCAGAAGGCTATATAGTAATTGAAAGCCCTTCACAGTTTAAACATACAGTAAGAAAAAAATTATTCTCCTTTAAAAGCAGGGCACAAAAATAAGTCGCACGCGTCTTGCTCCCATATACAAGGGAAAGCAAGCGCAGGCAGCCTAGACAGACACACGTATAGTTAACATGTCACTCCCCTGGGAGAGGGTCTCTCTCTTGAATAGATTACATATTTGGCTCTCTGACACTTGCACTTTATTTAATCTCAATAGTTAATGGCACTCGGGGAGTCCCGATTCTCCTTAGTTTACAATTCCCAGGACAGTATTTTGTCCCAACCTGGAAGCTTAACCCTTTCCAATCCATTTATTTTTTCTCATCCATTCTCCCCAGCTCCAAATAAATTGGAGCTGGGGAGAATGGATGAGAAAAAATACATTTCCCCTGTATCCTCCTGAACTGACAGAGTTTAGGAGGGTGCAGGTGCTCACTGCACCTTGGAGGGACCTGCTTACCTGTCCGGCGTCTTCTGCATTCTCCCTTCTGCCTCCCGGCTCGGCAATCATGTGACCTCTGGGGTCAGGTGGCACCCAGCGGTCACATGATCGCCGGGCTGGGAGGCAGAAGGGAGAATGCTGAAGACGCCGGACAGGTAAGCAGGTCCTCCCACGGGGCAGGCTCCCGGCTCAGCGTTCATGTAACCGCTGGGTGTCAGGTAACACCGGCGGTCACATGATCGCCGGGCGCAATCTCCTGCATTACATAGTGCTAATTGAGCGCTATGTAATGTGTAAAGGAGAAGGCAGAAAGGGTTAAAAACCCTTTCTGCCTTCTCCTAGGGGGTCCTTGTTGAGGATCAGTGCCTGGAGTGTATCTGCACCCGATGTGTCTGATGATCAGCTGCAGATGCACTCCTGCATTGCAGTGTCAGGCCTGCCCCGACATCAGAGCTGTGGAGGGAAATTATGATGTCGGGGCAGGCCCGACATGGGATTGGAAAGGGTTATTCCCTTTTGGCTAAAGCTAATTGGATCAAATGACTATATACCAGATCAAATATCCACGTTCCTCCAAATCTACGAGGAAGATACGAGAAATGGGATACACTAAAAGCTTACCCTTAGAGGTTGTTTTAAATCAACAATATCCTACATAAAAAGATCTACCTCCCAAAATGACCTTCTGTTAGAGGAGCAGACCGCATAGCGAACCCCACACATACCAACAAAACAAGCTGGTAGGATGAACTCGCTTAGGCAAACATCAATTACATGTTAAAACCAAACGGAAACTGATCTTTACTAGAGATGAGCGAACGTACTCGTCCGAGCTTGATGCTCGGGCGAATATTAGGGTGTTCGGGATGCTCGTTACTCTTAACGAGCACCACGCGGTGTTCGGGTTACTTTCACTTTCCTCTCTGAGACATTAGCGCGCTTTTCTGGCCAATTGAAAGACAGGGAAGGCATTCCAACTTCCCCCTGTGACGTTCAAGCCCTATACCACCCCCCTGCTGTGAGTGGCTGGCGAGATCAGATGTCACCCGAGTATAAAAATCGGCCCCTCCCGCGGCTCGCCTCAGATGCGTTGTGAGTTAGCTGAGGGAAAGTGCTGTTGTGTTGGAGCTGCTGTAGGGAGAGTGTTAGGAGTGAGTGTAGGCTTCAAGAACCCCAACGGTCCTTCTTAGGGCCACATCTATCCGTGTACAGTACTGTGGAGGCTGCTGTTAGCAGTGTTGCACAATTATTTTTTTTTTTCAAAATCGGCTGTGCAGAGCATTGCGCCCTGCAGTAATACTACAGGGACAGAAGTGGTGGTTAGGCAGGGAGAGTGTTAGGAGTGAGTGTAGGCTTCAAGAACCCCAACGGTCCTTCTTAGGGCCACATTTAACCGTGTGCAGTACTGTGCAGGCTGCTGTTAGCAGTGTTGCATTTTTTTTTTTTTCAAAATCGGCTGTGCAGAGCATTGCGCCCTGCAGTAATACTACAGGGACAGAATTGTGTAGGCAGGGCCAGAAGACATATATTATTGATTGAATATAGTCAGTGGGCCTTTTCTTTAAAAAAAAAAAGGGAAAAATTCTATTTGGCCTGCCTCTGACAGTCCTCAGCGTTCTGGGTATGTGTGTGGTGGGTGGAGAACGTAAAGAAATCATACGCAGCCAGCTACGTTTAACAGCAGGCTTGCGCCAATTTATTTCCTGGCTGGGAAAAATCACCGCTCTGCTGCACTTCATATAACACTGCAGTTCTGTGGAACACATTTCTTATCTGATTGAATATAGTCAGTGGGCCTTCCCTTTAAAAAAAAAAAAGGGAAACATTCTATTTGGCCTGCAGGCTTGCGCCAATTTATTTCCTGGCTGGGAAATCACTGGTAATACAGCATGCTGAGGGGTAGGGGTAGGCCTAGAGGACGTGGACGTGGCTGAGGACGCGTAGGCCCAAGTGAGGGTGTGGGCACAGGCCGAGCTCCTGATCAAGGTGTATCGCAGCCGACTGCTGCGCGATTAGGAGAGGGGCACGTTTCTGGCGTCCCCACATTCATCGCCCAATTAATGGGTCCACGCGGGAGACCTTTATTAGAAAATGAGCAGTGTGAGCAGGTCCTGTCGTGGATGGCAGAAAGTGCTTCGAGCAAGCTATCATCCACCCACAGTTCTGCGCCGTCCAGTGCTGCAAATCCGAATCCTCTGGCTGCTGCTCCTCCTTCCTCCCAGCCTCCTCACTCCACTACAATGACACATGCTCAGGAGCGGGAAGACTCCCAGGAACTGTTCTCGGGCCCCTGCTCAGATTGGGCAGCAGTGGTTCCTCTCCCACCAGAGGAGTTTATCGTCACTGATGCCCAACCATTGGAAAGTTCCTGGGGTCCGGGGGATGAGGCTGGGGACTTCCGGCAACTGTCTCAAGACCTTTCAGTGGGTGAGGAGGACGATGACGATGAGACACAGTTGTCTTGCAGTGAGGTAGTAGTAAGGGCAGTAAGTGCGAGGGAGGAGCGCACAGAGGATTCGGAGGAAGAGCAGCAGGACGATGAGGTGACTGACCCCACCTGGTGTGCAACGCCTACTCAGGACAGGTCTTCAGAGGGGGAGGCAAGGGCAGGTTGCAAGAGGCAGTGCGGTGTCCAGGGGTAGAGGCAGGGTCAGACCGAATAATCCACCAACTGTTTCCCAAAGCGCACCCTCACGCCATGCCACCCTGCAGAGGCCGAGGTGCTCTAAGGTCTGGCAGTTTTTCACAGAGACGCCTAACGACCGACGAACAGTGGTGTGCAACCTTTGTCGCGCCAAGATCAGCCGGGGAGCCACCACCAACAGCCTCACCACCACCAGCATGCGCAGACATATGATGGCCAAGCACCCCACAAGGTGGGACGAAGGCCGTTCACCGCCTCCGGTTTGCACCGCTGCCTCTCCCCCTGTGCCCCAACCTGCCACTGAGATCCAACCCCCCTCTCAGGACACAGGCACTACCGTCTCATGGCCTGCACCCACACCTCCGCTGTCCTCGGCCCCATCCACCAATGTCTCGCACCGCACCGTCCAGCCGTCGCTAGCGCAAGTGTTTGAGCGCAAGCGCAAGTACGCCGCCACGCACCTGCACGCTCAAGCGTTAACCGTCCACATAGCCAAATTTATCAGCCTGGAGATGCTGCCGTATAGGGTTGTGGAAACGGAGTCCTTCAAAAGTATGATGGCGGCGGCGGCCCCGCGCTACTCAGTTCCCAGTCGCCACTACTTTTCCCGATGTGCCATCCCAGCCCTGCACGACCACGTCTCCCGCAACATTGTACGCGCCCTCACCAATGCGGTTAGTGCCAAGGTCCACTTAACAACGGACACGTGGACAAGCACAGGCGGGCAGGGCCACTACATCTCCCTGACGGCACATTGGGTGAATTTAGTGGAGGCTGGGACAGAGTCAGAGCCTGGGACCGCTCACATCCTACCCACCCCCAGAATTGCGGGCCCCAGCTCGGTGGTGGTATGTTCGGCGGTGTATGCTTCCTTCACTAAAGCACCCCCCCCCCCCTCCTCCTCCTCCTCCTCAACCTCTGCCTCGCAATCTAGATGTGTCAGCAGCAGCAGGACGTCGCCAGCAGTCGGTGTCGCGCGGCGTGGCAGCACAGCGGTGGGCAAGCGTCAGCAGGCCGTGCTGAAACTACTCAGCTTAGGAGATAAGAGGCACACGGCCCACGAACTGCTGCGGGGTCTAACAGAGCAGACCGACCGTTGGCTTGCGCCGCTGAGCCTCCAACCGGGCATGGTCGTGTGTGACAACGGCCGTAACCTGGTGGCGGCTTTGCAGCTCGGCAGCCTCACGCACGTGCCATGCCTGGCCCACGTCTTTAATTTGGTGGTTCAGCGCTTTCTGAAAAGCTACCCACGTTTGTCAGACCTGCTGGGAAAGGTGCGCCGGCTCTGCGCACATTTCCGCAAGTCCCACACGGACGCTGCCACCCTGCGCACCCTGCAACATAGGTTTAATCTGTCAGTGCACCGACTGCTGTGCGACGTGCCCACACGGTGGAACTCTACGCTCCACATGTTGGCCAGGCTCTATGAGCAGCGTAGAGCTATAGTGGAATACCAACTCCAACATGGGCGGCGCAGTGGGAGTCAGCCTCCTCAATTATTTTCAGAAGAGTGGGCCTGGTTGGCAGACATCTGCCAGGTCCTTGGAAAGTTTGAGGAGTCTACCCAGGTGGTGAGCGGCGATGCTGCAATCATTAGCGTCACCATTCCTCTGCTATGCCTCTTGAGAAGTTCCTTGCAAAGCATAAAGGCAAATGCTTTGCGCTCGGAAACGGAGGCGGGGGAAGACAGTATGTCGCTGGATAGTCAGAGCACCCTCCTGTCTATATCTCAGCGCGTTGAGGAGGAGGAGGAGGAGCATGAGGAGGAGGGGGAAGAGACAGCTTGGCCCACTGCTGACGGTACCCATGCTGCTTGCCTGTCATCCTTTCAGCGTGTATGGCCTGAGGCGGAGGAGGATCCTGAAAGTGATCTTCCTAGTGAAGACAGCCATGTGTTGCGTACAGGTACCCTGGCACACATGGCTGACTTCATGTTAGGATGCCTGTCTCGTGACCCTCGCGTTGCATGCATTCTGGCCACTACGGATTACTGGGTGTACACACTGCTCGACCCACGGTATAAGGAGAACCTTTCCACTCTCATTCCCGAAGAGGAAAGGGGTTCGAGAGTGTTGCTATACCACAAGACCCTGGCGGACAAGCTGATGGTCAAATTCCCATCCGACAGCGCTAGTGGCAGAAGGGGCAGTTCCGAGGGCCAGGTAGCAGGGGAGGTGCGGAGATCGAGCAGCATGTTCAGCACAGGCAGTGCAACACTCTTTAAGGCCCTGGACAGCTTTATGGCTCCCCAGTCAAGGCTGAGTCGGCGGGAGCACTGTAAAAGGATGGCGAGGGAGTACGTAGCCGATCGCACGACCGTCCTCCGTGACGCCTCTGCCCCCTACAACTACTGGGTGTCGAAGCTGGACACGTGGCCTGAACGCGCTGTATGCCCTAGGGGTGCTTGCTTGTCCTGCGGCTAGCGTCTTGTCAGAGAGGGTGTTTAGTGCGGCTGGGGGAATCATCACAGATAAGCGTACACGCCTGTCAACCGACAGGCTTACACTCATCAAGATGAACAAAGCCTGGATTTCCCCAGACTTCTCTTCTCCACCAGCGGACAGCAGCGATACCTAAGCAATACGTAGGCTGCACCCGCGGATGGAAGCATCGTTCTCTCTCACTATCCAAAACGGGGACATTTCTGCTTCTTCAATCTGTGTATAATATTCCTCCTCCTCCTCCTCCTGAAACCTCACGTAATCACGCCGAACGGGCAATTTTTCTTTGGGCCACAAGGCTCACTCATATAATTTTTCCAAACAATTTTTATACGTTCCAATGCTCTTACAAGCGATGAAACTTTAACTTGAACCAATTTTTCGTTAAACTGGGCTGCCTCCAGGCCTAGTTACCACTTAAGCCACATTAACCAAAGCGATTAATGGGTTTCACCTGCCATCTTGGTTGGGCATGGCCAATTTTTTCTGAGGTACATTAGTACTGTTGCTACACCAATTTTTTTGGGCCCTCACCTACAGTGTAATCATTGTAATTTCTATGTTCTTCGCCTGCACTCATGGTACAGAAAGGTGTGTGGGGTTGGCCTACACTTTTGCTACATAAATGTAACTGGGGCCTTGTCTATACTGCAGCTACTGCAATGTGAACGAGACTGTTATCTCCCTAAACTGCTGCAATGGGAATTGTTACTGGGGCTTGTCTTGAGTGCTACTATTACTGAAATGGAACTAAGACTGCGCTCCTCCTATACTGCTGCTTCGGAATTGTTACTGGGGCCTGTCTTGAGTGCTACTATTACTGAAATGGAACTAAGACTGCGCTCCCCCTATACTGCTGCTAGTGATATGTTAGTGGGGCCTGTCCCTAATACTACCGCTGAAATGTTAATAATTCTGGGCTCTGCCTATACCGCAGCTAATGGTATGTCACTGGGGTGTGGAAACAGAGGCTTCACAAAACCATGATGGCGGCGAGGCCATTTCCCGCCAACGCTGTTACTGTTAAGGTGCATATAACCACGGACACGTGGAGAGGACACATAGTGCCTCCAAAACATCCCCCTCCTCCTCCAACAATGAAAACATTCTTGGCAAATACCTTTGCATTGGTCCGTCTGGTGGCAGTCCAAGAATTTCACCTTTAACGACACAACAAGAGAGCCCCGCCACGGACCACTTAATCATGGCCACATTCCGAAAACCAACTACATAAAACCGCGCTACTAGGTCCGCAGTCACCACCACATTACCACCAACGAGGTTACTGTTAAGGTACATATCACCAGTCTGACTGGGGCATGCAGTGTGGGCCAAAGTCCACCTGTATTGTATCTGACGTTAGCTCTGCTGAGTAGGGCACTGCAATGGGATATATTTATGTACCGCCAGTGGCTTCCTGGCACCCACCCATGCTGTAGGTGCACACGGAGTTTAACCTACATCTGTCCACTTCTAAAGAACCCCAGTCTGACTGGGGCATGCAGTGTGGGCCGAAGCCCACCTGCATTAAGCACGACATTACTACCTCAGCTGTGATGGGCAATGCAATGGGATACATTTATGTACAGCGGGTAGGTTCCAGGGAGCCACCCATGCTGTGGGTGCACACGGAATTCCCATTGCGGAGTTGTACCTGCCTGTGACTATTTATAAAAAAACGCGGTCTGACTGGGGCGTGCAGACACCTTGACAGAATGAATAGTGTGTGGCACATAGGTTCCCCATTGCTATGCCCACGTGTGCAGCTCCAGATGGAGGTGGCACAGGATAGGATTTCTCATTGCTTCTGTACAGCATTGTGGGCTATCGCCCCGCCCCTTTTAAAGATAGTCGCTGCCTAGCCATGCCAACCCTCTGCAGTGTGTGCCTGCGGTTCCTCTTGCAGACGCACTTATAAATAGACATGAGGGTGGCGTGGCATGAGGGCAGCTGAAGGCTGGGCAGGGACAGTTTGGTGTGCGCTGTTGACACTGGGTCTTGGGGGGGGGGGGGGCAGCATGTAACCCAGGAGAAGTGGCAGCAGAGTGTCATGCAGGCAGTGATTGTGCTTTGTTTGAGGTAGTGTGGTGCTTAGCTAAGTTATGCATTGCTAATGAGGGCTTTTCAGAAGTAAAAGTTGTTGGGAGGGGGGGGGGGGGCCCACTCTTGCCGGTATTGTGGCTTAATAGTGGGACCTGTGAACTTGAGATGCAGCCCAACATGTAGCCCCTCGCCTGCCCTATCCGTTGCTGTGTCGTTCCCATCACTTTCTTGAATTGCCTAGATTTTCACACATGAAAACCTTAGCGAGCATCGGCGAAATACAAAAATGCTCCGGTCGACCATTGACTTCAATGGGGTTAGTTACTCGAAACGAACCCTCGAGCATCGCGAAAAGTTCGTCCCGAGTAACGAGCACCCGAGCATTTTGGTGCTCGCTCATCCCTAATCTTTACCCAATAATATTTTTTCGAAATTGGTAACCAGTCTGTCACCTTTTGGCCAGTTTGATTAAACAGAATGGGCTAACCAACTCTGGGCCTCCGTGAGTATCTGTCCATCAGCAGCTTTAATGGCGAGGATAATTTATAACGACCAGGTTTAGGGAATACTATACCAACCTATTATATACTTCATCAAGTGATCGGTTAAATTATCCAACATCGACATATCTAGAAGACCCTGCCTTCCCGTCCCTTTCTGTTGAACAAATAGCACTATTAGATGCTCCAATAACAGAGGAATTTCACCAAGTTATCACGGAAATGACACTAAACAAATCCCCTGGGCCAGATGGCCTTCCGCTCAAGGTATATCAAAAATATATAGAACAACTTTTTTTTCCCAATACTATACAATACTCTGCAGCAGGCCTATCAGGGAGATCCCCTTCCATCCTCCTTTTATGAAGCGTCAATAATTGTGTTGTTGAAACCTGGTAAAGAACCCGATAATTGTGACTCATATAAGCCAATATCATTGGAAAACGAGCATACCCACATTAACATCAGAGGACTGGCAGGAGATAATAGAATCACACCTACAAGTGTCTCCATCAATAAACTTATACAACTATATATGTCACACCAGTCCGACTGCAAAAGACGGGTAAAACTAATACCTCTACATGTCACAGATGTTACCAGTCGGAAGCCGAATTTGGCATCTGTTCTGGGGGTGTCTCCGTGTTGGAAATTTTTTGGCAGGTGTTTTTCCTGTCCACACTTCTGCCAGTCCCTCTAGCTGTAGACCCTAAAGTGGCGCTATTTGGACTGCTGGATGAGGAGGCGTGGATTCATCATGACAAAATATTAGAGAGCCAAGAAAACTATAGCCATGAGGTGGATGGCAACAAGATCACCTTCCTTTTCATGTTGGATAATATTAGTCCACACAATAATTCCCTACAAAAAATAGCATATCGGCTTCAGGCATGTCCCAATAAATGCACAAGAATTTGGGGCCTATGGATAAACTCACACCCCATAATTCAGGCAGAGTAAATTTAACAAGAAAGAAAGAGGAAAATAAACACATAGCAAGGCAAGCATGTTAGAAACTAAATTTTCTTTATTATTTTCCTTTATTATCTTATTTTCAATTGTTTGTGTATAGTTAAAATAATTAGTTAAAAATAGTACATCAGAAATATAGCAAATCTAACCTGCATATTTATTACAATGGAAACAAGTAATGGCATCCTCGTCATAGTGTGCTAAATCACTATATAAGGCCGCCTGCAGATGGGCAGAAATTCCGCGGCAGAATTTCCACCCCTGGAAGCTGCCATAGGATTGCGTTAACAAACGCAATCCTATGCAGACGGCCGCGATTTGGCCACGCAAAACTCTCGCGCGGCATGCTCCATTCCTATGTTGGGCTCGCAGAGCCCAGCACAGAAACGTCACTCGCCGTCTCCGCTCTGCGCATGCGCCGGCTGCCAGGAAGCTGACACATGAAAGAGCCAGGGCCGCGGGAGCAGGTGAGTGTCACGCTGCTCTCTGCAGACGCTCGGCTCGGGTCCTGCTGCAAGAATTCTCGCAGCCAGATCCAACCTGGCCGTCTGCAGGCAGCCTAAAAGGAAACGTTATGAACTTCCCATAAACATCTTAAGTGGTCAGATTCCTTCTATCGTCTACATGTTAAACAGGGTAGTCTAATCTCTAGACTTTGACCCCCAGTATAATGTTTTTGTCTGAGTTTAGTATGTGTGTGTCTGTCTAGACTGCCTGCTCTTGTTGTCCCTGGTATATGGGAGCAAGACGCGTGCGACTAATTCTTGTGCCCTACTTTTTTCTTTTCAGACTTTAAAAATATTTATTGCGTACAAAATTATGTGAAAAATCAAAAACTAGAAGGCTGCGTACCACGGGACCATAGGTTGCGGTAGAAGTGACAGATCTGGTACATAACACTACACTGGGTAATGAAACACTAGTAAAAAATATTTACAAGTTCACAGCAACCAGAACATGAAGTTACTGTGTGCAGTAATGAGGACCATGCAGCACCATGTGTGATAATGATAGAAAGGCAAGTCAGGACACCAATGACCCACATCAACTGGGGTCAGGTATCTATAGAAAACAGATTGCTATATAAGTCATATGTGCCGTTAGTTCTAGATCTGTTAGGGCTCAGTCACACGAGCGGCGATCCACGTGTGGAAAACCGTCCAACGCATACAGACGAAAATCCGCATGACCACGTCCATTGCCACCCATATGTTCTTTCTTTGGTAGGTGCAGATTTTCGTCCGCACCTGTGGTGTTTTTTTTTTTCCCCGCGTGGATCTCCACTCGTGTGACAGAGCCCTTAATAGGTCACCCAATGCCTTGTGCCCTGCTTTTAATGAATCATACTAAGAAAAAAAAATGTATATATTATTCTGTGTCTATACTATGAAGGGCATTGTATACAAACACTAACTAACAACACACAAACAGTTGTACCTTTTTAGGCCCTATGCCCACGGCCGGGTCGGATTCTGACTGTGAAATCTTGCAGTGGAATCAGACCCCATTTCCTGGCATTGACCCCTGCGTACCTGTCAGTTGGCTTCGCTCTGCTCTGAGGATGTGTCGGCTGATGCACCACCGCACATGCACCACCGCACATGCGCAGTGCAGAGACACGCGCCAGCGATGACGCAGATCCACCACGACTTGCAGCGGGACAGACTGCTTCCATTGACTGCAATGGAAGTAGTCCATGTGAGCCTCGCACTAGAATAGGACACGCTGCGATTTTCCTCCACGAGCGAAAAATCGCAGTTGATATCCGCTCGTGGGCATGGAAAAGAGTTTTCCTTGCACGTCCTATGGGAAGTATTTGCTGTAGGATGCGGAGGCAAACACTAGGATCCTGCAATGCAAATACGGCCGTGGGCATTGGGCCTATGGCTGAGTTCCCATCAGAGTTTCATTTTCCATGCCATCCCAAAAGCAGGAAAACTGCTAAACACAGATCTAGGAAAATCTGCATTAACTTCAATGGAACATATTTTGTTTGATTTTCATTTGTCTATTTTTTATCATTTTGACAGAAATAACTGAAGTGCAGATACTGGATAGAATGGAGCTTTCAATTTTTTTTTTTACATTGTACTCCATTAGGGACAGACCGAAACTGAAAGAGAGAGATCTCCCCTCCGTTCCTCCCCGCCCGTCACCGGCAGCCGGGTTTTTTCCTCCGAGCGGGCAGATACTCGCTAAGGTCAATGCTCGATCGAGTAATTGCCCTTAGCGAGTATGCTCGCTCATCTCTAATAAAGAGCACTACCACTAGACAGATCACACTCTGTAATTACACAACACTGTTCATTAGTATATAATTACCCCAAAATAGGATCACTCATGCTATGGAAACAGAAGTAGTAAGTTTTTTTTCAGCAGTTAGAGGCTTTAAGTGAAGCAAAAAAAAAAAAAATATCTCATGTGTCTGGGTTCTCTGGCCTGTATAGGGAGCTACTTACACCTAGTTAAAGGGGTTGTCTCGCGGCAGCAAGTGGGTCTATACACTTCTGTATGGCCATATTAATGCACTTTGTAATGTACATTGTGCATTAAATATGAGCCATACAGAAGTTATTCACTTACCTGCTCCGTTGCTAGCGTCCTCGTTGCCATGGTTCCGTCTAACTTCGGTGTCTTTTTGCTTTTTTAGACGCGCTTGCGCAGATGCATCTTCTCCCTTCGGCTGGTCTTGGAAGCATCGGCGTTTTGGCTCCGCCCCCTTTTCGCGTCATCGCGTAGCTCCGCCCCCGTCATGTGCCGATTCCAGCCAATCAGGAGGCTGGAACCGGCACACGTCATGGGGCGGAGCTACGCGATGATGCGTACAAGGGGGCGGAGCCAAAACGCCGATGCTTCCAAGACCAGCCGAAGGGAGAAGATGCATCTGCGCAAGCGCGTCTAAAAAAGCAAAAAGACACCGAAGTTAGACGGAACCATGGCAACGAGGACGCTAGCAACGGAGCAGGTAAGTGAATAACTTCTGTATGGCTCATATTTAATGCACAATGTACATTACAAAGTGCATTAATATGGCCATACAGAAGTGTATAGACCCACTTGCTGCCGCGGGACAACCCCTTTAATGACTCAATTTTCTTCTGATTGTATCCAGGAGAGGGAAAAAAATGATTTAACCCATTCTGTGCTTCTCTAGGACATTCAGGAAAGCAAGTTAACCTTTGACTCCCAAAAATTTCTTTATGCAATTCAGCAGTTCAAAGGCAATGCTCTTAAAAACATCACAGCAGTCCTAGTGTTAATAACCTGTAAAGTGTAAATCCTAGTGTTAATAACAGCCGGCCAATATATGCTTCCATCTGGGGCATAGAAGCTCATGAACGGGCGCACAAATGTAACGTTTGTGCGCCTGTTTACACGGCATGGGGCCCGATGCACATGCACAGAGCTCACCATCTCGTTGCCCATTTCCCCTCCCCATCACAGGCTCACCTCGCATCTCCTCCCCACTCGTTCTTTGCAATGGGAGGGGGCAGAGCTAAGCAGTGGCCCGCCCCACCTCCTCCCAGTGAGTGTTTCACAGAATGTGAAGCGCTGAGCGAGAAATTAGCGATACTCAGAAGTGATCTGCCTGTGCAGATAGTTTAGCAGACAGTTCTCCCGTGTAAATGGGGCATAACAATAAAAGGTCCATTTAGATGGGATGAAGGTCGGGCAAACGATGCCCTACACTTGTCCCTGTGTGTCCTTGCTCCCATGCTCCAGCAGGGGAGTGGGGAGGCTGCCGGAGATTTCTTACCTCGCTCTCCCCCACCCCTCTCTATTGGCTTAACATAGCAGCCGTTCAGTACTGAACAGCTGCTATTTACACTGAGCAATCAGCTCATCGTCCATCGTTTATGCTGCATGGGCAATGAGATGATCGCTTAATCGCCCAGTGTAAATAGCAGCCGATCAGTACTAAATGAAGGGGGCTGCATTCAGACGAACGTATATCGGCTCGGTTTTCCGGCTGAGCCGATATACGTTGTCCTCGTGTGCAGGGCTAAGCTTCCCGAATTGCAAATAGTGCAGAGGGGCAGAGAGGGGGCGGGAGCTCAGTTCCTGCTCCTGGCTCTTCCATCATCTCCCCCCCCCTGCAGATGAGGACAACGTATATCGGCTCGGCATGAAAACCGAGCCGATATACATTTGTCTGAATGCAGCCTAAAGTTCATTTAATTAACAAAGTGGCCATTTAGTACTGAACTGCTGACATTTACACTGAGTGATAAGCAATCAGCTAATTGCCCATGCAGCATAAACGATGGAACGATTAGCTGATGGCTCAGTGTAAATAGCAGCCGTTCAGTACTGAATGGCCGCTATGTTAACTAAATGGAGAGGGGCGGGGGGAGGAGCGAGAAGAGAAATCTGCTCCTGCCGGCCCACTGTGAGCCAGCTATACCTGTGCAGCAGCACGAGGTGTATGTGCGGGGACGAGTGTCAGGCAGGGTTTGCTCGAAATTCGTCCTGTCTAAAATGGCCTTAACTGCGCAAGCCAATTGATCTAACAAATATATGCACAATTGTACTGTGTATAGAGGCCTTCAGTTAAGGGTTAAGATAAAGCTAGTGGATAAAGAACCAAGATTAAAACATCAGGATGCACAGGTCATGTTTTATTTACTGTTGGATATTATATTAAAAATAAGCAATTCAAAAACATTAAAACAGATCTTTCTGAATATAAAAAGGAATGGTTGTGAATTTATATAAAATACACCGTTCCTTGTACACCCAATACAAATAGGTTCAGTACAAATCAGGCACTTGGCGGTGATGCAGGTTCACATCATTTGGCAAGAAAGCAGCCCATGGAGATGGTTTCATCCTACAACTCTGCCACTGCATCCATGTGACCGGCCCATTTTAAGAGGTTTAACTTATTTTTTTGCTTTTAATTTAGCGGTTAAGTCAGCTGGCACAATACCGTGTATGGCTATGTTCACATCGGCGTATAATCAGATTCTAAATTCTAAATCAAGCATAGTGACAGGATCCTTGAGAAAGTGCTTAATATAATGCCGTTTTGGGCAAATAAATCCTTTTTCCCCTCCCTTTGGTGAGAATACATACGCTTGGCAGCCCCAAGTGGGCATTTGTATGGGTGAGGGGAGCCTGAAAGAATACCATCTATAACTGTTGGCTATGTAAAGCTACCCATATATAATGGATTCAAGAGACTTAATAGTTTAGGCTGCCCTGATAAACAGGTGACAAGTGACCCAGTACTGAAATCAGGGTCTCTATTTTGTTTTGTAGTTTTCTTTAAAAAGTTCAGGTATTTGATTTTTCTTGTTAATTTTTATTAAACAGTTTCTGTCTTAGGCCGCCTGCAAATGGCCAGGTCGGATCCCTCTGCGAGAATTCTCACGGGGCTGCAGCGCTGGATCGGCGGAGGCGAGGACAGATAAGTACCCCTGCTTTTATTGTTCTAACAGATTTGGATCAAGTTTAAATAAACTAAAGTCATATGACACCCGGACCGCCCCTTTAAGATGCAGATAGAAGAGATAGCAAGTAGTAGGACAAATACTTAGTTGACATTTAAAGATCATTATACACAGAATCCAACTCAGAAATACCACTGATGTCCAGTGAACGTTACAGAATTCTGTAAGCCCCATCATGCAAAGTAAACAACTTTTGTGGCTGAATGTTTCGGCACCCTCCCCAAACAATGAACATGTAACCCCTGGCTGTGTAAAAATGCTGATATAGGAAAATATTGCTTTATATGTTTTTTTACATGGAATTATACAGTTTGAGCACATTGACTAAATAAACACCATTAAACCACCGAGATCTCTGGAACTGCAGCAATGGGTGAGGTGCCATTCATATAGCTGCAGTCCTGGGGATCTTTTACACAGGTCAGAATTGTTCCGCAGGATGCAGCAAAAAGCGTGTGCTGCGGAAACATTGCCATGTAAGAAGTCCCCCAAAGATCTCAGTCCTAGAGCTCTATAGCAGCAAGAATACTACCCAGCTGAATCTCACCGTTCAGGTAAGTAAAGCCAACCTGCTCAAATCATACAACCCCATTACTATACAAAAATAGAGTGCTTTTTTGTTCTAATATTTAAGACATACACAAAAAAAATACTGCCCGCCTCGCCATCACATACAGAAGGAGGAAAAAAAGTGTTAAGACCTATAACCATGTGACGGATTGTGCCCGCACTTCCTAAAGAGGCTCCGCTTTCTTGAATCTCCTTTACAGATGTGTAATATAAAAGGTAATTATGCTCTGAGAAACCCATTAGGGCGTTACTCCTCCTTGTCAACGTCTTCGGTCCTTGTGTTTAATTTCTTTTTCGGCTAAATGAGAAAATACAAATATGAGTGAGTAGGACACACCAGAAATGACTAACGACAGAGGTGCTTGAAAGCTTGTGAACGATTCAGAATTGTCCATATTATCTGCTTCTATTTGACCTAAAACTACATCAGATTTACACATAGGTCCTAAAAGATACAGAGAACCAAATCAATGAGTAGAAATAGGAGACTTCGTGTTTTGAAGAAAATTATCCTAAATCACACATTCCGCTGGGCAGAAGGAAAGAAGATCAGTCCTCGACGGATGGGAACCCGCAGCGTCCGGACAGGTAAGTAAAATCAATTTTCAGGCCTCATGTCCGCGGGAAAGTAGGGACCCGCTGCGGGATTCTGCATGGAGAAGCCGCGTGGGCCCGAATTTCCTAGTGGACATGAGGCCTTACTCTTTTTCTGCCGTTATACAACGGCGCTATCTTCTGGCAAAAGCCAGTACTGCATGAGGTGACACGTTGGATAGGCTCCGACAGCAGAGAGGCTGGCAATATAAAAGTAAGAGAACCCCGACGGACGTCTTGCAACATCGGAGCTGTACAGCCTTAAATCATAATGTCTTCAGACGTCAGACAGTGGATTGGAAAGGGTTAAAGAGCAGGAATTTATCAGTCTGATCTTCACAACACGTTTGTGGAAATGTATTGGGGCACAAACAAAGGAGATTACTGGAGGACCTCAGAAGAGCAGTTTTTGATGCTCAGCAGCCTGGCAAAAAGTTACTTTACCATCTCTGAAGATGGTGAATTCAAGACCATCATTACCCTCCCCAGGAGGGGTCAACATCAAGAGCACGTCACAAAAGGAACCCAAAAGTAACCTTTAAGCTAAAGGCCTTTCTCATATAGTGTTTGCCCCGAAAAGAAGACCTGCCCCGAAAATAAGACCTACACCGATTTTATTCGGAGGATTTAAAGACAATCCCTACCCTGAAAATAAGCCCTAGCTGCGTTACAATAAAGGGGGAATACATTACCTAGCAGACTCGGGCCATGTCATCCTGCTGTGCTCCAGAGCTTCAGCGCACAGCCTGCAGTGCTCGGCCGCACCATAGAAGATCACTTCCTAATTACGGGTTTCATAAATCCCGCCTGCAGGAAGTGATTGCTCTGATCGGCTGAGCAGCGTTCGATGAACAAATCACAGCAGTCGCGTTGTGGAGTCAGGATTTATCAATTTGCTGAGCAACGGAATTAATTGGCCGATTCATAAATTCTGCCTCCAGAACACAACGGCTGTGATTGATTCTTCGACCGCTGCTCAGCCAAATCAATGCAGCGCTGGATGAACCAATCACAGCCATCTCATTGGTTCATCTACAGGTCCATTTGGCTACGATACAGAGGCGCTGTCCAGGCCATCACACCTTTTGCTCTGCCTCATTGGTTCATTAAACGCTGTATTGATTGGCTGAGTAGTGCTCGCGAACCAGTCCAAGCCACCGCTTCCTGGAAGTGGGATTTATGAATCCCGTTACCAGTAAGTGATCTTCTGTGGGCGGTCGAGGACTGCAGACGTGCTCTGGAGAGCATCAGGAGAACACGGACCAAACCTGCTAGGTAAGTAAAATAACCTCTTTTGGGGCAAAAAAATTAATATAAGACAGGGTCTTATTTTCAGGGAAACTGTATTAGCTAATGTTAAATGTATCCACTGAACTTGTGTGCATGGCAGGATTGCAAGGAGAAAGCCACTATTCTCAAAAAAAATAAATAAAATTTATATATAGTCTGCAGTTTGCTAAAGATCATCTGGACCAGCCAGGCGGCTGTTGGAACAGTGTTTTGTTGATGGAGGAGACCAAAAAAGAGCTTTCTTTCTATGTTTGGAAAAAGAAAAACGAATGCATTACTGCATAAACCTCATATGAGCTGTGAAGCGTGGCAGTACCATGGTGCGGCCCTGTTTGAGGATGGTCTGCCATCACTGATGGAACAATTCTGAATTATACCAGCAAGTTCTAAAGGAAAACGTCCGGCCATCAGACCATCAGCTGAGTTTCAAGAGAACGTTGGTCATGCAGCAAGACAACGACTCAAAAGCACACAAGTCATTCTACAAAAAAAAAAAAAAAAAGTGCTAAATAAGAATAAAAATTAAAGTTTTGCCATGACCAAGTCAAAGTCCTCACCACAATGCTATAGAAATGTTGTGGAAGAACCTGAAGCGAGCCGTTCCTGGGAGGAAACCCACCAACATAACAGAACTGAAGCCGTTTTGTACAGAGCAATGGCCTAAATTTCCTCCAAGCTGATGTGCAGAACTAAATCAATTATTGGTTTAGATTTAGTTCTAGCTGCACAAGGGGGTCACAACACCAGATACTAAAAGCAAAGACTCGCATACTTTTGCCACTCAGATATGTGATATTTGGTAGTTTACCTCAATAAATACACGGCCAAGTCTAATATTTTTAACTCCTTTAATTTGGTTCTCTTGTTTTACTTTTAGGACTTGTCTGTAAATGTGATGTAGTATAAAAGGTCAAATATATGCAGAAAGATGGCAAACTCTGAGGCTGGGTTCACACGGGGCAGAATTCCAACAGATTTGCTGCGTTTTGCTGCTGCAGATCCGCAGAACGGAAAAACCTCTACCTTTGCAGTGCCAGCCAAAGTCAATGTGTTTTGGCAAAGAGTTGTTCTCACAGCATGGAATTTTTCCGCACTGCTGCCGTGCGGCATTGTTGTTGCGTCGTGGTTTTTGAAGAGACACAATGTCAAGACTTTAGACGTTTCTGCAACGTTTTTTTGTCCATAGGCCTCCAAGTATGCAGACAAATCCGCACTAAAAAAACACTGGAAATAGTTTAAAAACCGCTGCGGATTTAAACGCACGTCTTTTCCGTGCAGAAAAACTGGACAATAAACGCAAGATCAAATAAGCTAGTCAGCGGTTTTGCCGCATATGCAGAATTTCTGCAGCAAATCTACGATAAATCCGCCCCGTGTGAACCCAGGCTGAAGGGTTCACAAACTTTTAAGCTTTACTATAGGTGAAGACAGAATTGACTTTCTTACCTTGCTTCTGGCACTTGTATCCCTGCAAAAGTAAGAAATACATCTTAATGTACAAAAGGTTACGTTTGTGAATAAAAGAGTTGCCTCTTGCATCGCTAAGTATTTATGATCAACAGATGAAGGCTGCTCACAATATAACGAATCCAAACTGCAGTCCAGCGCTTCACAAACTCAGGTCCTAATGACCCCCAACAGGTCATGTTTTCAGGATATCCTGTAGCTAGAACACCTTTGGCAACGCCATCACCTGTGCAATACTGAGGATACTGTGAAAACATGACTCGTCAGGCTACGGCGGCTGGAGTTTGGGGAAACGCAGTTCGAATCTGTGTGTTTATTTTAAACGATGACTTGAATAATTAGCTTTATCATTCAAATGCGTTTTGTCAGGAAGTGGACAATACATAATAGAAAGAAAAAAAAAAAATAGAAAAAGTTAAGACGTGGACAATATTGAAGTACAAAACAAATGGCAATATGTGGATAAACCTCACAATGGTATAAGGACCATCACCTGCACATCTTGTGCAACTCCATACTTTGTAGTATAAAACATATATGAACTGGGCAAAGAGACAAAAAGACCCAAGACACATAGGTGGAAGAGCAAAGAGAAGGGATGAAGAAAGAAGGGGGAGCTCTAGGAAGAGGGGTGATAAAGGCGCCATGGTAGAGAGGGGAGAAGGTGAAGAGGTGATATTTCAGGTTACGGTCCAGAGCTGTAATGAAGACCCTGCAGTAAAGCAGCAACTAGTTAAGGCTACCTGTGGACACCCAGCAGTGAAAAGCAGGAGAGTCTATGAACCAAGGCCAAGGGGACCACATGCAAGTGAAAGATTCATAAATAGATAAAGGTGCAACATATAATCGTACAATTAATTGGAGAACCGCATAGTATAACATTTTACCACCAACAGAGCTTCAGACAAACAGAAGTATGATGGCTGCCAGACTGATAATCTTGTCTGGCAGCACACCACCAGTTTAGGATACACTACATAAATCCGTTTTACCCAGCTATACCCATGGTCATCAGCTGTACCCCCCTCCCCACCCCAAAGGCCACATGAGAAGCCACCATTTATGAAATTAGCACATGAGGTGTAGGGGCTCCGAGAAAGATTTTGTGTTGGGATCCACTAGCCTCAAGCTTCGCCTCTGCCCACAAGGTGAGAATTTGACTAACATTTCAGTTTGAGTGGAAAATATAGATGTATGGACAACTACCTGCTTGATGCTCCAAAGAAGTCTTCATATTGTCTTCTGACCATTTCAGCATTCTCGTCAATATTCTTTTTCCTCATCTCTTGAAGACGGGACGGACGAGTATTATTTAGCTGACGGTACAAACCACCAAATCTATCCGGATCTCTGGTTGTGGCGTTATCTGCATTCCCCCTTGTTTGCATTCTGGAAGAGACTGCAGCATCACTCCCCGGTGCTGAAACCAAAGAACACAAATTAGTGATTTAACTAAAATAAAGATAAAATACACAACTTTGAAGAGAATTAGTCATGTGATACACAACCATACATACAGGCCGCTACCACTGAACAGCAATGCGCTCAGGCATCACCTCTTCCTGCCAACGCTAGGAATCAAGGAAAGTCACAAAGAAAGGGGGAAGTTCTCACCAGGGTCTTGTTTCTACGGTGTGCACACTACAGCAAAAACAGCATGCTAACTTTTTTCTATGGGTCAGAGTTAACACTTTTGTGCTTAGTGTCGCCTCCTAGTGGCAGAAGCTATACCCAAGGTCAGAGCTGTGTCCCCCAATGATAACAGACGAGAAAATTATTACGATAGCAACTTCACGTTTGTTTTTTCTGCTGCACTATTAAAAAAGTGAAATCTCTTTGGGGAAAAAAAAAAATTCTGCCGTCATAACTATTTTTCCGTCAACATAGTTGCAAGAGGGCGATCACAGGCTTTGCACTGCCGCTGCACCACCGCAGCTGCAGGCTGGATGAGTGGAATGCCTATTAGGCCGTTGCAGGACTGGCAGGCCACATAAAATGAGGTAGTGGGCCAAAGTCAGCCTGTGGGCCTTCTGATTGACATGTGTAGCCTAAAAAAGGAGGGAAATCTTAACTTTTTTTTTCTGCTTGATTTAGTGTTAAGAAAGAACCATGTGAGTCAAAGCACCATTCTAGAAATTGCTAGTTATAAATAATGGCAGAAAAGGGTTTATACAAAAAGACCATCTTGGAGTATAGGAAGGAAATGAGCACTCCCATACAGAATGCGGCTGATCACAGCCTCATCAAAATTACCTGAAGTAGAAGATTTTATGTGGACCTCCACATATGAAGGGGAAGATGGAATGTGCCCATGATAAAGACATTGTATTAGAGGCAAATCATACTAACAGTGGTTCGTCCCCAATACAGCCAGCACTGGCTTATGTAAAAGGCCACTTAATGAAACACCAATCGTATTGATCAGCTGCTATCAGCCCCTGTAAAAGGGCCCGTGGTTCCCAGGTACACCCTCCTATAACTCCTGGTACTAGCACTGAGCATGCTCCACCAGCAAAGTGAAGTGGAGCCTAGGTTGTAACTATGCAAAAAGCTACAAAATCATATTTTGGGCCAGTAGGCTGTGAGCGATTATGTGGGAAAGTACAGAGAAGATTTCATTACTATATACTGAGAATGTTTGCTTTGCATACTGTTGCTAAGAGTCAAAACTCTGCCTACTGGTACAGCACTTTAATTTGCTTGTCCTTTAAACCACTGAGGAACAAACCTGTTCTCCGACCATGTAACTGGGGGGCTGCTGGAACCCTGCCACTTCTGTACCTGTCTTCACCTGAGGAGAAGTCATCAGCAAATGAGGGAGCTGACAACTGAGAAGTCTTCTCAGCGTTTGGACCCATATCACACTGATCCTATGATAAAGCAATAGCAGCCATTAGTAGAGATTTGTGAAACTGCATCAACAACATGTAACTGAATGTTACCAGATTATACTGGAATACAATGCTACTAAACACCAAATGGAGACAACTGCCAACAAGTGCTTGGAGGTGCCCAGCGCTTCTGCAGGCGACTTGAACTCCTTTTCCCCAGTGACTAAACCAGAACCACAGGGTAGCGTGCAGCGCCCCGTTGTCCAAATCGGCTGCATTTGGGGCACGTAGCAAGGAAGGCCTGCTGGAAGAATTCTTTGTAATAGTAATTTTTCAATGAAGAAAGTAAGAAGTAAATGCAGTTCTCTAACTTCTAGGACCCCACTAATGATAAGAATGAAGGTGCTTCAACAACAATCAAGTTGCTTTATAGCTTTTTCCTGCACAAGTGATGTTTCAGGCCACGAGCCACTGCGCAGAAGAAAATCCAAGAGCGACTTTGGTCCCTTTATCCTCCAAAGCATCGCCAATATATAGGCCAGGACCCTCAGCAGTCCAGCAATATGCCATAACATTAGTGTGGGAATACCCATTAGCGAGGAGTTAAAATAACTTTTGTTCACAATTAAACTGAGCAAAGTGTTCCCATGTTCCAAGTAATTGGCCCACAATGCTTTGCTTCCTTACTTCCTACATTCCCTTGGTAAGCAGAGGCTTGCACATGTGTTCCTTTCAGTAGTTCAGTTGTTGAATGGTTTATCCTTGCTCCTCATACACCAATGATCTAATAGTGGTCATTAGATTGCCCTAGTTAGTAGCCTACCTCTTACTGTTACTGCTACATACAGTTACATTATTACAGTACTACAGCTGCCTGCTCCAGGTGAAATGTACCTCATGCTTTATTGGTTAGATCATCATCTCTGGTAATTAACAGTTTCATGACCAAGGGCCATTGATGCTTCAGTGCCCAGGTCACATTCTATAGTTCTGGTTCTTCAAACACAAAATAACAAAAACAGAACTTATTTTTCTGGTGACCCACCTACATGGCGGGTTGTTTTTGCAGGACGAGTTGTATTTTTCATATTTTTCTATGATACCTTTTAACATATCATAGAAGTTTTTTGCAATACATTCATAAGTGCTGTAAAATAGCAAAATTACACACGTTCACAGCCCAGTAAAAATGATATTTTTATTGTGTAGGTCAGTACGAATACAACAATACCACAAGTATGAAATAATTTGGTGTAATATTAACTATAAATAAAATGCCTTTGCTTCCTTTCACCATCTTTTGGCCCCATAAACTTTTTTTTTTTTTCTGTTGATGGGATCTGTGGGGGCGTTTTTTTTTGCAGGGCAACCTGTAGTTTTTATTGGTACCATTTTGAGGTTTATTGGTACTTTGATTGCTTTTTATTCAATTCTTTGTTGCGGACAGGGAATTGCACGTTTTTCTTTCTGACAGCATCACTGTGTGGGATTAAAAATGTGATACTTAAAAAAAAAATAAAATGGACCTTTAAATTTGCAGCAATACCATTTTTTTTCTACATTTTTTTGATGAGACAAATGGTAAAGGTGGTTGGGGGAGATTTTTAATATCTTTAGTAATAATGAAAGGATCTTTATTTTAGTTATTACTATTGTACTTTTCTGACTACAAGACGCAGTTTTTAGCAAAATAAAGTCTTGCTGAAAAGCATGGAGGGGGTGCTGAAAAACTGATCCAGAGATCCCTGAACTTCTGCCTCAATGATCCAGCAGTGCGCCCATACAACGCGCTGACTCATCGGGAAAACACTGCAGCCATACCGTGACTGCACAGTCGTTCCTCTCCCTGTCCGATCAGTGCAGGACAGGAGCAGTCTCCAACAGATAAAGCTGGAGATCACAGGGGGTGCAGGTCCTCCTCTGTACACACAGTGAGACAAAAGCAAACATCAAAGGGCTTGCAGGAACAGCAGGACTGTAGATGATGTGATAACCATGTGAGCAGGAAGTAGCTAGAAGGGGTCCGGTATTACTACACTTGTACGTGGGGATTTAGGGTTAATAAAGTCCGTGTTTCACATGCCAGCTGCATATGGATGTGTGTACACATGTAGCAGAGCTGTGTCTTGTGTGCACAGTAGTGCTGTGTATATGTATAATGTGAGCTTATGTGCTTACACCATAGTTTGAATGGACATACTGGGTTTAATAGGAGCCGACTGTTCACCGTTAACCCCCTTTTCTACAATATAACACCAAAGTTATTAACGGTAGCCCCTCCACTTTGTTAGACCTCCAGAGACATTTAAGTTAGTATGAAATATATTTTTCCCCGTTTTCTTTTGTCTAAACTTGGTGTGCGTCTTATAGTCTAAAAAATACAATATTTTTTTTTAGTTCCCAAAGAGAACTTGATCACTTATATAGTACAATGCAATACTATGGTAATGTGTTATACTGAATTTTAACAGGCTGCCTATTAAAGATGTGCCACAGGCACGTTTCCATAGGCAAACAATGATAGCAGCCTTGGGGTGGGGGAGGGGGTTGTGAAGGCCCCAGACTGCCATGACACCTGGGCAGCACACTTACTAGCTTATCGCAGTGGGGCAGTTTAGGACATTGAATTCCCAATCAATCCCAAACATCACTGCAGTCTTTTCTGTAACTTTAACCAGAGCAGGATGTACTAACTTGCAATTAGAATCCCTGAGTCTGCAGGTAAATCATCTGTAGTCAAACTGTTTACATAGCTGCAGCTTTTACAATCCTGGTACCTGATGATGAAACAGGATATCCCCATCCATCAGGACACCACAGAATTCACATGGAATGACGACGCTCTGAGGACTGTGAGCGGGAGGGGAAGATGACCTGAGATTTTCAGTGAAGTCCAGAGGAGGACTGGGAGAACGTCTAACTGAGGAGAAGACGTTGGGCCTGCAACCAGACTGCAAACAAAAAGACACTTTAGATACTACGAATGGAAGATCAACAAATAGAAGCAGTCTTCTATAGATTTGTGGATTATATAAAATAGCTGACACAAAAACAAAAAGTTGCAGAATTATTTGCGCACATCACACTGCAGAAAGCTCTCCACGGACTAGCTGGAACAAACAAACAAAAAAAAAAAACAAAAAAAACCAAACACCACAATTCCACGTAACGAGAGGACTTGTCTTCTATTTGAGCTATGAAAGCTGGCAATAAATGTGAACATAATGAAAGCAAAAGTGAGAGTAGTGCCAGCCCTTGTACCTGGTGTAAGATAAGGTCCTGTTCAGGGAAGAGCTCTTCACAGAACTCACAGGGCAGCTGGATGGCATCATCTGCAGACACAAACAAGAGGAAACATACTAACCACCTAGCTGCGAGTTTACAGAGCAGAAGTGTCAGACCCAATCCCTATACTGATCCGAAGGGTCCGTGACAGGCAACTGTACAACATATAGCAGCAGCTCTATCAGATCTAGGAATCGCTATACCTGGCCCCCACATGGACAGAGGCGTCTCATATACACCACTGGTCAGTAAGTCATGGCAGGTGGCAATATAGAAATGTGGGTGAGAAATAAGAGGACTGTACTGAGACTATAACTTTACAATGCGATATTGTAAGTTTACTCAATGTTAGGCCCTAAAAACAAAGATAATCGCACTTACCAGTGAGCGTGCTGGCTGAATTTAAGTGCATAGATTCATCACTGGAGAAATAGTTGAGGTTGCTTCGTCCCTGGACATTCATCTTCATTTTATTGTCCTTGCAGTAGAAGTCACGCCAGAAGTCGTCGTTATTTTCAGTAAAGGAACCCTGAGACTCCGGCGCCGACTGCGTGTTGTTCTGGCAGCTTTGAGAGCGGGAATGGTCTTGGTTGTGGAATGTTTTAAGCCTTTCCTCTAAACGCTGATCAAAAAAATTCATGTCAAGATCCAGATTAGTCCGTCCTCTCCCTAGAATGGGAAAACTGCATTACAAAACAAAGGAAATCACTGAACAAAGACAAATATGACTGAATAGAAAAAAAAGAAAAATGAAATAATTGACCTGCAAATAAAAATCAACAAAAATGTCAGTATTTGTCTTTACACTTAAGATGGCCTTTCACCTCTGCTAGCAATCAGCAAAACGCTGATTCTGCTGACAACTATTCTTCACTTCCCCCAAAACATGCTCAGTTTAGCGTGCATCTGATTTCAGTAGGGAAAGGGGAATAAGCCACTGCTAGACCCATGGGATATGTTGAAATCCAGAATAGGCAATCCTTCTTCCCCTCGAGAGAAAAAGGCCATCATACACAGATGACTGGCTGGTCCCACTGAAATGGTCAGCAACGCCTGGATGAAGCATCAGTGAATACCGTTGCCTAGGTGGTTGTATCAGTACTGTTGTATCTTGTCTCCACCAGAAGAATGGTTGAAGACCAGCTGTACGCCCACAATTTGATTGGCTGGGGCAGAGAATGGGTCAAAGCCATCTCTGCTGGTACCCTGCCGGTGTCCCATATATGTTCCGAGTTCTGCTGTCATACGTCCCCCGGCGACCTTCTCCCCCTTACAGCTTTGACACTGTGTGTTGGTTGTGGGCGTGCAGCTTGTCTCCACCTATTCTTCTAGTGGAAACAAGATACGACAGTACCTGTGCCATCCTCATGTGCTGTGCCTGGTTACACTAGGATTTAATAAAAAGAAACAAAGAATATATATGGCGAATGCTGCAATCTTTTTATGGAAGATATATTTTGGACATGAATGCACAGAGCACCAGCTGTGGGGTCCGCAGATGCTCCCTACTTTGCTACATGAGTAATGTCGATAGATTGGAAATTTTTTTTTGGCGATTTATCTATGCATATTACACTTCACTTAAACTTCCAACATTTTCAAGACATATCAGAGGATGTAAAACTGGATGTATACAGTGTAGGACGAGTCGCTAATATATATATATATATATATATATATATATATATATATATATATATATATATATATATTATAGGGATGTATATAGTTGTCAGCATTGTAATAAACAGACACTAGATGGGATACGTAGCATCCCTCACAGGTCAGTGCGACTACCACTCAGTATACATGGCTTCAATTTACAAGGACATCCTTCCTATTCACATACGAAAACACAATGAGAACATATGTGGTGACTTTTGCCCCGCCATGTATATGAGAAATATATCTCACATGTTTAGAGGGATCAATGTCGGGGGGAGTCAGTTAATCCCCACACACAGTCGACTCTGTTCAAATCGGTGTTGTGTTTCCAGTTCTACAATAAGTGAAAACAACAACACTGTTCCGAGTCTGCCGTATGACAGATCCCAGTGGCACTTGACGGGCCCCAATAACTTAAGCAGCACTATTTTTTACGTCAAATGACAGTCAGCTACAGAGGCTCCAACGCAGAGGTGAACACAGCTTTAGATAGCTGGCCGATCCCTCTTACCTCATGTAATATGTAAGACCTGCTTCAAAAACCATGAAAGATTTCCCCAAGAGTTCCCCTGAACAAGCAGAAGACATCCAGTTGGGGGGGGGGGGGGGGAAGAATACATCCAAGTGAGAGGAGAGTGTTCTAGTAATTAAATTCCTTCTCACCTCTGTTTTGTTCTCCCCTGGTGTTTCGGTTTAGATCATCAAATTTCTTTAAGGACTGTGTCAAAATGGACTTTCCAGAAAACCTTTCTGGCACCCGGCTTGGCACCTGAGTGTAAAGACTGTCCGTGAAAGCACTTCTGTTCAGGGCAGAACGCAGCGGCACTTCATAGTCTCTGTCCACCCAACTTTGGTCTCTTTCTGGTCTCTTTTGCTGTTTTACTTGGCCGCATACTGTTGGGTGGTCTTGGAGGTCCTTAATCATTACACTAGAACCACACTTCTCACACGGCTCCGTTCGAGCTCCACAATAATCTTCATGGTTTTCTAGTGTATTAAAGGTCACTTCCAGCTCACAAAACTGGCATTTAACCAGACGCAAAGGGCAAGAGCATTTCTGGGGGGGGAAAATGACATTAAGAATAAACAACCTTCCAAACAATAATGCTCTGTATTTATACGCTATGGACACATTTGTATCAACCTTTTACTGAGGCGCATTCATTAGGAGAAAAATAATTGTGTAAGTGGTTTTCATTAAAATTCTGAAGCGTTTGTCTTGATCAACACCCCAATGCAGAAAGGTTCAAGGAATTTGGGATCACTCACTATGCGATCACTCAGTGTATTTAATGACAGTCCTGATTATTTCTGTACATCAGAGAGCAGAGAATTAATGAGACAGCCCGATGCCGCTCGCAGCACCATGCGTAGGAGCAAAATGAGGATATATCTATAGCGGTCTCTCAGCTAGATATAGATCACTTTAAAAAATGGATTCATGAAAGCAATTACTATTAATCAATATTAAATATCCACTCACATATGAGCAACGATGCAGAGAGACAATAGAGCAAGGGGCAATCATAAAAATAACAGTTACTTTAATATTATTAATCTTTATTTGTATAGCGCCAACTTGTTCTGTGGACCCTTTCCAATCCAATTTGTATCCTGGTTTTCCTAGGGGGCTTACTCTTTTTCTGCCGTTCTACAACGGCACCATCTGCTGGCCAAAGCCAGTACTGCATGAGGTGACACCTTGGATAGGCTCCGACAGCAGAGAGGCTGGCAATATACAGTAAGAGAACCCCAAAGGACGTCTTCCAACATCGGTGCTGTACAGCCTTAAATCATAATGTCTTAAGACGTCAGACAGTGGATTGGAAAGGGTTAAAAGGCATTTACACGTGGTGTATAAATACACTCATCTAGATACTGTGTACGGGTCAGAAAGATACATTGAGGACAGACACAGTCAGTCACCACTATTGCTTTTAGGGTTTTGCACCTTGCAGTAGTGTCCATCTGTATTGTTATTTATATAGACGAGGGGGTATTTAAATATTAATAAAGTTACTGGTTTTTAACTTCATGAATAGGGCGGTTTTGCTGCATTTTCTTCTCCATCTTTTGCTGCTTTGCATTCATCTAGTTTTTGCAGTGACTTAAGAGACCCTATGTGGCAGTCTAAAGGCCCATTTAGAAAATGATCACTCAAAAGAGGTCTTTGGAGCGATAATCGTTGTGTGCCTTTACAGCACAAGGTAATCACTCAAACGTAGAGCGATCACTGTGCGCTCCGAGCGAGGGATGCAGAAGACAAACGGGGCCACTTGTCTTCTGCATCCACCTGTTCTCTGTTCGGAGTGCCCGGCTGTTATACAGCTGAGCGCTCCGAGAGGGGGTATGCAGAACACAGCTATAGCGCTGTGTTCTTCATACCCCGGCTGTTCACGGAGCGCTCAGCTGGTATACAGCTGTGTGCTCTGTGTGGAGTATGAAGAACACAGCTGGACTGCTGTATTCTTCATACCCTGTCTGTGTTCAGGGAGCGAGATACAGCTGAAATGATATCAGCTGTAATCCTGCTGTGAACTCCTGATAAGGCTCAGCAGGCTGAAAGACAATGACGAGCGACGGCTTAACAAAAACTGCACGATGTCAGTGCAATTAAACAACGATTATTGCTCAAAAGACGGCTTGAGCGATAATCGTGTCTAAATGAGCCTTAAATCTATGCAGATAAGGTTTGTGATCCTCTTTCTCTACAGACAGTATAATCCAGCGTACACTCAGGTTCCCCTTGTGATGTACATGCTGATTCTTGTCTACTACGGTGAACTAGTTTGTTCAGTTTCTAGTCTAGTTCTAAGCCAATAGCAGACCCAGGCCCTGCGTTCCCAAACTGCCACCGCCTATAGAACTGAATGAACATTAACAATGTAGTTAGGAGGAAATAAAGTGACAAGCCATACTGGGAGCCTATGTGAAGAGAAGAACGCAGTGTTCTATCCTGCAGGCTAATTAAGGAGGTTGCACAGTATATAATAAATAGTCCCACAATATACTTTGCTACTTGCCATTTACAACATCCCCATTTACTGTCACTGAACTGAAATATTCACTTGTAACATTCAGAGGGTGAAACCCATTCTGACCAGGTTTTGTTCATGAAGCTCTCTTGGTGGGGTATAAGTCTAGGCAGTCCTCTAAGCTGAATACGGCTAAAGCCAATTCCTCAGCTTCAGGTATGACATAAGCCTATTATAAAGAGTCAAGCAGAAACTTGCAAAAAGTTTAGCCATTTATATGTTAAAGGAGTTTTCCGGGGCTAAAGCATTGTTGAGCCATCCTTAAGACAGATCATCTATAGTTGATCAGAGGGGTCCGTCACACAGGATGCCCAATGATCAGCTGATTGAAGTGCCAGCAGTGCTTGGGCATGTCTATACCAGACATATTGTATAGCAGCTGTGCCTGGTACAGTAGCTCAATCCCATTCACTTGAATAGGACTGAGCTGCTCTCAGGACATAACACTGAGGAACGTGATATCACATGCCTAAGAGGCCGCCATGGCCTCTTCAATCAGCAGGCAGCCCTCCAACAATCAGATATTTTCATTGTCTAGGGCCCGAGTAGGCGTAGCCCAGCAAGTACATGTTCTAGGAGGTACATGTACTTATAATGTGCAGCACAGTGTATGATCACAGCATTGCAAGTATTTGGTACCAATAAGGTCTCCGTTGTTTTTGGATAACAGAAGAGTACAGTCAAATATACCAAAAATGATGAAAACATCAGAGACCAAAGCTGGCACCTTTGGTTTCTATATGGCTAATTAAAAAAAAAAAATCAATTGTTCTGTTCAGTCTGAAAAAAATGTATCTATTCAGACAGAATTCAGGAACTGAAAGACTCAGCATAGTGAATAACACTGCATGAATGCAGCCAAAGCACCATGTGAATGTACACAAGAATGTTCTTATTCACTCACAGAAAAACAGATCTTGAAAGTGGTAAAGAAACTGAAAGACAAAGTATATTGGAAAGTTGTAGAACTTTCCATGTAGACATTGATTAAGATTTAGCCATAGGCGTTAAGAAGTCTTAAGTAATGAAAAGTTCAGCAGGGACATTCCAGCCATTAGCAGCATTCTAGTGTCCTATCAGGGTCATTTAAATAGCTGCCTATAGAAGATGAGTCATGTAACAAAATGGTGCATGTAATAAGCAAAACATTAACCCTTTCCAATCCAATTTGTCTCCTGGTTTTCCTAGGGGGGCTTACTCTTTTTCTGCCATTAACAATAGCGCTATCAGCTGGTTAAAGCCAGTACTGCATGAGGTGACAGATTGGATAGGCTCCGACAGCAGAGAGGCTGGCAATATACAGTAAGAGAACCTTGATTGACGTCTTCCAACATCGGAGCTGTACAGCCTTAAATCATAATGTCTTTAGATATCAGACAGTGGATTGGAAAGGGTTAAAAAGTAGATGAATGATCTATGGTTTTTCTGATGATACTTTTATTACTTATGAAACATGTTATAAAACTCAGTTTGCTGGAATCCAACAGCTGGGACTCACCCCAATCGAGTTAGAACAAAATGTGATCATGGCATGCTATGGCTTTAACATGATGACTGTAATTGACAGGGAGTGAACAAAGTTCATACAAGGTGTTGGCTTTAAAGGTGGAATTATCCATCTAGTTTCAGCCTAACTCTACTTTGTTTAACCACTATAGTCACGTTAGCAAAGCAGTCGTAGATTAGCTTATCTACAGGCATGATATCCAATAACCACAGCTGTCACATGTGGGCCTACAATGACAAGAAGTGTACCTCCAGTTATATAGAATGGCGTGTGCACAATATAATAGTTTTAGTAACTTACTTTTATAGGAGATTGTTACTATATAGCAGCACAGACTGGTGGCGGTCCACTTGCACATTAGGAGACGTGCGTTCTGCTCTGTCTTCTACTCCTAGGCTCCTGTGTCCAGTAGGGGGAGTCAGCACAGTAGAATCACATCCTACAGCCCCCCCCCCCCCCCCAACTGGAAGTTAGAGCTAAGAAGACAGGGCAGAACACTAATGTGCAATTAGGAGCAGACCGCCACCAGTCTGTGCTGCTATACAGAAGCAGGATCTGCTATGCGGTATATTTAGAGAACCGATCATTGTGCATACTCCAGCACTATAGTCATTCTTCTATAGAATTAGGAGGTACAATTTAAAGTGAACAAGTAAGACAAGTTCACTTTGGTCAATATAAGGGGAATCTTGCTATAACAATCATTGAAGAATGCATCATACAATAGACATGCATTATATGCATGGAGAAGGATGGAAAAAAAAAAAAAAAAAAAAACGACACTGAGCACCAATATACCAAACAGACCTCGTGCTCCTCCAACATACACTTCTCCATGGTCATGCCACATTTACAAGTCACCTGCAATACAACAAAAATAATCCAATTAAGTAAAATGTCACCAGCGTATATGCTCTGCGTTATAGTCTGAACTCTACAAAGTTTTATATCATACAGGAATGTGTCAGTCTAGCTTCAGCCAATGAATTAATAAGCCCCAGTATCTGAAATCTACCCAGTACTTCTGTCAGTTGGACTTACAGCAACCCTCTAGTTTTGAGACGAAATCCCATTGCGGGACAATATTAACTGCACTTGTTCTTCTCCGGCGTCCCTCCAATCCACCGGTTTTGGGTCCTGTTTTCATCCATATAGGATGGCAGGCAAAATCTTCAGACTACCTAACCCCGCGTATTGGTAGAGTTAGACTCATTCTGATTGGCCAGAGTTGTAAATGGAATTAGCACTGGCCAATCAGATCAGTGCACATTAGGTAGTTAGAAAATTACTGCAGCCAACTTGGACTGCTGAGAATGGAGTCAAGAGTCCGCAGATTAGAGGGGTGGCAGAGAAGAACTGCAGGTAATATACCCCCTGCCCCAGGACAGGATTTTGTCCCGAAACCATAGGATCACTTTAATCAGGACAACTTTTCAGCCTATGGGTGAAAACAGTGAATCTTTCCATTCCTAGACAGAAAAGCCAGATCTTGAAAATGCTGATGGAGTCAAATAGAGCATACTAGGAAAAACTGTTATACAACATTTTCTTAAATTCTTAAGCCTAAAAAGTGGATCCATCATTAAGATATGCACAACTGCATGCATTAATGGGCATCAATGATTGTGAGAGGGCAGTGGGTATGCAACAGACTTACGGGAACTGCATATTTACATGGAGATTTGGGGGTAATTGCAGTAAAACTGTAAATATAACCACAACTATTCTTCCTTCTGAGACATTTAATCTCACCTGCTCACTGCGAAGACATCATCAGGAATGAAACACAGTAGTCCTAAATGCATTATAATCCCTAAAGTAAATCATCAGCAATCCCCAATATGTAGCATTGCATCAGAGAGCACTAATCCCACCACCTCTTACCGGAGCATGTTCCCTGGCATAGTGATCCTCCATGTCACTTCTAGGAATCGGCTCTTTGCATAGTTTGCATATGTTGATATTGCGTCTGCAGTGAACCTCATGGATGGTGAAGTTATCCACAGGAATGTCCCGTTTACTAGGCAAGGCATACAAAACGAACAAAATTAAAGATGAAGTCTCCCTGCAACTTTTCATTCTCATTAAAGCAACGAACACCACAGTTTTCTTCTTGTATCCTAACAGAAAATTCCGATAAGTTCTCAGTGTATATTTTCATACCCATTTGGTCCTTTACTAAATTTGTGTCATATATACCCCTTTCAGTAACTCTCTATAATAACACCAAAATACTTATACCTGGAGTGCAAAACACCTAGTATAGAGGATAAAGTCAGTGGGGACAATAACGGAGTACATACACCCTGTTGTATGCCCAAAGGTCACAGGACTGCCATGGTACATCACAACCTAATGTAAGTCAATGTGGTCATACTGAGACTTGATAATGACAAGAAATCCAACCCTGTTGGATTTCTTGTGATTACCGGAGTCGCGATCACAGTAACTTGCAGGTCGCAATGTGACCACATTCACTTACATTAGGTTGTGATGTACCATGGCAATACTGACCTGTGGCCAGAGTCGCTGTGTACTACTGTGCCCATTGACCCCATTCAGACAGCAGTATTCTAGTCAGTATTTCGCATCAGTATTTGGAAGCCAAACACAGAAATGGAAACAATGGAGAAAAAGTATAGTGGAAAGATTTGTAACCTTTTCCGTATTTTGGATCCACATCTATATGTATGGGCTTACAAATATGAATGTACTGTAGAATACTGCTGTGGGGCCTTAGCCTGAGGGACAGGTAAGAAAGCAGAACATCTGATATCCAACATACCCAATCATTTATCCCCTTTCATCCCCCGCAATCACTGTTGTAAGGAGAGAGTAAAGTTATAGCCTTTCGGGCCCACTGGAATTGGTGGGCTTGACCATTTTTCTTCTAATGTGTATAGGCACATTTAAAACCTCTTTGTACAGAGACCGCCGTACACACGTGTGAGGGTATGTCCATACGGGATGGAGTTGCTGCAGATTTTCCGTATCTGCACAGAAAATCCACAGCATTTACAGCAGCAGTAAAGTGGGTGAGATTTTAAAAATCTTGTCCACATGCTGTGGAAAAAAAATAAATAAAAAAATTCACTGTAGAAATGGACATTGACACGTCGCGGTTTTTAATCCGCGGCGTGTCAATTACAGCAGCAGATTTTCTGTGCGGAATCTACTTCAAATGAGGGGGTGAATTCTGCACCAAATTCTATGTCTAAATTCACATCAAATGTAATGAACGCATAAGGCCCAGGGGTCTGATACCGGCATTGTACCCCCATCTGCTGCATCCTAAAATTTCCGATGTGCCAGTGTTGGATAGATGGAAGGGACTTATCCCCTCCCTTACCGGTGAGCAATGGGATGTTGCGAAGTCATGGTATACCATGGTATCACCAGCCGCAAACAATAAATTAACTCAACTGTATATACTCCACCAGCGCCAACGCCGACTAGGCTGTATAAAATGCACAGGGTGTCTACCAACCAATGGCATCGATGCCGAGCACCGGGTGCAAATTTCAACCATTTAATATGGAGCTGCCCAGATATTTTACGTGTACTGGAGGGAGGTTAGAGAATTTCTAAGCCAGCTAATGGGGATGCCAATTCCACTAGACCCGATCATATGCTTGTTGGATAGTTTGGATGAGGAACACTGACAATTTCATGATCGGATATTCCTTACTAGGGTGTTGTTCCTGACCTACAAAATGATAGCTTTAAGCTCGATGGATAGTCGTTCCCCAGCGCTCTCAACGTGGCAGAATATTGTTAATTCCACTGCGCTGTATGAGAACATAGTCTATAAAAACAGGAAATGCCCGGGAAAATTCCAAAAGGTGTGGGGGAGATGGTGCGGCCCGACGGGCACAACTTCCACACAGCATGTGCTCCAAGGTTTATTGAATAGAGCTGTATGTAGGGCTGGATGGTAATGTGGGTGCCAACCGGAAATTCTACGGACACCGTAGTCTGACGCACTAATGTGTTGTACTTATGTCGGTTGTATACAATGTACCCGTGTAAATACCCTTGCAGGCACACGTAGATTTTGCCATGGAATTTGATGCAGATTGTATCTGTTACATAGTGATGAATAAAACGTTTACAAATAAAGAACACATTTAGCATTATAAAATCTCCAATGCACACAGATTGTCTGTTGCAAGTAGATGATGTTTTCTAGGGCCCAATGTCCATGGGTGGATTTGAATTGCAGCATACGTACATGGACATTGCTGGATCCGCAGTTCAAGCTGCCCTCAGGGAAACATGGGCGGCCGCACTTGAATGAAAGCAGATTTGATTTGCAGATCTTTGGATGTGGAAATCAAATCGCAGCATGCTCCATTTCAGTTCGGTTCCTGCATGAACGGCTTCCATTGAAGTCAACGCAAGCCGTCCCACTCGTGGCCCGCACAGTGAATTCCAGAAGAAAGCAGGAGTTTGGGGAAAAAAATTTTAAAAAAAGTACTGCGCATGTGCGCTGGCCAGCACTTCCGCAGTACAAAAAAAGCAGAAGACCCAGACAGGTAAGCAGGGTCCTTGGCCGTGGGCAGGGTTGGATTCTGCTGCAGGCTCCCACCTGTGGGCATGAGGCCTAAAATCCCATTCATGTATTATGTTGTACTTTATTACAGATTCAGTGTAACAGCTTTGCTATTATGAGAAACATGGCAGGAATAAAAATAAACAGTTTCCCATGATCACCGAGACACAGATAGAGGAAACCTATTTAATAAAAGGTTTCCCATTATATGTAGCATTCCTGCCCCGTGCCCATAGTGAGCTGTAATCTGACACAGTACTCACCAGTTCCCACACATCCGTGTCTCCTGCTCAGCCCTGGAGGCCATGGTCAGCGATTCTGAAGGAAGGAACACAATTACTATCACTTTCGGTTCTTGGAAAGGAAACAAACACTTCTTAGGAAGCCCCTCCCGAATACACAGAGCTCTAGAGTCAGTATGGATGGGATCACATGGGGAGAAGACACCGGTCTGACTAGAAAGGTCTGGGAAACCAGATGGTGGCAAAAACACCTTCGAAGGCGCCTGCAGACGGCCGGGTCAGATCCCGCTGTGAGAACTCTCGCAGGGGCCCTGCAGTGACCAGTGCGGCTCTCACCTGCTCCAGCTCTGTGATGTGCCGGCTGCCGCCCAGCCAGCGCAGAGCGGAGCCGGGGCACCGGGAGTGACATTTCTGTGCAGGCCTCTGTGAGACCCGCACAGTAATAGAGTATGCCGGGATTTGTTTTCCACGTGTGATTTCACGCGGACAAATTGCGGCCGACTGCATAGAACTCCGTTTTGTAATGCATTCCTATGCAGGCGGGCACGGGCGGAAATCCTGCGGGAAATCCCGTCACCGAATTTCGGCCCGTGTGCAGGGGGCCTAACAGGAGAAGCAAGATATTAAGCTACAGAGCTGAATCATGGTTATGTAATACGGCTCCCACAAACATCTAGAGGTCATACTGTGCCTCCAATTCATAAGAAGGTCAGAAGAAAGGATAGCGTGCGCCAACATGCCAAACTACAGAGATCATCTCCCTAGAGGCAGAGGAGGGTGCTGCCATACAGATGTGTAGGAGATCTGTGCCTGCAGTACCAGCCCAGGCGCTACACTACGGACAGCAGACCTGGCAATCAGCTGATCACTGGGGCTCCTGAGTGGCAGACCCCCACCAATCAACTGCAGTAAGAGTCCTGGTAGACTTCTTTAAAGGGGTTGTCCCGCGCCGAAACGGTTTTTTTTTTTTTTTTTTTTAACCCCCCCCCCGTTCGGCGCGAGACAACCCCGATGCAGGGGTTAAAAAAAACAAACCGCTCAGCGCTTACCTGCATCCCGGCGGTCTGGCGTCTTCATACTTACCTGCTGAAGATGGCCGCCGGGGTCTGCTCCCTCCGTGGACCGCAGCTCTTCTGTGCGGTCCATTGCCGATTCCAGCCTCCTGATTGGCTGGAATCGGCACGTGACGGGGCGGAGCTACACGGAGCCGGCATTCTGCACGAGCGGCTCCATTGAAGAGAGCAGAAGACCCGGACTGCGCAAGCGCGGCTAATTTGGCCATCGGAGGGCGAAAATTAGTCGGCTCCATGGGAACGAGGACGCCAGCAACGGAGCAGGTAAGTATAAAACTTTTTATAACTTCTGTATGGCTCATAATTAATGCACAATGTACATTACAAAGTGCATTATTATGGCCATACAGAAGTGTATAGACCCACTTGCTGCCGCGGGACAACCCCTTTAAGTTGTGTGCAGGCTATGAGCCAGCTGAATTGTGAATGCAGCTCTGGGCTACAGCTGTATTAGGCTGCGCTCACACAGATTTGTAACTCAGAGCGCTACAAGTGTAACAGTTACCAGATTATTCTACCTTTTGCATATATCAATAATGAGCTATAACCTGGTGATCAGCAGCGAGCGGCACTCGGGCCTCCGGCGGCACACTAGTGGGGGGTTTCAATTGGTCTGTGCCATCCATGTAAAAAAAAAAAATTAAACACACACACACAGACGCTTAATAATAGCGGTTTTTCATGCAGACACAGACTGCACAGCAGACGGTTTTACAGATGACGCGGGCCCGTCAGATCAGTTTGGATAAAACAGACAGATGCTACACGACTGCATGCGGATTAAAAAAAAAAAATACAACAACGAGTAGCGCATTCCTGCAGACGTAACGGCCTTTCGCCCGCGCAGGTGTTGCGGCAGACGGAGGTGCGCGGCCCGGCAGCTCAGGACCCCCACAACAGTTGAAAAAGTTGCGCCTTATGTTTGATCTAAAGGCAAGAAACTCGGCGAGGGGCGCCACTCCAGCAGCCGGACATACCAGCATCCCCCGGGGCTGTGCAAGCTGCCCCACCTGCAGCCACAGTGCCCCCCAGCTGCACCCCCTGGGACTGCGGGACTTGTCACCCGTTTACTTCCTTGTAATCCAGAGTGAAAGCACCGGCGGCTGCAGAGAGCTGCCGAGAATCACCATGACACAGGGGAACAGGAGCAGACGCCCCAGCTGATAGCGCCGAGGAGTAGGGAGCAGCCCGTGCCGGGCCCTGCAGGGACACACAGGGGAGGGATACCCCCGAGGACTGGGACTGCCGCCAGGCGCCACTTACCGGTGGAGACCACAACCCCTGCTGTCACCAACCGCTCCTCAGCCCCTCAATACCCGAGCGCCAATGAACAGCGGTCGCTGCGGTGATGTCACGGTCATGTGACTGGTCACATGGGTGGGAGGAGTCATAAAGTTTATTTGGTTCTGCTGTTCCTCTGCCTCTATGGTTTCCAATCAGCGGCTGTCCTGCCCTTGTAAAACTACATTTCCCAGTATGCCTTGCGGTTGTGGTTTCACAACGGCTGGAGAGCGGCAGGTGGGACGCCAGTGTCTTAACCTGTAAGTAGAGGCTCTGAGCTGTGCTTGGGAGGAGAGACCTTGGGGTGTGTATATGGTGCACAGATCCAGTGTTGGAGTGGGGGCCCAGGGGCCACTGTATGGGTAGAGTACATGCATCTGATTCATAGCCCTTTCTCTACCGTAGTACATGGAGAATGAACTGGGCAGGAATTGGGCGATTACTGTTCCCCCTGAGAGGTGCAGATCCCAGAGGTGGCATATATGGCATATCCTCCAATGACCACGGTATTGCCAAAAAGTGCACTGATCTGCAGTTTTATCGCAAAACTGAACATTTGTTTTATTGCTTTTTAATGCAGTTTTTAGATGTGCAGCAGTTTTACCTGTAAAGCCCCGTGTCCATAAACAGGCAATGCGGAATGCGTCGCGTCTTGCTATAAAGCTGCATGTCAACATGGGTTTTGTGTGACCAGAGCCTGTATAAGGCACCTTGTGGGGTGCGCCCTGCAGCTGGGGAGTTGGGGGTCCTCTCCTGGTCAGGCCCACTGGGGGTTCACCTGTTCCTCTGTGGGCCAGTCTGAGCCTGCACAGGTTCCCTTATGTATGTGTAGGACACCACTTTAGTCTTTGTACCTGTTTGGACTTCTGTGGTTTTTTTGCATGAATGAAGAGGGAAAAAAAACTTAGAGTTTCTGCACTTTCAGAAAACTATTGACATGTCATAGAGATATGTCAAAACTACTGATCCATGGAGGCCTGTTGCCAAGACCCCTGCTGATCGCTAGAAGCGTTAATGGTACTAAAACCAGGGAAACACCCAGATGTCCCTTAGAATTCGGCATATATCATTATTAAATACTCAAATTAAAATGTATGCAAAGTTACTATCCCCCAGGCTGGCACCTAGTCTACCATCTTTGATCAGGGAAGACCAAATGGGATTCATGAAGGTAGACAGAATCCGGATAATACTAGAAGGGTCTTAAATCTTTCACATTATGTCGAATCTACGAAAATCCCCACAGCATTCCTTGCCCTAAATGCTGAAAACTCATTTGATGACATAAACTGCAGCCCTACAGAAGATGTTATTAGGGTGGCTTCCCACGAGTGTATATGCAAAACGCATGCAATGTTGCATTATTTTAGCGCTGTGAACACTGTGCAATCGCACGTGTATCTGCGTATCTTACTGTACTCTTTTTGCTGACCAGGACAGATGGGCAGAGGACACAGCCGCGCCCGAGTTAAAATGCTATTTAGCCTAATTAGTCCCTGATGTGTTATTTTTCCAGTGAAACTGCGCAATTATGTGGGTCTCGGGTGTACATTTGCGCACCCCCCATAGATTTTCATGGGGCCTTTGGTGCACAAACGCGCACTAAAATAGAGCATGATGCAGTTTGGATTTTTTTTCCACGCATGCAAAAGCGAAAATAAGAATGAACCCATTGAAAACAATGGCTTCTATTCTCTGCACATTGCGTACAGACTTTCGTGTGAAACCACCCTTAGACTCAGCTCCCTCGGCGCGAGTGTTTACAAATGAGGCCTTATCAGATGAAATCCATATCACAAATGGCACCAGGCAGGGTTGCCCACTGTCCCCATTGATATTTATTCTATCCCTAGAACCATTGGCATAAGCCCTTACAGAAATATGCAAATAATATTATTTGGATGCTAATAGACCCCATATCTTCTCTAGAAAATGCATTGGAGGTAATAAAAGAGTTTGGACAAATGTCTTATTACAAGGTAAGGGTGCATTCAGACGACCGTATATCGGCTGGGTTTTCATATATGGCGTCTCTCTCTGCAGGGGGGGAGGATTGAAGAGCCGGGAGCAGTGCTCTGAGCTCCCGCCCCCTCTCTGCCCCTTCACTGCCCCTCTGCACGATTTTCAATGAGAGGAGGTGGAATGGGGGCAGGGCTAAGCTCCGGTAATTAGCTCCGCCCCACCCTGCCTCTCCTCATTGAAAATAGTGCAGGGGGTGGAGAGGGGGCGGGAGCTCAGAGCACTGCTCCTGGCTCTTCCAGCCTCCTCCCTCTGCAGAGAGAGACGCCGTATATCGGCTGGCGTGAATATGCAGCCGATATACGGTCATCTGAATGCGCCCTCAAGATGCATTGCATTATCTACCACACAAGCGCTCTTTCAACCTGCAACACGAGGGTATAAAATACTTGGGCATAAAAATAGCCGCTTTACAGGGAAAAAAAACGTAATACTATTTCAAACCTATAGTAAAAATATTGCATGAAGAATGCCAAAGATTATCTAAAGTCGAGATTTCGTTGATGGGAAGAATAGCTTCTTTTAGAATGATTTTATTGCCAAAATTACTATATCAATTTCACACTATCCCTATTGAACTATCACAACGTTTCTCTAAGGCCTCCTTCACGCGGGCGACAAAGTCATGCGATTTTCTCACGTAGCAACAATGCTACAAATCGCATGTATGTGAAGCCCATGGTTTCCTATGGGTTCCTTCACATTTGCAATGTTTTGTAGCATGCGACATTGTGAGTCAAAAACCTTATGGGTTTCACGATATGTCCATGACTAGCGAGGCTTTGTAGCCCATGTTTCCCTATGGCGCCTTCCTCTCTGTTGCATCGCCTGAAAACGCGTTTTCCGTGCTGTGCGATGCAACTTTGACAGTAGGAAAGCACTAAACTGCAAAAAAAAAAAACACCACCTAAAAGTGCCCGGTCCCCGGCATGTCTTCTGGCCAGGGATTCTCTGCCTACAGGAAGCACTGCCTCTGATTTGCTGAGGCTGTGGAGCTCAGCCAATCAGAGACAGTGCTCGATGAACCAATAAATAGCTGTGACTGATTCATCAAGCGCTGGCTCTGATTGGCTGAGCGCCATGGCCTCAGCCAATCAGAGGCAGCGCTTCGTGGAGGTGGGGATTTTCCAATCCCCGACCAGATGACATACCTGAAGACCAGTGCCTGGGTCCGGGGAGAAGATACAGCAGTGTGGACAGCACTTATAGGTGATGTATGTGGGGTTTTTTTGTTTCTTTTCTGCAGCTAGGGCTTATTTTCGGGGTATATTTTATATTTCAAGTCCTCCCCCGAAAACCCTTGCACGTGGTGCTACAAAGTCGCACTACTTTGTAGCACCAATTGTGACTTTGTAGTGCCACAAAATCATGGTATCCCTGCGAGAAAACGCAGCAATATCGCAGACCACCAATGCGATATCGCTGCAATTTTCTTGCGGCAATATCGTGTTGCCCATTTGAAGGAGACCTAAAGATATGAATAAAATCTTGTCTCACTTTATCTGGAGCGCAATATAGACCTTGTGTGGCTAACAAAATACTCACTAAAGATAGATGGGTGGGAGGTCTAGGCTTCCCAGACATTCTAGATTATTACTAGCTACTCATGTCTCCCAACTAGCTCCATGGTGGACATAGTAACATAGTATGTAAGGCTGAATGAAGACAATGTCCATCTAGTCCAGCCTGTCTATCCTACTGTGTTGATCCAGAGGAAGGCAAAAAACCCCAAGGCCAGAAGCCAATTAGCCCTTTTGGGGAAAAAATTCCTTCCCGACTCCCTAATGGCAATCAGACTGTTCCCTGGATCAACCCCTAATAGTTCCTACCTGCCTGTATTCCCGGATTGACACTTAACCTAAGATTTATATCCTGTAATATCCTTCTTCTCCAGAAAGACATCAAGTCCCCTTTTAATCTCCTCTATGGATTTTGCCATCGCCACTTCCTCCAGTAGACGTCTGATACCCAGAAACACTGGGTCCATATAGAGCATTATGTAGTCTCTCCTGTCTCAACCAGGACTCTACTTGTAATTTTATTATGGAATTTGCCTCTACCCTCCCACTGTTCCCTGTTGACACAAACATCCTTAAAGTTATGGAAAAAATCTCATGGTTATGCAAAACCCCAGAGAGCACTTCCGAAGGATTATATTTCTTTGGATTTGCTCCAATATGCTATCCTATGCTTGATTATATCAAAGTGGATCTCGCTGGGTTTTTCTAACCTCATACACTTATCGCTAAAGGAATCTCTTGTCAAATTTGAACAGTTATGATCCTAATATTTTTTGACTCCAGGGGACTATTACAAGTACCTATGAGTACCTCCTCGTACAGGAACTACATTTTGTACATACACATAAACTTCTATTATTTAGGGGTAACCCAAATATATTCTCTAAAGAAATTAAAAGGTCAAAGCCTATATATACATATATATTCATTTCATGATCGTGCCAATTTTCAAAAAATGTATCTGTTAAGAGAGCAGGAATGATACTCTTATATTTGTCCTGCCCTAACATAGGTATCCCAGTTCTGCTACAGGAGTTTAATAAATTTAGTGAGGTAAGCAATTTTAAGATAAATCTACAAAAAACAGAAATTCTTAATATCTCCCTGTGGCAGGCCGAGACGTCACCCCTTGAGAAGCAATTCCCATTTCGGTGGCAAAGTATCTCCATTACATACCTAGGGATACAACTCCCAGGTGACCCTGCCCAAACATTTTTACTCAACTTCAAAACTTTCTTGCCCAGTCTCGAAAAGGACCTGAACAAATGGAATCCTCTCTTCTTGTCTTGGTGCCGAAGAGTTAACTCTGTCAAAATGGACTCCCTCCCCAAATTTCTTTATTTATGCCAAGCTTTACCAATTAGATTGCCTAGCATATAATTGCTCCACATTCGCGCCCTAATAACCAGGTTTGTTTGGAAGGGCCACAGGCCTAGATTAAAATATAATATCCTCACCCGGATGAAGGACTCAGGAGAACTTAGTCTTCCTGATTTCTCCCTATACTACAAAGCTAACATTGCAAATTGCATATGGAACTTGCTCAAACATCGAGCGGCCAAGCTTTGGGTTGAAATAGAATATACCACTGATCCCAGGTGAGCTCAGGGTTTTTTTGGGCTTCTGGGGGGGCGCATTGACGTGTCTCTTAATTTGTCCCCTTTACTCTCGCAACTAAGGTCCGCTTGGATATGCTTTGCCGCACAGAGTTTATTGGTCTCTATCCCCGGACCTCTCACCCCGCTTCTAGCTAATCCACAGTACGCATCTCCTGTCTATGCACTTGGACCCCATTCCACGTTTGAGGGATGTTCTCGGACCTGGTGGGCTGAGGCCTCTGGTGGAATTCTTTGAGGGAACTCGGATTTCTCCAGGAGAATGGCTGAGATATTTTCAGCTGCGGGGGGCCTTGGATTCCCTGACACCCGATGCCGGTTTAGTTAAACACCTTTCACCCTTCGAGGTAATTTGCACCTCCATAGATACTCCTAAGCACCCAATATCGTACCTATAAAGGATGCTGCTGTCTCGAGAGGTTGAGGAGTAGGGGTATTATGAGTCACATATGTTGGGATTGTCTCCCAGTGGCAGCTTTGTGGTTGGATGTCTTGGCCCTGTATAACAGAATATGTGGCGCTTCCATTGTTCTCACCTGCGAGATGGCTTTGTTGTCTATGTTTCCAGGGTCCATAGCAAAGGTAAACAGGGGTTTGTTACGATTCTTTGTCCAGGCCATTAGGCAGATCATCCCAAGATTGTGGAGAACCAACATTTCCCCAACCAGAGTTCAGTGGGTGGAGGCAACCAACACACTGATGCGTTATGAAGAGATGAGAGCTGAGAAGGAACCAAGATCTTAATGTATTTTATGCTGTATGGCAGCCATGGCTGGAATTTAGGTCATCTCCAGAATGGAAGAATGGTTGTCTTTAGGTTCGGACATGGCACAGTAAAAGCTATCTTTGGGCTTGACCCTGGTTCCCTCGGCCTCACATGAGAGAATGTCAAAGATAGCCTTGGTTACCAACATTTCTACTCAGCAAGGTTGATTTATCTTTTCCAACCTCCTTTGAGGCCCAGATGTCCCTTCCCACCTTTCCCTCTCCTAGATTTCCCTTTCCTACCTGTGTTTATCTATTTTACTTTGCGTTCTATTATATTGTTTGATTTATCTGAAAATCTGTGACATGGGTGTACTCTTTAGATGCTTTTCGAGATCCACTGGCAGAAGAGATATGCTGTTAAATTCCCTTTTATAGAGCGTAACCTGTCAAAGTTATACAGCTATATATTATTGTTGTTAATTATGTTTTGTCACCTATGTCATAATAAAATATTTTTGAACGAAGAGAGCAGGAACGAGAGTTGGCTCAAAAATTTAGTGATAAAGAGTGGAAGCAAAATCACACTATGGCCTCATGCCCACGGTCGGGTCAGATTCCGACTGCGAAATATTGCAGCAGAATTAGATCCGGCGCCCCCCAGAGACCCTATACTCACCTTTCCAGATCCGCAGCGAGTGTCTGTTGATTTCCACTCGTGGGCAGGGGAGAATCATTTAGCGCAGCATGTCTATAGACGGGCATTGCTGCGGCATTCCCGGCAGGTGTCTGACCGCGAATTCCGCAGCGATAATCCGTCCGTGGGCATTTGGATTAAGATGGTAATATACATTGGTCTGCTTAGCTCAGATGCACCCCAATTGCTCGGCTGCTTGCAGGAGGAATTGTGGCAACAGGGAAATGCTACTATATATTGTGAAGCGGCCCTTTTCTCCAGCAGTACTGGGACTCTGTGTTTAGATTATTGTCATATCTGGTTGGTTGTACAGTCCGGAAATCTCATCTTTAGCATTAATAAACATTGGCCCACATGTAACCCTACCGAAATTCCAAATTGTTTGTGTTATCAAATGTAGTTATACTGAGACATTGGAAAAGTATTGGCATCACCATTTTTACAAAAACTATCACGTTGATCAACCAGACAGATGTGTATGAAAAAATGCTCTCGGGTAAAAGCTTTACACTCTTGAAATGTCACTATATCTAGTAAGCTCGGACATCTTTTAGCCATTGTAGAACAGGAAGATTGCAAGCTTTCGCTCTGTAGGTTCTTGCAATATTTTTAGTCACTAAATATTAGGAGCTATGACTAATATATCTCTTTTACCTGGTAACTACCCATGTATCTTTATTATTAGTTCATAGGAAAAGTTGTTCATGCTTTTCCATATTACATAATCCAGATAATGTACGATATGTGGAATGCTATCATTGGCATTTAACTCATAATTGCTAATCTGCTACTTAACATGCTGTATGTTGCTCTGAAAATTATGCATTTAAATACAGATTACTGAAACAAAAGAATGGGATCTTCAGAAGAAATGGCACAAAAATTAGAATGTGCTGTATTTTTTTTGACTGTTGTCCCTGATTATGTGAATATCCCCATTCAAATTAATGTGTTCTATTTCGGTCCAAAAATCGCCTGTGTGAAATTCCCATTGTAGTTATAATTAGAAGGTATGGAGGACTAGATGGCTGTTCCCGATATGCTGGCAGCAGGTATAACAGCGTTTCCGCAATGAATTTGCAATGTTGCATTTTTTTAGATATATTTTAGAATTGTAATCTTGGAGAGGGTGACACCTGCAAAATTTTTTCAAGAGACCCTGTCACCTACTTTTAGCCCTATGGTCCAAGTTAGAAGAATTGCTGCATGCCCTAATGTGTGAGTCTCACATGAGAATAGGTCATGTAACACATCGTGTCCTGCACATTGGGCAACACACGGATGGAGTGTCCATGTGCGATACGAGTTGCGCACGACAATCTCTGGTGCAACTCACATCTCCCCTGTAAATACACCCTAATATGATAAGCCCTATGTCCATTTACACGGGACGAGCTGTCGGGCAAACAGTAAAACGGTTAGTGGTGGCAGTGAGGATTTTGAGGTATGCAAGACCATGTCTGTGTGTGACTTAGGCTCGATCATGCAACAAGTGCAGGATCGAGGGATTTGGGAACATATTAACCCCTGTGGATGATCCCATAGCACAATGCCCACAACATCACATCATAATTCACACAATGATCACATCAGATAGTAGTGAAATAAAACTGCTATGTAGATAAATGTAGCTGTAGAAATTGTATACCGTATTCCTGTTGTCAGGAACCGGCACAAACACACGGCCACATTACCCTTAGGGCTCTTTCACACGATAAACGGCGAGCTGATATACGCGACCATCTATGCCATTGGTTTCCAATTAATCCATTCACACGAGCGAATATACATCGCATGAAAACATTGAAGCGTGGAAAATGGAACGCATGCACCGACGCATATACGGTGGCCAAAAAGATAGTTCTAGAATACGGCAGCAGCTCTCATGGACTCCTATGGGAGTTGGGAAAAAAAGAGGGGGAAGCATTTTAGCAGTGTCCAACGCTGCAAAAAGCTTATAGGTGCCTCTATATAGGCATTGGAAGGCATCCTGAGGATTTTGGCAGAGCAAGGGTTTTTCCAGGTGCAACATATTTTTTCACTAAAAATGTCGCACATGGTCGTGTGAATGGACGAAAAAACACTAATTAACTCTGTCCGTGAACGCGGAAAATCATCCATTCATGCAAATATATGGCGTGGACGAGAAAACATAAAAACGGTTATGTGAAAGAGTCTTATACACATTAGCTCACTGCTGCCTGCACAGAAAGCATTTATATGACAGTAAGAACTGCAGTATTAGAAGTGAATGGACTTCTATTAAAGTGGCATTCTGAGACAAATAATAAGCTTGAAAGATGTTTATTTGCCAGTGAACCTTGAACTTACCTTTGCCCGCTCTTATCTATCAATATTCAGTCTTATCCAGTTCACTGCAATTAGCCAACATGCTTGTAAAACAAACAGCAGACACATGGAGCACATCGAATCCATGGCAAGAACTTCTCAAACTCTAAGTGCGCATACATTTTAGATAGCCGTCAGCCAAACAAGTCAACAGCCATCCCTCTCAACCTGCCCCTAAACATACACGCTTGGCTCGGCCGGGCATGCTGCTGTGCTCAATGAGGAGAGATGAATAAACCACGGCCAGGCCCCTCTACCAGCGGTAGATCTTCTGTGGGCAGAAGGGATCGGGCATATTAGAATCCAACATGCCTATCCTTCTGGCCCCAAGCATCGGCACTCAGCAGATACACATTAGAAATCCTTGGGTTTGATGAACGTTTATCTAATCTGAATGGGCGTCTTAAGGCCGCATTCAGAATGTGTGGGGAGAATTAAAAAATGGGAACAGATCCTATGGAAATGTTTAGGAAGGTATATCCTTCTCACAAATGAAGTGTAAATACAGCCTTAGGCTTTATTCACACAAGCGTTTATATCGCCCGACCGATATACATGACCATCTGAGGCATTGATTTACAATGCATTTGTTCACACGGGCGAATATAGGGCACATAAAAACATTGCACCGTAAAAAATGGAACATACGCGACCGAAATATGCGCCGGTGATTATACAGCGGCTAAAAAGATAGTTCTGGCTCTATCTTTTGACCGATATACGGCAGTGGCTCCCATAGACTTCTATGGGAGCTGGAAAAAAAGCGAAGGGGAGGCATTTTAACAGCATCCAACGCTGTGAAAAGCTTACAGGTGCCTCTGTAGACATTGGAAGGCATCACGAGGGTTTATGCTGAGCGAAGGCTTTCTAGGGTGCAACATATTTTTTCTCTAAAAACGTTGCACCCGATTGTGTGAATGGATGAGAAAACACTAATTAAGCAAGGGACTTGATCACGGAAAATTGTACACTCATGCGAATTTATGGCGCGGACGTGCGAATGTAAAAATGTATACGCTGGTGTGAAAGAGCCCTAAAGAAGGGAAACATTGCAGTTTAGAATTCCTACCGTATATTCCGGCGTATAAGGCGACTTGGCGTATAAGACGACCCCCCCGAACTGTCGCCTTATATGCTGGGAATATGGTGTAAAAAAAAAAGCAGTACTCACCTCCCCCGGCGTTCTGCGGCGCTGCTGCAGGCTGTCGCTCCCTCCTTGATCCCGACAGAGCATTGCTTTCTGGATACGGGGCTTAAAATCCCCGCCTCCAGAAAGCTAATGCTGTGATTGGCTGACGCCACGTGAGTTAGAAAATCACAGCATTAGCTTTCTGGAGGCGGGGAGTACAAGCCCCGCATCCAGAAAGAAATGCTCTGTCGGAGACGAGGAGGGAGCGACAGCCTGCAGCAGCGCCACAGAACGCCGGGGGAGGGGAGTACTGCTTTTTTTTTCTTTTACATCTTTTTTTTTTGGATACCTGGCGTATAAGACAACCCCCGACTGCAGAGCAGATTTTTGGGGTTAAAAGGTCGTCTTTTACGCCGGAATATACGGTAATTAGGGTACTTTTGCATGGGACAATTGTTGGTTGCAGAAGCCCCCGACAGTTGTCCCAGTGATAACACTGATAAAGATTTTGCTACTGGGATGAAAACATGCTATTTACATGAAATCGAATTTGAAGTCATCTTAGGTTCCAGGCCAACTACAGCTTGGCGGCTGTTTGGTAGATTGGCCCACGTACTGATGCATGACAACATTATAATTGCTGCCCCATTACCTCCATCATGCCTTCCAGCACCTCGTGTTTAACACCTCCTGGCAGCAGCGGGTTCCTGCACCATCCGGGCACATGTGAGCGTGTCAGTACGCTGATGTCAGCAGTTGCCAGGCCTATATAACGCAAGATGGGCCAAGAGCAAGCTTCTAGTTGACAATATTGTTTTCTCATATAGCTAGTATGACTGTTTTAGCCTACAGATGAGCAGGCGGAGCTGTTAACCATCCAGACAATTTCTGCTACATTTGTGGTAGTTACACCACATGAGTTCAGCGCAAAAACCTGACAAAGTATAGATTGCTTACAAGTATTACTTTGGGTGTAAAGTTGGAGATCAAGACAAAAGATGGGCACCTCACATCTGCTGCATCGTGTGCTGCTTTGGCCTCACACAGTGGCTCAATGGCAAGAGGAAGGCAATGCCATTTGTTGTGCTTATGACTTGGCGTGAACCGAAAGATCATCACTCAGACTATTCCTGCACGACCAATGTTACTGGATTTCCAAATAAGAACAAGTCAAAAATTGTTTATCCTGATTGTGAGTCAGCTCTGTAGCCAGTGCCACATTAGGTATATCAGAATACGGACTATTAGTATCCAGTAACTTCTAGGATGTTCTTTAGGGTGCCTACCCACTAGCGATATTTTTTCTTGCAGTGCGAGAGGATGATTATGAAACCAATGATCTTCAATGGTTTCATACTAATTTGCAATTTTTACTCTCAAGCCTCGCAGCGCAGAGAAAACATTTGTGATATCACTCAGTGCTTTCAATGGGGCCAGCGGCAGCAGCGCCAGCCCCATTGAAAACATAGGGAGTACTTTGCAGACTTTTGCCACAGCTGTGACAGCTATGGCAGAGGATTCCTTCATCCCCGCGGGGACCATGATGCTATCCCATTTCTTTCAATGGGGTCGGCACTGCTGTGGCCCCAATGAAAGCAGTGGGTTGCAGGCAACCCCTGCAGTGACGATTTTCAGAGGAGGGCTTGAAATATAAACCCTTCCCTGAAAATCATCCCTAGCTGTAAAAAAAAAAAAAAAAAATTATACTCACCTAGAAGAGCCGTTCGGCTCTTCTTTTCGGCACAGCAGTCTTCTGTGTTCTGGAGGCCAGGGATTGAAAAATCCCCGGCCTCAGAAAGTGCTGGTCTCATTGGCTGAGCGCTCAGCCAATCACAGGCAGCACTCAGCCATTCATGAATTCAATGAATGGCTGAGCGCTGCCTGTGATTGGCTGAGCGCTGTGACCAATCACTGGCAGCGCTCAGCTGTCATTGAATGGCTGAGCGCTCAGCCAATGAGGCCAGCGCTTTCTGGGGGCGGGGATTTCTGGGGGCGGGGATTTTTTAATCTCCCGCCTCCAGAACACAGAAGAAGACTGCCGTGTCGGGGAGAAGAGCCGGATGGCTCTTCTGAGTGAGTATAATTTTTTTTTTACAGCTAGGGATGATTTTCAGGGAAGGGCTAATGCTTCAAGCCCTTCCCTGAAAATCATTCCTAGCTGTAAAAAAAAAAAAAATACTTACCTAGAAGAGCCATCCGGCTCTTCTCCCCGGCGAGAGGATGATTATGAAACCAATGATTTTCAATGGTTTCATACTAATTTGCAATTTTTACTCTTCTAGGTGAGTACAATTTTTTGTTTACAGCTAGGGATGATTTTCAAGGGCTTGAAGCTTTAGCCCTTCCCTGAAAATCATCCCTAGCTGTAAAGGTTGCCAGCATCCCACTGCTTTCAATGGGACCGCAGCAGTGCCAACCCCATTGAAAGCAATGGTATAGCATCACGGACTTCTGCCACAGCGTGGGGATGAAGGAATCCTCTGCCATAGCCATGGCAGAAGTCCGCAATGTACTCCCTATGTTTTCGTTGGGGCTGGCGCTGCTGCCGCCGGCCCCATTGAAAACATTGAGCAGTATTTCAGAGCTTTATCTGCACTGCGAGGCTCTTGCATCGCAAGAAAAAACATCGCTAATGGGTAGGCGCCCTTAGGGAGGAAGTTGTTATGATTTAAATGTGACGATGTTCGCCAAAATTTTGGCTCAAACTCAATCAATAGGGGGTGTAGAGTTAGATAAAGGTGTCTGAGGATGCATCTAACTTATCATCCTCAGACATTGGACATGGTGATATCCTTGGCAAGGTTTTAGACTGGCTGGTCAGAATTTACACTATTAGACCAGATTAGTACATCTGTGACAATAATATTGATTATTGGGGGAGATTTATGAAAACTACCCTGTTTCCCTGAAAAAAACACCTACCCTGGAAATAAGACCTAGCATGATTTTCCAGGATTTTTGAGGATGCAATATGATTTTTTTGGGATTTTTGAGGATGCTTGAAATATAAGCCCTACTCCAAAATTAAGCCCTGCTTGCAGTTAATTAAAAAAGTCAATTTAAATAGTGTCAAGGCAGTTATACATGTAAAAAAATTAAATATTTTTGAGCAAAAATTAATATGACACTGTCTTATTTTCGGGGAAACACGGTATCTGAAAGAACAAGCAGCTTTCATTTTTCAATAGCAGAATATGCAATGAAAGCTGCATTGTGATTGGTTGCTATGGGCAACAAAGACAAGTGTTCTTTTAAAACGTGTCATAAATCTTCCATTGTCATGATGGATAAGCTCCGCCCAATGCGTTTTATACCAGCCGTTAAGATTCCATGATGCATCATTTCCATCTACCACCCGAGGAAAACAGATCGCCCGCCAGTCATCTGTTGCCGTAAAATATGAAGATGGAGAAGGAATTCCCAACAAGGTATCGTAAGGGGGGCTGTCACCCATCAAAGATTTCATTCCCTGCCCCATCTCAGGTGTAAATACCCTGACCAGGGTCTGTTGGTGCCCCTCCTGGTATCCAGTTCCTGGGGGCACTCTGTACAACCATGGAACCCCCCTGCTACAGCCATTCCAAAGGGTACACGGGACTCTTTGTTGCCCCTAGCAACCTATTACAATGCAGCTTTCATTTTATTTCAGCAGTATAGGAAAATAGAGCTGAGCTATGATTGGTTACTACGAGCAAAGAGAACAGTTTTGATAAATTAGGCTACAGAAGTTACTGTCAGCCATATCCCCAAAGCGACAGTCAGAGCCAGTATGGGCATTGTAACCGCTGTTGCCATGGTACAGGCAGCCAATTTGGTAAACGGGCACGCAGCTACTGAGCCTAAATGTAGACAGAGAGCAGATAACTAGGTAACTTGTGAAATGATAGATCATAAAGAGGAACAACAACCTGCGAGGACGGAGAGATCCGCTTTATAAATCGTCCCATAGTTAGTACAATTCCCATAAACCAGTGGGAACAGAAGAGAAATATGAGGGGGCGATACATTATTATTAGAGATGAGCGAACCTACTCGTTTCGAGTAATTACTCGATCGAGCACCGCGATTTTCGAGTACTTCCGTACTCGGGTGAAAAGATTCGGGGGGTGCTGGGGGGGCGGGGGTAGGCGTGGCGGAGCGGGGGGTAGCAGCGGGGAACAGGGGGGAGCCCTCTCTCTCTCCCTCACCCCCCCCCCCCACTCCCCGCTGCAACCCCCCACTCACCCACGGCTCCCCCCGAATCTTTTCGCCCGAGTAAGGAAGTACTCGAAAATCGCGGCGCTCGGGCGAAAAAGGGGCGTGGCCGAGTACGCTCGCTCATCTCTAATTATTATTATTCTGTAATTATAAAGCACCAACAGACTACACAGCGCTGTACAGAAGGCCGAACCGCGGGACAATACAGTAGTACAAAGAGAACCCTGCCCAGAAGAGCTTACAATCTATGGGCTACACTGACTATAAAGGGTCACCTGCATACAGGCCGCTCGTGGGTCGTACTTCATGGATAATCCAGCATCCTGAATTCTCTACCAGCATACTTTTATAGCGGTATTTTCTCATAACATTTTTTACATTTCCTCTTAGGGGTCTTCCATTTACTACAGAAACATTCAACATCTGGAAGCAGCAACGTATCAGACGACAAATGGAGCTCGATGTGAAGATGAAGACGTAATCCTGCCGATACTTCCTGCTGCTCATTACCATGTCTGCCTGCTAGTATCTAAGGCCAAAATGTCTGGAGTAGCTATAGTGCATCTCCTTAATGTCCCCAGTAGGAATAGTGCACCTCCTTAATGTCCCCAGTAGCAATAGTGCATCTCCTTACTGTCCCCAGTAGCAATAGTGCACCTCCTTAATGTCCCCAGTAGGAATAGTGCACCTCCTTAATGGCCCCAGTAGGAATAGTGCACCTCCTTAATATCCCCAGTAGCAATAGTGCACCTCCTTAATGTTCCCAGTAGCAATAGTGCACCTCCTTAATGTTCCCAGTAGGAATAGTGCACCTCCTTAATGTCCCCAGTAGCAATAGTGCACCTCCTTAATGTCCCCAGTAGGAATAGTGCACCTCCTTAATGTCCCCAGTAGCAATAGTGCACCTCCTTAATGTCCCCAGTAGCAATAGTGCACCTCCTTAATGTCCCCAGTAGCAATAGTCTACCTCCTTAATGTTCCCAGTAGCAATAGTGCACCTCCTTAATGTCCCCAGTAGCAATAGTGCACCTCCTTAATGTCCCCAGTAGCAATAGTGCGCCTCCTTAATGTCCCCAGTAGGAATAGTGCACCTCCTTAATGGCCCCAGTAGGAATAGTGCACCTCCTTAATATCCCCAGTAGCAATAGTGCACCTCCTTAATGTTCCCAGTAGGAATAGTGCACCTCCTTAATATCCCCAGTAGCAATAGTGCACCTCCTTAATGTTCCCAGTAGGAATAGTGCACCTCCTTAATGTCCCCAGTAGCAATAGTGTACCTCCTTAATGTCCCCAGTAGGAATAGTGCACCTCCTTAATATCCCCAGTAGCAATAGTGCACCTCCTTAATGTCCCCAGTAGCAATAGTGTACCCCCTTAATGTCCCCAGTAGCAATACTGTACCTCCTTAATGTCCCCAGTAGGAATAGTGCACCTCCTTAATATCCCCAGTAGCAATAGTGCACCTCCTTAATGTTCCCAGTAGGAATAGTGTACCTCCTTATTGTCCCCAGTAGCAATAGTGCACCTCTTTAATGGCCCTTATAGCAATAGTACACCTCCTTAATAGCCCCAATAGCAATAGTGCACCTCCTTAATGGCCCCAATAGCAATAGTGTGCATCTTAAATGGTCCCTATAGCAATAGTCCACCTCCTTAATGGCCCCAGTAGCAATCGTGCAGCTCATTAGTGTCCCCAGTAGCAATAGTGCACCTCCTAAATGGCCCCAGTAGCAATAGTGCGCCTTCTTAGTGTCCCCACTAGCAATATTGTGCCTCCTTAATGTCCCCATTAGCAATAGTGCGCCTCCCTAATGGCTGCAATAGCAATAGTGCACCTCCTTAATGGCCCCAGTAACAAAAGGTACAACTACTTATAGACCCTAATTGCAATAGTGTACCTCTCTAATGGCCAGAATAGCAATAGTGCACCTCCTCAATGTCCCCAATAGCAATAATGCACCTCCTTAATGGCCCCAGTAGCAATAGTGCACCTCCTTATTGTCCCCAGTAGCAATCGTGCACTTTCTTAATGTCCGCAGTAGCAATACTGAGCCTCCTTAATGTCCCGAGTAGCAATAGTCCACCTCCTTAATGGCCGCAGTAACAAAAGGTGCAACTACTTAATGACCCCAATAGCAATAGTGCACCTTCTTAATGGCTCCAGTAGCAATAGTGCACCTCCTTAATGACCCAAATAGCAACAGTGGCCCTCCTTAATGTCCCTGATTGTAATAGTGTGCCTCCTTAATGTCCCTGATAGTAATAGTGTGCCTCCTTAATGTCCCGAGTAGCAATAGTCCACCTCCTTAATGGCCGAAGTAACAAAAGGTGCAACTACTTAATGGCCCCAATAGCAATAGTGCACCTCCTTAATGGCTCCAGTAGCAATAGTACACCTCCTTAATCACCCAAATAGCAACAGTGCCCCTCCTTAATGTCCCTGATTGTAATAGTGTGCCTCCTTAATGTCCCTGATTGTAATAGTGTGCCTCCTTAATGTCCCTGTTAGTAATAGTGTGCCTCCTTAATGTCCCCAGTAGCAATAGTGCCCCTCCTTAATGTCCCCAGTAGCAATAGTGCACCTCTTTAATGGCCCTTATAGCAATAGTACACCTCCTTAATAGCCCCAATAGCAATAGTGCACCTCCTTAATGGCCCCAATAGCAATAGTGTGCCTCCTAAATGGTCCCTATAGCAATAGTCCACCTCCTTAATGGCCCCAGTAGCAATAGTGCAGCTCATTAATGTCCCTAGTAGCAATAGTGCACCTCCTAAATCGCCCCAATAGCAATAGTGCACCTCCTTAGTGTCCCCCCTAGCAGTACTGTGCCTCCTTAATGTCCCCAGTAGCAATAGTGCGCCTCCTTAATGGCCTCAATAGCAATAGTGTACCTCCTTAATGGCCCCAGTAACAAAAGGTGCATCTACTTATAGACCCTAATAGCAATAGTGTACCTCCTTAATGGCCAGAATAGCAACCGCTTAATGGGGTTTTCCAGGGAGAATACTATTTAGGACCTATTATTCCAAAAAAGTTGATTGCCTGGGGTCCGTCACTCAGGACCCTGACCAATCAGTTGAGCGGGAGCCAGCTGTCAACGCTTGTAACCGCAGGCATAGCTTGCATTGATTTCAATACGAGCTGTGCCTGCAGTTACAAGCGCCGGTCATTACACAGTGGTGGGCATGGAGACCTCCGCTGCTTCCACTCTGACGCTCTGCTGATCAGCCGGGGTCCCAAGCGACGGTCCCCAGCCGATCAACTATTGATGACCTATCCTGATGATAGCTCATCAGTATTATGCTCCCGGGAAAACCCCCTTAATAGCCCCAATAGCAATAGTGCCCCAAATAGTGGCCCTAATGGTAATAATGTCTCCAAAAATTATAGTGCACCAACAAATTTTTTGAATTTCGATTGATTGACCACTCCGTCTCCCAATCTCTGACTTGTAGTACCCCTAGTTTGACCTGGTACTGATCCCAATTCTGTTTGTTGATTCTGATTTGGCCTGATGTTTATCTTTACTGATTACCCAGTACTGACTCCAGGCCTTGTTGTTTTGTTTGTTGCCTGTTTACTCCACCAGTCAGCGACTACTCTGGAGCTGCAACCTAAGGATTCGTAGCAGCGAAGTCCAGATCCCTGTACAGGGGTTAAAGGGTGAAAACCTGCGGTCCCTAGATCCTGCTATCTAGAGTAGCCTGCGCCAAGTCTGGCTGTGGTAGTGCAGTTGCTGGACAGGCAATTCCCGAAACAACAATGTTACAGGAATTCAGCAGCAATAATTAGAAGTGAAGTTCTAAGTTCTGAAGTGGGATATGGGGGAAGGAGATGGGCGTTCATGGGATAGGGGGGGGGAGGAGGGGGGGGGGTTTGTGGGATAGGGAGGGAGGTGGAGTTATGGAATATTTCTATTTTAAATTTGGTAATATTTTAAAAGGGGTATTCCGGTTCCAACAGGTTAGCGCCTGTCCATGGGATACCGGATAACTAGCTGATCGATGGGGGTCCGACTGCTGGGACCCCCTCTGATTAAGAAGAACGGGGGCCTGCTCGGTCCCCGAATAAAGGATGCGCAGGGTGGGCAGTGCACGGAAACACAGGTTGGGCAAGTACAGTGCGCTCTATTCATTTCAATGAGAGCTGTCATTGAAACGAATGGAGTGCAGTGTGCCTGCCCGACCTGTGCTTCCCACACTGCCCAACCAGCGCTTCCTTCATTCGGGGACCCGCGAGGCACCCATTCTTGTGATCAGTAGGGCATCCCAGTGGTCGGACCACCACCAATTAGGTAGGGGATAACTTGTTGGAACCGGAATATCCCTTGAATGTTTTTAGCTAGAACATCTATAAAAATAATTAAACATCTGCTAACTACTTGAATAAAAACAGTTTTTTAAAAAGCTGACATGTCTATAGCCTATTCTTATAAAGTCGTTCAGTTTTCTCACTACCAATGCCCAGAATACATCGGCTGCTGCATAGACTGCTATGGGAGCCAATGAGAGCGGCCGGAGAAGGGAGGTGGGAGGGAGTTTAGCAGCGTGACTGCTAAACTCCCTCCCCCTTCTCTCCTTCCCTACAGGGCTGTTTGCAATGGGAGGGGGTGGGGTAGAGCTAAGTTCCATCCCTCCCATTGTTGGCTGCGGACAATGGGCGGAGCTTAGCTCTACCCCTGTCCTGCCCTTTTCAATTGCAAACAGTTGGAAGGGAGGAGAATCGGCAGAGCTAAGCTGTCTCCCCACGGCCAATGGTATTGCGGCCTCGGCGTATATGCGCCGGGCCTGTGACGTCTGAACGAGCACACAAACGTTAGATTTGTGCACCCGTTCACGCGTTTTTATGGCGCCGGAGTAATGATAGTGTCACCTGTGTCTGAATGGCAGACAACAAAACAGTTGGAGCTGCTGGTGCTTACCAGGAGATCCTCCCTACTGGTGGTCTGTCGAGGGCATCCTGAACGCAGTCGCCTTTTGTATTACACAGACGGCATATGCCCATGTGAATGAGCCCTAAGGCTGGGCCCAGCGTCACGGGAGTGAGCAGGGGGGCAGCAACTGGTTGAGGTTTCTCTTACGCCGGCTTCACATGGGCATAAGTGTATTCAAACATTAGTGCTGCCCATGTGTGCAGATTTTACTACAGTTTTTGCGCGCGAATGTACTGCGTGCTCCCATTGATTTCAATGGCTAATTGAAACAATGTCAAAAATCCGTGTCCTTCTGACCCCGTTTTTGGAACAGATGCTCACACAGATTTAGACTTGTCAATAGTAATTCCAACGTGGAAAATTGCGTTTCAATGACTTTCTGCGTCAAGTAGTCATGTGGAAACATAATTTTCTGTGCTGGAATTCCACCTGTGGATTTTGCTCAGTGACAGGAAAAATTCTGTATTTGGATCTGTGCCAAAAAAAACAACAGAAAGCCATGGATTTTGACACCTTTTTAAGGGCTCATGACCACGGTCGTAACGGGCTCCGCAAGCGGAATACCGCAGTGGAATCCGTCACTGCGCCCCTGAAAGACCCCATACTTACCTTCGGATCCGCTGTGCAGCTCCTGCATGACGCGCCAGCAGTGTCATATGGCGCGGCCTTGGGGGCGCGTATTCACGCCAGCTTCGATTGACTACAATGGAAGCCGTCCACGTGTATTCCTGCGGCAAATAGGACATGTCGTGGGTTATTTCACGCTGCGGAATTCCGCAGCGTGAACATTGAGTTGTTAGGTTCAATAAAACCTAACAGTTGCGGTGAAACACAGCAAATTTCTGGCCGTGGGCATTAGCCCTTAGGCGGAAATGACCCCTGTGCTTCAGCCATGTGAACGCACTCTTAGGTTACTCTCAAGCGGGGTGCAAATACTGTGGAGTGCGGAAAATTCTGCGATAAATTCCACCAAATTTACGCATCCAGGGACTTTGTGACGCGGTTTTTGGTGCAGATCCACAATAAAATCTGCAATATATTTTTTGTTTGCAAATTTGGGTTTGATTCAGCACCATCTGGTGCAGATCTTGATGGTTTTTTTAAAGCTGCTCCACAGCAAATGTCACAGTTCCAGTTGAAGAGATGAGTACCGCTGCGGATCTTTTGCATCAACGGGGTGGATCCGCAAACTGAAAGACTTTGCAGGAAAACCTGCACCAATTCCGCTAGGTCTGAACACCCCCTACAGGAGCCCCCTACTTCAAGGGCGTAGAGGCCAGTAAGTCGCACCGTCCACCCTACTGCGACAACAAGGTCCTCCCTGCACATAGACTAGAATGGCAGCAAAACCAACAGCCGGAAATTAAATCTTTTGATATGAAGAATAAACTAGGTGACAAGCAGGTAAGAGCTCGCCCCCCTTGTTCCGGAGCCCCTGGATCTCTCCACACGGCACCAGACATAGAACAGTCCACTGAGAAGTCCCTACCAAGGCAGGCAGTGCTTGGGGTGCCCGGAGACACCACACCGCCGCACTGGCCCTTTAACGCCGCCGTACGTTTCCTGCCGCGCATGCGTACTGAGGTTCTGCGCTTGTCATCATGGCGGCGCGGGGCCATGTGCAGGACCCTAACGACAGGCGGCTGAGACCGATTTACGGTGAGTGTCCGGGGGACGGAGAGCCCGGGAGTGCCGGGGGATAACAGGTCGGGCGGGTGACGGAAGCAAAGGAAACGATAGAATTGGTGTGAGAGCTAGGCCGGCACCGGGCAGGAGGGATGAATGGCTGCTCAGCGGCGCTCCGGAGACCAGGGCGGAGATCGCCGGGGTGGTGGGCGGTGTGTGCTGCAGGTGGCATGTCCGGCAGTATACCGTACTCGCGCCCCCCTGTATACACCTGAGGACGCTGCACCGCCGGCTCCCACTTATCACGTGACGTGTGTGTGTGTGTGTGTGTGTGTGTGTGTGTGTGTGTGTGTGTGTGTGTGTGTGTGTGTGTGTGTGTGTGTGTGTGTGTGTGTGTGTGTGTGTGTGTGTGTGTGTGTGTGTGTGTGTGTGTGTTATATAAATATATATATATATATATAGTACTTGGGCACTGGCAGACCTGTGGGACAGGTTCCCCCGGACTTGCATGCAGGGCTGAGTCCTCTGATGTGCTGCTGATCACTACGCCCTGACGTGTGTCTGTGGTGTACCTGTATGTTGTCGGTCATACATCCCGCCATGATCACACCTGTGCCTGATGTGGTCTCCGCCGTAGATCTGACACATGCTACTATCCTCCAGGATAACATCGGAGGCGCCCATTCAGTGCCATTTTTCTGCCCAGTATTTGACAGATCAAGTGCTTAGCGTTTCCCCTCTGTTCAGTTCCTCTAGGGGGCGCTCCTCTTGCGGTTTGTACGACGCTGTGGGATTCTGTCGGGGTTTCGCCACAACTGCCGAACACAGTATTGTGACAGAACCGCCGGACGGGAAGGAACTAACTAACCCCTTCTCTGTCCTCGGTGGAGCCGCCACCACTGCTGTCCTGTGTGCTGCCGGCGGGAGACAGATGTGTGGTGCACGACAAGTGCACCATACCAGTGCGTACTTGCTGCATGTCGCCAAGCGCCATCTTGGCGCAGTATGTCTGAGTGGTAAGATGGGAGCCTATGCAGATTGGTACAGTATGTAATACGCTGTGACCGTTCGGTCGTATGAAAAAGCCCTCGGGGCTCGTTCACACGACCGTGATTTCAGCATGTATTACGGCCGCGTGACACGCGGTTAATGGAGTCGATGGAAGTGAATGGACTTTCATTGATCCGTCCACATTAGGTCTCTTCGCACGGGCAGCAGCGTGAGAAAATCATGGCAAAATCACCTCTCTGCTCCGGTGGTTTTTTTTTCAGCGATATTGCTGCTTTTTGTGAGAATAATCCCGCCTCACATGGCAGCCGCTTGCGATAAAAGCGCCCTTTTTTTTTTTTTATTGTGACAGTCGAGAGGACTTTCTAATAAGAACTCATCGTGTGAAAATCGTAAGTTCGTGCGATGCAACGCGATAAACAAGGAGGCTCCATAGAGAAAAATGGAGTACAAAAAAATCGCAAATCGCGGCAAGATAGTGTCACGATTTTTTTTCCCCCTTTCTCACAAGACGGCATCAGAGAAAACGGCGCTGATGTGAAGGAAGCCATTGGAGAGCGTGGGCTTCACATACATGCGTTCTCTCACGCTGCCACATCGCGGCAAAATCACGATTTTGTCTCCCGTGTGAAAGCGACCGTAGCCATCCCCCACACAGCCGCGTTTTACCACGAGTAGTGCGGCATTTCAGCCCTGCGCTAATTCAGTATAACGCCGCCCTTGTTTTCCATAGAGCCTCTTAAAGGGGTTGTCCCGCGGCAGCAAGTGGGTCTATACACTTCTGTATGGCCATATTAATGCACTTTGTAATGTACATTGTGCATTAATTATGAGCCATACAGAAGTTATAAGAAGTTTTATACTTACCTGCTCCGTTGCTGGCGTCCTTGTTCCCATGGAGCCGACTAATTTTCGCCCTCCGATGGCCAAATTAGCCGCGCTTGCGCAGTCCGGGTCTTCTGCAGTCTTCTTCCCGTTTCGGCGCGGGACAACCCCTTTAAGACAGCCGCTCGATCTCAACGCGATTTTTGAGCACAGCCTGTCCTATGTTCGGCGTTTCGCGTGCTTCATCCATGATGAGGTATGCCAAACCCCGCAGTCAGCTGCAGGGAGCTGCGGGGTAAATGACAGCGCTTTGCAGCGCTGCTGTGTGAGGGGGGCCCTGATGTGTAAACGCTGCGTGTAGATATACGCATGTGGAAAAGATGGCAGCATGCTCTATTTCACCGCATATCACGCAGCATGAACCCTATACTTCTGTATGGGTAGCTTATACAACGCTGCTCATATGCAATACATTGCTTATGGGTGACGATACATAAGGAACTCCGGTATGAGACGGAGCGGGGAATATTAAAAAAGCCAAAAGTCACACTGCGCATGACCGTGAGATACTGTCATGTGCAAGGCACCCGCTACCATACGTGGTGATAGCCGGCTCACGCAGGCTGGGAAGACACTGCATGCAGCGTCTTACACATACAGTCGTGTGAATGAGCCCTTACAAGTGTCCGCTTGTTTCCATTATACAGGGTGGGCCACAGAAAGGTAGCCCGCACCGCACTCTTATAAAAGCTATCGAAGAGCAAATCCTTGTTGCCCATAGCAACCAATCACAGAGCTGCTTTAATTTTACCTCAGCAGTATAAGACATGGCAACCAATCACAGCGCAGCTTTCATTTTACCTCAGCAGTATAAGAAAGTGCAACCAATCACAGCACAGCTTTCATTTTACCTCAGCAGTGTAACAAATGAATCTGCTGCGACAGGTTGCTATGGGAACAAAGATTTGCTCTTGGGGTGTAAATACACGTATATGGTTATAACACACGTTTATGACTTTATTCATCTCAAATTTTTCTAAAGATAGATAGAATTAGAGAAATTAGAAAGGAGTCTGTAGAATATAGCTGCTCTGCATATGTATATTACACTATGGCGCTCCGACATCGGGGGCCGACCTGCCTAGTGTAAGGCCTCCCTCACGCAGGCACTTCTGTCCGTGATTAATGCGGCGTTTTCAGCGCCGTGCTAATCGCGGTATAACAGTCATTGTCTTCAGTGGAGCCTCTCAGACAGGCGCTCGATGGCGAAGCTTTCCAGTGTCGCCATTTTCGAGCAGAGTCTGTTGTATTTTTCTAAACCCGGCTGTGAAAGAGAGTAAGTCTGCGGTGCTTTGCCGAATGCCTGTGTGAGGGAGGCCTTAGAGGCCTCAGAAACATGTCGGATATCAGAGCTATGCAGGGAAATCTGAAAGTCGGATGAGGTCTGACACTTGATTGGAAACAGTTAATTAACAAGGGATTTTATTTATTTTTTCCCTCAGACCAATTTCACGTGGCTGAGCAGCTCGTACAAGATCTGTACACTGCGAGACGCACAAATCTCAAGCGAATATTAGCTGCGTTTTTTTGAATGCGGTCATACACATAAGCAATGTCTTTCTTGCACCACGATGCGGGGGAAATATATTGCGACATGTCCTATCTTTGAGAGTGCTGTGGCATCGCAGTGCCCGTTGGCTACAATGGGTGCGGCAGCACCGCAGCACATGCTAGGTGCACGCGAGTGCGATGCGAGGTGCCCCATTGAAAACAAGATCCTAAAGCACTCGGCAGGCGCAGCTGCGCCGGGTTTCAGCCTCAAGCAGTTTTCACTGTGTGGAAGTGCAGCCCGTGTGCAAGTAGCCTAAGGCCCAACGTCTACGGGTGGATTTGATTTGCAGTACCCGCGCTGGAGATATGCAACTCAAGCCGCCCATAGGGAGACATGGGCGCTTGCCGGGCAGCTAAAAGCATGCGGTTGTGGTTCTAACCCCCCCCCCCCCCCCCAAGCGTAAAGTCAATGGAAGCCGTCCGATCCGCAGCTGTCACTGTGGTTGTACTGCGGATCCACGGGAAAGCAGGAGATTAAAAAACAGCACTGTGCATACGTCGGGCAGCGCTCTCGGATGCATCTGCCGTGCTGAAGAAAGAAGATCCGGCCGACACGGAGGAGACCTGCGCTGGATCCGGAGAGGTAAGAAATTGTCTTTTAATGTCCATGTCCGGGGGCACGGGCGGATTCTGCCGCATGATTCAGCAGTGGTATGCATGCGTGCAATCAGACATTAGGCCTAAGGGCTCCTTCACACTGGCGATTGCAAAATCGCAACTTATTTCCCATGATTTTTTGAGTCAGCGCTGCTTTTTCTCACAAAAACATCACTGCCACTTGTGATTTTTCTCGCATGTTTTTCCATGCGATGTTGCCGCGTTTTTTTGTTGTTTTTTTTTAGTTAAGTCAATAGGACTTTCCAATGTTAAAATCGCAGCACACAAAAATGCAAGTTTGGGCTTTGTGATGCTTTAAAAAGGAGGTTCCATAGGGTAAAAACCGCAGAAAGATGGGACCCCTTTTTTTTTTTTTAATCACAACATCGCATGAGTAAAAACATCGCAAGTGTGAAGGAAACCATTGAAAATCATTGGTTTGTTAATTCTGCATTTTTACTCACTCTTGCATTGTGCAATTTTTCTCGCCAGTGTGAAAGCGCCCTCAAGCTGAATTCACACGGGCAAAGTTCTCGTGCTGCGAGATGCACAGATCTCACACGAATTCTTTTGAATGGGGTCATACACGTGAGCGATTCTTCCCTGCCGCCTCATAGAATCCTACAATGGTAGAGTTGGAAGGGACCTCCAGGGTCATCGGGTCCAACCCCCTGCTCAGTGCAGGATCACTAAATCATCCCAGACAGATGTCTGTCCAGCCTTTGTATAGCCACCTCCCCGCGCAGCACATCGCACCGTGACGTGGGGAACAAAATCGCTGCACGTCCTATAATTAGGCGTCCCCTTGCATCGTGCTAGGGGGGCAATGTGAGGTCTCCCATTTGAAAACAATTTGATTTGATATAAAGACGCCTTGCATCCACACAGAAATCGCATGTTGGCGAGTGCGATATCTGACTGTGGTTCACGGGCCGATATCGCACTCACCTGTGTGAAGTTAGCCTTAGGCTGGCTTCACACGGTATAAGTGCACTTAAGCTGCGTATTTGCGCAATGGGTGTTGTTTTTACGTGCATCTCCATGTGCTTTGCTGGATTTTGTTGCACACACATCATGCGCAATTAAACACGTAAACATGCTGTCATTGATTTCAATGGGCAGTGAAGTTAAATTAGTTTAATTTGTGTTATGTTTGTACGCAATACACACAAATAGAACCTGCTGCATATTGTTTAGCGCAAACTAAATGCTTCCACGAAATACGCTTATGTGAACAAACGTGTCCGTGTGAGTAAGCTCTAAGATTATCACATTTGGTGTCCCCCCCCCCCCCCCCCTTTATCACACTCCCAGATCATATGATTGGCCTGAAGCTGCATCAGTTTTCGTAACTTGGAATTCATTAGATTAATTAGCTTTTTCAATCAGTGCATCTTTGGCGTGCGCACATGAACATGCCTTGCGGGCGCAAAAAGTACAGTAAAATACACAGATGCACACGCAAAGAAGCATTGTTCATTCTGCACAAAATGCTACACTCATGCGCACGCAAATACGTATACGTCAGTGTGGAGGGGGCCGCAAGCAATATTTGTGTCTTGCATGCTCTATATTGAGAACAAGGCTCAGCTGCTCCTGAAAAACAGGTGGTGGCTGGTCACATACGGCTGGCGTTCAGCGCTTCAAGCATGGTGGCTGCATAGGAGACGGGTGGCCACATGGCAGCATATTACAATGATCGGTTACATTATTTGGTATGGATGTATACTGCTTCACCGAGAAAGCGTCAATGTAAGGAAAAGCTCAAAATGAGAAACTCAACACACAGAGTTCTAACCAAATCCATTTTAGGCCTCCTTCACACGGGCGACAAAGTCATGCTGCTACGAAGCCCATGCTTTCCTATGGGCTAATTCACACGTGATGTTTTGTAGCATGCGACATCCCGACACACAAACCTCACGGGTCCTGCCATATGCCTGCGACTTGTGAGGTTTTGTAGCCCATTTTTCCCTATGGAGCCTTCCTCTGTCAAAGCCTAATCTAAGCCCTGGCTGCAGGGGGAAAAAAAGTATACATCACCTTAGAAGCACTGTCAGCCCGGCCGCATCTTCTTCCTCGTCCCTGGCACTATTCTCTTTTATCTCTTCTGGCCGGGGATTGAAAATCCTCGCCTCCTAGAAGTGATGCCTCTGATTGGCTAACACTTAGCCAATCACAGCCAGCGCTCGATGAACTACGGCCATTCCTCGAACGCTGGCTCTGATTAGCTAAGCGTCAGCCAGCGCTTTCAGGAGGCGGGGATTTTTCAATCCCCGGCCAGAAGAGATGTCGGGGTCCAGGAAGAAGCTGCAGTGGAGCCCTGGACAGCGCTTCCAGGTGAAATATGCTTTTTTTTTTCTTCTTCCCCCTGCAGTTTGGGCTTATTTTCAGGGCAGGGCTTATATGTGACCCTACAAAGTCGCGTGACTTTGTAGCGCCACATGCGACTTTGTAGCACTACAAAATCTCAGTATTACAAAACGAGAAGACACAGCGATATCGCTGCGATTTTCTTGCGGCGGTGCTGTGTCGCCCGTGTGACGGAGGCCTTAATGTAGTAATGGCTAGGCTGATTTCAGACGAATGTATGGAAACACGTCTGTAATATGGATCCAGATTACATTACGACAATACGTACGGATTTTCTATTGGGCAAATACTGATCAGTATTTTCCAAATAGGAAAGAATAAACAATAGTGAGGCAAATACATAAAAATAGGTCATGCTGCTTTAAAAAAAGCCCCCCAAAAAACGTCCATGTGAATAGATACATAATTACATTGGCTGCCATATATGGAGCTAAAATACGTTAATCTGAAACTGGCCGTATATGACCTATATTGTGCTGCCCTGTAGTCAGATTGTCATTGCTTACGTTGGGTCCTGTCCCCATGTGGGCTCATGGTTTATATTCACTTATTAGTACGGTCTGGGAGTGTTGGGAGGTAATCGGAGGAAACCCATGCCAACGTGGGGAAAAGGTAAAACTCCAAGCTGATTTGAAACAATTGGGTCTCCTGTGGCCCAATAAACAGGATGATCAGTAAGCAGTGGGGCCACCATGTTGGCTGATGCAGCATCAATTTAGTGAGTGCTTGCATGCTGCCCTGGGGTAATATAGACCTTGTACCACTCATCGCCTGGGGAGTTGTGGAGGCACACTACTGCAATCATCTACTATGAGGGGCTGTCTTCACAGCGAACGGCTTGACTGCAAACCTCCCTCAGCCAATCTATGCCGTCATTGATATTGGAGCAACCAAATCTGTCCTTGCACTCCGTGTAATGCAGCCAGCTATGTATTCTGGAGCTGCTGCATGACTTCGGGTGCGTCACTGTGCATTATGACATTCGTCTCAGTACGATAATGCACATTTTGTTCTAGTGACCACTGTATCCAAATTCGACCCACGGTTGTGGCATTATGTTGCGTTTCTGCTGCATTACGACCCAAAGACCAACCAGTTGTACATAGTCCGGTGATGAAACATTTCATAAACTCAATCTTTTGATGAAATGGCTCTCCACGGCATCTAAGAACCATCTTCACTCCCTAATCTTTATCTGGGCACAAAGCAGTTTATGTGGGTGTGACATTGTCACCCAAAGTTAGCTTTCCCCTTTTACAACACTCCCAGATCACATGATTGGCCCGAAGCTGCATCAATTTCCATAACTTGTTTGTCTGAGTGTACCCTGTAAATGATTGCGTAATGCTGTGACAGAATCATCATGGTGTTGCATCTTCTCCATGAGGCGGTGTATATCAGCATACATCAAGCGTGTTAATTTCTGGGTGTTGTGGAAGTTTGAAAACTAATAAAAAATGCTTGTTAACATGAGACTACTTCTCGGTGATCGCTGTAACCCTCCCATCACACTGGCCAGATCTTGGTCAGTTGTAATAAACTCCAATCCACAAAGCATGTTGATCAACGCTCAGTCATATATATATATTGCTTAATTACCTATTAATAAACAGTCTTGAGCGTTTTTTTTTTTTTGCATTAGTTACTAATAGGCTAATCGGCCCATTAGTAGCTAGCTAACTAGCTTCATTTACATGTATTTAGAGAACAGCGGGTGGTCTGTTCTTTAAGTACATCGCTTTTGTTCTCTCACAGGCTGCCGGCTGCATATAATGCTGTCAGCACTGCCCATGGAGAACACAGCATGCCATCTCTCTTATCAGGGACGACGGATTTAATGCTGAGCTGAACTCGGCGATGGATGGGCACACATTTACACGCAACGGCTATCGCTCAAAAGCCGTCGTTTGGACGAATTTTGAGCGATATTGGTTGCATGTACATCAGCCTTTACATTTTATCGCTAGTCTGTCAGTTGCTTCATCTATTTACATTAAGTGATTATCATGCACATTTGTTCATTTCCATTTGCCTTGGACCCATTATCTACTCATGTAAACAAGCCTGTAGTGAAAGCGGGTAAAGCCCCATTTACACACACAAGTGATCACTCAAAATTCATCAGAAACTGACAGTTTTGAGTGATCATGTTGCATTAGCTACTAATGGGCTCACCAGCCCTTTAGTAGCTTATAGCTTCATTTGCATGTACTTGGAGAACATTGGGTGGTCTGTTCTCTAAATACATCACTATTCTCCAGCGGGACAGCAGCTAAAAGAATGTTATCAGCGCTGCTCGCGGGGAACACAGCGTGCGGTCCGTCTTATCGGGGGGGACGGATTTTATACTGAGCTGAACTCGGCAATGAATGAAAAGTGCACGGTGGCCATGCATTTAGACGCAACGATTATCACTCAAAAGGTGGCTTTTCAGTGTATGGCTTGTATGTAGCTTCGTAAACGATCAATGTGGGTAAACCTGGAGGAGCCCTGGTTGGAATAAACATACTAGTGCTCCACAAGTGTGTGTAACCGTAGGATCCATGCTGGAAGGCGTCAACAAGTCCAGTTTGTTTTGTGTTCCGGCCAGCCATGACGGGTTGATCTGTGGACTCGCACTTAGTTGATGTAACCTCTGTTGGATGGATGTGGGGTTTATACTTGCTAGCTGTCACTATTGTGTAAAGTTCTGCAGGTGCAGCGTGTTTTATGTGCTGCAGCAGCGCCTGTTAGCGGAGCGTGGTAGTCTTACTGATCTGTCAGTATTGCAATCAGCACTTGGAGCCTGTCAACTCGAAACAGCACTATAAACTAAGTTATGGTGCTGTTCAGGGATGTGATGGGGAGCCGGGGATACTCGCCCACTATCCGTAAAGTCTGGTCTGCAACTGGACTGTTTTCAACTTGCGGTTTCGACAAGCGGAGGAAAAATCACAGCATGTCATGGAAGCCTTCTGATCTGTGGCCCATTCCGCAATAAACATTGCGAACAGGTTGTGGATTCTGCATCATCGTCTGGCAGTGGCGCACGGGTGGGTGGGGGGTGGGGATTTGGAAAAAGAAAGGCTTTACTGTGCATGTGCCACGACAAGCCTCAGTACAGAAAAAAAGCCGACAGAGCAGGTACGCGCGGACGCTGCCTGAGACGGGTTCCACATGCAGGAGGTTTTATTCAAGCCATAAAAGGGGTTGTTTGGTTCCGTTTTGACATAATGCCCTTCTTTCTCACAATGTGTTATTGTCACTCCACCCAGTCAGAACTCACGGAAAACAAACCCAATCACTTGAATGGCTGTGTTCACACGAGCAATTTTTCACTTGGAGCCATGGTCCACGTTTGTAGAACTGCTGCAGCTCCTATATTCATGCGAGCCTCACCCAAGAGCGGGACATGTAATATGTGATGTGAATACGGCCTAAAACATACCCAGGAGAGGTGGCTCACCGGTTCTTCCTTGAATGGACAGGTTTTTTTTGTTTTTTTTTTCTGTTTCACGGCGGGGCTACTGACCTGGGCTCGGAGCGCCCTAGATTCTGTCATGCGGTGAGTTTGGGTCAGTAGATGCCTGGAATATGCCTATATGAAACTGGCCGACCCCACTGCACGCTGCGTTACAGCCCAGTGAACAATCGCAGGTGTCATAGTCGTAATTCAATTAGCTCATTAGCTTTTGGAATAATTATATTTAAGCACATGAAATCTTCAGGAGTCAAGTAGGTCAGCAGGATGCTCGCGCAGCGTGGAGTATATTAGCAGATTAGTCAGTGGGATTTACTGGATGCATTGACAGTCAGTTTGTATGATGGGATTTGCTGTGAGGAATAGAATGCAAGAAGGAAATAAAATCCAGAAAACGGACCCCAGCAATGTGGATGAAAAAACACGAGTCGTGTGCATCAATAAAACCAAACGGCGTACGCATCTCAGATCGGTCCAGCTCCTTGATCATCATAGTAACTTTACATGCACACTGTCTGCCGGAGAAACTCGGACCTCTATCGCACTCACCCTTTTTATGAATGCACCCTTAATTTAAGAGCAGCACAGAACAAATGGAACCACAATGCAACTGCGTAACCAATCTGATATTCCTGCAAACCGGTCAGTGTTAACAAAGTCTGTGGTGTTGTCTCTACATACTAACTACATGTACAACACGGCAATCCTAGAAGCGGAGCCCAAGTATAGATGTGTCATAACTGTTGGAGGAGTCGCCTTCAAATTCCAAAACTGTATGGGAAGGTACCTTTACATGGGCTGGTGATAGCCCTAGTTATTGCTGAAAACTGCGACTCGGGGTGGTAGTTGTCCCATGTACACTTGTTGGAGTCGTATGGTTTTTAGCTCACTTACAAACCAAGCGGCTGTTGGCCCGTATAAACAGGAGTCGCTCAATATCTGAACGACTGGATGTTTGGGTCATGTCTCATTGGGTCATATTTGGGTAGTAGAGGTAATCCACTGAGGGGTACCTGCAAACTACTGTTTGCTACAGGGAAGTCACCATCAGTGCTGTCTCTGCTACGAAGGAGACTATCTTTCTTTAGTAGAACTTGTTTGTCATTAAAGGGATTTTCCGTGGAAAATACTATTGATATATCCTTAGGATAGGTCATCAATAGTTGATCGGCTGGGGTCCGTCGCTCGGGACCCCGACCGATCAGCTGGGCGGGCACATACTGTGAGCGCCACAAATACACAGAGGTCAGAGCGGAAGCAGCCGACCTCTTTGCAGTGGCCAGTGCTTGTAACTGCCGGCACGGCTTGTTGATTTCAATGAGAGCCGTGCCTGCAGTTACAAGTGCTGGACACTACACACAGGTAGGCACAGAGACTTCCACGCCGACCTCTGTATTTGCAGTGCTGACAGCAGGTGCCCGCTCAGCTGATCGGTCAGGGTCCCGAGCGACGGACCCCAGTTGATTAACTATTGCTGACCTACCTGAGGATAGGTCATAAATAGTATTTTCCACAGAAAACCCCTTTAATTTGAGTTGCCATTGAGACCCTTGAGGTGCTTGTTCAAATTAAACACATGGTAGTCCAAGGACGCCAGATCAGGTGAATGAGGAGGATGAATCTTGAAGCCCAGGTCTATTTGCTCTGGATGATGGCCACTGTGTGAGACCAGACATAGTCGTGCAAGAACATGGCACCTTGGATCAACTTCCTGCGTTTCAAGATTATACATAAAACTCCACATCTCATTCATCATCACCAGTAGAAACAGGAAAGCATCAGCATCCTTCCAAAAACGCTGTAGAATTCCCTCAAAGCCTTGTATTGTTTTGATCTGCTGACAGACCTTTTGAGACCCACTAGATGCCTTCCTCATGTCCAAGTAATTGTGAACTGTAGACCCAACTCCTCTGGAGATGGTCAGAGCCTCAACAATCATCTTAGCTGAAATTCGCTTGTCTTCAAGGATGATGTCATAAATTGCCCCTATGGTTTCTTGTATGGTCACCGCAGGAGGTCTCGCAGAATGGTCTTCACCATTGGTGTTGATGTGGCTGGTTTTAAGTTTGTCAATATAATTTTTGACTGCGGAGTACTAAGGGCACTTGTCACCTCATGTTTGCACAACGCCACCGTGAATGTTTGTGGCCGACATCCCTTTCAGAAACAGGAACTGCATCACTGCTCTGTTCCCCTTTGCAGTGATATCTGCTGCAGGTTAGAAGCCGGCATCGCAATCTGCAGAACAGAAGAGTAGCACATGACATCTTGCCAGAATTTGCTCACAAACTATTGCAAAGTTTGAGCTCTCAAATGATATAACTTTCATTGATGTGAAAACAAATGAAAATCAAAGATCTATTAGTGCCCCTCCTATTAGTGCCCCCTCCGTATAAAGTCGTCTGTTTATACAGAAATGTTTCATCCACAGCAACTGAATGCACTGAAATTCCTCTTTTGTTTCTTAGATTACCTGGACAATGGGAACAATAAGATGGCAATCCAGCAGGCTGAGAAACTGCTTAAGAAGCATAAAGACCTGCACTGCGCCAAGGTAAGTGCCAGACGGCAGCAGCTTTGCACTCTAAGTACGGTAACTGCTGACGAGGATGAACCATGTAAATTCTGACATATTTTGGAACATGAAATGATGTTCCCAGGCGATGGAGTTTTACTGTTTGCACTTTTTCTGATTTTCCTTTTCTTAGGTCCTTAAAGCAATTGGGTTGCAACGAACGGGTAAGCAGGAAGAAGCTTTTGTACTTGCCCGAGAGGTAGCTGCTCTGGAGCCTACTGATGACAACTCCTTGCAGGCACTTACAATCCTATACAGGGAAATGCACAGACGTAAGAATCTTACATGGATTTCTACTACACCAACCTAATCGTTAGGTCTGAAAAGGACAGTTTTATTCACCTTCCTGTAGATTTTTTTTTTTTTGTTCCCTTCAATATTGCAACATTAATTATATGTATTTTCCTTGAGAATTGGGATATTTTACCACTGAAATCTGCCTTTCAGTCAACTCCATTTAATGTAACTTTTGCCTAAAACGTGAAGTGCAAAATTAATATTTTTTTATGCCAGTCGTCAACAGGGCAGGCAGAATACTTTGTTCTCAAGTGGATGTAATATTCTAGGCCTTATATATGACTAAAATCTGACTTTTGAACTGCTGAGATAAATGTTCAAGTTCGTCTTTATCCATTTGTTTTATGCTCTGTGCACATGACCATATTGCCAATCTGTACAACCCTCGTGCCATAGTATCGCACATTTCTTAGAGGCCCTACTGAACCTCCATATGCCTCCGATTTCATGAAGAATTTTTATCTGTTGCCTTTTGCACGTGACTGGCAGAAAAAATGGAAAACAAAATTTGGGACATGTACGATCTGATGTGGTCTTGGCTCTTAAAGTATCCCTGATAAAGACCGTCTCTTCTAAGCTTGGTAGCACGGTGCCACCATACTTGCTGTGGGCTGCCGATTGCCATGCACTATTTTGGCGTGTGTGCACGTGTAATGCATGCCAAGATAGAACATGCTGTGATCTTTATTGTACATGTATTTTGCGCAATATGCGTGATCGGCAGCCTATGGCAGATTGGTACAATGGAATCCACTGTAACAACACGGTTGTGTGAAGGCGCTCTAAACCTTTGTTCAGTGTTTGTTGTTTTTTTTTCTTTTTGTATCTGTTCAGCCTTGGGCTCTTTCATTACTGTTTGTGGATTTGTTTATATTTTTATTTGTCTTTTGTGCTTACAGTATAAAGATAAATTCTTCATTGACACTTCTACTTGTATTTTAGCGGAACTGGTTACTAAATTGTATGAGTCGGCTGTAAGAAAAGTCCCAAGCAGTGAAGAGTATCATTCTCACCTTTTTATGGCTTATGCCAGAGTAGGGGAATACAAGAAGATGCAGCAGGTATGGAAATCTGCCTGCACTATTCCTTCCTGTAATGAAAACACAGAAACATACTTTAATAGTTTTACGTTATTTTACGTTCTAGTCAGTAGATGATGGATTACTGTTGAATCAAAAATGCGTTATTTTAGGAGTAGCCTGAATAGAACTAAAGAAATATGAGGCTAAGTCTAGATGGCGACTTTTGATGTTCAGTTGCAGGTCTCTTGCATTTTCACAAAAGAGGAAAAAACACCAACTCACCAACCAATCTTGCCAGAGGACGGAAGCACGGACACGCTTGACCAGGCGCAACAAAAAAAGGAGGTCCAGCTCACTCAATGGGAACACATTATAAAAATACTGAACTTTAAGGCCTCATGTCCACGGGATAATTAACATTTAAAATCCGCAGCGTTTTTCCCGCACGCGGATCCGCATCCTGTAGGGATGCATTGGACACCCGCAGGTAGTTAAATACCTGCGGATGTTATTTTTCTCTTCAGGCGCAGATCTACGTGCAGGAAAAACCGCAACATGCTCTATTTTCGTGCGCGTCTCCCGTGGGGACGGCTCCTGCAGGCTTTTATTGAAGCCTATGGAAGCCGTCCGGATCCGCGGAACACCCGTACCTGAATTAAAACTCACCTGTCCGGACACTGCGCATCTTCCCACTGTCGCGGCTGGATCTTCTTTCTTCCGCCTGCCGGATGTGCTCTGCGCATGCGCTCGGCAATCTGCCGATGTGCCAAGCACATCCGCCGGACCGAAGAAAGAAGATCCGGCCTCGACGGAGGGAAGACCCGCAGCGTCCAGGACAGCTGAGTTTATTCTTATTTTCAGCCTCCTGTCCGCAGGATAGGAGGGACCCGCTGCGGGATTCTGCATGGAGAATCCGCGGCGGGACTGATTTTCCCCGTGGACATGAGGCCTAAATTGACATGCTTCTAAAAAAATCAAACAAAAAACTAAGGGATACAACTAAGGGCGGTCAGTGGGTTTAGAGCATTTTCTTTTGTGCATTATGGTCATTTTTGGTCTACACGACTGTAATTTTTTTTTTTTTTTTTTTAAAGAAACCTGTCAAATCAACCTTTTATCAGTCATTGTTCCAAAATTGGAACAGTGCATTCACACGGTTGCTGCTTTGCTTTGAATTTAACGGTTAAAAGGTTAAATTTTAGTGTTTTTATAATTTTTTTCCCATTGAATGAGCTGGACCTCCTCTTGCATTTTTCTCCTATGTGGTTAACTTATTTTTTTTTCTAAAATGCAATGGATGTATATGAATATAACGGCTGCTCTGTAGCTACAGATTACCTACAGAATGATGATTTGTATTCTCAAATTTTGTTTTGCAGGCTGGAATGGCACTTTATAAAATTGTTCCAAAAAACCCTTATTATTTCTGGTCTGTGATGAGTTTAATTATGCAGGTGAGTATTGAACACAACTGAAGCTTTTATGAATGCGTTCATAGATTTGGTGGTGGTTCTTTCTATTGTGTAAACGCTACTTGGATTGGCTGCAGCATTAAGGTGTCCATATTCCTTAAGGTGCTTTTAGACGTAACGATTAGCGCTCAAATGAGCTAAATTAAACTATAATTGTTCGGTTTAAACGTGAGCCAACGACCAAACAATCGACGCTCCATTTCAGCCAGCATAAAAATCGTTGTTTGTTTGTTCACTTATTGTTGCGTATTAACACTCCCCTCTGTGTTGCACAGAGGAATGTGAAACGCTGAACGAGAAGTGAACGATTCTCAACGATGACTTGGCTGACTAAACAGGCTGACAGTTATCGATGACGTCACTCGCTTGTTCAAACTAGAATCAGCTCATCTTGAAGGGACATTCAAAATACAATCTTTTAACCATAACACTTGGATGAAATTTAAGACAGCAATCGTTTTAGCCAACCAATGACCTTAGTCTAGAAAGAAGTTGGCCACTTTGAAATTTTTCAGTCGATAGTCAGAAGAAAGATTTTTCGTTCTTACAATAGATTTTTGTATCTTAAACAATGTTGTTGTTTGTTTGTTTTTTGGGTTTTTTTCTTTGAAAGAACATTCCTGGAATGATCATGTGTTCTTCACTCAGCATCATTGAATGCATATAGCCAGTTTACTGCTGTAACTGCCAATATGGACTTTGCATGTTTACATGCACAGATGATTGGGCACAACCGTTCACCCAAAAATGAATTTTTACCATAGTTGGCTCAGGTAAAGGTCCCTTTACATGCAAAGACAACCTTTCAAAGGATTGAAAGATTTAGCAATCTATTTGCATAAAGTGTTAAAGGGGTTGTCCCGCGCCGAAACGGGTTTTTTTTTTTTCAACCCCCCCCCCCCCCCCCCCCCCCCCGTTCGGCGCGAGACAACCCCGATGCAGGGACCTAAAGAAAGCTTACCGGAGCGCTTACCTTAATCCCCGCGCTCCGGTGACTTCTATACTTACCGGTGAAGATGGCCGCCGGGATCCTCTACCTCCGTGGACCGCAGCTCTTCTGTGCGGTCCATTGCCGATTCCAGCCTCCTGATTGGCTGGAATCGGCACGTGACGGGGCGGAGCTACACGGAGCCCCATAGAGAACAGGAGAAGACCTGGACTGCGCAAGCGCGGCTAATTTGGCCATCGGAGGGCGAAAATTAGTCGGCTCCATGGGAACGAGGACGCTAGCAACGGAGCAGGTAAGTATAAAACTTTTTATAACTTCTGTATGGCTCATAATTAATGCACAATGTGCATTAATATGGCCATACAGAAGTGTATAGACCCACTTGCTGCCGCGGGACAACCCCTTTAATGGCCATTATGCATGTAAAAGGACCTCCAGGAGCGTTTTGCCAAGCCCAGCGTGTGATTAATCACACACCGAGCTGTGTAAACAGCATTCGATTGTTCTCTCTAGGCTTGTATAAGCATGCTGCGGAGATAACAGAATGCCGTCATATTAAGAGTTAAATGTGTTTACTTTAACTCTCTGTAGGTAAACAATGGATTTTAAGTTCACCTTAAATTCATCGTTCAAATGAAAAGTACACTATGCCTGCGTTTATATGTAATGATTATTATTCATTTTTGGTTGTTTGAACAAATTTTGAGCTATAATCGTTACGTGTAAATGGGCCTTAACTGTGCTAACGATCACCCAACAAACAAGCAAATGTTTGTGTGTTGGCTGACTTGTCTCTTTCTGCAGGCATTAAAATGCTCACTGGTCAGTTGTACATATCCCTGACCTATTGACTGTAATCCCTGCTAGCCATCATAAACCGCTCCTGCAGTCATAACGATTCTGCCATCACACGGCCTAATGTCTGACCATTGTCTGTGTATAGCCTCCCACACTCTCTACCTCACCACACTGTGCACATCTCCAGCACTTTGCCTTCTGTATCACCCCATTACTTGTAGTATGTAAGCTCGTTGGAGCAGGACCCTCACCCCTACTGTTTCCATCAACTGATTACTATGTAACCGTGGTTCTGTAGTTTTTTTATTTCTGTATTCCCTTTGTCCATGTAAGCGCTGCGGAATATGTTGGTGCTATACAAATAAAGATTATTATTACATCTCCCCATGTTGGGAGATATACCGCTGACCAATGAGAACTCTATGAAGATGAACTATCGTATTAATGATCATACATATTGTGAGTCCCAGTGGGGACAGAATCCAATAGCATGTAATGTAAAGTCTTATGTAATATAGATGCACTATATAAATGTGATTATTTGCTCCATAATGCTGAGTATCTGCCACATATGAACAGACGTGAACAAGCACCGATTGTAATGCTTTGTTGATCGCTGCTCTTTACAGCAGACCCTAAAATGTATATGGCTATGTTGGTGAAATATTAGTATACCAGACAACCATTCGTTTGTTCAACGATTGTTGAGCCATCAACCGGTTTCTACGTAATGTGTGTAGGTGTGTGTGGCTGCAAGTTACCCCCTTCATTCTCTGTCTGGATATATCAAAGGCACTTTAAAAGAGTCTATAATTCGGCGCTCCAATCACTTACAGTCCCAAACTGTCTGAAGAAGTCTATCACAGGGTTGGTGAACCATTTATTTAGGTGAAAATGAAACCCTATGATCACTTTTTTTTTACTTTGGAAACTGAGCCGAAACAATCACTATTATCACATAAAAAACTGGGGTATTGGCAGGTGGCGTAAATATGACATGATGCATTGGCTGGGGTGTCTCCAGTATCCCTGAGGATGCCCCCATTTATCGTCTGTGTCATTGAGAGACGCAGGAAAACCTAAGCAAAGAAGCTCAAGGCACGTCATGTTTTTTTTAGTGCCAGTCCTTGACTTGCGTGTTTGGTACACTTTTACAAAAGAAAAAAACTCAGCCCTGTATACGGCATACATGCCTTGGACATTGAAGACTCGGACAACCTGATCGTTCTCTCCACACCTTAACCTCCCTTCTGGCAGCTGTCCTACTGTATGATACAATGCCACCGCGACCCTTGTTCTTCTCCAGAAAGGTGCACTCTCTACTGGGACCATTGCCCTTCTAGGGGGCTTCCAGTCTTTCTCTTCCAGCACCTGGGACAATTCCCACAAGTATCCTCTACCTAAGCTTCATCCGCTCGGTTCTTCCTGATATTTTTCTGTCCTTCAGACACAGACCTACCTTGTTCATTCTGACCCAGTCTGCAACAATGGTCTGCCTAGCTATACGAACAACACCTCACTATGGCCATATCTGCGTAATGGCAGGCTAAGTCCCACGGTACATCTCTCCTGCTGTTTAACATACATTAGCGAACAGCCTTAGAGTTGACCTCTACATAGCTCTCCTAATCTTCTACATCTAGGGAAGGTAGCCGCAGGGCCACCATCACCTGTTGAGCGCAGCGCAGTCCACGTCATGGGTTCTACTATTCTGGAGAAGATCCAGATGGAATCTCTGTTCTCAGTGTTTATTCAACCTTTCCTTTTTTGTAACGAGCAAACTGGAGAACACTCAGTACTTTACTCTTCTACCTTTTTTACCTGTTCTTCAGCGCTCTGAAGATGGTTTGTCTCTACTAGAGATGAGCGAACGTACTCGGTAAGGCCGATTTCACAATCGAGCACCGCGATTTTCAAGTAGTTCACTACTCGGGTAGAAAGTACTCGGGGGCGCTGTAGTTGAGCGTGGGGTTGCAGAGGGGAGTGGGGGGGGGGGGGGAGAGAGAGAGCTCCCACCTGTTCCGCGCTGCTACCCCCTGCTCCTCCACGCCCCGCCCCCCGGCGACCCCGAGTACTTTTCACCCGAGTAGTGAAGTACTCGAAAATCGCGGTGCTCGATTGCGAAATCGGCCTTACCGAGTACGTTCGCTCATCTCTAGTCTCTACCCATACAGAAATCTTTGTTTGGCGTACATAACTGATTAGATCTACCACCAGTTATTCAGAGCATATGTTTTCCGTAGGCTGTTCCATTAATGAAAAAGGGCATCTTCCCTCTCATTGGGCCACCCTAATGTGTCCCGGCAGTCCCTTGACCATGGCTAGTGTATTATGTCCTTGTTACTTCTTGTTCCATAGGAAGTATTATTGGGCAGCTGGAGAATCGGTTGCTTGCTTATGCCCACTGGGAGAGACAGGCTGTCTGCATCATCTTTTTCCTTTTCTCCACCCCTTTGGGTACTGCTTTTGAATGTCTCTCTGTGTCCTTCAATGACAAGAACAAAATTCCTGTTTTCCTGTGCATATTGTAAAATCCCCTTCTCGTCACGTTCATTGGGGTACACGGCACCCACCCAGTTGTGTACTTTTTGCTTGCATTGGTAGTGGGGTTTTTGTTTCCTCAAAGATGGGATTCTTACTCAGACCTGGTTTTTACTTTTATATTGTTTATTCTCACATTAGGGACTGTATTGATCGTCTTCAGGTGTTCAATGGTCCTCCTGCTGCTTTTGTACAAACTGATCCATGGCTGCAGGAGGGACTGACTTTCTTTGCTTAGTGCCCGTCTCCTAGTGACAGGAGCTAAACCCAAGGTCTGCTATGTCCCCCAAATAAACGTGACGAGAGGGATTTTCCTGTTTTGTTTTTAGTATTGATACATGTGGGATTTTTTTCACCACCACCCCTGCCAATACTTTATAGCCCTCCCTGGTTACAGTCGCCTCTTTCCCTCTATATCATAATCTACAGAGGTCTGTCCTGGTGACGACAAGTTCTTTTTCAGTTTCTGAGTTAATGTTACTGTATATTCTCTCACTATCTGATTAAATTCCAATCTAATTTATCTCTGCAGTCTATTTCAGCACAAGATGAAAAACTTTCTAAAACGATGTTTTTGCCTCTGGCTGAAAGAATGGTTGAAAAAATGGTAAAGGAGGATAAGATTGAAGCAGAAGCTGAGGTAAGATCCTGTTATTTCATCTCCCTTCCTGTGGCCCAGCAGATTGCAGAGTGCCCCATCTGTGATCAGCTGTAGTCTGCAGAAACTACCCTTTTTTGAAGGTTGTTCAGACAAGACAACTGCTTTTAAAGGGGTTTGGACTTCCCACCCCACCCACCATAAGGGTGATTATCCTGTCGTTAAGGAACAATATGTCATCCTCATGGGAACCCAAGGAATCTGTTATAATTTGTAGGGAAACCTTGGAGAAAATGTTTAATTTTGCTGCAGCAGCGCCACAGCAGTAATGAAGTGGTTAAACAATCCCACAGTGACATTCTCAGGGACTTGCTTAAAATTTTTACAGTTCTTTACGGTAATCTATGCGCCCACTGTCCTGACGGTGATAATACAGTAAACCTGTAGAAAATGTAAGTAAGGGCTGTTTGTATGGGGGAAATAAAGGAACAGGATAACTTTTATGATTGGTGGAGATCCGACCACTGGGAACCCCATAGATCTCGAGAACAGGAGTCCCAATGGCCCCTGCATGAATGGAGCACAAGTTGCGCATTCATGCCTCTGCATTCATTTCAATGACTGTGCCAGAAACTGCTAAGTGTTCGTATGCCGAGCGCTAATGTATAGGGGATAACTCTAGATCTTGGCACATGCCCTTTAAAATCAGAGGAAAACAAAGCTATTTTCAAAAGATAATCAATAGAAGTCACAAATATTAGCAGGTGTCATGGAAGGCCAAACTTAATCTTTTAATGTTACTTTTCTAAATCCTAATAAACTCTATACACATAAATCCTAGACTGGTAGAGTTGGAAGGGACCTCCAGGGTTATTGGGTCCAACCCCTCTCCTCAGTGCAGGAGTCACTAAATCATCCCAGACAGATGTCTGTCCAGCCTTTGTTTGAACACTTCATTGAAGGAGAACTCACCACCTTCCATGGTAACCTGTTCCACTCATTGATCACCCTCACTGTCAGAAAGTTTTTATTTAATATCTAATCTGTAGCTCCTCCCTTTCAGTTTCCTCCCATTACTTCTAGTCTTGTACAAATGACAATAGGGCTGATCCCTCTGCAGTGTGACAGCCCGTCAGATATTTGTAGACCGCTATTAAGTCAGTAAAAACTTCAGCTTTTCACGCAAAAAAAAAAAACAAGCCATCATGGAGCTCTGTCCTTGGAGTAATAGTTATATGAAAAAACGTAAAAAAATATATTATAATATACATTTATTTTTGGTATTGTTGTCGTCATACCAACCCGCAGAAAACGTTATTTCATTCTCGTATACGGCATTATTAATACTGTAGAGGGAAGTTGTTTTTCTGTTTTGTTTTTTTTTCCTGACCTCCAAAAATGTTTTATAAAAGTTAACAATGCATTATTATTAGAGATGAGCGAGTATACTCGTTTCGAGTAATTACTCGATCGAGCACCGCGATTTTCGAGTACTTCAGTACTCAGGTGAAAAGATTCGGGGGGCGGGGGGAGGCGTGGCGGCGCGGGGGTAGCAGCGGGGAACAGGGGGGAGCCCTCCCTCTCGCCCCCCCCCCCCTGAATCTTTTCACCCGAGTACGGAAGTACTCGAAAATCGCGGTGCTCGAGCGAAAAAGGGGCAGGGCCGAGTATGCTCGCTCATCTCTAATTATTATATGTGCCCGAAACATTGTGCCAATAAAAACTACAGCTAGTCACACAAACAAGCACTCGTATAACAATATCAATGGAAAAATAAAGTTACGGCTTTTGAAAAGTGAGGATGAAAATCCCCCCAAAAAATCGTTGCGTCCTTAAGGCTCAAAGTAGGTCACATGACTTAGGGGTAATGGTTGTCCTTCTGTGATGCCTACAACACCCCTCAAGCACTGATAATGAAGCTCTTAGACAAAATATAACATGGGCAGTTAAACACTGTGTCCATTTTCCTAAACCATTTTTTTACCTTTCCAATGCATCCAAAATGAAAACTAAAGCAGCTTTGCAGTAGGTGTTGGTTGCCAATTATGTGATTTTTATGTTTAGAGCTCCAGTACAGATCTTTCTCATAGTAACAGATTAGGGCGGCCTCATACGAGTGTATCTTCGCGTGTAATACGTGCCAAGATGGAACATGCTGCAATATTTATTGTGCGCCTATTTCACGCAAAATGTGTGATCTGCAACATGGGAACCTATGGCAGACTGGTACAGCGTTTTTCTCATGAAACACCTGTGCGCAGAATACGCGGTCACCGCATGTTCATGTGAAGGAGCCCTTACAATAACAAATGCCACACAGTCTTTTCCTTCACACAGACTTCCATTTGCCCTGTACTTTTTGATTGCCTATATGAATATATAGGTCCTGTTTTTAATTTACCATGGTGATGCTTTGTTCCACTTATGACTTGCAGGCACAAAACAGTAGAAAACTTTCAACCCAAACTATTTGCAAAGTCGCATCATTTTAGATGCATAGAGGCTACATAAAATGGCTGTGAAGGTGTATGTAGCCTTTAGGTCATTCGGCTTGCTGATATGCTTTATGGTTCGATTTGTCATCTAGATTTCTGCTTGCAGATGGAAACGTTTAAAGTGACCCTCTGTTCCCGGGACAAAATTAAGTTCTGGGACCAGAGCGGGGGGATTTATGATATCTGCTGCTGTTCTCCTCTGCCGATGTCCCTCCGATCCACTGGTCCAGGATCCTGTTTTTAGCTGTCTAAGATAGCTGCTGCAATCTTCTAGTTACTAATACAAACTATGCACTGCTCTCTGATTGGGCAGCACTGATCACATGAACACTTAGCAATGCACTGTGGGGATTAAGTAAAGTGAAGATTGCATTGGCCATTTTGGACAGCTGAAAACAGGACCTGGAACCAGCGGAACAAAGGGTAATCGGCACACAAGACTAATAGCAGGTAATCTAACTGCCCCCTTTGGTCCCAGAACAAATTTTGTCCTGAAACTGAAGGGTTTGCTTTACATTTACAGGCAAAGGTGTAGACATCTGCATTCACACAGCTGCGGACTATTACAATACACCTTTTAGGGGGTGCTCACATGTAGTGGGATTGATACAGAAAATCAGCGTAAAAACCGCGCAAAAATACGGACCGTTGATGTGGCTTTTGCTGCAGATCCGCAGCCGACTTCACCCCATCAGTTGGAAGGATATCATCTGCTGTGAGTCCGCAGCAAAAACCAAGTCAAGATCCACACCAAACAGTGCAGATTTTGTGCTGATCAGCACCAAATTCCGAAGGGCAAAATATGCTACATGTGAACACACCCTTATCGGTAAGAAGTATTAGTCTGGAGTAAAGGCAGGAGAAAGATTTGTGCTGCTGTGACTTTAGCCTGCGTAGTATTGCCTGCACTCGATACCTTGTAACAAACTGCAGCTTTGCCTAAGTAGGACTTGATCTATACAGGATTTCAGCGTCTGAGTGTGAACAAGAATGTTCCCATTCACCTTGTCCAAGCCGAGATCCGGAAAATGGTGTGAAATTGAAACAAAATATGTGTTGCGTAATTTTAAAGACCAGTTTATGTCATTACCAAGATATTAATGAAAAACGGAATGTGTAAACTTTTATAGGTTGAATTGTACTACATGATATTAGAGCGTCTGGGAAAGCATGAGGAAGCCCTAGAGGTCATCAGAGGAAAACTTGGTGGTACGTATCAATCACTTGCCTAAAACGCTTGTGTATATATGTGTGTAATTACACAAACTAAACCGATATTGCAATATTTTTGTTTAAAGTCTACTCTTAAATCATGTCTTGATGGCTTGGGTGCAAATCCATTGTGTTGGTGTCCATTATAAAAACTGTGCCACTTTTCCAGACCCTTATAGATCTGTCTGTGTATAAATGTGTCTCGTCTTTTTTTACTATGGCGGCCATATGGTCTACATATTTTATTAACCCTTTTGTGGAACCATGAGGTCTTAGGCCTCCTTCACACGGGCGACAAAGTCGCGCAATTTTGTAGCATTGCTACAATGCTACAAATCGCATGTATGTGAAGCCTATGGTTTCCTATCGGTTCCTTCACACATGAGATGTTTTGTAGCATGCTACAAAACGACACACAAACCTCGCAGATCCGGCGATATGCCCTCGACACGCGAGGTTTTGAAGCCCATGTTTCCCTATGGAGCCTTCCTCTCTCTTGCATCACATGAAAACGCGGTTTGCATGCGATGCAACTTTGACCGTAGCAAATGCTACTGTCAAAGCTATAATCTAAGCCCTAACTGCCAGAAAAAAAAACAAACATCACCTTAGACGAGCGCTGGCTGTGATTGGCTGACACTTAGCCAATCGCAGCAAGTGCTCGATGAATGGCAGTGATTTTCTCGCAGCGATGTGCTGTCGCCCGTTTGAAGGAGGCCTTATTGATCCCAGCCTTGTTTATTGTAGTTCTGCACTTTGAAAATGAAATATATCAAACAGAAGAAAAAGCAACCTTAGTGCAGGACTTGTAAACCTTTACTGGATATATGACTTCTTCACATTTAATAAATGTATTATTACAAGTACTGCACTCCAGTTTGTTTGTCTTCTGTTTTGACATATACTATAGGAGAGACTTCTGTTATATGAATGGGTTATATGAGAGATGATCTACCCCTCATATGATATATGATGCCCTGCAGCTTTGTTAAACTTTGAAACTGGTACCCCACGAGTTACAAAATGATATCCTTTTCCCTATTTACTAAGTGTTCTGTATTCTGTCTCTGAATTAACTATATAAAAAAAGTGTATGGCTTTATAAAAAATACCTAAAAGTTGTATCATGTGTGATTTAATGCCCAGAAAAGTTGACCAGTGAGCTGCAGAGTCGAGAGAATAAGTGTATGGCCATGTACAAGAAGCTGAGCAGGTGGCCTGAATGCAATGCACTCTCCAAAAGACTTCTATTGCTAAAGTGAGTCCTTGCTTTACCTGCTTGCTTATGTCTGAGCATTAAGCCTGTATTCTATTATATGATGAGGCGAACGGTTACATAAGAGAAACGTTTGACTACCACTGTATCTAAAGCTATATTCCCATCTTAGACACTTATTGCATACCCACAGGGTATCTACGGTATATCACCAATCCCTGTCCCGACTGGTGAGGCAGCATCCAGGCTGCTACTGAATGCAGAGGTGGATGGGATTATGAAAATAACCAAGCTCGCTGTACAACACGGTCTCCATATCTCTCATAGAAGTGAATGGGAGTTAAGGAAACTGTGTCCTGCAGCGTGGGACAGAGGACCTCTTAGGTCCCATATCTGGGACCCTCACCTGTTGGATGTTTGTTGCACGTCTTGTGAATATGCCATAAACCTATAAGGTGGGAATACGCCTTTAAAGTTTGAAGAATTAAAAAATGTAACTTGTGCTTCAGTGAGCTACATGAGAACTTCCTGAGAATTGTGCTTTAAAAATGTTCTATTTTAAAGAAAATAAGTAGACTGGTATAATTTGTCCCACAATCTTTCATTATTTTGCTCTTCTTTCTTTTCAGCTCAGATGACTGGCAGTTCTATCTGTCCTACTTTGATTCTGTGTTTCATCTTATTGATGAGGCTTGGGCGCCACCTGCAGACGGCCCGATGTAAGTCCCTGAATGTGTGGAGGGGTTGTCCTAGCGTTTAAGAACGGAATCTAACAGCAGGAATTATATTAAAAAAAACAGCAAAATACTTTGATGTGCACGCAAAAAATCATAGTTTGTCCCGCAAATATGCAGCGCTCATGTCAAGTTTTCCAAAATGTGTCTGAGGGCCTGGGATGGTACAGAATAACAAAAGAAGCACTAATCCTCAGTCAGACGCCCTCTTTCTTCCCTATCTCTGGGGCAGAAAGTTGCTGCAGTGGTCACATGACATGGACGTAATTCATGTGATTACTGCTGACATGACCACTGAGGCCAGTGATTGGCTGCAGAATTATGAATGGTTTGTGACTGCTGCAACTTCCTGGACTGGACCTGCGGGTGCTGGAGTGGCTGCGTTGGACCTTGAGGACCCCTGACCAGCTAGTAGTGATTAGTTTATTTTGTGCCAGCCCTTGGCCACTCTTTTCTGCTTCGTGAACAAACCCTTAGGCCTCATGTCCACGGGGAAAATCAGGCCCGCTACGGATTCTCCATGGAGAATCTGCAGCGGGTCCCTCCTGCCCCGCGGACATGAGCGCTGAAAATAGGAATTTAAAAGAATTTACCCATCCGGAGCGGTTCGGGAAAGTCTTCTCTTCCTCACGGCCGGATCTTCTTTTTCGGCCGGCGGATGAACTCGGCACGTCGTCGGCGTGCCGCGCGCATGCGCCGGGCACATCCGCCGAGCCGTAGCAAGAAAGATCCGGCCGTGAGGAATAGAAGACCTTCCCGGTCCGCTCCGGATGGGTAAATTCTTTTAAATTCCTATTTTAGGTCTCCCGCGGATCCGGACGGCTTCCATAGGCTTCAATAGAAGCCCGCGGGAGCCGACCCCGCGGGAGACCCGCACGAAAATGGAGCATGGTCCAGATTTTTTCATGCTCCTTTTTTTTTTTTAAATCCCTTTTATTGACGATCCGTGGGTATTTATCTACCCCGCGGGTGGTCAATGCATCCCTCTGGGGTGCGGATCCGCGGGCAGGAGAAGAGTTAAAATCCGCAGCGGATTGAAGCGGATTGAAGCCTATGGAAGCCGTCCGGATCCGCGGGAGACCTAAAATAGGAATTTAAAAGAATTACTCAACCGGAGCGGGCGGGGAAAGCCTTCTCTTCCTCACGGCCGGATCTTTCTTGCTTCGGCTCGGCGGATGTGCCCGGCGCATGCGCGCGGCACGTCGCTGACGCGCTGCCGGCGTGACGAATTCATCCGCCGGCCGGAAAAGAAGATCCGGACGTGAGGAAGAGAAGGCTTTCCCCGCCCGCGCCGGATGGGCAAATGCTTTTAAATTCTTATTTTCAGCGCTCATGGCCGCGGGGCAGGAGGGACCCGCTGCAGATTCTACATGGAGAATCTGCAGCGGATCTGATTTTCCCCGTGGACATGAGGCCTTAAAGTTAAATTTTGAGGTACTTCGGTCTGGTGAATGATCATACTTGTCTTAACTGCAGGTCGTTAGAAGGCAATCTCGATTACGCTATCGAACAGACTGTTAGATTCATAGAAGAACAGATAGAAGCAGATTCAAAGAATCTTCGCCCTCTTCGTGGGCCATATTTGGCCAAACTTGAGCTGATTCGTCGACTAAGGCAGAGGGGATATAATGATGAATACAAACTTGGTAAGTGAACAGCCCAAAGCCACATCTAGTTTTGTTGATTTTTGATTTAGTTCACTAAATGGCTTAAGACCCATTCAAGCTTGCACATTCTTTTTGCACAAACCTAGGAGCCAGTAGTATAGCATCATCAACACTAACATCACTGGGTTTTGCTCACTTACAAATGAGACATTTGTCCTGTCACTGCAGAAGGCCTCTGATGTGTTGTCCGTCATAAATCCCTCAGTAGGCTCAGCATAATCTGTCCCATACATACTACAAGGCTCAGCAGTCCTGGAATGTTTACATTGAATAACCCTTAAGGCTCCAGGACATGGATACATCATGGAGGTTTGGAGTGGGATTGGGGGTCGAACCTGCTCTATATAATGCGGACGCGGGCTGTCTCTTACAGCCGACACCCGCTTGCAACAGCGCTGACCAGCTGTGCCGCTGATCACAGCTCTTAACTCTGACAGTGGCATTTAAATGCTCCAATTGGAGTTCGGTCTGCTCCTTTTATTTTGGGGTGCATGTCTTCATTCATATGTGTGCTGTACAAAAAAAAAACTTTTTAAAATAACACAATTGCCAACAAAAAAAACGAAAATCGTAATTTTTTTCTTTCTGCTTTGCTTCAATTCATTTAAAAACCGTCGGGCCAAAATGCCCAGTACACCCCTAGTTGAATTCGTCAAGAGGTCTAGTTTTCAAAATGGGTTCATTTGTAGAGGGTCAAGGGCTCTACCAGTGGGCTATGCGGCCTGAAACACCTTCAAGCAAAATGTCTGTTCTGAAAACCACTGGCTGCTCCTTTTATTTTGCGCCCTGTTGCGCATCCAGACAGAAGATTAGGGCCACAATGGGAATGTTTCTGAACACAGGACAAACGGGTATCCATTTTGGGGTGCAAATCCTCATTTTCATGTACATTTATAGAAAAAAAAATCCCTTCTTTAAAATGACATATTTGCAAAATCTTGAAAGTTTATTTTTTTCTCCTCTAAAGTGCATTACTTCCTGACACCCCTCAGTGAATGCATTACCTCAAAATGTTAATAATTGTTAAATTTGTACGTCTCCTAAATGGTTAAAAAGTTAAGTTTTTCCAATGTTTGTCTAGAATAAAGTAAACACATTGAAATTATATATCTTATCAAAAATGTCTATATTATGTTTGCACATATTCGAGATATTTTAGTTGAAAATGAAAAACTGGCAATTTTTTTTTTTTCAACATTTTTCCAATTTTGACGCTATAAAAAATATACACAAATTCGATCGATCTATTTTTACCACCTAGATGAAGTACAACATGTGGCGAAAAAACAATGTTAGAATTACTTGGATATGCAAAACCTTTTACAGAGTTATTCCATGTTAAAGTGACACACGTCAGATTTCCAAAATTTGGCCTGGTCATTAAGGCGCAAACAGGCTTGGTCACTAAGGGGTTAATTTGAAGTCCATTCACATGGTGCTTTCAAGTAGTGGTTTATTACCATGAAGTTGAGTGAAAATGTTGCTGTTTTGCTGTGATTTGTTTGCATCTTGTGAATAGATCCAGTCTGGAGATTGCACATCATACCTGCAGCACCTAGAACCACACCAAATGATGTGTTTTTTATTATTTCGGGATGCATAGTGTAGTTGCTGCTGGTTTGCTGCAGATTTCACCCTATGCATTGCCAAATGTGAAATCTTCTGTAAAAAAGTGATTTTTAAAATGCGCCCGCAGGCTAATTCAGCTGTAGATTTTAGGCCGCTTGTTTCCTGCAGCATGTGGGTGACGTTCTACTATAAATTCCACAGCAGACAAGTCCCTTGTGGCCATATCTTGTTTACTAGAAGGAACCTGATACATTCCATGTGTTGCAGGCAGCTTATTAGAACGAGGAGATAATTGCTCATTTATTTATTTTTGTCCCTCTGTCCAGGAGAACCCGAGGATCTGATGTTTCAGTATTTCCTGAAGTTTGGGGACAAGCCTTGTTGTTTTACAGATCTTAAGGTTTTTGTGGATCTTCTTTCTTCCAGTCAGCACTCAAGTGTAAGTAAAGAATTCTTAATAACTTTGTACAATAACTGTTGCTATGCTGCATGTCTGTCACGTATTCACGCTGCCCTCAGGTTCTTGGTTACATGTTCCCTTTTACATTTGTCTCACATAATAAACCACATACAGTTATTGGTCAATAGGAAAATTTGGAGAATATGTACCGTGTTTTCCCGAAAATAAGATGCTGTCTTTTATAAATTTTTACCCCAAAAGAGGCCCAGTGTCTTATTTTGGGGGGAGGGGTGTTATAATCTCCTGGCCTGCGGCATCTGAGTCCCTCGCGCTGGTTTCCGGTGCTGCGGCAGGCTGCCATGTCCTGTGCTGACATATCACCCTTTTTCTGGTGACCTGGGCTTTGAATACCCCGCCTCCAGCAAGCGAGTGCTGTGATTGGATCACGAGCGCCTGCTGGCTCAGCCAATCGGAGCCGGCACTCGATGAACCAATCACAGCCTTTCAGTGATGACATTCACTGGCTATAAATGATCGAGTTCCGGCTCTGATTGGCTGATGCTCGATCCAATCACAGCACTCGCTTCCTGGAGGCGGGGTATTTATGGCACGGGCCTGGTGAGTATTGATGTTTTTTTTTTTTTTTCATGTGGTTTAGCTAGGGCTTATTTTTCAGGGGATGGCTCATATTTCAAGCCTAGCCTGAAAATCAGGCAGGGCTTATCAGTGAAACACGGTATTACCAAGAAATTATATAGCTGCAAACTTTATTTGTATATGACTTCATCACTCACAAAATTATTAGGTTTCATGGTAAATAAGGTTTATCCCTAAGGCGCTAAAACCTTGCTAACGATCTCCATACAATGTAGTTTATAAACAGATTGCTGGGCTCGCTGCCTCTGACTCCTCCGACAGAGGGCAATCTTGCATTGCCGGCAGACATCAAGGCTATGCAGAGACATCTCTGTGTGGTCCAGCTCACCAGGCTGGTTGGCCTCAGCTACAAGATGGAAAAGGCACAGAAGCAAGAGGCGATTAGAGAAGTAATTGCAAGATACAGACACGGTTTACATTTTGGTAAGTTTTTAATGTCCTCTGTATTTTCAGTTGCTCTGTACTTTCGATCCCGTATTTTACACTCTCTACTGCGCTCATTTTTATGTTATATTGTAAGTTTGTAACTAGAGATGAGCGAGCACCAAAATGCTCGGGTGCTCATTACTCGAGTCGATCTTTCAGTGATGCTCGAGAGTTCGTTTCGAGTAACGGACCCCACTGAAGTCAATGGGCGACTCGAGCATTTTTGTATATGACTGGTGCTCCGCTAAGGTTTTCATTTGTGAAAATCTTAGCAAATCACCAAAGTCATGTAAAAAACACAGAAATGGATAGGGCAGGCGAGGAGCAACATGCAGGGCTGCATTTCGGGCTCCGAGGTCTCACTATTAAGCCACAATAGTGGCAAGAGTGAGACCCCCCCCCCCCCCCCCCCACTGTCAGCATAACGATCGTTCTCCTCTGCCACAGCTGTGGCAGAGAAGAACGATGTTAGCCCATTGAATTCAATGGAGCCGGCAATACAGCCAGCTCCATTGAAAGCAATGGGCTGCCGGCGAGTGCGGGATGAATTTTCGGGAAGGGCTTAAAAATATAAGCCCTTACCTGAAAAAGAAAGATTTTAGTGTAAAAAAAGAATAAAAATGTAGGCATTCTCTTCAATGGAGCCGCTACTGCTGCCGCCGGTGACTCCATTGAAGACAATGGTCCGCTGGCACACCTGAATTCTTTTTCAGGGAAGGGCTTTACATATAAGCCATTCCCTGGAAATGAATTAAAAGTGATTTAAAAAACAAAAAAAATAGATACTCACCTCCCTTCAGCTGCCGGGGCACAGCTGCATCTTCTCCTGCTGTCCCCTGCACTGTGGTGCTGAACTGCTGTCATTCAGCTGAGAGCTGCGCTGAGCCAATCAGAGGCAACACTCACTCACCCATTCATGAATTCATGAATGGGTGTGAGTGAGATCTGCCTCTGATTGGCTCACCGCTGAGCCAATCAGGGGCATATCTGACTCACACCCACTGCAGGCCGGCTGCGCTGAACTCCGTCTGCCGGGACAAGGTGAGTATATATATTTTTTTTATTTTTACACATTTCTGGATGAATTGCAGGGAAGGGCTTATATATTTAAGCCCTTCCCGACAATTCATCCCGCGATCGCCGGCAGCCCATTGCTTTCAGTGGAGCCGGCTGTATTGCCGGCTCCATTGAATTCAATGGTCAGTGCTCGTTTAATCGAGACGAGTACCGCGTGGTGCTCGTCTCGAGTAACGAGCATCTCGAGCACCCTAATACTCGAACGAGCATCAAGCTCGGACGAGTATGCTCGCTCATCTCTAGTTGTAACATTTGGCAAAATGTTTTGTTTTAACATTTACTCAGGATCACACGAATATGTAAATGTCTTTACTGGAAAATGTTTCATAACGTCCAGGGATATAATGTAATAACACAACGCAGCTCTCTGTATATGTCCATGCCTCATTGTTATACTACTTTATCCACAGGAAAATCATGCCTGAAGACGGAGCTACAATTTTCTGACTACTACTGTTTAATAGGAGCGCACATGATGCTGGATCTGTGGCATGATGGCAAGTACACCCCTTTCTGCATGTCATAGGGAGCATTGTTAAGTAATGGCTTCTATTTCACTAAAGTGAACATTTCTGCTTTGATCATGCTAAATGCAAGATATCTTAAACTAGACAAAGCCAGTGAGATAGATATATATTTTTATTTATTTTTTTTGTTTCACTTGTTCTTTCCCCAATTTTGTCGTTGTACAGGTGACGACTGGGCTGTATGGCAGTGTCTTGCTCTTTTGGAAGAAGGTTTAAGTAACAGCTCTTCAAATGCTCAATTTAAACTGCTGCTTATTCGCATATACTGCACACTGGGTGCATTTGAGCCAGCAATGGAACTATACGGAAGCCTTGATGCTAAACACATACAGCATGACACAATTGGGTGAGTTGTCCAATGTAGCATTTCTCATGTCTTTGTTTCATACATTTGTGCAATTCTGCACTGGAATGTGGACCTGTCGTCCGGAGCTAGGCAATCTCATCCCTACCTCTTATGGGGAGAATTCTTTCCCACAAGTGCATTCACTGCAAGATTTCATTTTCTGGGGCCATAGATATTGAGTGAAGGATATTATGCTCACAGCATAGTGCATGCTGTAGGTTTACTTAGTTTGATCTTATTAGTCATTTTAGCATTGCATATGTATAGATACCTAATTTGTGTGGGAGATCTTTGACTTCAATAATGCTCATTGACAAAAAAAAACATAATTCAACAAGAAGTTGTCGGAATGGAATGAAAGGTGTGAATGTAATGATGATCTATGTAAGTGATTACAATATCAAAGCGAAAGTATAAGTTTATTGGGGAAAACTGGACTATTCAAAGGAGACTCAAGTACCCTGTTGGGTCGCTTCTATTCTGGATACACAATGAGATATGGTCATACATGGAGGCATACCAGCTCTGTATGTTGCCCATAGATGTTGCAACACGGCCTCTACATCCTGCACTCTCATAGGTTGCCGAAGCTGCCGTTCCAGCTGTTGAAGGCCCTGCCATGAGACGAACACTTATTGTGTCCCTTGATTACTGCTAGGAATGTTCGACTGTCATAGGCAAGGACTCCCTAGATCATCGCACCAGCAGTTGGGGCAGTGTGTCACTCCACAGCAAAGGCAGGAAATGAACCGCTCAGCATGAGACCTCCATACTTGAACACAACCATCTTTGCCTTCCGAACAGAACCTGGATTCGACACTAAAGACTATACGGTTCCAGCCTGTAGCAATCCAGATTTCTCATTCACAACACCACTGCAAACAGAGGCAATGGTGTTGGAGGGTTAATGGCAGGGCATAATAGGCGCTGTGACACAGAATATCCTTCTGCTATGCGCTTGGGAATAGTTCGGGCAGAGGGCAGGTTCTGCAATGAAGGTACCACCTGTGTCTACATGGTGGCTAACGAAATTGTAGGATCTGCTTGTCGGTGGATCAAATTATCCTCTCTACTGGTGGTCTGTCCGGGCCGTCCATAGCCTGTTGACCATGTTTGTGCCCTCATGTAACTACTGCTTTCAGCACCTCCTAACAGTTTGGTCAGAACTTCCTAGATGGCAATTCATTGAAATGACCGTCCTGCTTCTCTCATTCCAATGAGGAGCTCAAGGTCTGTTAACTGGGCAAACTGTCTTGACGTGCGTCATAGAGGCGTCTAGTGGTCAACGATCTCTCAACAAGAGGTACACAGCACAGACGTAGCCTCTGAGAGCCTTTTTGGGGCTAATACCCACGGATCGATTTATGCCGCGTTCTCTGCAGCGAACTAACGCAGCTGTTGGGTTCTACTGAACCTAATAGCTCAGTCCTCACATTCAGCATTCTGCCGCGGGAAAGAAATCGCGGCATGTTATATTTTAGCGTGTTTTTCCGTGGTTGGAGGTCTCCAATATACCATTGACGGAGGCTGCAGAAAAACGCAGTAAAAAGCACATTTTCCCGCAATCGCCAGCAGGACTTTTTTGTTTATCCCTGCGGCGTAAAACCGTGGGCATGTCCCTCTCTGTCCGTGGGCGTAAGCCCTTATTGGGCAATGGAGGAACACTTTTATGTCCTCTGGAGGAAGAGCTGGTGTGTAATCGCACCACACCTGTAAACTGCCTGAGATGTAACTGCATGCTGAGTTCTGCTGCAAGTTCACATTTCTGTCTGGTGCATTACTTTTTTGTCAATAGGTATATACAGTGCTTCATTTGTGATGCTAATGGGGGGTATGGTATACACTTCAGTGATGGAAAGATAACAAATGTTCTTGCTTTACAGCTATTTGCTGACTCGTTTTGCAGCACCTTTGGGTCACTACAATGCTGCATCGCAATCTTTCAATGCCGCTCTTAGATTTTTCCATTCTAACCAGAAAGATGTAAGTATGTTGTGCGCTGAATCTCCCTCTCCGACATTGGAGACCTGAGATATGATTTCTTCGCCACTCGTTTCCCATCACTTAAATGTGTATTCCCGTCTCTGACATTTACACCATACCCACAGTATATGCCATAAATGTCTGATATGGATTCATACCTCTTTGTCTGTAGATCTGATTTTGGAACCGTACATGGCTACATTTGTCTAACATATCTGAACTGTTTTCTTGTTTTGTTTTTGTCTCAGACCTCAGAATATATTATACAAGCCTACAAATATGGAGCCTTTGAAAAAATCCCAGAATTTATTGCATTTAGAAACCGGTTGAACAATTCACTTCATTTTGCACAAGTCCGCACAGAACGAATGTTACTGGACCTCTTACTTGACGCTAATATGTAAGGGTTTTCTTCCTAGCAATAGTGCTTTCTCAGTGTGGTACTCCTAGCATGTTTTATCGGCACACAGTAAATGATGAAATATGTATGTTCAGTCGACTGACCATACTCTTTAAGGGCTCATTCACACGGGCGGGTGCCGTTTTCAGGGTGTGAATATGCAGCGTTCTTCACAAACCGAAACTGAATATTCCCTGTGTATTTGTCTCCGCTTGCATTTTTCTTTGCACGTGTATTAACAGCACTTTTCACGCACGCCAAATAAATGCAAGCAGGTCCACTGATTTCATGCGTAAATATGAAGTGAATGCTCATGTATCATACGTATTTACACATTACCATTGACTTCAATAGGCTCTTTTCGTCTGACCAAAACAGGACATGCTTTCCCCCCCCCCCCCTTTTATCACACGCCTGAAAAGAATGCAGATCTGAATACCCCAATGTAAATCAATAGGGGTTCAGCACACTGTATTATGCAAAAATTAAAATGGGCGCATAATACGGAGCGTATCTACACCCGTGTGAATGAGCCCTGCAAAAGTATTATGTATCTGTATGTAACTTGTAAAGATTCATGCACATGCTGTGGAAGAAGCCGCATTTAGTTAGATATAACATTTATTTTTTTTCCTCTGCCCTCCTTTTCTTGAATTGATGTTGTGTGTCTTTTTGTATTAATTTGCTAAATAACTGTTTTGTTTCTGTCATTCTTTCAGTTCCACTAGCCTAGAAGAAAACATAAAGTCCATGAGTCTGAGCCCGGAGGAGGATGACATTCCATGGAAGGACCTTCAGGATAACAGGGACCTGACTGTGCTTTTTAACTGGGATTCAAAAGACAGGTAAATATTTTCATTTACCACTGCTGAATATCTGCTTAGCCCCTTAGTGACGGACCCATAGTGTTTTTACGTCCTAGCTAAGTGGGCTTTAATCCTAGAGGACGTAAAAATGTGCATCCTCTGAGAATTTAAAGCCCCGTGGGCAGAGGACATGACAGCTACATGCTGTCGGTTCCCAGAAGTAGTCAACAACATGGAGCTGTCATGGGGAAGGGCCGCGGGACCCTCACCCTCCGGTGAAGTAACTTTTTTTTTCTTTTTATTTTTTTTTACACTTTTTATTTAGTTTCAGCTCCCCTCATGGATTGCATCCATAAGGGAGGCTGAAACTACTCACCCCATCCTCCGTGATGTCCCCTGATGAGCTGGTCTGGAACAGACCCTCTGGTGTCTTCTGCGCATGTGCGCCTAAGGAAAAATGGCGCATGCGCAGAAGAGGAGATAGTTATGGGACATTTGAAGTCACCTGGTTCCCGACTACTGAAGGTAGCCGGGAAACAGGAGATGTCACCGGGTACCGCGGTCGCCAGTATCCAATGGGTAGCGGCGATCACAGAAAAGTTAAAAAAAAAAAAAAGTGAATTAAAGTTTCACCTCCCATCATGGATCGGATCCATGAGGGAAGGTGAAACTACTCACCCCCCCCCCCCCCCCCCCTGTCCTCCACGCTGTCCCGGTCTTCCAGGACCTGACGTTCCCTCCTGCGCATGCGCTCCTGACGTCATACATTGGGCGCGTGCACAGAGGGGCTGGAGCACCGGGAAATTTAAAATCCCTCTGCTTCTGGGTATCATGTGTAGCCAGGACCAGAGAGATGTCACCGGGGACCGCTGTATGCGGTTCCTGGTGACGTAATCACTGTTATCCAATGGATAACCATTTCAAGTTTTAAAAAAATTAAAATTTTTAAGTTAAAAAAGCTTACGTTTCATCTCCCCTCACGTATCGTATCCGTGAGGAAGGATGAAACTCCGTACCTAAGGCCTCCGGATTTATCTGCAGACCCTGCTCAGGCTTCTGCGAATGCCCCGTCGCCAAAATGGTGGAAGCATGTGCAAAAGCCACGGATTGCCTGGATAATTTAAAATCTCCTGGTTACTAACGTAGCCGAGAGCCTAGAGATTTCACGGGGTAAATCACGCGGTCCCTGGTCACGTTATCGTCGCTATCCAATGGATAACGGCGATCACGTAAAAGTTAAAAAAAGTTAACATTTCACCTTCCGTCACGTATCCGTTCTGTATGGAGAGGTGAAGTTACTTACCTAAGGCCTCCGGCGATGTCCCCCGATGGGATCTTTATCTGCGGACCTTTCCCTAACTTCGGCGCATGCGCCTGTCTGCAAAATGGCTGACATAAGCACAGAAGCTAAGGATGGCCTGGGAAATTTAAAATTACTAAAGGTAGCCGAGAGCCTGAAGCAGTAACCCAGGGCTGCGGTGTGTGGTCACCGGTCACGTGATCGCCATTATCTAACGGATTTATCAAGTTAGTACGCATGGAAAATGTTAGCAATGAGACCAATAAAAATATAACAAAATGCAAGGTGTACATAAGGATGTTTTTCCATTAAACCCTCCCAGGGTGTAAATTTTATCTCCTGGGCGTCCGGGATTTGTATGGGACGGGAGCGTTTTCCGATCTCGCTCTATGCATGGCGGATGCTGGCTGTCTTTGACAGCTGTGAACGGCTGTCAGCTGTTCACAGTGGCATTTAAATATACCAAACGATGTTCGCGGCTCCTGAACGGCTTTCTCGATGAGATCTTCAGGTTCTGTTTGGTTGCCATGACAGCCTGGGGCCTTCTAAAGGCCTCCATGGCTGCCATCATGACTGATTGCCTATAAAGACATGCCTGTGGCACATCTTGATAGACGTCCTACCAGAACGCAGTTACATAATCAATCAAATGATAGAATTGTATCACAGAAGGGAAAATATAAAATCAAACCATCACTGAGAACGGCCAGATACTGATACAAGAGGGCAGATAGCCGCATCCCCCCCAACATGCAGGCTAAACAGCCAAATGAGGGAGCCAGTTACACCTGTGCAGGACACCGATGAGACAGCCACTCACACAGCCTCTTAATATAGAGGGGTTAGCTGCTCGGCGTATACTCCCACACAGAGTAGATACAGAGCGCTAGACCTTCTGATACATATAGTTCACCATGCAGACCAGCAACCTATTAATGACACCATAATAGTTCGGCGGGCTGCCCTGCACCTCAAAAAGTGAACCACATTGGTACTGCCACCCTGGGCTCCCTTGGCGTTTTAAAAGCCGCACTGCATGTGAATAATAGATAATAAATGTGAGGTATTAGTTGGATTTTGGCCAAAAACCTTAGCTTACAAGCCGAACGACAAGGCTCCTCGCGCCTTGTGAGTACCTACACTAATATAATTGTATCACAGAAGAGGTCAGATAACTGCCCTCTTGTATCAGTACGTATCTGGTCGTTCTCTGTGATTGTTTGATTTTATATTTTCCTTTCTGTGATACAATTATATTAGTATCTAATTATGGCGTCGTTAATAGGTTGCTAGTCTGTGTGGTGCACTACATGTATCAGAAGGTCTGCCACTTTGTATCTACTCTGTGTAGGAGTATACAGCACAAAGCCACCCCTCCTATATTAAGAGGCTGTCTCATCGGTGTCCAGCACAGGTGTAATTAGCTCCCTCATTTGGCAGTTTAGCAGCCTGTGTGTTGAGGGGATGCAGCTATCTGCCCTTTTGTAACAGTAAGTATCTGGCCGTTCTCTGTGATTGAATCAAATGATCGCAGGTTCAAGACTTCAAAAAGAAATGCAAAAATTATTAGACGTTTTATTTTTTTTAAAAAAGGTAAAAGTTAAAACAAAGCACGAACTTACCTATAGAAAATCCATGGTTGCATTGCGTTTCTTCTTTTTCCATTTCTCTCCACGTAAAATTGTTTAGTTTTTCAATATATTTAAATGGTTCATTAAATAGTACCATTGAAAAACACAACTCCTCTCACAAAAACAAGTCCTCAAACAGCTAGGCCAATAGAAAAATAAGAGTTATGATTTTGGGGGGGAAATGGAGAGGATAAACATGGGTTGGGAAGGGGGGAGGACTAAATAAAAGGGTGACCTCTTTAAAGGTTAAAGTTTGACACTGTTTTCTTTTGATGTTTGGTAGCACATCTACTTTGGAGATTTGAGTTAGAACATGTAGGGTATATTCACATGCACCAGATTTATTACAGAAAGTTCTGCAATTGTCCAATTCATGTGATTAGGGCCTGCAGAAATCCAGACATGGCAGGTTCATTGCAAAAATGTTGCAATGTATGAACGTTCCCTATGGCCTAATGTCCACGCACAAATTTGAATTGCGGATGATCCATAGTTCAAGGTGCCCATAGGAAGACATGGGCCTCCGCAGCTGAATTAAGGCATGCAGAATTGTTTGGGGGGCCTTTTGGCCTGGAAAACAAATTGCAGCATGTTCCTTTTTCCTGCGGTTCTGCCACAGACTGCTTTTATTGACGTCAATGGAAGCCGTCCGATACGCGGGCGGACGGGCCGCAGATTCCGTGGAAAAGCAGGATATTTAAAAAAAAAAAAAATCTCAACTATGCATGTATACTGGCTGACGCTTTCGGACACATGCACATTGAAGACCCGGACAGGTAAGCAGTGTCCTCCGCAGTGGGCAGAGTCCTATTCCGCTGCGGGCTCCCACATGTAGATTCCGATCCACCCGTGGAATGAGACCTTATAGGTAAACAAGTGCTGCTAATTTATAGTCTGTCAAGTTGCGTTTTACTATATAGCATGTCATCCTTGTACTCTCCTTCTCTTCTTCTTTAGAGACATATCAGTAGAACATAGGCAGCTGTCACTGGAGGAAGAGCAGATTTGGCTGCTCATCCGATCACTGACCTTAAGGTTGGTTAGTGGACTGACTACTCTTAATCATACAAGTGAACCAAAGAATTCAGAAAAGGCTACAGAAAATGGAGTCTCATCCAAAATTGGTACTGTCCGAAATTTGATACGACAGTACGAAGAGACATTGGATTCAGCAAAACAATTTAATGAGCGGATGATTAAGGTACAGAAATGATTCCTTACAAATAAAATGCTAAATTCCTTTTGTTACATTGCAACACTAATATCTGTTCTTTTAAATGCAGTATCCTTTTCTTGGACCTCCATCCTCTCGGCTTGCAGGGTTCTTGGGGAGTGGCAGCTGTCAGTGTCAGAAAGAGGCATTCCAGCTCATGAATGATATTTATGAATTGGACACTTTTGGTTTGGGTAAGAATTCTTTCTACTCATGTGAATCGGTGGTGGTGTTTGTTGTCCATTGTACAGCCGATCTAATTGTATAATCGGAAGCCTACTTTGCAGCTCTGCTCAATGCACTGAGTGGTGGTTCCAGCGCTGACACTGGGGGAACGACGGGGAAGGGAAGTATAAAACTTATATCACTGGACTTGGCGGGTCACCCACTTTTAGCCTATAAGCTCAGTTTATAGGGGTAAAAGTAGGTGACTGTCTCTTTAAGACTCTTTGGTGTTCATTTTTAATTTTACTTTGCATGTCATTATATTACGATAAAATCTGTCACTTCCTTTTCCATAGACATCCCTTCTCAGCAATCATTTCTTTATCATACGCAGGATTGCAAAGAAAAGTAACCTTTATACCGTATTTTTCGCTTGATAAGACGCACCCCCATTTTAGAGTGGGAAAAGAGGAAAAAAAATATTTAGAACTCGCCCAGTGACAGTACAGGGGATAGTGCCGGGTGATGGAGCAGAAGGCGCAGCGGAAGTCTGAAACACCGGAGCCCCGTGTCACAGTGGCGTTTGTTCGGCATGAGGAGGGGAAGAAGCCGATTGGTGGAGGCGGGGAAGCGGCAGCAGTTCCCACCAGCGCTGACCACCAATCAGCGGTACGAATGGGGCGGCAGTGGGGGAAGGGAAAGAACTGCTAACTGATCGCACATTTGATCGTGAGTTTGTCTGCGCGACCGTGATTTAGTTAATACGATCTCGCAAACAAATGGCGATGCAACTTATTTTGGCACAATCCCTTTATAAGATGCAGCTACTTTTACCCCCCACTTTGAGGGGGAGAGAAGAGTGCATCTTATAAAGCGAAAAATACGGTACTTAAGTCCTGATCCACAATTCAGTGATGGTTCGAGTTCTCCCTGCACAATGACCTCTGCACAGGTCACAGATCTTGTCTAGAAAATTCTGACCTAGAAGTCACTCCCCTCCAGACTGCAGGGTCCTGTGGTCCATGTGGCCGTAGTAAAATATGTGTCTGAATGCTGCTAACATGTACAGAAAATGAAATAAAAAATCTACAATCAGAAAATCCAAACCGAATAGGAGAAAATAATTACTTGTTTTACTAAAAAAAAAATATAGGTGATCCATTCTCTGTAATGGATATGGTACCTTTACAATGCCACCACCCACCTATTGCACGTTATAAAGTTGGCTTTTGGAATGTAGCGGTTAATAGGCCCCGTGCACAACAGTGTTTGGGCAGGCATTGTATGGTTTGAAGAGTTGTTCACTGTTAAAGGATCTTTTATAAAGGGATTAATGCAATGATGAGTCTACACAGTTCCAGGAAAGATCAGCTGACCTGTCACCTCTGCGGTGAGTTGAAGGGGCTTGTTTGTTGTCTTACTGAACTATTAAAATGTAGGAAAAGAAACTTTTTTTTCTTCTGGAATCCAAAAACAAAGCAGAGAAAATTAACAATTTTTGGTGCACGACACATTTGCACAGAAATGTAGGTCTTTTTTCCCTAGTTTTATGCTGGCCTCACCACTTGTTTAAAAGGGGGGGTGTTTTAATTTGGTAGTGAATGAAAAGGATGAGGCCTGCTATGGACAAATGTACTATCCTTTATACCAGAAACTGGTGTAAATGATAGCACAAATCTCTGCCAACTGGCATACATTTGTATTTCTAGTTGAGAAATCCGAAGTTGAGTCAAGTTTCTTAAGATGTGTGCACATCCGTTTGCAAGCTGTTTAATGGCCACGGTCTTCCCTCTTTGGGTATGCGATTCTGGTCCTTGAAAATGGAGGAGTAGAAGACATAATGATTTTAGTTTTTCCTTCACACGGACCATCGATCTGTGTGAATATCCTGTAGGCTATTATGAGGCCCTGTGCCGTCCATGGAATAAACAAGCAACGTACAGCCGTCTAAATAGGACGACTTCACCAATAATTAGTTGGGCAGTGCTATGTCTCGCTTTATTTGTCTTCTGCAAGTCTGTGTTTTAAAGGGATTGTCCAGTTGTAAACTATGAATGGTCTATCAGAAAGATCTGACTGAAATGACTGGGAACTTGTCCTGCAATGCCATGCCTGACCACTGCAGTGGAAGTGGAGTTGTCTCCGTTCTGCAGAAATCGGCTCATTATATGGGCACATTGCCACAACAAACAACTGATTGGCAGGGCTCCCATGTGGCAGGCCGCCACCAATTTTTTTTTTTATTATTATTGGCCTATCCTGTTGGACAACCCCTTTTTAAGTTAAAAAAAAAAAAATAACTTTTTCATATTGTTGATTTTCTTTTTTCTTTCCAGAAACCCCCTTAATTGTCCTTGCTGTGGATGTAACTTCCACTCTTGGGTGTGTTCGGTTTAACATTCATATGACAATTGTGTCAAGCTTGCACACCTCTTGTGTTGACCGGTTTCTGTTTGCTTTGTGATGAGTATTGTCTCCCTCCTACTTCTCTCAAAGCCACTTGGAGTTAATTATCCACAGGCCTCGCGGTTCATTCTGGCATTGCTCACATACTTTATGATTATTTTTCTCCCTTTTTAACTAGAAAGTTTTGAGAACATTTTTTGCTCTTCTCATAAAGCTCAGGTGATGTTTACGCCATGTGCAGAATTTAAAGGGAATGTGACACTTGTCAGCTTCGCTCTAAAAACTCAGAGAATGAGAAGGATCATGGTTAAAGGAGATGTCTCGAGGAAGCAGTGATTTTTTTTTTTTTGCCCAATCCCCCTAATTAAACATACATTACTAATTACCCCTGTAAATGACTTTCCTAGCTGGTTCGTACTTACCGTTCCAGCGTTTCAGCAACTTATAAAAGTTTCCCCAAGATGGCCGCCGGCTCTTTCCCCGTCGCTCGCTTCAGCCCGACGTGCGCGCTCCCGAGACGCTGCCAGCTGTGTCTCCATGGCAACCGGACGCCGCGCAGCCGCCGACCAGACGCCGCGCAGCCGCCGACCAGACGCCGCGCAGCCGCCGACCAGACGCCGCGCAGCCGCCGACCAGACGCCGCGCAGCCGCCGACCAGACGCCGCGCAGCCGCCGACCAGACGCCGCGCAGCCGCCGACCAGACGCCGCGCAGCCGCCGACCAGACGCCGCGCAGCCGCCGACCAGACGCCGCGCAGCCGCCGACCAGACGCCGCGCAGCCGCCGACCAGTCACCCACCGCCAGGCAGCAGGTAACCGGCGCTACACTCCCGGCTCCCCAGCGCTAGACCCTCAGCCCAGGTGAAGGCCCCGGAGCCCAGCGCTGGGCTCCGGGGCCTTCACCTGTCAGTGACCATCACCCCCGACCCATCACTTACCCCCCTGGCCCAGCGCTAGTTCCCCCCGGCCTAGCGACAGACCCCCCCATCGCAGCGACAGCCCCCCCGGCCTAGCGGCAGCCCCCCCCCCCCCCCCCGGCGCATCACAGCGACGACAGCGCCCCCCCCCCCCCGGCCCATCACTTACCTGGACGGCAGGACAGGTGGGCGGCTTCTCCGGACGGCAGCTCCAGTTTCTGCACCTTCCTCTAACAGAGGAAGGTACAGAATGGCCGCTCCAGCGCGCTCCCGAGCAGTGACAGCTCATCTGCGCATGCGCAGAAGAGCTGTAGCGGGGAGCACACTGAAGCGGCTCGTGCTGAAAGGAGAAGACCGGACTGCGCAAGCGCGTCTAAAAAAGCAAGCTGCCAGCGAATTTAGACGGAACCATGGAGACGAGGACGCTAGCAACGGAGCAGGTAAGTGAATAACTTCTGTATGGCTCATATTTAATGCACGATGTATATTACAAAGTGCATTAATATGGCCATACGGAAGTGTATACCCCCACTTGGTTTCGCGAGACCACCCCTTTAAGTTAAAGGGGTAGTCACAAAATAGACTTTTAGCACCTAAGTGGGGGGATCGCCATTAAGACCCTCATCTATCCCAAGAACGGGGGTTCCTTGTTGCCCTCGTCTTCTCACTTCTGTGAGCTTACTGTACTCCGCCCTGCAGTGACATGAACAATGAATGGAGCAATGATCGCACATGTGTACTGCCGCTCTATTCATTTCAATGGAGCTGATGTAAATAGCAGAGAACAAGCACTCGGCTGTCTTCTGCAGTGCAATTCAAGATGCATGAAGCGCCAATACATAAGGAGGAAAAGACACAGTGCATGATGTAGATGGTGCAGAGAGTTTTAAATACATATTAGTACTATAAGGCTCCCCAGGGTTCCACCATAGTGTGGGGGCTAGACCCCTGACGTGCGTTTCCGACAACCTTCTTCAGAAGATGCACATGTACTGTGTCTCTTCCTCCTTGATGGGGGTTATATTGTAGATACACTGATGGCTATTGCCCTGGACATAGTTAGTGATCTATATCTATTTTGATTTGTATTGTGCTCTCTGGGATTCATATCATTATCTGGGTATTTTTTTTAGATTTAATGTGTTTTTATACTTGTGTGTAATCTTGTGTTTTTTGGGGGGGGGTGTTATATATATGAATTTTCTATATGTAACATATATATATTTTCATAAGTCCTGCACTTCAGTTTTCTTTTCTTTTTGCTATATATTATAGGAGGGACTTTTTGTTATTTACATGGGTTGTATGAAATAGTTAGATATTCTCTACCCCTAACGTGATTTGGGATGCCCTGCAGCTTTTGTTACACAACATCTTATATTGATTACCTACCGCATCGCTATTTGTTCCATTTAAAAACACAGAAACCTACCGTATTTTCCGGCATATAAGACGACCTTTTAACCCCGAAAAATCTGCTCTGCAGTCGGGGGTCGTCTTATGCGCCGGGTATACAGTGTCCAAAAAAAATAAAAAATCAATACTCTCCGCCCGCGGCACTGCTGCAGGCTGTCACTCCCTCGTGCACGCTGGCTTGAATGCCCCGCCTCCAGAAAGCTAATGCTCTGATTGGCTAACTTAGTCTGGCGGTAGCCAATCACAGCCATTCATGATGTCATTGAATGGCTGTGATTGGCTAACGCAAGACTAAGTTAGCTGATCAGAGCATTGGCTTTCTGGAGGCGGGGCATTCAAGCCCCGCTTGCGGAAAGCAATGCTCTGCCAGCGTGCACGAGGAAGCGACAGCCTGCAGCAGCACCGCCTGAGGTGAGTATTGATTTTTTTTTTTTTTTTTTTCCACACTGTATTCCTGGCATAAAAGACGAAAAGTCTGGAGTCGTCTTATACGCCCCACCGTCTTGTATGCTGGAAAAGACGGTAATTGAAGCAAACAAAGCTTTCCAAAAGCAGTACAGAAAGCCAAAGCAGATATAGTGTGTATCTCCTTGGATCGCTCATGTGATGGCTGCAGGCAGACAGATTTTTACCATCTGACTGACAGGATACAGATGGGTACATTTTCACATGGCAGCCTCTGTTGTTTGTGTGAGAAGACTGAAGCTTATTTTTTTTTTCATTCATAGATGATAGTTGTGAAGTCCAAGAAAAAATTGGAAACAGGTTAAAATCCTCTCTATGTCATCTGCAAGGTATTTGCATGTATATTCAGTGGTGTTACTGGGAGTTGGAATTTATAAGCTTGAAATATTACACTTTACTTTTTTTTAATTTTTTTATTTTATTTTTTTAGAACTTTTTCACCGATGCAAAGGAGACCTACTAGTCTTCCAAGACGGTCACTGTAAGGTCTCGCCCCATGTCATCGAGAACTTGGTCTTCTTTGTTGAGGTTTGTCTTTAAATATGTTTCTGATTTGTAACGTTATAGCATTATTTTACTTTTGTTATAGAAGGTGTAGTGATTATGGATGATGGGGCAGGTTTACTATTGTGCCATAATGGTACACAATGAAATATGCCTAATAAGCTATGTTTACACCACACTTGATACTTTTGAAAAGTGTCTCAAAAAGGGGGAGTGGTGTTTTCATAAGATGCAGCAAATTATAATCATCAATGACACAAACAGGACTATAAGATCCCGGGGACATTCACATGTTCGACGTCCAATGTTGTGTTACCTGATCCTGTGCAGTAAACGTCCTGTTGAGGCCCTCTACGTTGGAGAAACAGGACAAAAACTTAAAGCGATGATGAGGTCTGATCACCACACGATTAAACAGAGGAAGACAGCATTCCCTGGGGCGGAGCGCTTTCCTAGTTTTGGACACAACTTGGAAGACATGAAGGTTATTATATTGAAAGGCAATTTCAGATCACAAAGCCACAGAAGATCTTCACAATCACACAAAATACTAGTCTGCAGTATGTCATCTAAGAGGTGTCATAAAGAAAGTTTAATCTGCACAAAATGTATCACACAGCATGTGAATTTGCTGCATCTTCTGACTGCCTGATCTAAGTTTATGATCTGTAAGTATTCAACAGCATTGGTAAATCTGTCCCTATCTGTCCAAGGGCTTGGGCCATGATGCACAACCCCTTTGAGAGCGAGCAGGGTGCTTGTCTTTAGTCCTGCTCTCTGCATCCCCAGCAAACAGCTGATTTTTGCCAACTGATGCCATGAGCAGCCTGAGATTCCCCTTGCAGTTGTTGCTATGAAGGAAAATGTAGCATTATAGGACAGCCATCCGCATGAATGGCCGATCTGTAATAACAGGACAGCTGACGGTCCAGCAGCATCGGAGCCACGCTCATTAAGTGGCTCTTCATTTTGGGTTGTAGAGTGGCATACTGACTACTTTGACATTTGCATGCTCTAATACATCCCCTGTTCATATGTCCTATCTTGGCACAACCCCTTTAAAATCAGTTACTACGGTATGTGGATTAGTCCTCATCAGAACTAAGCAAGCAAACCTGGAGTTTTTTTCCAGCGTTTTCCCATTGGCTTCTCAGTAGGAAAAAAAAACTGCGCATAATAGAATCTAGCATTTCAAGAAATCTCATCCACGCGCTGTGGGGGAAAAAAAGCGTCATAAACTGATTGGCGGTGTATATTTCAAATACAAAGCATGTCCTTTTTCAGGTGTGGATTTTCTGTAGATTTTACCTCTTTAAATGAGGGGTTAAAATGCGCTGCCGAAAATCCGCCATGTATGAGCGTACCCTTCGAGTACAGTCCCACATGTAGTAATATCATGCAACCAATGCACTGACTACCGCCGCCACTGGCTGGAAGATTTTTTTTTTTAATTCGTTTTATTTGTAATAGTAAACAGTTCGTGAAATACACAGTACAGGTAGAATTGCTTTGTACATAGTGGGGTAACTGAAAACAGGTACATATATTGGATTAACCTCGATTTGTTACTGTATCTCTCAAACTATCTGGTCTTAAACTTCTTTTTTAACTTGTGGAAACAATAAAATCGGACTCTGCTCTTCCTTTAAAGCTGGGGGATTAGAGGATGTGGGTCTTTCAGGCGCTTGACAGTGAGGGGGGGGGGGAGTGGTAGGGGAGGGGAGAGGAAAGGGGTTGGCGTGGGATAGTTTTAGTTTTTAAACAGTAGACAGGGTAGAGTGGGAGTCTAACCAGGCTCCCCATACTTTTTGAAATTTTAGTCGGGCATCCTCTTTTTTGATATATAATTTTTTCATATGAGGTTACTGTGTTTACGGATTGGGCCCATTGTGGGACCGAAGGGGGCTCTGTTGCCATCCATTTCATAGCTATTTCTTTACGGGCCAAGAATAGTGTCTTTTCAAGAAACACGCGGGTGTGATGCGGCCACACCTCCTCCTCCAGTAAGCTGAACAGCGCCACCTTGGGATCTAGTTCTATGGATAGTGGGGGCCGTAAAAGTGAGTTCACAAGGTTTGTCACCTTTACCCAGAACTCCCTGACGAAGTGGCATTCCCAGATCAGGTGCCAAAAGTCCGCCCTTGGCTGTCGGCATCTCTGGCACGAGTCCGAGGTGGTGTTACGCATTTTGTGTAATCGATTAGGGGTAAGATAGGCTTGGTGTATTATGTACAGTTGGATTAGCTTATTATTCTGGCTGGAAGATTTTGCAGAGAAGTTGACAGTATTATCAGCAAAATGTGTGGCCATTGGCTGCTGTGGGTGGGTGTAGTTTCAGCTGCATGCGCTTGCCATAAGGTGGCACCACACCCTAACAGCTTTCGCATTAGAATATGGATGACTGGTTCTAGTTTGGCTTCCTCTAAGACCACCTCAATCTATACAGGTGCAATGAATATAAAGGCTTTGCTTTGCTTTACTTTTTTTATTAGGCTACTTCAGTCGTTCTCTGGGTATCCGGATATTTTGCTGGTGTCCTTAGGCCATTCAAATCAAATCTACAAAAAAAGAAAAAGAAGAAAAAAGACAGCGTTGCCACCGTAAGTGTGTAGGATTTCAGGGTGACCTTGTTGGTTATTAACACCTTAGCGTACAGTAGTAAATGCTCAGCATTGTGTCTTGGGTAATTTACCCTCTTTGCTAGTATAAAAGAAATGTAAGTATATTTTCGAGCTGTTGACCACTATTTCTCATGAAGTCTCAAATGGAAAATCATTTTTAAATGGAACCTGTCAGCAGCTATAAGCGCCATAATCTATATTATGGCAGGAGCCCTGGGAGGTATCTTTTATACTTGCCCACCCTCCGGTGCCTGCGCTGTAAGCCCCAAAAGTTGGCACAAGGACCATATATTCAGAGTGCGGACTGTGTCATCGGACTCCACTGCAGGCTGTGCGCGTGCACTCCTATTAGTCTCTATGGGAGCAGGTGCGCACAGCCTGCAGCTTTGAGTCTAATAACACCGTCCGCGCTGTGAATGCACGGTCTGTGTGCTGACTTTCAGGGTTGACAGGGCGGACATTGGGAGGTGGATAAATATAAAAAATTAATTTTAAAATACCTCCCCAGGCTCCTGGGAACCTGCTATATGAGCACCATAACGTGTTTACAGCCGGTAACAGGTTTCCTTTTGAAAAGGATTTTCCATCTGAAACTTAATGAGAAATAGTGGTTAACAGCTCGAAAACATACTTAAAATTATTTTTTTTATATATATATACTAGTAAATGGGGTAAATCACTCAAGACACAATGCTGAACATGAAAGGAATCCATTTAATGAAGAGAATCTATAATATGCTTATAGCAATGTGTTTGAGCGGGTACTGCCATCATCTAGTGTGCACATTATGGTGCCTCGCAGATATCCACCTGCTGTCTGCAGGATGATGAGCAAGAAGCAATATATTTTTCATACAGTAACATTGTAGAAAAAAACGTTCTATTTCATACAGTGCACTCTTTGGAATGGGCCCTGAATTCCCATTAAGGAAGCTCTTCAGCAAGTGTAACGGCACTCTGAAGCTGATTGGAGTCGTTCTTCTATTGTTTCATGATTGAATCACTGTAACTTCTAAAATCTTGTTACTAATTCTTGCCTTTGCAGCCTCCAATATTTACTGGCTTCCAGGACTACGTTACAGGGCTGCAAACGTTGCTAACAAATGTGACAGATTACATAAGGGAGTTGGAGACCTCTTTGGTAGCACTGAAAATTGAAGATCTCTCCCTGAATAATGTCAATTTTACAGAGGTGGGTTGTACATTTTCATTCCATCAGGACATGTTACAAATCATTTGTATAGCTGTAATCTGTTTGCTGCGAAAGCTTGTAGGATGGCTTTCATGGCTTTGACAAAACCTGAATTCTAAAATAACAAATATACAAGTATAAAAATATTATGCCCCCATCCTATAATTATATATAATGCATAAAACAGAGCCTTAGATACACAGACTAACAAAAGTACAATATATGTAGAGTACATGCCACATATGCCTATGGCTGCATGCATGCACCTTCTCAAAACCAGCAAACTAAGGGGGGCGTGGCCTGGAGCAGCCGATGGCAGACATGTACTGAACGGCTCTCCCAGCAACTACAGCCTACAAGCTACATTAAGCAAGCGAGGATCGTGCAAAACACATTTAAAGACGTGGGATACCTTCCTCCACCCGATGTCGGCCCGCAGAAGAACAGGGAAGCCCACTCCAAAGAGGCTGACTGACTTTTACACAGCGCGCGGCCGGGAGGAGAAAAACAAGATGGAGCCGACCATGCACAGTTCGGGAAGGAGAGGAGTGTCAGCTGCTGCAGCTACGGGGACCGCAGGAGGAAAGAGAAGCGGTAAGGAAACAGAACCCCACACACTGCAGTTAACTCCTGAACAGCCTCTCACTCAGTCTCCCTCACGTTCCCAACCCCCCACAAGTGAGCAGGGAAGGGAGAACTCACCCTCAGAGAGCCGACAAGGAGAGGGGGGGGGAGAGGGGGAAGCTGGAGGAGATCTGACAGTCTCTCCTCACATGCACTTTACAATGGGAGCAGAAAAAAGGATTATAACTTCCCTTAGAGAAAGCCCTGAAAAGAGGCGCCCAAGAAAAGATCCCCATTCACAAAATGCTGACATAGCAGGGATAACAGGCTCAGAGGAGGAGGAATTAGACGATCCCATCCTCAGCATAGAATGTTCTAACCAAGCAGCATCAGAGTGCTTCATCCGTGACATGGTGCTTGCATTAAAAGGATCTATCAAAAAAGACCTGTCTAAGCTAAATACCAAGCTTAATAAGAATATAGATGAGCTGGGAGACAGGGTGAACCACCTTGAAAATAAATCCGGCGAAATAACTAATTCACACAATGAGCTGATAGACGCTCACTATAGATTAGAAGAGGAGGTCCAATATCTAAAAAACAAAATGGCGGACATAGAAGACCGCAACCGCCGCAATAACATTAAGTTCAGAGGCATTGCGGAAACAGTCAAACCAGAGGACCTAAATACATATATCCAGGACCTGATCAAAATTCTCCTACCAGACTCCAAAAAAGAGGAAAGGCTTTTGGATAGAACACACAGACTCCCAAAGCCTAAAGGGGTCCCAGACAATGCGCCTCGAGACGTCATCACGAGAGTGCATTTCTTTCATATAAAAGAAAAAATAATGTACGCTGCCAGAAACATTCGAGATCTCCCTCCTCCCTACGGGAACATCAAATTATTTGCCGACTTTTCTCAAGCCACTATGTCCGCAAGGAAAAAATTCGTACAAATAACATCGGCTTTAAGAAGCAATAAAATCGCATACAGATGGGGCTTCCCTACCAAATTGTATGTAAACAGAGATGGCGTCACAACCACTATCCTTAATCAAGAAGAAGGATTAAACCTTCTAAAAAGGTGGAACATCCCTGCTCCCGACCCACAAAGACCAAACCCGATCCTTAAAGATTGGTCCCACAAACAATCTAGCAAACACGGAAGCAGCAGAACACCGGACCACTGAACCAGTTCGGTGACTTATAACTACAAGGCGTTCCTCGCAATTCAGAGCAAGGAGTCAAATGTAGGCTGTATACCAACCCCCAGTTAAGACCTTATCGCAGACCCAAATTTGAAGTTTGAAAAGGTCCTACTTTAGTTAACAAAGTTGATTGCACATAGTGCACCAAGTTGAAACATCATTAAATCACAAGAAAGAAACTATGACACCAACCCCCTTTCCCACCCACATTTTACCAACAATCCTGAGAGGACGTTCACACAAAAATGACAACCAACAAAACAAAAGTGTCAGACAAAGAGAAAAAAAACAGAGCAAACAGTTCCCGCCACCTACGAGGAATAAAACAAACCACAACCCAACTACCTGCGTAAAATTCACTTATATCCATGGACATTAACATAATATCCTTAAACGTCAAAGGACTCAACTCCCCCTATAAAAGATCGGCATTATGGAAAGAGGCGATATCATCTAAAGCGGACATTTTCTGCGCGCAGGAAACTCACCTGGACCGTCTTAACCCTCCCAGACTAACACATCCGAGGTACTCTAAAATATACACAGCAAATGCTCCCAAAAAAAAATCTGGAGTATTGATAGCGATACACGACTCAGTAGATTTCCACCTGATGGAAGAAATCGGGGATGAAGAGGGTAGATACCTGATCCTAATCTGTAAAATAAACGGACTGCTAACAACATTAGTCAACTTATACACACCAAATTCGAGACAAATAAGATTCTTGAAAAAAGTAACAAAGAAAATAAAGAGAGTCCAGAGGGGCGCTCTAGTGATATGCGGTGACTTTAACGCGATAGTAGATGAAGACCTAGACTCAACCAACACTAATAGAAGCAGAGGTTTCACATTATTCCCCTGGATACAAGATTCCCAACTCTTTGACCCCTTCAGAGCCTTTAATGCCAACTCCAAGGAATACACCTTTTATTCATTTAGGCACAAATCGTTTTCAAGAATAGATCTGTTTCTAGTGGACTTCCACACCCTCAACAGAATTTCAGAAGCGAAAATAGGTGTGACTTCCTGGTCAGATCACGCCCCGATCTCACTAAAAATAAAATCAGGAACACAAATCCCCTCGTACAATGGATGGAGAAATAATACTTTCTTAATGAAGTTGCCAAAATACCAGAAAGAAATAAAAGAAGCAATTACGGAATACTTCCAACTGAATGACACACCAGAGACCTGCCGCTTTACACTATGGAACGCCCACAAATCTGTAATCAGAGGCGCAATGATTAAGCAAGGAGCCATCTATAAAAGAGAGAAATTCCAACTACTCCAAGACAACTTGAAAGTACTATCGGCCCTAGAGCAATCCCTTCAAACAAATCCCTCCCCAAGCCTTTCAAACAAACTCAGAATAGCCAGACTAAATGTCCGCAACATCTTAATAGACGAGCATGAAAAACAACTAAAAGCCCTAAAAACTTCATACTATACAGACCATAACAAAAACACCAAATGGATGGCTAATAAAGTAAAACAAAAAAGAGTTAAAACAAATATCCCATTCGTACTTGACCCAACTAACAAAACTAAGATCTCAAACCCCACGGACATTGCGGAGGAATTTAGAAAATTCTATCGCAAGTTGTATAATCTTAGAGAAAACCCAGAAACCCACCAACCTTCGAAAGAAGACATAAACAAGTTCCTCTCCTCAATTGACCTCCCACAGCTTTCAAACTCTAACTTAGAAAAACTAAACTCACCCATAACAATTCAGGAAATAAATAAAGTAATAGAGAAAGCGAAAAACGATAAAGCACCCGGCCCCGATGGGTTTTCTTACGAATATTTTAAGTTATACAAAGACCTCCTGAATACTCACATGCAAAACTTCTTCAACAAAGCAATTACCAACGGATCACTACCACCTGAAATGCTTCGTGCCAATATAGTGACCATACCGAAACCAGGAAAGGACACAACAAACCCAGCAAACTTTAGGCCAATCTCTTTGCTCAATAATGACACAAAGATATATGCTAAAATTATCTCCCTTAGACTAATAGAAATTGTCCCAGACCTGGTACATAGTGACCAGGTCGGTTTTGTGAAAGGTAGACAGGCTTCGGATGCTACTAGACGCCTCCTCGACATTTTGCATGAGGCGGAGAGATCCGGAATGCCTTCTCTGCTCCTAACTCTGGACGCAGAGAAGGCATTCGACAGGATACACTGGGGATTTGCCTTTTCCGTCCTTGAAAAGATGGGATTTAAAGACAACATTCTAAGAGCCATACAAGCCCTATACGGAGAACCCTCAGCACAAGTATTAATTAACGGCATAATGTCTAGACCCTTTGAAATAACAAACGGTACTAGACAGGGCTGCCCCCTGTCACCCACAATATTCATACTAACCATAGAACCTCTCGCAGAAGCGTTCCGGATGCAGCTGAACATCAAAGGTATTCCCATAGCAAAAAGGCAACACAAAATAGGCTTATTTGCGGACGATATAGTCCTAGCACTCACCGCCCCCCTAGAATCGCTTAGAGCATCCACAAACCTCCTAAACCTATTTGGTTCAGTGTCATACTATAAAGTTAACCCATCTAAATCCAATATCTTACCAATAAATCTCAAAAAAGATGTTCAAGACATCCTGAAAAAAGAATTTCCATACGAATGGGAGCCATCGGGCATCCAGTACTTGGGAACTAAAATATCCCTACCAATAGAGAGAATAATGGAACAAAACATATCCATACTTGTAGATAACATACAAAAAGACTTATCTAATTTCGAAAAAAATGAACTTTCCTGGCTCGGAAGGATCGTCGTTTATAAAATGATGGTCCTTCCAAAAATATTATATATATTCAGGACAATAGCCCTAAAATGCAACAACAACCTGATCAAAAAACTACAAAAACAATTAATGTCCTTCATTTGGAAGAACAAAAAACCAAGAGTGGCCGCTTCAATTCTCTACAGCCCCAGGAACAGAGGGGGCCTGGGAGTCCCTAACTTGACAGCCTATCACAAGGCAATAACTATATCACACTTAAAACCATGGGGGACCCCTCAGGGAAAAATCAGTTGGCCAACGATTGAACAAGAAACTCTGGGGAATAAAACTCTAGGGAACCTACTTATAGCTACAGCATCCAATCCGAAAACAATTCCTACGCTAAACCCGATTGTCAACAACACTGTGGAGACTTGGATAGACCTACTCAACAACACAATTTACTTTAAACCCAGATTGGAGATCCCCATCCCAGTAGACATTATCGAATTTTGGATAAAAGAAATCAACATTAAAAGATGGAAAATGAAAGGAATCAAGCTTATCTCGGACTTAGCGATGAACTCAAAAATAAAACCTTTCCTCCAGCTCCAAAAGGAGTTCAACCTACATGAAGGAGATTTCCTTCTTTATTCCCAAATCAAGAGCTATTGGCCAAACATCGGACCAAACTCTATCTCATTACCAACCTTCATATACAACTTCGTATTCAAACCAAACTCTAATAAACTCCCATTGAGGGAGATATATGAGATAATGTGTGGAGAGAAACCTACCAATGGGGATCAAAGGAAAAGAACTCACCTTCTAAACTGGGAGAAAGATTTGGGCAAATCCTTCACAAGCCACTCCTGGACAGCAGCACATAAATCAGCAAACAAAGCAACTCTTTGTGCTTCGCTCCTAGAAGTTCATATCAAAACACTTACACGATGGTACAGATCGCCGGTCAGGCTTGCAGATTTCTTTCCAGACGTCTCGGACAGATGTTGGAGAGGTTGTGGTCAGAAAGGATCTTTGATACATATTTTCTGGAGCTGCCCTATAATCAACCATGTATGGAAAGATTTCATCACACTCATAAACAACATGACAGGACTAAAAATATTCCCTTCACCGGAACTGGCCATACTGCTTGTAGGAATAGACAACATTCCACAAAAATACAGGAAACTAATCTCACATGGTCTTTTGACTATCAAGCTATTACTAGCTAGGCGTTGGAAAACAAACACGGATCTTACTCTAGACACCATCATTCAAACAATATCAGACCACATAGAAATGGAAAAAATTTTCGCCCTAAGACAAAATAGGACCAACAAATTCAAGACAGACTGGAATCCCTGGATGAGACACTTTGACCCAAACCAAAACCAAATCAGTTTAATCCTCTAAGCAATCAAGATATGGAACTCCCTCCACGAACTCCATAGAAGAAAAGACTTCACATCTCCACTTACCTCTTGCTTAAGTGAACACCATCGTTCTCCCAAAATCCTTTCCCCAAACCTCCCCCCCCCCTCCGCTCCTTACCCCACTTCCCCACAACCCTCCTTTCCCCCTTCCCCAACCCTTCCTACTAACAAATTATATGTTCTACAATTAAGAAGTATAAAAGATAAGACTTTAGTTTTGGAAGACTGCGTCGTAACACGTGACTAACATAACTTGTTGTTGAGCCAATTGCGTTCCTGTTTATAATTGCATTTTTGTCTTCCGCTGTTTCTGAAGTAAATAAAAAAATGATTGTACATTAAAACCAGCAAACTAAGGCGATAAGAAATCTCTGATCTAGGAGCCTGTAAACATCCTTCATGACTAAGGTGCATTTACACTGCAAAGATGATCACTCAAAAGATGGCTTTTGAACGGTCGTTTTGCATAAACTACTACTTGGTATTAATGCCTATTAGTACCAAGTAGCAGCATGTGAGCTGCTGGGAGCTGTAATCAGAGAACAGACCACCCACTGTTCCTTAATTACATTCCTTTTGTTCTGCCAGGAGGGCTGACAGCTGAGAACAGCTGATACAGTGCAATGAGCTGTAATCAGCTCTTCCCAGGCAGAGCACAGCGTGTGGTCCTGCTTATTAGCTGTTCTGCCGAACAATGGTTTTCAAGCAGAACTAAAAACTGTTGTTCGGCAGAAAACTAAAAGATTGGCACATTTACACCCAACGATTATCGCTCAAAAGATGGCTTATGAGCAATTAATTGTAGTGTCTAAATTGGCCTTTACTCAAGCTGGCCTGTTTAGGCATGCTAGCTACTTGTGGGTCATCCTGAGGACAGGCTATCAACATTTTTAAAGCTGAATAACTCTTTTAAAGAGACACCTTGGGCCTGGGAAAACACAGATGGCCACATCGCTTCTCTGAGTACCTGATGCTGTGTATACATATTCATCATTAGTCTAAGACACTACACCTGCTTTAACCAGTGCTGTCCACATGAGCAGGGCCAACCAGTCAGAGCAGCATGTGGAGCCTTAAGGCCCTTTTACACACAACAATTATTGCCCAAAATTTGTTCAAATGGCCAAAAATGAGCAATAATCATTACATGTAAAAACGAGCAGTCGTGCACTATTCGTTCAGTTATCATTAGCAAAGGGTTTTAGGCTGGCATAAAATCCATTATTTGGTCCCTGGAAATTCTTTCGGTTCAAAAATGTTGGCAGCTTGCTTGAATTTCGTTCAATCTTTCAACAGTTTGAGCGATTTTATCTCTGCATGTAAAAGGGCCTTTAGACTACTGATGCATATAATACAGTGTGCATCAGGTAGTCAGGGAAGTGGTTCGGCCATCTTTGTGCAGGCCTGGAGGGTCGGTTTACAGATCAAGCATTTTTAGAATTGTTGCATTCCAAGAGTCAGAACTTTTTATTTTTCTGTTTGATGTAGCTGTATGAGCTTACTTCACACACACTTTGCAAAAATGCCATGAAATTCATGTTTGTTTCTATTTTATTATATTACTATATGTGTGCTACTTAAGCAAGCAAATCAGCTCACCTCCTCCGCAAGGAAGGAAGAAAACTGTCTGTCTACCACCAATAGATAACATTGTAAAGCATCCATAGTCTTTTTTTTCCCCAAAGGAAGAGACCTCTAGCTGTCTAACAGACAGGTGCCTCTTCCTCTTGGAGAAGACTGGCTTGGTTGATATTCGCAGTCATATCTAAAGTCTCTTTAATGGGTTCAAGTGCTCGTCTATCTCCGGTCGCCCCATTAAAGTGAATGGAGCAGAGGTGCACACGTGAGTCCCCCGCTGTCTTCGAGATGTGCCAGGGCTGCATTCTGGATAAAAACTCTGGTGAGACAACCTCTTTAACGTACATGGTAGCTATCCAATACGTGGTATTAGAGACTATTTTCTTCCATCTGGAGGAGAACTAATTTGCATACCTTCCGACATCCCCCCTGAAAGAATTGCCAGTATGACTCCCTACTACAGTAATCTGTCTTTAGTAGTTGGCTACTAAAGCATGAACTTCCTCTGTGCAGATTGCCATTATTGGCATACTGGTGCACATGCACTTGTAGATTTTTTTTCTTTTTTTTTGTGAGCTGCTTGCAGGTTTCTATTCCCATTTTTCAAAAATGTTATTTTTATTTCATCTGGTTTTCAGGAAGAAAAGAAGTTTACAAGAATGTCATCGGAGAAGGTTCACAACAGCTTCGTGCACTCATTGCAAGAGATTGGCGATTTACTGCGGAAGAGACTCGAAACAATTAAAAAACTAAAACTCTAGAATGTGAATGAGAACTGTACGTCTTTAGATACATTGATGAGCTTCTGGCAGACATCCTAATCCGGAACTTCCCAAGAAAATGCATGAAGGACTTCAACAATCTGATTTTTTTTTTTGTTAAGTCTTGAATGAAATTTCTACAACTGGTTTAAATTATTGTACATAAAGCAGGAGCCACGGCCTGCCGCTGACCACTTTTTATACATGTTCATAAACTTTCAGCAGTGAACTTTTTCATGCCTTTTGCCCTTCATGCAACCTTGGAAACTCTGTACATGCAGCAATAGTAATTGGCTCCGAACAGTTGTTGTTCCCGTTTACTAGATAAATTTTATTTATATATATTTTCTTTTTGAATGCTTTATGGAATTTTTTTTCTTCTTCCTTTTATTTATCTTTTACGAGTAATCGTTCCTCCCCTACAAAATGAGCTGTATGTTTTGCAAATGGCCCCCTTCTTTCCTTCCATAAGAGTTGTTTTAACTTATATGAAATGATGTGTTTCAAGAGCTTAAAGATTTAGGGTTTTTAGTTTGTGTCAATGGCCATATACTATTGAGAAACTTGTATACACAGCAGCTGGGATATAGGGTTCAGAATGAGACATCGAGTGGACACTTGGTACTCTGGGACGCCTTAGTAGCCATTTTAAATAGTGGAGGTGGCCCCATTGTAAGAATACTACACCTGGGTAGGTATGCATAAACTGTTACAAGTTTGAAGCCAGCTTAAGTTTGATCCAGCTGCCAACTAAACAGGCAACTAATTCTGTAACTTGAGAACTCTTACTAAGCATCCAGGTGCTTCAAGACGTCAAACCTGTGTTTCTTTGCTTCCTACGGCAGAAGACCTTTTCACCATTCTTCAGGATCTGAAGTGGCTAGCTCCATTTTGCTAAAGATATGACATTTTGTATGCTTATTTATGCAACCCTATCGCCATCCAAGTGCTGGTGTATATTTATACCATATAAATCTATATGTGTATGTATATTTGTATAGTATATAATTATGTACATACACATATGCATACAGACGAACATGTATGTAATAAATGCTAATCTCAGCCCTACATGCAGATGAATTAACCAGCATGACAGGAATAGTTTTTTTTGATTTGGGTTGCTGGGTGAGTTATAGACTTTCGCAAATCTTTTACCTGACTCTTTTCACAAGTTGTATGTAACGGTTCAGAGAGCCTGACAATCGGGACATTGTCATATATTACAGACACATTTTGTTAGTGATGCTAGGTGGTTGACAAGAGTATTTTTAAAATAAATCCCTATGTAATAAGCAGTGTCTACGACTGACTGAATTTGTACTTTTACAATGTATGCTTTTATGGGTTTTGCGAATTTTCATGGATGAAAAAACCTGATCTTCAAATTATGGATTGAGTAATTAAAGTGGAAGTGGAATTATGAGTTACAACTTTTTGAAATGCTTATTTTCATCTATTAATAAAAGGTTTTCTTCATTGAGGTAACAACTATGGTCGGTGGCAATGTGAGGTTGTCTAAAATCCATCCGTTTTCCCCATCAGAAGTTTAGACTGCAGCTCTGTACATCCTCCATACTTCATACTCTAGTTCTGCCTCATCAGATAGTCTGCGATGTAGTTAAATTCAGTGTTTGCATGGTAAAAATCACGAAAGAGAATGCTGTCTTCTACCTCTGCCTAGAATAGATAGTGTATTCGGTCTCAAGAGGGGTGTGAGCAGCTCTGACCGGCCAGCGCTGCTCAATCAAAGCAAGTGTAGTGTCACACTGTGCAATAATATGCATTACTAGTCTATCAGGTAGTTAGAGAAGCTAGTGCAGCTATCTTTATTCTTCTAGGCCCGAAGGTTCGCTTTAAGAGTACACTATCCAAGCAGAAGTAATTAGACACCTGAGCAAGAAAAAGTGGAATTAATTTACATACTGGGGCCTCATTTGGTCCAAATAACATCAGATACTCTCTGTGGCGTACTTTCTACTAATGTCTGATACACTTCAGCTAGTACTTCCCTCCATTCATCCTTAAAATGTCCAGTGAGTTTCCTGACTATATGCTCCAGTTCATCTGAAAGATGTTCAGTAGTGTTCATCTTTTATCCTCAAACCAAAATAAAACCGCATTGGATTTGTGACAAGGTGTGTTATTTGTTGGAAGTACTGCTGATCATTTTCAAGAGTATAGTGGCATTGTCAGCAGCACAATATTGTCTAGACCCGTGTTCCCCAACTCCAGTCCTCCCTCCCCCCCCAACAGGTCATGTTTTCAGGATTTCCTCAGTGTTGCACAGGTGATGTAATTATTGTTGGTCCCTCAGACATTGCCACAGGTGTTCTTACTATAGGAGATCCTGAAAACATGACCTGTTGGAGTCCCTGAGGACGGGAGATGGGAAACACTTGTCTAGAATGGCAAGGTATTTCTCCATGTTCATGGTTCTTGCCACTACAACCAATGGATCGAGACCATAAGAACCTCCACTGTGGGCACAACACGCTCAACAAAAAGGTGTTCCCTAGGCAACCTCCATACCCAGGTATGTATCTGATTTGTAGATGGAGTAGTGTGATTTGTCACTCCATTGCTCTGCTGTTCAATGACTATGCTCCTTGCACCATTGGAGACACTGATACAAAAATCCAAAAGATGCATTTGTTAGTATATTGTGGGGCCCCCCTTTCGTCCTAATGACATTACATACTCTGTGGCATACTTTCTACTAACATCTGATACACTTCAGCTGGCGATTCTCTCCCTTCGCCCTGAAATGATGATTAGTTTACTGTTCATTTTATGCAGGCATAAAAATAACTGTTTGCCAGTCGTTTCATGTACAAGGCGATTATTCAGTTTGTAGACCATTTCTAGGCAATTCCAGACTGTGCTGACTGACCAACAATGGAATGAATGAGCTATAATGAAAAAGTGTAAATGATTATAATCGGTAATCACTAAGCAGCGCAATTTGTGTGTAAGAAAAGTTTTTGTTCCTGTTGGCTTATTGTAAAATATAATGGTTTTTCATTTAGAAAAAAGTTTGCTTTTGTGGTCAGGACATCGACAACTTAAAAATATGATTTTGAATATTTCAAGGACTTAGGGTGCGTTCACACGAGTGCATTAACGGCGCGTTTTTGCGACCAAACGTATATACGTGACCATCTGAGGCAATGGTTTCGAATGTATTCGTTCACATGGGCGATTTTACGGCGTGTAAAAACGGCAACCCGCGGAAAAACGGACATACGCGACCAAAATACGTGCTGGCGAATATTCGATGGCTGAAAAGACCGTTTGAAAAGTAGGAACAAACGAAAATACGCTTTCTAGCTGTGGTTGTGATCGGCGAAAAATGTTCTTTCCGGCGACTATACGCTGCGCTCGTGTGAACGCACCCTAACACAGTGAGAAAAAAAAATTATTTACAATCATGAGCCAAAGTGATTATACAATGCAGAGTATGTCCATATAGTTCAAAATTAAAGGGGTTGTCCCGCGCCGAAACGGGGTTGTTTTTTTTTTTTCAACACCACCCCCCGTTCGGCGCGAGACAACCCCGATGCCGGGGTTAAAAAAGAACACCGGACAGCGCTTACCTTAATCCCCGCGCTCCGGTGACTTCTTACTTACCCGGTGAAGATGGCCGCCGGGATCTTCTACCTCCGTGGACCGCAGCTCTTCTGTGTGGTCCATTGCCGATTCCAGCCTCCTGATTGGCTGGAATCGGCACGTGACGGGGCGGAGCTACACCGAGCCCCATTGAGAAGAGAAGAAGACCCGGACTGCGCAAGCGCGGCTAATTTGGCCATTAGACGGCGAAAATTAGTCGGCTCCATGGGAACGAGGACGCTAGCAACGGAGCAGGTAAGTGAAAAACTTCTTATAACTTCTGTATGGCTCATTAATGCACAATGTACATTACAAAGTGCATTAGTATGGCCATACAGAAGTGTATAGACCCACTTGCCGCGGGACAACCCCTTTAATGATGATGTCTGTTTTCGATTGACAATTGAGCGCTTCGTCACGTACCAGCCCCCAGATGTAGTCGCCCATCATATTCTCGTTGTATTGTCCTTGATAGCGACACTCAAACTGCTGCATATCTTGGTGGAACCTTTGTCCCTGTTCCTAGAGTCTAGATCACGTGGGGTCATTATCCTCCTCTACTCTTCTGTGGTCAGACCTCATCTGCAGTAATGCGTCCAGTTCTGGCCACCTCACTTTAAAAAAGACATAGACAAACTGGAGCAGGTTCAGAGAAGAGTTACCAAGATGGTGAACACCATAGAAGAGGAGGCACTGGAAACATTGTTTGCAAGATGGTGAACAGTCTGCAAATCATGTCCGATGAGGAACGGTTAAAGGATCTGGGAATGTTTAGCTTGCAAAAAAGAAGGCTGAGAGGAGACTTAATAGCGGTCTACAACTATCTGAAGGGCTGTCATAGTGCAGAGGGATCAGCCCTATTCTCATTTGTACAAGGAAAGACTAGAAGCAATGGAATGAAACAAAGGGAGGAGACACAGATTAGATATTAGAAAAATATTTCTGACAGGGTTATCAATGAGTGGAACAGGTTACCACAGGAGGTGGCGAGTTCTCCTTCAATGGAAATGTTTAAACAACGGCTGGACAAATACCTGTCTCGGATGATTTAGTAAATCCTACACTGAGCAGGGGGTTGGACCTGATGACCCTGGAGGTCCCTTCCAACT